>NC_059139.1:1200000-1875000 GCF_020740605.2 Lemur catta
CTCAGGAAATCAAGTCCTGGTGCAGGAGCCGGTCGGACTGAGCCTCCTCCAGGTAACAGTTACAAACTCCGTAAGAGTGATTTTTAAACACACCACCATGTAATGGTGACAGGGAGTGACTAAATGTGGGAACGGATGTGCAGCCTGCTCAGCCCTGGCAGATGTTTGGCTTTTTAGCTGGGGGGACCCTGTTCCGCACAGTGCAGGGCCACTAAGGCTCTGCACCCTGGGGGGTTCGGGAGCCAGAGGACAGCATGCAAGGATCCTGGAGCTGCTAAGAGAGGGGGTGAACTTTCCTACCAGAGAGGACACAATCCGGGAGCCCTTGGATCTGCACTGAATGATGGCAAATGTTAGTGACTGAGCCTGAATCCCACGCCTGGGGACCTCCAGGTTTCCCAGTAAAGCAGACAAACAAGTGAATGACGACAGCAGCTGCAGCAGGACTGGGAGAGCTGGGTAGAGATTTTGGCTTTTGTCTTCTGAAAGGGGGACGGAGTTTGGGAGGTGGACCTGGCCCTGAAAAATCCCTGGTAGGAAAGATGGCATCAGTCACCAGAGGAGGAACAGAACCCAGAGTCTCTATGACAAATAGCCCACAACATAGGCATGCAGTAAAAATACTGGACATGTGAGGAAACAGGAAGTGTGACCCCCACTCAGGAAAAAGAAATCAGGTTATAGAAACCAAACATAAGCTGCCCTAGACATTAGAATTGACAGGCAATGATTGTGAAACAACTACTGAAAATGTGTCCCGGGACTTCCAAGAAAATGTGGCTGTGATGAATGAATAGATGTAGAATCTCACCACATTCCAGGAACTTTAAAGAAAGAATGGGCCGGGCGCGGTGGCTCACGCCTGTAATCCTAGCTCTGGGAGGCCGAGGCGGGTGGATCGCTCGAGGTCAGGAGTTCGAGACCAGCCTGAGCAAGAGTGAGACCCCGTCTCTACTAAAAATAGAAAGAAATTATCTGGCCAACTAAAAATATATATACAAAAAAATTAGCCGGGCATGGTGGCGCATGCCTGTAGTCCCAGCTACTAGGGAGGCTGAGGCAGTAGGATCACTTAAGCCCAGGAGTCTGAGGTTGCTGTGAGCTAGGCTGATGCCACGGCACTCACTCTAGCCCGGGCAACAAAGTGACACTCTGTCTCAAAAAAAAAAAAAAAAGAAAGAATGAAACTGAAACACCAGAACAGAAATACATAACACCTAAAATAAAAAAAAAATTATCGGATAGGTTTAACAGCAATCGGAGATAGAGTAGTAAACTCTCGTGGGCTTCAAGGTAGATCGACAGAGGATAAAGATGTTTAAAAAGTAATATGACTCTTCCTTGTATTTTCAAGTGCTCAATTTTTCATTTGATTTTTTTATATTTCTGTTCTTTGTTGAGACTTTCTTTCCCCTCTCTTTGGTGTGTGTTTGTGACTGCTCAGGAAGTCATTTTTACATCATTTGCTTTAAAACCCTTGTCGGGTGACCCTGCCACCTCAGTGCTGGTGTCTGCACATGGCCTTTTTCCACTCAGGTACAGTATTGTTACCAAAACATGAGCAAAGCGAATCAAGAATCTGTGAAAAACATAACACAACATGTCCAAGTGGGGTTTAATCTAATAATTCAGGGTTGGTTTTCATTTAAAAATCAATTAATGTAATTAACCATCTTAACAGAATAGAGGGGAAACCGTACGATTGTATCAGCAGATGCAGAAGGAGCATCCTACCAAATTCTGCACCTGTTCCTGCTATGAGCAGGTTAGGAAGGAACTTCCTTAATCTGGAAAAGCAGATTTGTGCAACAAAAACCCTTCATCATTAACGGGAAACTCTGATGCCGGCTGCCCGCGAGTGAACAGCAAAGGTGTCTGTTCTCCCTACGGCTTACACTGCTTGGCTCCATGTCGTGAAAAGAGACAGTAATCAGAAAGTATGGAATTAGCATAAGGATAAAAAATAAGTCAACAGAACAAAGCAGTGAGTCCAGAAATAGACCCATGCTTACACAGCCAACTTATTTGTTTATTTTTAAAGTAAAAGTAATTCAATGGCATTGCACTAATGGGATATCTGTATGGATAAAAATAAAATTTGAATTCTATTTCACACCATATCCAAATATTAATTTGAGATTGATCATAGTCTTAAACTTAAAAGCTGCCTAATTTCTGGGGGAAAACTTAGGAGAATACCTCTAAAAACTGAATGTATGCAAATATTTATTAGAAAGAACATGAAAAGCAAAAAAGCATAAAATAAAATTATGATAAATCACATTTCATCAAAATTAAAAATGTTAGGTTGTCAAAAGATATCACAAGGAAAGTCCAAAGGCAGGACAGGGACCTGGAGAAAATACTCACATAGCCTGCATCTGATAATAGACTAGTATCCATAATAAATAAAGAAGGTCTATAACTACAATAATAGACAACCAAAAGAAGGGCAATCTAGGTGAAATGACACTTCCCTGAAATCACCTGGCAAATAATCACATGCAAAAATGCTTAACATCATTTCTTATCAGGAATGTGTAAATAAAAACTGTAATAAGGCAATACCACATAGACATTAGAAGAGCTAAAATTAAAATTAGGAAAAAAGATGACACCAAATAAAGGCAAGGATTTGGGGCAACTAGAATTTTCACACAATGTCCCTGGGAGTATTAAAGTGTACAACCTTTCTGGAAAAATTTTTGCAGTTCCTTATAAAACTTACCATACAATTACCTATAACTCAGCAATTATACTTCTAGGTGTTTAGCCACAAGAAATAAAAGTTTATTTTGACAAAAGTACAAAAATGTTCATAGTAGCTGTACTCACAATACCAAAAGTAGAAGTACCCCAAATGTTCCTAAAGAGAAAAGTGGATTAAACACATCATGTGCATTCATGGAATGGAATAAAAAACAATAAAAAGGTAAGAAACTGCATGTACTGTGAAAATCCTGCAGAGTGGGGCTGAGTGAAAGCAGAGACAAGGAGAGGACGGACTTTGCGAGCCCATCGTATGAGGTTCTGGAGCGGGTTGAGCTAATCCGTGGTGACAAAGAGGCTGCTTTGTGGAGGGGGCAACGGCTGAGAAGGCGTCCGGGGGACTGTCTGGAGGTTACGGAAGGTTCGATATTTTTATGGGTTATATGGGTGCATGCATCTGTCAAGTCCCATCAAATTGTACATTTGCAATTTGTGCATTTTACTGTATGTAAATTGTAACTAAAAAGAAAACAACCTGCAAGTATTGACGTCTGGGTACAGGGCTGCTTTTATCCCTTCTACGGGCAGCGCGTCCGGAGCTGTGCTCCTGCATTCCAGGCCTCAGCAAGCCAGCGAACACCTGCACGGCAATGCGGGTCTGGGTGCATTCTCACTGTTGGAGAAGAGAGTCACATACGTGGAAAAAGAAAAGGTTACAATATTCTGTGGTTCTGTGTTGGAATTAGGGGTAAACCCATAGTCTATTTTGACAGTGGAGACATATAGATATATACGTATGTACCTGTCTGTATCTATATTTGCATCTACTTGTTCCTACTTCCGTCTGCCGACAGAGCCCTGCGCGTCAGCAGCACTGAGCACACCTGGTGCCCAGGGCTCGGTCTCCAGCCACCTCTCTCCACTAACGGGACGGGCTGCCCAGGAACTGGCCGATTCCAGGCAAAGCCCAGGGCGTCTTGTTTTGCCTGAAAGTGATAAATTGCCGGGAGACTCACAAGGACTGCCCCAGTCATGTATTACTTTGCAACAAATATTCTCAAAACTTAGTTACCTGAAACAACCCAGCGGGGGCTTGCAGATGGTTCGCTGGAAAGTAACACGTACACTGTCTTACAGTTTTGCTTTCGTGGGTGGCCCCAAACCACAGGGCTTCACAGTGTGGCGTCCCTCACAGGGGTGGCCTGGCCGGTGCCGGCTGAGATGCCCATTGGTGGGTTTCATCCTCACGGGGGTCGCTGTGGTCATCGGACAGTTGCCAGTTTGTGGGCTGCACACCCAGGCTGCGGGGAGAGGGGACAGAGGGATGGACCAGTGAGCTCATGCTTGTCCCTTTTCTCAGAAGTGACGGGGTTCCTGGAAAACGCCAACAGAATTCCTCCTCCACACTTTGGCTAGAACCGGTCTCAGGGACCACTGAGGCAGGTCTGCGCTGTCTCATGCTCGGGTGACTGCGGGTGGGAGGTGGCACTGGCAGAACAAAGCTTTCTGTTGAAAAGGTGAGTGCTGGAGTCACAGTCTCTGTGGCCTTGGGCAACCTGGAGCTAAGGGGACCGGCTCAGGGGTTTCTCGTGACTGAAACGCAAGGAACGTCCAGGACTGCTCCACGGGGCTCGGGCGGGTCCCACAAGGGGAGAGTGGGGCGGTTTTGCGAGGGGCGCTGGCCAGCTTTCAGGTGACCGGTGTTTTCAGACAGTGTGTTTCACACATAGAGTGTCTGTTATCTGCCCATCCTCATCTCTGTATTGTAATCTGGTAGGTCATTGTCACAGCGTAGCTGCTGTCGTTTGAACGCAGGACTCAGAATCAGAAACACACGTCCTAATCCAAATTCCACTCACAACCTTTCTGAATCTTCCTTTCCGTTCCCCGAGCTCATCTTTGTTCTCAACATGTGGCAAATTGTAAAACCTTGACATCAAAAACATATCTAAGAAATGTGTAATATTAACAGGTTTTTACAGTGCCTAATAGACTGGTTTGCCCCCAGTTGTGTTCTGTGGTCTTTAGAGGAAATTTTTCATTCTTTTTTTTTTTTTTTTTTTTGGTGAACTGTTGCTAATTCTGATGCGTCACCCCGCACAGCCCTTGGCCACCTTGCTCTCTACACCCTCCGAACACCCTGGCTGTGGACAGGGGCTCACTCCACCCACCTCCTGGAGGCCGTGTGGGGCTGGGGCTCCGGGTCTCACCCGGGTTCGATTTGCTTTGCCAGCTGGGGCTGTTTGCGCACCTGACCCACCTGAGGCCGGGAGGCTGTGCCCAGTGAGGCCGTGGACGGAGGCCCCTGAGGAGGAGTGAGACTCTGCCAGTCCGCCTTTGAGTGTCTTCCCTGAATGGACACAGAAACACTCCGTGTGACGGTTTTCATAAAGAACACAGTCCGGCTTTTGGCACAAACTCCAGCTGTGGCCGCAGCCACACTCGGTGCACACGCAGTCCTGCCCTTGCGTCCGTCTGTCTGGTCACACGCGTGGCGGCCCTCAGAGCCGCACCCTCCCGCACGCCCGCCCGCAGGTGTCTCGCCTGCTTAGACGAGGCTTGACCAGAATTGACAAGATCAGCCGTGGACGGCATGTGAGGCAGAGAATGCCGAAATTACGAACACTCTTGATTTAATAAGGATTAACTGTGAAAGTTTTTCTTCCAGGTGAAAACTGTTCCCATCTGAATGTACTTTTTAGAAAACTTTAGTGTTTTCCTTTGTAAAAAGAAAAATATGTTATTTGGAATTTTCATTTTAATACATTTTTCTTCCTGTGTCAAGTGGGCTGCAGGAGACCCCCCTCCCCCTGGGCCCTGCGGGGCGGGGGTGGGGCTGGGCATTACCTGTCCCCACCTGCTCTGAGCCCAGAGGTTCCCGGTGACAGCTCTGCCGCAGTGACTTCCGGGGCTTGTCCTTGAGGCAGGCCCTGCTCCCAGGCCCGGCTCTGAGTTGAAGGTTTCAGCAAAGCCCAAACAGGCTTTCTGGCCGTGACCTGACACCCCCCGCACCCTGCAAGAGTGGCGTTTGTTCCTTTGTTTTCCTTCCTCAGTTGGCAGCACGTCTGGGTCCTGCACATGCAGACTCAAGCCAGACTTTGCAGGTGAAGATGGGCTTGCTCTTCCTGGGCAAACACTTTAAGAGATATGCAGAGAGGACCATTTCTTCCTTCCTTTACGATTCTCTGCCTGAACCATGGGCCACAGAATAATTCAAATGAAAGAAAAAGGAGAAGAAAAGCAGGAGAGCCCCCTGCCCCTCATGTCAACGGCCGCTGAGCTGCTTCCCTGTTGTGGGGACACACAGGTGACCTTCGAGTTGGTCCTGGGATGGGGCTGCCCCTCCCCGGCCTCCCTCTGAACTGGGCCTTGAACCCAGTCTCGCACTGGGACCCCCATGGCACCCTCGCCCTCCCTCCCTCCCATCACTACCCAGGGGGCAGCTGAGCTCAGCCGGGATGGACCTCCCCCCTCGCCCGTCCTTCCTCTGGGGGGTCCACCCACCCCAGCCTCGTCCGAGGGTCTGTCCTGGACTCCTTCCCGGGGTGGGGGCCGTCCCGGCACGGCCTGGGGGCCTGGAGCTGTGCCTATGCCCTGCTCTTGGGGCTTCCGGAGACGGGAGAGGCCCGACCTCCGAGGCCGGACCTGGCCCCCCGCTGCCTCCTGCCTCCTGTGCAGACTCGGTTTCTCTGACTGTGGGTCTCAGACCAACGACTTTCCTGACCCTGACTGTTCTCACGGAGCTGCACAGGCTGTCCCTGCTCTGGGAATCCTTGTCTGGAACTTTAAGAACCTATTTATTCCCAAGCTTCAGGCAATTCTTTCCTGAGAAGGTAGGCAGTGCTTGAACCTGCTGGAAGTGGCTCTCCACAGCAATACACGCAGAGCCTGGCTGGAGGCTCCGGTGGGTTTGCTGTTTTCTCTCTACCTTCATGTCACCAATAAGCATATTAAAACTTGGACTTTTTATTTGAATTATTCTGTGGTCCATTTTTTATCATACATATTCTTTTAAGTTTTTTTTTAAATTTTAATGAAAATATTTACAAGTTGCTTTTTACCTTTAAAAATGCTACCAGTCTCAGAAGTCATGGGGAGGGACCTGCTGAAGAGAACCTGCCTCCTGCCCGGCCTCTGCGCTCTCAGCTCTCGCTGTTAGAAGCTGCTTTTGTTCAAAATCCCACGCTGGGCAAACGCAACGCCTGGACCGGGTTTCTCAAAGTGAGGCCGCCGACACCTGCCTCCCATCCATGCACCTGACCTGCTGTTACGAGTGCAGACGTAAAACCAGATGCAAAGTTGGCTCAGCGGAATGAAAACAAAAATATTGGAAGTGTTTCATGTTGCCAAATATAAAAGATGTATGCTTCTCGTTTTTGAATTTATTTAAAGTATAATTTACTACTTAAAGCAGAAATAGTAAAAAATACATATATCGTGGGGTTCATAACATATATATGTATAAGTGAAATATACAATCATAGCCCAGGCGAGGGGTCAAGGAATGGGAGTGTACTGCCTAGTTTTCTGCGTTACCTGTGGAGAGCTACAACACCCTCTCAAGGCGGGCTATGGTATATTCAATACTCACGCGTAAACCCTAAAGCAACTGCCAAAAGTAATTAAATGAAGAGGTTGCGCTACCTTTTTGATGCATCAGCTTGGCGATGCCACGGTCCCCAGCTGCCCGGTCAAGTCTGCCCCAGGTGTTACCGTGAAGGTGTTTGTCGACGTGATTAAAGTCTGTAACTGCTTGGCTGAGGGCGGGAGGCTCTCCCAGGTTATCGGGGCAGGTCTGACTCAGTGAACTGAAACTCCTTCCCAGCAGAGCTGGGGCTTCCTGGTGAAGACAGAAGTCCTCTGCGGACAGCAGCTCTGCCCAGGACCGGGATTCCCGCCTGACCTCCGGCGGCCCGCGCTGAGGGTTTGCACTTGCTGGTCCGTCCCCACAGTCATCTGGACCAGTTCCCTGCGTAAGCGTGGTGTTGTCTCTCTCCTGGGGCTCTGCGACCCGGTTGAACCCTGACTACAGAGAAGTACGGTTAACACGGTGACAGCGGAGATTAAATGCTGCGGTGAAAAGTTACCCAACTCAGAAGAAGGCAGCTCGAGGGTGAGAACAGGACAGTCATGGTGGGAAACAGAAGACAAATGGCAAGGGGGGCAGCTTAGCCCAACTGCATTGACGACAGATGGAAATGATCTAAACGCCCTACTTGAAAAGCAGAGATTATCAGGCTAGATAAAAAACGGAACAAAACAAGATTCAGCTCTTTGATATCTGCAATAAACACACTTTAACCACACAGATACGTTAAAAATAATTGAATAAGAAGGTATATGCAATGCTAATTTTTAGGAGGGTCGTATGGACATATTAATAAAGCACAAATCAAACTGCAAACAGGATTAGGATAAAGAGGCAGTACCAAGCAATAATAGACTGTCAGTTCATCCACAGCACAAACCAGTCCTCAATGTGCAGACGCTTAGCAGAGCTTCAAAAGGCACGAGCCCCAGAATGACAGAGTTAAAGGAGAGATGGACAAGTCCACGGTTACAGTTGGGGATTTTAACATTCCTCTCCCAATAATTAGTAGAACACGCAGACGGACAGTCAACAATGTGGGCTGCCTGAACACCAGTGTTAACCAGCCTGAGCTAGTCAGCAGTGCAGAACACCCCCAGCAAGAGCGGCAGACGTGTTAGTGTCGGGTGCACGGAGAACGTCCACCACGAGACCCCACGGTAGACCACGACGTGTCTCCGTGGACGTGAAGGGGCCAAATTGTGCAGAATATGTTCTCTGGCCACAACGGACGTCAATTAGAAATTCCTACAGCTCAATATCGTGACAAAAAACAAAACAAAACAAAACAGAGCTTTAGTGCTTTGGGAAAAATATTTCCAAAAGTATGTTATGAAAGAGCACGTATGAATGGCCAGTATGCACACGTGAAAATGTCACGCATCTATTAACATACCAGAAATGGAAGTGACTGAAGACACCAGGTATTGGTGGAGACAGAGTCACGGCGACCATCACAGTCTGCTGCTCTCAAACCGCTGGCAGTTCCGCCCACCCCTCAGGGCACACTTAGGAGACGTGCCAGCAGTCCCCGCGCAGACATTTATCTAAAAGCCACGAAACACTCCGCGGGGTGACTTATGCACGAATCTCCCCAGAAGCTTTAGTCGTAATAGTCAAAACCGAAAACAATCCAAATGTTCTTCAAGATATGAGTAAGCGAATTGTGGTGAGACACTCAACAAAACACTGCGTGATTCCATCTAGGCAGCGGCTTAGAGACGGAGCAGTCTAATGGGCACAGTCGGTGGCTGTCAGGCTGGGGACGGGGTGGAGGGCTGGGTGCCGGGAGAGGGTGAGGCTGTGCAGGCAGGAGGGGGCCCAGCGGCGAGGACGGGTGTGGTGGCTTGACAGGTAGTGGATACCAAAACCGCTGGGGAAACCGGGCAGGGTGTCGCTGGGTCTCTGATTATTCCTTCAGCACCGGGGGAATTTGCAATGATGTCAATTAAAGTCCGATTTAAATGAATATTGACCTAATGACGTTTGGAAAAGTCACTTTGAGCTCTCACTTCTGTTTCCTGCACCCCTGCTGGCCAAGCCAGCCCCAAAGCGCAGAAATCATCCCGGCCCCCTCACCCTGCCCCAGCCCTGGAGAAACTGGAACATCAGCTACAGGGGAAGGATGCTCAGTGACAGGACTTGAGCAGGTCACCAGAAACATTCATTCTGGACAAGGGTTTTCTTTATTTAATTTTTTCTTATCAAATTTTTCGTGTTTTAACTATCTCACTTAAGGAACTCTGAGAAAAGAGCTCCCAGGACCCTCTGTTTCAATCACTGAGCATTTTATTCTGCAGAAATTCTTCCTACGTGTTCTCAACAGCCCTACGGAAGCCGCAGCCGCGTGCGTCTCTGCTGACGATTCCTGGAAGGCCCTTGGGTGGGGAGTGTGAGAGGCGGTCGGAAAGCAGCCCGGTGGCCCCAACCCCTTCAGGGCTCCTGGAGCTTGCTCAGCCGCGCTGCCCTCGCCGTGAGACGTGGGGTCCCCAGTGCTTGCACCCGGAGGAGGGGCCGGTCTCTCTTGCCAGGGCCAGCAGGGACAGTGAAACGCCGTCCCCAGTGGAGGCGTCCACGCTGCTCTCTGCTGTTCAGGGACCGCCGCTCCCGAGAAGGAAGCTGTGCGGAGGCCGGGGTGACCCCCGGTCAGCCTCCCCGACCCTCGTCCGGTGTGGACCCCCCAGAGGGGGCTCCTGCCAGCTCCTCACGCGCCAGCACCTGCCTGTGATTTATGGCCTCCAGTCCGGATGCCCCGAGGTCACCCTTGTTAGGAGATCACCTTCTGAGCTGCTGTGTCTTGCGGAGAACATTTACTGCCAGACGGCCGCTGTCCCAGGGGTCGCCAGAGACAACTGCCCCCCATTTATCTCTCAGGACCTGGACCTGTCACCCACTCGCCGTGGCATCAGGCATATCGCGCAGCCTGTGGGTTTAAGGAAAGTCGAAATCGAGGGCCTCTGGCGCCATCTCTGAGGTGGGACAGTCACTGTGTGTCCCTGTGCGCAGCGCCCCACCCTCGCTGGCCTCTAAACGCCTCATACAGTCTCCACCCAGCTCTTAATCCTTCCAGTCCCCAACCTGCCACTGTGGTGATAAAATCTCCAGAAGAAGCATTTATGGCCTGGAACTGGATGTTGTTATCTGGAGTGACGCTAGACCGCGTGCTTAGCTGGGTCTGGCATCTGACGGTCCAGACAGAGAGGGGTGCGCTGCCCCCGGCTGCTGCCGTCCCCGACAGCCCCGAGATGGACCTGCCTCACCTGGGCCTCTGAGCCTGTGACTTCCGCCCCTCCCGGCTCCGTGGGTGCCGCACCTGCTTCTCCGCTGGCCCAGCTGTCACGCGGACGCACGGCCACCTCCCAGGCCACGCACTGGTCACTAGCCTAAGAGAAAACTGCTTTTCTCTGGAGCTTTCCGGAAAGCAGAGGCCATGAGAGCTGCATCTGAGGCCCAGGAGGCTGTTGGAGCTCAGCTGGTTGCCTTCCTTCTGCGTGGGTCACTCCTGTCGCTCTGAGGACAACTGTCCTGGCTGCCCCCAGACACGGGGGAGTCCCGAGGGCTGAGATTTCCCAAGTGCAGTGACGACGTACGACCCTCTTCCAGGGACCCCGGGCCCCTCTCTGTGCTCAGGGAGCCCTGGTGGGACGCGTCCTCCACGCGTCTGCGAGCACCGGGGCGGGGGATGTCACAGCCTTTCACCCCCGGGGCAGATGAGACAGTGAACCGCTAATAACTGGCCCAGATGCCCTTTTGCTGGGTTAGGAGGTGAAAATGTGTCCAGCAGACTCTCTTTCAAGTCTGAATTTCCCTTAGTTTGGAGGCTTCCTGTGACCCCAGTGCAGAAGCACCTGCCACCGCCGCCCGGGGAGACACGTGACCTCGCCAGCCCCCGGCCAGGGAGTCCCCTCTCTGGCTGGGCTCAAAGCGTTTCCCAGCCCTCCGGGCGGGAATTAATCACACCGCACCCACGCGAGGCCGGCTTGTCTGTCTTTAGTGAAGCGGATGACCCACTCCGCAGCCGGCGTGGAAGTGCGTCGCAGCCGCCTCTGCCCCCGGGTGCCGGAGGGGCCCTCGCGCGTGGCTCTGCCATGATGGGGTCGGGGTCCGGGGGTCGACATCTCCATTCTTTTGTCTGACAAATGTGTGCGCTGGCTTGTGAAAAAATCAATACTGTTTTCCTGGCTCCTTCTCCACAGGGGAGGTGATGGGCCGTGAGGGCCTCCCGCGCCACATCCAATTCTGTTATCCGTTCGTTTCTCTTGCTGCGGGGCCCAGCGTGTGATGACATCTCCAGCGGATGACACCGAAAGAGCTTCCGTGACCTTATCCCCTGGCGATCATGTCCGCGGTGACTGAGTGCCGGCCGCGGCCGTAAAGCCAGGGTGCATCTCCAGGGTCTCTGCACCAGTTCACGAGCTGCGGTGGCTGAAGACGCCCTGGAGCCAGGACGATGGCGCATCTGGGTGGGGTGCACCGCCGTCCCCGTGTGTGACGAGACGTGCCTCTGTCGGCCGGGCCTCTCCCCCAGTGCGCTGGCTCTTCCCCGCTGGGCCGGGGGCGGGTGGGGCTGGACAGCGGGAGGTGGCAGCTCATCCGTCAGCAGAGACAGTGCTTATCTGGCAGGGACATCATGTCCGCCAGAAAAATTAGGGTTTTGCCGCTCTGGGCAGCTGGGGCCTGCTGCAGGGTCCACGCCTGTCTCCCCGGAGCTGGGGCTGGCGGCCTTGCGGGACTCCAGCCTGGGAGGGGCCCGAGCTGGGCCCAGGACTACGCCGGCTGAGTGGGAGCCGCCGTCTCCTCCCTTCATGACGCACCAAACCCGAGTTCATTTCCCGACGACCTAAGGGTGGGGGTGCCTGGAGGCAGGTGGCGTGGACGCATGGGCACTGTGCCCCTTGGCGCAGGGCAGGTGGCCACGGGCTGCACAGGCCTGATAGCCCGGCCTGTGGTCTCTCCCCTCCCCTCCCCTCCCCCACCCCTTCCTCTCCCTTCCTCTCCCTTCCTGCCTCTCCACCCCCAGCCGGCAGTCTTGCTGTCTCTCCTCCTCTCTCTCTAACTACAAACTTGTCTCTCTTCATCTGAGGCTCAACTGCTGACCAAACGCTGAATTTCGTGGCTATTTGCCATGAAGACGTGGCCATTTGCAGATGGATGCAGAAAGGTTTAGGATTCTCAGTAGAAAATCTAAGCAGTTCAGTGGCAGGAAGTGCATTTGCGGGGAGACACCTGGCAGTTGTTTGCCCACGGTGCTACTCTGTGGTCGCTCGTGGACTCGGGGTCTGGGGAGGGGCCACAGCTCAGCGAGCGCAGCCGGCCTCAGGCTCAGCCACGGCCCCAGACCCGGGGACCGCACCCTGGAGCCCTCCCGGTGGATTTCCTCAGGCCTGGCGTTTTGTGGGACTTTTACAATGCTTCCCTTTGAAAAGCAGAACCTTCAAGATCGACCTCATAAAGTCATGAGCTTGTTTTTAAAAATCAGCTTCTACTGCAGCGTCCATTGCCGGCACATGCCTCCGTCATGCCGACTCTGCTAGTCTTAAGGCTGAGCCTCATCGCCTTCCCCTTCCCGACTGTGCCGTTCACACAGCCAGCCGAGGCCGGGTCACCACTGGGCGTTGACTCCCGAAAGAGGGAAAGATGACCTCCTAACGGCAGCCACCGTCCAGGAAGGACCCTCCTGAGCCCTCCTGGGAGGAGCGAGTTACTTGGACGTATTTTGCAAAGTGAATGCTGGCCGGGTGCGGTGGCCCAGTCTGTAATCCCAGCACTCATGGAGGTCAAGGCCTGAGGCTCCCTTGAGGCCAGGAGTTTGAGACCAGCCTGGGCAACATAATGAGACCCCATCCCTACAAAAAACAAGAAACATTAGCCGGGCGTGGTGGTGAGCGCTTGCAGTCCCAGCTACTAGGGAGGCTGAGGCAGGAGGATCACTTGTGCTCAGGAGTTCAAGGTTGCTGTGAGTGATGATGACGCCACGGCACTCCAGCCTGGGTGACAGAGTAAGACCCTGTCTGCAAAAACAAATGAACAACAACAAAAAAGTATAGAAAGAAAAGCGAATGCCTATGATTGGTAAAATATCTAGAATACATTATTGAATAACGTTAGTGCTTGCTGTGAGCCAAGTTTACACATGAAAGTGGGCACAGACTGACGCAAGTTTACGTCCCAAGGCTTATGATCATGCTGGCAGATGGTGGATAGTATTGTAGAGCCCATTTTACAGGTGGGGAAACTGAGGCTCAAACTGCAAAATAACTCACCTAACCAGGATTTGAGCCCAGGTTTCCTGACTCCAGAGCTGGCCTCCTTCTGAGGAAGGACTTTCCACTCTGCTGAGGGACGTCCCTGGTGCCTCAGAGCAGGGCTCGCAGGCTCACGGCCAGGCACACGCTCCTCCCAGGCGGCCACGGCTTGCCCAGCCGGTGGAGGCTGTGGACAAGCTCGGGTCTGAGCGTTTCAGGTGGGCTCCTGCCCCGGGCCCCCTGAGGCTCCCTAAAGCACTTGAGTTTGTGATGCTTTTTTAAAAAGTTAGTAATATATTTAGTAATATATAATAAATCATTTCATTTCATTTAAGTAATATTTTTATTTATATTTTATTATAAAATAATTTATTTTATATTTTATTTAACACAATATATAAAACATATCATTTAACATATAAATTTTACGTTTTTTTTTCAATCTGGTGTGTATTTTACGCCTCTCAGCTTGGACGAAGCACAGTCCGGGTGCTCGACAGCCGCACCTGCGAGTGGCTCGGCACCGGGCAGCGCAGGTGCAGGGACCTGCCTCGGGCGGAGACCTGTGCACGTGGCAGGGAGTCGCCCCGTAGCCCCTCCACCCGGCATCGGCTGCTCTTCAGAACGTTTCCTGTGTGGAATATCCAGGCATCTCTATCTCTTTGTACCAAATATTACTGTTCTCAAAAGCCTTGAGAAGCTAGTTTCCTCACACACCAGTAATCACACTGAACTGCTAAGACTGTTGGATTGGAGTTTTGCTATCACTTATTTTCAGTATGGCTGCCTGCCATTATTTTATAGTTTTTAATAGGAGTCGTCTATATTTCGGGTGCACACACGCTCATTCGATATACATCTGTGTAGTGACGTGATCCCTCCAGTGGAGGTGACTGACACACCCACCTCTGCGGATGGTTTACCCTCCTCTGTGGTGACAGCAGCTGAAACAGCAAACTTCCCGTGCACTGCGCGGTGTCGCCAGCTCCAGGCACCTGCCCCGCGAGTCCCTCTCTGGACTTACTTGTCCTACAGTTGCAGCTCTGGAATTCTCACCTCGACAGGCCACGACACACGGAAGCCACCGGGAAGACATGTCCTAGGAAACTCCGCAGCAGTTCCAGGACGGAAGGAGAGCTAGTCCGGGCGGCCAGCCGGGGAGAGGTGCACGGCGAGTCTTAGCGCTGGGGAGGGGACGTGGGCAAAGGCGCCAGCCAGGCTGCTCCTATGGCAGCTTGTGACCATGGCAGCTTGTGACCAGACAGTGGCGGGGGACACACAAGGCCGTCACGTCAGACCCCACACGGGGAGCGTGGGGGAGGCAGCCGCGCTTTCTCCAGCCCCCACTGCCTGCGCTGGGATCTTGCCGCTGTGAGCGCAGGGTCCTGAGGTGTGTACTCCCTGCAGGGAGACCCCAGGACCCCCGGGCCAGGGCCAACTTTCACCCCACTCCACAGTCCTTCGACGGCTGCAGACTGGGGTGGGGAGAGCTCTTTTCTAATTTTATCAAAGACATAGTTGTCTTTTTTCCTGATTATTTTGTTTTCATAGAAGAGGGAGGGGTCTCTCTTTTTTGTAACAAACTCACCATCTTCTAGCACAGAGTCCTGCATGGCGGGTCTCACTGTTGTGGCTCTGACAGGGGAGGCAGGAGCAGCCAGGGGTGCCCAGCAGGGCTGGGGTCCATCCCGTGTGCAGGGTGCGGGGGAGGCAGGAGCAGCCAGGGGTGCCTGGCAGGGCTGGGGGTCCATCCTGTGTGCAGGGTGCGGGGGAGGCAGGAGCAGCCAGGGGTGCCTGGCAGGGCTGGGGGTCCGTCCCGTGTGCAGGGTGCAGGGGAGGCTGCGAACACCTGCAGCAAGTGGGCGACGCGGCAGAGGGGAATCGGGACGCCTGCCGGATGCTTGGTCATCTAGCCGTGTTCTCTGAAGTACGTTTGTTTCAGAATTTAATGTCAGTGAACATTCGTGATGGCATCATCTCCTAGTTGGCTGTTGAGCATTCCAAGTAGGTTACCTCGCTTGTTTTTCTTAATAACCTTACAAGCCAATGTTGTTATGAAGTCCGTCTTACAGATAAGAAAATCTGGGGTGCAGATACGCCAGCCCCTGGACTCACCTGGCCCCAAAGCTGGGCTCTGCATCACCACAGGATACGGTTGTCCGAAGCACGTCTGTTCCCAGGTCCCCAAAACCGCCACAGGATCCTTGTGGCAGGGCACCAGGTCTGGCGCATCGTGGTGCCCTGATTACCAGACTGTCCGTGGCGCGTGGTCAGCACATGGTTAAAACTTGTTGAGCAGATAAATCAATAAATGGATGCTTGGGTGATGAATGGATGCGTGCATGCGTTTCAAAACTCAGCTCAGACCAGACTAAGACTAAAAAATTACTGAGACACAGAAATTGGACCTTTAAAATTGCACCAAAGTGTTTCTGCGCTCATGTAAATAACTTTGCCATATTAGAATCACCAGTTTGGCGTCAAGATGCAATTTTTCCTAAAAGCTAGTTTAGTAATTTTGTTAGACGTGGTTTATATATTTCAGGCATCTCCACAGTGTGAGCGGCAAAGGGCATGCACTCTTGATGCCAACAATTTCACTGCAATATGTCAATTTCCAGCAGGAAATCTGATCTGAGTTTGCAAACCCCCAAGTCTATCCGAGAGTCGATAACTCACCGTTTTAGGGTAACGGGCCCATTACCGCCGAACAGCTTGAGAACGCACTCTTCATTGATCAGATAAACAAGTCATGAGATATTTTATTACAGAATGACGGACCAATTTAGCCATCTTTTCACCAACAATGGACTTATATTAGATGTGAAATGGCAAGAAATTTGCTTCCTTGGGGAGCAATCACAGGAAACACAGAGGAAAAGCCAATCATCGAAACGGCTCGTCTGATGGGTTTTTATTGAATTCAGCCCAAATTTGACCCAGGCCTCTGATCACATTTTGCATAAGAGTTTTTTCTTTTGTTAATCTTATTCCAAATCATATGTGATATTTTTTCTTACATTTATGTCATAATTTTAGCTTTTTCTGGTAGTTTCTTATTAAAATACATTAATTATATGGGTAACATATATTATTTGCCATAATTCTGAATTCTTAATTCATTGTAAGTAAAAGGCTGAGGCAATTTTAAATACATTTTCATGAAGATTTTAAATTACGTTTTAATTTAAACAATGTAGCAGCTGTAGCCTGGCGCCGGGGAACACGGAGGGACGGCAGGCCAGGTGCCGTGTGAGGTAGCAGCAGAAATGACTGACACTCAGCTAGAATCAGGCATGGGGGGAATTTAAAAAGCTGTGGAATTTGCCTTTTCAGCATCATTTCTGACTAAATACTCAGAGAAATACACGTGCATTTATTTTCTCCCAGCACTTTAAGGATTTTAATCCCAAACGCAGGATGAAGTTAGAGTTCCCCGAGAAGCGAGAAGGCTCGTGCCGCACCTCTGGCAGCGTGGTTGTTTCCCGCACAGCCGGGGGAAGGAGCTCACGCCACGCCACGTGTCCGGCTCCCTCTGAGTGCGCCTGGGCACCTGCCAGCCCGTGTGGTGACCCGCATCTTCAGGGAAGCCAGCCCTGAGCGCGCCTAATGCCACCTGGGGCAGGGCGGGCGGGGAGGGTCCTCCTGGGTGGAGGGGGGCGCAGCAGGCGGCCTGGCTGGGTGGGGGGAGGTCACATGAGAGACCGGCAGGGTCATGGCTGCTGGGGAACGGCGTTCTCAATGGAAGACATGGAACACACTTTCTAGGGAAGATCACCTGTCTTTATTTTGACCCCAGCAGAGAGGATAAAAGGGAAAAAATCCTATTCATGTTGCTACACTGAAGCAGAAGCACATCTAGGTCTTTGCTGGAGCAACATGCTTTAATCAAGGACCGGGACCGCAGGGACCTTCCCGATGAAATTCCATGAGACACGAGCTCAGAACGAACGTGCGAGGAGCACTGGGGAAGTGCGTTGTGCGTCACAGGAGAGCCACATGCACTGCAGACACTGGGGTCATAGGGAACAGAATGCAAAATAAAAATATCTCATGTATGTAAAATACAAAAGAGGAAATGTCTAATGTGATGAATATAACAGAGGTCGTCAGAATCGACATGTTGAACTGAAGAACCAAGCAGAGTGTCTAGAAATGAAAACTATAAAAATCAAAAGAAACTCAATGGTTGGGCCATGTAGATGTCTGGAGACTGAATCAAGCCGAAGCTGTTGCATATGAAGCCTGGAAGACGCAGATTAAGGGCACCCAGGGTGCACAGCAGAGTCACACGGTGGAAACCACGCAAGCGCGTTGAGACGAAGGCGCAGAGATGGGGGCTTGGTGAGGGGCCGCACTCAAAGGCTCAGAACCACAGCAGACACTGAAGCTCAGATTCAGGAAGCCCAGTAAATCCAAGCAGAAGTAAAAATAAATTCTCACCCAAACCTAGTAACGGAACTGCAAAATACCAAGGATCAGCTCTCTCTTCTCAAGAAAGAAAAAGGAAAGACTGACCGCAGATGGGAAGAGCCATCAGATGCCGTAGGCTGAAGATTCCCCCGTCCACGACAGCGTGGGAAAGCCCACGGCTCACGAGGCCTCAGACAGAGCCCTCGGGGAGCATCACTCCAGCACCGGGGCTAAGTTAGCTCTGGACTGCGAACCACTAAAACTCTCAAAATATCAAACTAATTCCAAAATGTTCAAACTCATTCCAAAAACCTTAAGTGCAAATAAGAAAAAAACCCTACAATATTCACTAAAGGCAACCAATAAAATCTAGCATCCAACCATGTAAAATTAAGTCTTAAATATTCATTAAAAAAGTTCAGACATACACAGAAACAGAAAGATATGACCCAGGACCAGGAGAAAAACCGTCAACAGCTGCCTGTCATTGTCAGCCCTGGAGGCCGACGGAGAGTGGATCAAAATCCTTCACGTGCTGGAAGAAAGTGGATGCCAACCCGGGCACCACATCCAGTGAAATTACCTTTAGGGATGGAGGTAATGTGAAGGTATTTCGACTGCAAGGAACCCAAGAGCTCACCCCCTGGCAGGCGGGCATCACAGGACCTTCTGGAGCAAGTTCCCAGGGTGGAGAAAAATGACACCAGGTGGAAGCTCAGAACATCGGGGAGAAACAAAAAGAATATCAGAGACAGTAAATATCTAAATAAATCCAAATGCTATTTTTCTTTGTTGCCTTTTCCCACCTTGATTTCATAGAAACCATAAACTGTTTAAAACAAAATTGTAGTACAGTGTGATGGGTTTATAATGTCCCTAGTTGTATTATACACAACAACTATAAGAACAGGGAGGAAATATGGACCTACATGGACCTTAAAGTTGCAAGATTTCAATATTTTACATGAAAAGAAGATCTATTAAAAGTTAAGAATATATACTATAATCTTTAGAGCAACCACTAAAGGAAATGGAATTCTATAAAATTAGTAGTGCGATGTACAACAACAGCAGTCAGAGGACAGATGCAGAAGGGGAAGGCGGATGGATAAATAGATTATAGACTGATGACAGTTACATGGGAAGGTACAGGCATGGATGGGTAGATATATAGATATAGATAAACTGAGTCAGGAAAGAGAAGATTGAAACATAAAAATATTAAAGTAATCCAAAATAAGGCAGGAAATGAGACAGTTACATGGGAAGGTACAGGCATGGATGGGTAGATATATAGATGTAGATAAACTGAGTCAGGAAAGAGAAGATTGAAACATAAAAATATTAAAGTAATCCAAAATAAGGCAGGAAATGAGGAAAACAAATCGAATAGGAAATATGGGCATCTTGCACGATGGTAGATTTAAATCTGATGGTATCAATAATTACATTGAATGGAAATAGTCTAAACAGGGTTTGCTGTGAGGGGTTCTTTAAAAAAGAAAATTGGATTAAAAAGTTATATTTCAAACTCCAATGTAATATAAATTATTCTTCTCCCAATTAATGTGTAGCATTGCAATACTCTTAAAAAGATAACTTGGTTTCCTTGAACTCTGAGTGTGTTAAACATTCCTAATAAATCGGAATGCACCTAGGTTTATGTGCTAATGTTTATTAGAAACTGGACAATTCCTCGGGGGATGCAGAACGTACATTAATCCTGTAGCTTCTGATATCTTGAAGTAAAAAGAGTGAATGGAACAGTAACTCATCGATATTTAACAAAATACCCTGCAGTTCTGTTTTCTATGGCTGAAAACAACTGGAATGTGAAAAACTGGTTGTTTTTTTTTAAAGAACAGACAAAAAAGACTGTACTTCTGACAACAGCTCCCCGGAGCCAGCGCCTCTGACCTGGGGCACCTCCCTGCGTTCCCCCCCGGTGGCCGCCTGGGTGGGACCTGGCTTCCGACGCTCAGCCCTTTCTTTCTCTAGAAGAGGCATTTGGGCATTGGTCGTGGATGGGCCACTTTTCGGGTCTGGAGTCCTGCTCTAATCCTGCCCAGACTGTGGCATCTACAGCTAACGAGGACCCAACCCCAAGTCCCCTCCCGATGGTGGCAGAAACCGACAGCTGGGCTTGGACGTCGCTTGGGTGCCTCCCCTAGTCACAGACCCCTAACTGGGACACAGTCTCTCTGAACAATGTGACGCTGGCATCAGCGGTTTTGGTTACATTTTTGTGTGTTTGGGTTTTAGGCAGCCGCATCTGAGACTAAAATGATCCAAACGTTGCAGTTAATCTGGGTATTTTGCTCTTTTCTAAGATCAGCTGAGTTGGTTTCCTGCTTCGGTGGTTTGTGGGAGCCACTTGGACCGTGCAGGTGACTGAACCACTACTCACGGCGATTGCTCCGAAGGCCACAGCCTATGGCAGCGTCCCCCAAAACAGCCAACGGCAGCTCCAACGACAGCGTCACCCCGTCCCTGAGACACGAGTGCACGGCATCATCCTGGTTCTGAGGAGAGACACTCCGTTTGTCAAGTTTACTAATTTTTCTACAATCAAAACTGAACAGAAGACCAACCGCTCTTCGCAGATTTCTAGCAGAAGCCAAGAAATTTCTTAAAATAACTTTTTAAAAAATCCCAACTAATAAGTTAACTCAATCATGAACGATTTTCAAAGTTTTAAGAGTCAATATTTCTTAATGATTACCAGGTGATCACTGCAGTGAAAATATCTTGAGCAGACTAACTAAATGCATGGTATAAATGTGATATAAACACTGGTTTCAGTTTTTTCCGAGAGAAAAATAAGAAAACAGCTTGTCCCTGCCCTGGCACAGTGGCCACGAGGGGAGGGTCCCAGGGTGCTCTGTGACCCGAGGAGGCCGGCAGGAGAGGGGGCCTCATGTATTTTCAAAGCTGATAAGGGCAGAGACCTCCCGAAGCGAGTCCTTGGAGAAAACTCTTACCTGGACGCACAGGATTAGGAAGACTTGTTTAGAAACACAGTTGCGTTTCGCTCCCAGCAAACTGAACGTACAGAACAGAGGCACCTGTGCACGCCGTGCCCGAAGGGACCTGCCTCGGTGGCGAACTCCCTGAGCAGACGAGCTCGCATGTTCTGTGCCGCTGTCTCCGTGAGAACTGGCCTGAGACCCCGTGGCAGCCGCAGCCAAGCCCAGAGAACAGGCGGACGTCCAGCAGGCCCAGCTCCCGAGGCCGCCAGGGTCCCGTTCTCTGTGGACGTCTCACCTGTCTGGCCTGGCGATGCCCTGAAGTGCTGGGAGGACATCCCACGGGGGAGTCTGCAGGAAGTGCTTGTTGGAGCAAGGGCTGCACTGGGTGCATTTTGCTGTGCAGCCATTTGGCGCGGTTGCATTTTGCACCACAGAGGCACAAGACACCTGTGGAGGCTGAGTGGACTAGGTCGGCCTTCCAGACCCTGAGGCTAACAAGCCCCCTCTGCAGAGCTCGGCTTCCCAATAAAGGGCGTGGGGGGCGGTGGGTGGGAGAGAGGACAGGTGAGCAGAGGTGTGTGTGGGCGTGCACAGCTGGGGCAGCCACTCAGCCCATTGGGATCACAGAGGAGGAACACAGGAGACCTTGGCCGTGGGGCGAGAACTTGCATACAAAGAACCCAGGGCGAGGTGCAGACAGGCATGGGGCCAGCTTGTGAGCAGGAGGAGAGAAGCGGCCCTCGTGGCCCACTCTCCAAGACGGGGTCTCAGAGGCTGCGGCTGCAGCCCCCACCAGCGCAGGCTGGTCCCCGGGCAGGTGCCTTCCCCTCCCCTCCCCTTCCCGTGTCACAAGTGAATGCACGTCTGCGGGGGGCGGGCCCTGGTGAGGGTGTGCACCACCCAGCCTTGCTGTGCCAGAGAGAAACGGGTTAGTCAGTGGGGGGTGCTTGTGCCCACCAGGGCCCTTTCACAGCGGGGGGAGGCAGCCTCTTGAGGAGAGGAATGTTCTGGAAACTTATGTCGCTGGGCAGGCCCCACTTCCCTGCAAACGCCTGCTCCTGCGTGGTGACGATGTCTCTGACCAATCACGCCCCGCAGCGGAAACCTGAGCCTGCACTGATGAGCCCCTCCCCGCCTGGAAACCTTTATTCCGGCTGAGAACTTTCTTCCTCAGCTGCCGCAGTCGGGCGAGGTTGCTGGGCTTGGCGGGCATTGCAGGCACCAGCGTGGAGCTGAGGAACCGGGCCGTCACTGGATCACCACAGGGTCGCGGGGGCCGGGAAAGCCAGGCTTGGAGCACCGCGGGCTCCTCAGGGCCTGTGACGCCCTCCCCTCCTCCTCCCAACACCAGGGCACCGGGCACCGGGAGCCACCCACAAAGAAATGCCCATTTCCTTACATATTTGTTTGTTTTTGCAAAAGCCTTTCTGTAAGTCGTGGGAGGAGGATGCCTCCCTCTGCGGCCGGCAGCATCGATCCAGCTCTCACAATGAACTCTAATCACAGCTCTATTACTGCCGCCCGCCCATTGGCCCAGGTGCCTCCAAATTAGCCACAAAGAAGCCAGCCTGTCAGTGTTAATTCCGCTGCAGAGATTACTTGTTGTGGGAGAACAAAGGTGTTCTGGCTCGAGCTGAACAACTGAACTCCTTGTCTCATAAAATTTAAGCTGCTATTGATCTCCTTCTATTGTGTGAGGGATTAAACATGTGCGCGTGCACGCACACACACGCACACACGCACTTGTGCGCGCACACGCGGGGCGGCCCGGCCGTGCCCTCCCTGCCTGGCCCAGACGGGCGCGGCCCCCCCTCCCGCCTCCCGGAATCATTCAGCAACATGAAGCAAATTAAATCAATGAATTCATCCTAGCAGATGGCCACTTTAACACTCAGTTAGCCTTTAGATAATTGAGCGTTGACTCCGGAATCATAAAATGGATGGCTCGTTTGTACATTTTACTGAAATAGATCACCGAGGTTAAATAAATGAAATCCCGTTTGTCAGGCGGTAATAAATGGCCTCCCCTTCTGCAAACAGCTCTGTTTGGCCTAATAAATACAGGGGCGTTCCGGCCGCCTCCCTTGATGGGGTTACAGCTTAATGGAATGCCTTCCCCGTGCTTGTTTTTGCCTCCTCCTGCACGGTGTGATAAGTAGCAAACCAACGAAGCTTGTAATTACAATCTTACAGAAACCCGGCCAATCTGTATATAAATCTCACCCTCCAATTACAAGATGTAATAATTTTGCAGTCAAGCTGGTAATGAGGTCTAATACTCATGCCTGTGATAATCCCCCTTGGATGCTGACTCTATCAGATGTTAGCTTTGTAATTATACTGGCAGAAAATCATTATTTCATGTTCAGCAGAAAAATGAGGTTGGTGGGAAGTTAATTTTCTCTATGCTCTGTGAAGCATAGACAAAATTTTAATGATTTAATCATTATGGTTATCCTTTCTGCAATTGACCCACGTTACTTGTGTAGAAACATTGGCACATTTAAAAGTCCCTGTTACCCGATAAAGCTTGCCAGGTATGCAGCTTTTAATGTAAGAATAACTGTACACAATTAAACAATTACCCTGCCGATAGGGAAAATGCATTTTATTTTAAGTTTTCATTATTTATGTGCGGGATTCATGGAAACTCGTGTGTCTTACCCACATTATAATAAATGGCTAATTAAAAAAATTGAATTATGCCTTCCTGATTCTGTCAGCCCTAGAAGATGGTTTGAGAATGACCCGACCAGATGATTCTGTGTGGCCACAGTGGCTCCCATGAGACTTGATGAGAAAAAAATGGAAGAGCCGCCAGTATCCCATTTGGGGATGTAATTTCTCAAATAGGAGACTTCAATATTTCTAAATTTGGCTGGTGGGCTGTTTACAAACAATGCACTTTTAAACATAATTAATAGTTGGACACCATTTTTGTTCAGTATTTTTGGTGACTCCAGTGACACAGTGGGAAACACACTCACCACACACGACACACTCAACCATTCCGAGCCAGTTAGAGGCTAGAGAAAGGTAAGTATGTCGGCACCGCACTCCCCAGGCGGTGGAATTCAATGACAGACTTTTGAAAATACAGTCCCAGTACTGTGTTTTATAGTAAAACCAGCTTTGTCCTGAAACTCCAAAAGGTCAGAGGAATTTTTCTGCCCGCCTGGCCACTCACCGCCCACCTGCCCGAGTCTGCACCCCTCGCTCCGGGTGCTGCGTGTGCTGACGGTGAGCACGGCCCACACACGGCTGTACCGCCCCGGCCAGAGCATGGCAGGTCTCGGGTGTGGTCCCATCCCTGGGTCTGCATTCACCATTTTCCCTGTCCATCCTCCCCCGCAAAAATTAAATCTGAATCACCCTTTGCCCACCTGCCTGCCTGGGCCCTGAGCTGGTCGGGTGGGCTCTGAGGGTGGGGAGTGAGGGCCCGTGTCCATGCTGGGGGAGTGGGGGGCGTTTGGCTCTACAAACAAAGAACCTTACAGGAAGTGGACAAAGGTCATTTTTTTTTTTGAGGAAAATCCCATATTGGTAAATTAGCTTTTTGCTAAACCTCATTCGTACAGAAATATCAGTCTCTGTTGCAAATAGCAGATGAAAGTTTACATACATAATCATTTCTAAAGATGCCAAGATGAAATATGAAAATTCAGAATTAAGCGTCTAGTTAAATTGTGGAATCTGACTTCTCCCTTCACCAAAATGCAGTCATAACACCCAAAACAAGGAGGTAATTGATAATTGAGTATTTTGCCTTTTCAGGGTGGAAACCGAAGCGATTGTTCTCAGGGGACACCTATGCCAGTCCTGGCGGAGGGACGGCCGAGTGTCTCACAAAACGTGCAGGGCGCTTGTGCCAAGATGCAGTTTACATCAGCGATTGAGCCAAGCAGTACAGAGCCACTGCCATGACGGCAAGTCACCCCCGGAACCGCGGGTGGGAAGACAACGGCACCTGCTGTGGCAGGAGGGGCGTGGTGGGACGGTCTCAGGGCTGGCCCAGAGGACCGGAGCTGTCCACCCTCCACAGGCACAATTCACGCGGTGGCCAATGTGCACGTACGAGTGACCCAGTGTACACAGAGGCCAAGGGGCGTGGCCTGAGCCCCACGGTGTCTATGGGAGTACTCCAAGGCCCCCCGAGGCCCTGGCATCCCAGGGAGGGGCCTGGCCCCGAGCTGCTCTTGCTCGGGGTTGGTCCCCGTCATGCCTGCCCCTGCCAACTGCTTCCCAGCAGGCTCTTCAGGCTCTTAGTGCCATCTCTGTCCCCGTCCCTCTCTGGATACCCACGGCTCTGGCAGGGCTGGCACTCGGGCTCTTTGTGGCTTGTGTCCAGGCCGGAGCCTGCAGCGTGGGAGGGCAGTGGGAGGTGGGACGTGGTCTCCCATGTCCACCTCTGCCTTGATCAGCCTTGGGCTGGTCCCGTTGCCCCCACCCAAAAGGGAGGAGAGATTCACACACTTCCGTGGAAACGACACCACGTGGACTTGGCGGGACAGGGTGGTCCTCCTCCCTGCAGCCGTGGCCTGGACCCTGCAGATGGCTGAGCAGGGCCCCCCTGCCCCGCCCTGGCAGGCCTGAGCTGTGGGCGCGTCGACTCCTGTCCCCTGCCGTTCCCACCAGACCAGGGAAAAGCTTTTTGGTTTCCTGAAAAGTCCCCTCAAAATCCTTAGGGGCCTTAGATTTCTTTTTTTTTTTTTTTAATAAAGGAACAACTTTCTTCCTGCCCATGCCAAGTGTTCTGGAGAAAGGTGTGTTTCTATCTCTGTTTCCCTCCCAAGTTCAAGGAGCTGTCGTCCTTTTTTCACCAACGTCGAGAAGGGGCTGGTTAGAGGTTGGAGGGAGGGGCTGTGGGGGTAGGAGCAGAGTCAGCCCCGCTCGCCCGCACGGCAGGTGCTCTGGGTTGTCGCGGCCCAAACTCAGTGGCATTTCTGCCGACGAGGGGGCAGGGGCCGAGCTGCAGGATGATTTTTCTACACAATGAAGAGCTTTAAAAAAATGACAGAGTTTTGTGGCCAAAATACAAGAAGAGCTTTGAGAAGCACCCAGAGCAGTCGCAGGGTGTCCACGGGCAGACGGGAGGAAGCACCTGCCCGACCACTGGCCCCGTGAGCCCCGGGTCCTGGGCAGGCATCGCCAGCCCTGCAGACCCTCCCAGGTTGGAACGAAGGCCAGTCCACGGATTTTGATGACAACGTCTTACTCATGGATTCTGCTTTGTTTTCTCTTCTTGTCTGTAACCTCTGCAAGTCTTTGTGGGGGCACCTAAGGCGTGTGTCTGTACATAAGTAAAAGTGAGACAGTAACTACAGCAGACCAAGAGGTCTGGGTGTCTGTGTGACGTCTGGGGGCCCCTGTGGTCCAGGCCCCTCCGCGCACCCCGTGGTGCCCCGGCCAGGCACTGTCCGCCTTCGCCCCAGGAAGCCCAGCCCCGGGGCCGAGCGCGAGTGGGAGCTGAGAAGTCAGGGATCCAGGCTTGTGTTCTGCTGGGATTTCACTCTGAGGTCGTAGCCCAGGCTCCCTCCTCTCCTGGGCTGGATAATGAGCAGTGGTCCCTGTGTCTGGAGCTCCTGTGGGGACTGGATGCACAGGTGACACTTAGCACAGAGCCTGGCAACACCAGCTTCTCGGAGAACATCGGGCAGAGTTGCACTTGGCTCTGGAGTCCAGTCTGCTGGCACCGTGCAGCAGTGGGAAGGGCATTCGGGAGACGCTGGCTGTCCGGCACGTCCCCACCGCAGTGAAGGAGGGACAACAGCCCTGGGATGGCTGAAGGTGACGAGTCCCGTCTCTGCTGAGCACGGAAGGGAAGGTTGTCCCTCCTTTCTCCCCAGCCAGGTGCAGATCTGTGCTGGGCACACTCCGTAGGTACTGCTGTGTCCTATCTTCGGTGCCGCCGTGCGACTCAGGGGCTGCAGTCCTCTTTCTGCGCAGCAAGAGGTGGAACACAGAAAGCCAAAGCCCTTGCTGAAGGTCTCGTGTCTGGGAAACTGCCCCCCACCCTGCAGAGTCCACTTCCTCTGTCACAGAAGCACCGACCACTGCCCAGTGATCATTTACTGCACCCTGGACTTCGTGCTGGTTATGGGGGTCTCGCAGGGTCCGTGCACCATCCTGGCCAGGGCTTCTGAGTCCCCAGTGTTTTCCTTGTTTGCTGCTGTCTCCGTCGGCTCGGCTGCCATAAGGGAGGCTGTCGGCTGGGCGGCTTAAACTGCACACGCTCCCTCCTCACCTTTCCAGAGACTGGAGGTCCAAGATCAGGGGCCGGAAGATCCGGTGTCTGGAGAGGGTTCTCTCCTGGGTTTGCCAATGGGGCCGTCTCGAAGTGTCCTCACAGGGGGAGCAGAGAGAAGCAGCTTGCGGCCGGGTCTTGCAGAAGGCACGACCCTGCTCGAGGCTCTGCCCTCATGACCTGTCACCTCCCAAGGGCCCTCCCAGCATTGCCACCCTGGGGACGAGGCCCCAGTGTGTGCATTTTAGGGGGAAGTGACATTCCGTCCCCTGCAGCTGTAGAGCCTCCCACCACGCTACGGAGTGGACTGTTTTCCTGTATCGGCCGGTGACACTCCCGCATCCCCAATTCCCACACGTCAGTCCCGCACACGCCCGAGACTCCCCTCTGGGTGTCCTGCTGGGGCCCGGTGTCCTGCTGGGGCCCGGAGCCCTGAGAGCAGCAGACGCACCTTCGACTCCTGCAAGGAAAACACGGCTGACTCGAGCACGTGTTATGTCCGTGTGCTCTGCTTGTGCGTGTGGAGGCGTGATGACAGCCAGGCAGAGGTCCCGTGGCCTCAGCAGAGGTTCTCTTCCTACTTACTGTGAGAAATCCAAGCTTTTCCGAAATTTTGGAAAATAAAAGAGATGTTTGCAGCCTTTGCTTTCCCTGACATCTTGCCAATGTTCAGTCTCACGTTCCTCTCAAGGCCCGTGGCTGGTGTCCACCGAGGCAGGAGTGACGGGATGGCAGGACCGTGCCTGGCCCATCTGGTTGTGGCGCCAGGACCGGCCGCTCCCTGCAGGGCGGTTGTCAGCCGGCGGGAAGCAGCGAGAACCGCAGTTCCAGTGAGGGACGGACCAAGACTCAGAAGAGCCCTGTTGCCGGGATTTTAGCCCCAAATTGGATTTTGCAGGGAGAAATCCTCTGCCGTGTAGTTTAGTGAGGGTGGTTTTTAACACCACAGAGTTTGGAGAGAGAAAGACGAGGACCTTTCTCCTCCGATTGCTCATCTTCGACCGAAAGGCCACACCGCAGGGCTTGGCACAGGGAGTACCCACGTGAAGATGGCGCACCTGGACAAACACCCCGGCTTCCGTCCCTTCCCCGGTCCGTCTCCCAGGCTGCTGCGACAGATTCACACGCCCTCCAGCTCCAGAGAGCCCCTAAAGGCACTGCAGGTCTTTAGCAGAGAGAGAACCCTGAGCGGTTCCTCAGTCGCACTGTCTTCCACCCTCAGGCCCGGCTCCCTGCTCTCCGGGCACTTCCGCACGGCGGTGTGCAGACACAACACCACCTTCCCCGCCAAGCCGGGTCACAGACGGCAGGGGGGAGGGATGGAGCCCCTCTTTCTTCCCCTGACCTCCCACCTGCAGCTCCATCCACCAACCTAGGAAGGAAGAGTCTGCCGGTCTCTCCTTAGGAGGTGCGGGCAGAGGGGACTCTAAACCCTTGTCATATTTTCATGTGACACTGTTACTATAATGACAAATGCTGTTAATAAGAACTGGTGCCAATGTCTGAAATCCACTTCCTGTATTTTATGGGAGAAATGTCTGTGGTTCGTAAACACCTACTCACATATCTCCATTTACACGTTTTTATTTGTTTACTTGTTTTGTTTTCCACTGAAGGGCTTGAGCCCACGAGAGGAGACCCAGCTCCAAGGGCTGGGGGGCTGCCGACTTCAGAGCCCCTGTGAGCTGCACAGAGCGCCACCCCCCCTCCTGTGCTCACCAGAAAGTCCCACCTCACGCAGTGGCAAACGTTTGAAAACAATGACCAGAAATCTCATCACATAAAAGGTTCACCCCCTTTAGAGTTACGATTTTTAAATTTGTTTGTAAAATCTTTGCTATTGAGCCACGAAGAAATTATAAGATTTCCATGGACATGATACTAATTTTCCCAGTTCTTTAAAAAAAATCGTTATAAGTAGTTATAAAATTAAAGCTTTCAGAATTGCGCTTTTGATTCCTGGTAAGTGGGAAAATGCATTTCATCAACTATTTATAGTGGAATCGTGCATGCAGCGTATGCACCGCAAGAACACGAACTGTCAATTTGTACTGCTCGGACTCAGTTTGGCCAGTTAAGGGATTAGGAGCGGGATTTAAGGAAAAGCCAAAGGCTACATTTGTTTATGATAAATATTTTAAGTATCTGTCATAGAAGGTGGCCAACCCTGC
Organism: Lemur catta; assembly: GCF_020740605.2. Lineage (NCBI taxonomy): Eukaryota > Metazoa > Chordata > Mammalia > Primates > Lemuridae > Lemur > Lemur catta. Next base: position 1,229,340 of record NC_059139.1, read on the forward strand.
CTTGTATGTTGAGTGACTGATTTCCCTGTTTTATCTCTGCTGCGGGTTGTTTGCATTCGTTTTCCCAGAGAGCTGTGGAGGTTCTTCTTGCCCCGAGAGTCCGTGTGGCGCTGAAATTCACAGCAGGTGGCTGAGGAAGGGCAGGGAGGGCTCCCCGGTCCAGGGCTCCTTGGGCAGCCCGGGCATTCCACGGCGCTCGCCAAGGTGGGCTGGGACCCGGCTAAAGACCGTGTGATACTATTCTCCTTACTGTGATAAGAAATAGTCGTGTTGTGTTTTTTTTGTTTTGTTTTTTAGCTCCTCTGCCTTGGAGATATACAATCTTAAGCTGATTTTACGCCTCAGGTTTACCCAGGTTTTTAAAGACTTTCTTCAAGATAAAACATTTTCTTTTACACTCGGAATAAGTACATATTTGATATTCACTTACGGGGGAAGGAGGGAGGAGGAGGGAACGAGGGGAAGGAGGAGGGGGAGGGGAGGAGGAAGGAGGAGGGGAGGGGAGGGGAGGGGCAGGAAGGAAGGGGTGCGGGTGTCCCCTGTGGACCCGGGTCCTCCCTCTTGTGTTTGTCTCTCCTGTGAGGCGGGAGAGTTGTCAGAGCCTTCACCGAGAGTTATGGGACAGAGGGCTCCAAATGGGGGGGCTATTTCAGAATAACTTTTGCTAAAGATCAGAGGTGCCCGGAGAGACTTGGTTGGCTTGGGGGGCCGTGGGGAGCTTGGGAGGTGGGGGGCTGCCTTCCTCCTTCAGGAGGGGGAGGAGGCTCTGGGGTGACTGAGGAGGGGACACAGCCCACGGCACGGTCCTAGTTTTGCTGCCCCCCAGGAGGGATGAGCAGAGTGGGCAGTGCAGGTCCCGGGAGCCCGACTGGGGCTCCTCTGCCTGGTGGGAGGGACCCCTGGGCGTGGGGAACAGCGGCCCTGGGGCCGAGCACAGCGGGGGTGATTTGGGGAAAGCACATCCTGGATTTTAGGGAAAAGGATTAAAGTTAAGATAAATTGTGCATGTAAATTAGTCAATTTTATTTTATTTTTTGAAGCTTTAGATTATAGGAAAATCAAGCAGAAAGTAGTAGAGATAGCTCCCACATACTCCTCATCAGCCCACAGCCCACCGTCCCTATTTCCCTGTTGTTCACAGCTGGCAGTCGTGTGGTAACATTGTTACAATTAGTGCAACAATATAGATACATTAGCATTGCTGACTAGGAGCTCTTCGCTTCCACTGCGGGTCTCTGTCGGTGGTGTACGTTGTGCCGGGTTTAGCTAACGCGTTGTGTCCTGTGTCCACCGCTGCAGCTTCATGCAGAACTGAATGGGGTCGCTGCCCTAAGAATCCCCTGTGCTCCGCCTCCCACCGCCTCCCCAAACCTCTGGCAACTAGGGGTGTTTTTACCGTCTCCATAGCTTTGCCTCTTGAGAGTGTCACGGAGCTGAGACCCTACCGTCCACAGCCTTTTCAGATTGGCTTCTGCATTTGAGGTTCCTCCACATCACTTTGTGTCTGCAAAGCCCATTTCTTTTTAGTGGTGAATAATATTCCATTGTCTGATGGGCCACAGCGTGTGTATCCACTCAGCTGCCAAAGGGCATGCACCCCGCCTGGTCAGCTCTTCTGGGGGGAAAGCATTAAGGTTAAGACCTATTGTGCATTTCCAAGGGAAAGGTATTTTGGGGTCCCTGGACTTTGACTTCTGTGAGCCTATGTTTTACAAGGTGCCGACCAGCCTTGTAGAAAAATCAGAATCAGAAAGGAATAAACTATCATGAGCTGCTTGTAGCTCTGCTGATACCAAGAATGTCTTACCAAGTCAAATGAGCATTAAACATTTTCCGTTTCTAACAGATACAGAGTTAAACAGCTTTATAGCAACAATAAAGGTGAATTTAGTATTCCTTTAATTTTGAACATTTGGCCACATAAAACAAACACAAATTCATGATAAAATTGACGGGAGATTTGCCTAAAGATACTCTGTTAGCTGTTCTACATGACTTTGGTTGGATTGTGCCGGATTCTCTGGTAGGAAGAGCTGAGCCGTCTTCTCCACCAGGGCCCAGGAAAGGGGGGAGGGAACTGGGGTCCACGCCCCAGAAATATGGAAAATATGAGAAAATGTACATTATGCAAGGCTCTACTTCATGCTTTTTTTTCCCTATAGTTCTCACTTTTTTAAATACAAAATGTATCCCATCTTACAACAAAGTTTGAACATTATATTGAAATATATATGGCTAAAAACCATTTCTCCTGTTAGCACAAATAATGACAACACTACTCCTTCCTTGGTGCTGTATTAATTACGCAGGTATAACAGATCTGTATCGTCTCAGCTGTGTTCTTAGAGGCAGGATTTTGGGGAGGAACATGGTTATTAAGAAAAAAAGTGAATAATTTGGACATAAACTGATCTAATTATTTCATTCATCTTTATCATGACTATAGATGTTATGTCACTTTTATGACTAAACAAAGCAAATGTAAATTCATTCTATAAATAAAACTGGGGCCATTCTGCAGATGGAGACCTGGGGATGGCATTCAGAGGGGAGTGTGCGAAGCCACTCGCCATTAACCAGCACTTAGGTGTTGTCCATCAAAACTGTGTGTGTCTGGTGCTGACGCCGGGAAAAATTCATTATTAAAACTTTCGGTCACACTTGGCAAGTTTGGCAGATGGCGTCCCTTCTCATTTCATTCTTTTATCCAATTTCTTTTCCGTGTCACCCCAGCTCCAGGCCCTGGACCCCCCAGTTCGAACCCTTTTTTGTTAATAGATCTAATCAGCGGCATGTTAAACAAGAGGGGATCTTTTGTGTCTGCGGTGTTGGGACAAGCTGAGCGGAGCTGTGGATCACAGGAATAAACAACGCGGACCGATTCAATTACAGCGCGGGGCCGGGCTTTTATCTGGCTGTGACATCATTTCAATCAAAATGTAAAATAATACAATCCCATAGTTGCGAGAGGCAGAGATAGGACACAGGCGGCTGCACTTAGTCATTTAATAAGAGAGGAGGGCAGTGGCCGCCCTGCTCCTGACAGCCGGAGAGGGCTTCTGTCCCCAACCCCATTACCTGCTCTAATGGCGTTCCGCGGCCGGAGCGCGGAGTGTGTGTTCCTGTTGTTGGTGGAGGCTGTTACGGGGGACACAGACTGCACCCGGCTTTTCCCTTTGTTCCTTTAATGAACAGCAGCATAAAACCTCCCCGTTGGCAGCTCCCACGTCTCCCCCACCCCAGCAGGGACTGTATTCATTTCCTTTGTCTCCTTTGAAATTTTTTTTTAAACTGATGTTTTTCAAGACCTGCAAGTCATCATGAGAGGAAAAACATAATTCAAGGGCAAATATACAGTCTCCGAAGTGCTTAGCCTGTGAAAACACTTTGTGTGGAAGTTTCCCTTTCAATCCCGGGACTTGCACGGTCCCCGGGGACAGTGAGGTGAGGCCTCCGCTTTGTGTCTGGGTGATAAAAACAATAATAGCCAGCGTCTGCGGGCCAGAGAGCGGAGACAGAGAGAGGAGGAAAGAGAAGGGAGGGTCGAGTGCAGAAAGAGGGCTGAGGGTGTCGGGGAGCAGGTCCCCGACCCAGCCCCTGAGCTGCCCGTCCCAGCCCCCCAGCGAGTGCATTGTTCCCCCTTGAACGGCGCTTAGTTTACAGCAATAGATCATTTTTAATAGGAAATAATCCATCATCCTTCAATATTTTTGATCACTCCATACAACCAAGCAGAGCCATAAAAAACAAAAAGAATAACTGGCTGGAATGGGCCCTAGAGTGAGGAAGCACATGGAAGCTTCATTTTACCAGGTCACTTAAGGATGCATGTGTGTATGGAGCATGTACATACATGTTATGTGCATTTCCCCTGGCGATTTGGAGAACTAGGATGGGATCTAGTCTTCCCTAGCGGGACAGAGTGACTGTACTTTCCCCCTGGTGTCATGAAGAACACAGATCGTGGGAAGGCACTATCCTCATGTGAGAGTTAAGTAACAGCCAGTTCCGCGTGACCTGGGGCAAAGCAGGAACAGCGTTGGCGAGACTGTCAGGAATCAGGCAGCTGGTGCGACTGGGGGGGGGCAAAGGGAATCACGCCTGTCGTCCGGATGGCAGCAGGGGCCCCATGCGGAGGACAGGAGTCTGCATCCTACGGAGGGGCTGAGGCCGGCCCAGGCACAGCCTCCATGTCTGTTTCAGCCACCCTGCTCCGTGGAAGGCTGGGGGGTGCTTGGGGGAGGGGCTTCGTAGCTCTGTACCCTCTGTCTTCACCTGTGGGTGGAGTGACCCTGAGTCCACGTGGTGGGAGCCTGAGTGCCCCTGACTATGCATAGTGAGGACCCTGAGTGCCCCTGGATCCGCGTGGTGGGACCCTGAGTGCCCCTGGCTCCACGTGGTGGGAACCCTGAGTGCCCCTGGATCCGCGTGGTGGGACCCTGAGTGCCCCTGACTATGCATAGTGAGGACCCTGAGTGCCCCTGGATCCGCGTGGTGGGACCCTGAGTGCCCCTGGCTCCATGTGGTGGGAACCCTGAGTGCCCCTGGATCCGCGTGGTGGGACCCTGAGTGCCCCTGGCTCCGCGTGGTGGGAACCTGAGTGCCCCTGGCTCTGTGTGGTGGGACGCTGAGTGCCCCTGGCTCTGTGTGGTGGGACCCTGAGTGCCCCTGGCTCTGCGTGGTGGGACCCTGAGTGCCCCTGAGTCTGCGTGGTGGGACCCTGAGTGCCCCTGGCTCCGCGTGGTGAGGGCCTCTGAGGAAGGCACCTGCAGAGGTCCGGACTCCTGTGAGAGGGAAGTTGTGCTGGGAGCCAGGTCTAGCTGCCATGCAGGGTTGGACTGAAGCTCGGGGAGACGTCCCCGAGGGCTGGGGACCTCAGGAAGGGTGGAGGGAACTGCTGATCACACAAACGCCCCCAAGTTCAGCTACTTCAATGAATCACTTACATCCATGTCAGCGGGTGTGGACAAGAAGGTTCTGGACATGAGCTTGCACCCGACTGTGGGGGCTTCACCTGGCAGACAGTGGAAAGCACCTGGACATCTTGAGAGGATAAAATTGCATTTTGGAACTGTGAGTCCCATCACAGCCGCAGGGTGGGGACAAGCCTCCTCGCAGGGCACAACCCAGCCGTGAGGTGGCAGCTCCCAGAAGGAGTCCTGGGAGGCAGGAGAAGAAGGAGGAAAATGGGAGAATTTTAGAAAACAATTGGTAGCACTAATAGCAGTAGAACCATTGTTTTTCTTTTTTTCTATTTTATTCTTGAAAAAAATGTTGCCTAATAAGTACCAACATGCTTGCTTTACATTTTTAAACAAATTATCAAAGCTGTCAGTCTTCCTGGGTCAAAATGTGTCCCTCGATGTCTGCCCCCTGCTGACTTATAATCCATGCTGTAGAACAAATTGGACTGGTCAAGTCTTGACGTTGTCATTTTCAGGCAGAAAATGCCATTTTAGGGGACCATAATGAAGAAAAAGAACAACAAGAACGGCTAGAATTGAGTGTTTCCCTGCAGGGAGGAGAGTCGGGGACACACAGGGAGTCATGTGCCATCTCCCGTGGGTGGGCGCGCCCTGAAGACGAGGGACTGAGGTGGATTGTCGGGAACTCGCCAGACACACCCACCCAGGCCCCGCCCTGCGGTTCCTGGGGACACGGTTTGGGTCTCTCCTTCTCAGTTCTGCAGTGACGAGCAGTGAGGGGACAGACCACCACGGACACTGGGACCACGGATCTGCAGAGGGCTGATCAGCGACATCTGTGATTCTCTTACGTATCTGCCAAATACTTGCCAGCCGTTCGCTCTCCTTTCTGCTTCAAAAACTGGTCTTAAAGGACCAGTCTGAGTAAAAAGAACAGATCATGCCAGGGTTCAGACTACCTGGGGGCTTTTCAGTGTGTTTAACGCTTCTTCTCTCTGTAGTTCCCACCCTCCTTCCCTCTCTCCCCAGACCCCAACCTTCCCCACAAGGAAGCAAACAAGTGAGTGGACCCAGGCAACCGCAGACCCCTTCAGGTCTCAGCTGGGGTGTCGCTGTCCTGCAGGTCGGGCGAGGCACCTCTGTGAGCCGGGCGAGAGCACAGCCCCCTCAGGGCACCCGCCCACCCCGGGTCTCTGGGCTCTGCGGTGTCTGCCGGGTCCGGGTCCTGCCCTGCCCTCCTCTCTCGTCCTCCACAGGAAGCCACGCGGGAAATCCCACCTCTTTCCAGAACCACACGCTAACAGCACCACACAAAGCACTTCCAGGCGAAGGAGGCTTTGCAGAAGGGCTGGTGGCTGTGCATAGTGGTCCCATGCCGTGTGGTGGTCCCATGATGTGTGGTGGTTCCATGCCGTGTGGTGGTCCCATGCCGTGTGGTGGTCCCATGATGTGTGGTGGTCCCATGCTGTGTGGTGGTCCCATGCTGTGTGGTGGTCCCGTGGTGTGTGGTGGTTCCATGCCGTGTGGTGGTCCCATGCTGTGTGGTGGTCCCGTGGTGTGTGGTGGTCCCATGATGTGTGGTGGTCCCATGCCGTGTGGTGGTCCCATGCTGTGTGGTGGTCCCGTGATGTGTGGTGGTCCCATGCCGTGTGGTGGTCCCATGATGTGTGGTGGTCCCATGCCGTGTGGTGGTCCCATGATGTGTGGTGGTCCCATGCCGTGTGGTGGTCCCATGATGTGTGGTGGTCCCATGATGTGTGGTGGTCCCATGCCGTGTGGTGGTCCCATGCCGTGTGGTGGTCCCATGATGTGTGGTGGTCCCATGCCGTGTGGTGGTCCCATGCCGTGTGGTGGTCCCATGATGTGTGGTGGTTCCATGCCGTGTGGTGGTCCCATGCCGTGTGGTGGTCCCGTGATGTGTGGTGGTCCCATGATGTGTGGTGGTTCCATGCCGTGTGGTGGTCCCATGCCGTGTGGTGGTCCCGTGATGTGTGGTGGTCCCATGTTGTGGTGATCCCATGATGTGTGGTGGTCTCATGTTGTGGTGATCCCATGATGTGTGGTGGTCCCGTGATGTGTGGTGGTCCCATGATGTGTGGTGGTTCCATGCCGTGTGGTGGTCCCATGCCGTGCGGTGGTCCCATGATGTGTGGTGGTCCCATGTTGTGGTGATCCCATGATGTGTGGTGGTCCCATGTTGTGGTGATCCCATGATGTGTGGTGGTCCCATGTTGTGGTGATCCCATGATGTGTGGTGGTCTCATGTTGTGGTGATCCCATGATGTGTGGTGGTCCCGTGGTGTGTGGTGGTCCCATGATGTGTGGTGGTCCCATGATGTCGTGGTCCCTTGATGTGTGGTGGGCACATGTTACATAGTGGTCACAGGCCACGCCTCACTGTGGCCATGCCTCAGATGCCCCTGTTCTTATAAGAGCCTCTCTCGTCCCTGTCCCTTCACCGGTGACATCGCTGGACTGTCCCTTACAAGGAGCCCAGTTTTTTCCACTTTCTTCCTTCTGTTTCACAGAAGGAACACCACGGCCCCCTCTCTGTGGCATGGGCCCCGCCCCGCCCTGCTGCACGTGGTTCTCTGTGGCCCCCCCCCGCCGAGCCTGCCTGGCCAGCTGTGGCTCCCCCTGCACAGAAAATCACTCTCCCAAGGCCCCCAACGGGGCATGGCGGCTCCATCGTCTACCCGAGTCTGGTTCTCCCACCACAGCCGTGCTCTCTGACCGCTGGTCACGCCTCCTGTCTGATCCCGTCTTTCCCCAGACTCGGGGGCCATTTCCTGGGCGTCCCTGGCTGGGCCAAGCCCCGCAGAGGGGCTGCAGCTGTGCGGGGACCAGAGATCCCCACCCTCGTGCTCATCCCCGGGCAGGAAGGCAGACAAGGTAGGTAGTACATTGTACAGTGCACTGGGGGGACACTGAGGCAGGGAAGAGCCGAGACCCGCTTTGCACCCGAGACTCTGATGGGGGCCCCGTTGGTACGGCCTTTCCCAGGGAGATTGGGAAGATGCCGATCTTTCCCCTTGATCGTAAGGTATTCCTTGGAACTGTTTTCCTGGAAGACAATTCATGTCAGCTCATGCTTGGAAAAGACACAAGGACGAGGAGTCAGTGAGGCAGCGGCTGTGAGCCAGAAACTTCCCGGCTGCGGGGTGGGGCACCTGGGGTGCTGGGGCCTTTTTGGTTCAGAGTGGCGCAGTGGTGCCATCGTCACTCAGACGGGATCACTACTCAATTACTGTGTCACCCCAGCTATTGTACTGATCTTGCATTATTTTCTTTAAGAGATTTTTACTTCTTCAAAATGGAAAATCACTCTTACCCACGAATTGCTCTTATTTTGACTTTTACTTCAGTGAATGCTGATTGGGTACTTCTTGCCTTGCCAGGTGTGGCCCAGTGACAACTAAAGGAGAAAAACAAACTGTGCCCTCTTCTTGGCCTCAGATGCACATTTTAAACCACACATTTCTGAGATGCCTGTTTACTCATGTGTTAGTCAATTAATCAATTATTGCCGTGACACCCTGATGTCTCCAGGGGCAGCCTTCTGCTCTGGGCATGCCCACTGAGCCCACGTGGGCAGAGCCCTGCACTGCCCGACCTCCCCTCGCCTGTCTGTCAAATGGGCAGGTGGCCATGTGCCGTGCACGCATGTTGGACCCGGAGCAGGATCGGCTAGGCCATCCCTGTCACCTTGGTCAAGACCCCGCTGGGCCTTTGCTCACTGCCATTCCCGTGCAGGGACCACCCCACGCAGGCACCGTCCTGAATCCTACTGTCCCCTGCACATCTCCCTGCCTTCCGATCCCCACCGGGGCCTCGCGGGCCAGGCTGCGTGTGCAGCACCTTCTGCTGGGCACGGCTGTGCATCCACAAGCCATGTGCAGACAGCATTTCCAAGGGCTTTTCCTTCAATAGAAAAGACAGAAATGTAAACAAGTACTTGTTATATCACGTGATTCCCTCCGCACTGGATATACACATATGGCATATGCAAATCACGGGGAGAAATCCGCGGGTGCTTTCAGAGATGGGAGGCACGAGACCCACCCAGACCGAGGGGGATGAGCTGAGTCCTCGAGGACAGACCTCGCTCAGGGTGGGCTGCCTGGGGGCAGGAGCTCCAGGCCAGGGCACGGCCCCCAAGGACCCAGGTACTGGTCAGTAGCCCTTTGGGACCCATTTCTGCCACAGCGTGGGGTGTGGTGGCAGCAGCCCAGCAGAAAGCAGGACCCCCAGGTGAGGCCCCCCCCACCGGAGTCCCAACTCCTTGGAGGCTCCTGAGAGCTTCCCGATTTACGCTCTTCAGAGATTTATGTAATCCCAATTCTCAAAGTCCCTCAGGCATCAAACCAGAGTCATTGGGTCCTTCACATCAAATTCCTTTACATCAAATTCAGGAGGAAGAAAAATTGCGCCCATTGTTCGCAACTGTGATATCTAGGCAGAGAATTTGCTCCATGCAGTCTTCAACTCCATTCAGTGGACATTTACAGGTGCTAAGTCGCTGGAAATGTCCCTGCCGTAGGACAGAGCATGGGAAACGGAACGAGACACACCCGCACGTCGGCCAGCACACCCACAGCCTCGTTCTACTTCCCAGGAGACACTACACCGAATCTTACTGGATCAGGCGTTGAAGCCTCGAATTCACATTTTCAACTCATTGTTTTACTGATGCTGAGATGCACGTAATTTGGAAGCAGAAGCACGTGCATCTGCAGGTGCTGGGAGGAGTGTGAGGTCCTGCGTTTCCGGCCGGGGCCGCGTCAGCCCCGCCCCGCCCGGGCCGTGGTCCCCGCCTGGTGCAGGGGCCTCCCCGACACCTGCGAGTGTGGTGGGCAGAGGCGGTGGGTCCTCGCCCTCCTCTCTCCTGCCGCCTCCTCCCCTCTATTTCCTAAACAAGCTAAGAGTTTTTATAATTCATCACCTGGATGACAGATGAGTTCTGCTGGAGAATATTAGAAAATGTCTCAAATCTCATATATATGCTAATGGTATGCCAAGGCTGGTCGTGGCGCGCCGGAGTTTTTAATCTGTCTCGGCCAGTGTGGAAAGTGGCGGAGACAAGTCACAGCTCTCGACAATTTATGATCAAACAACGGAATTGTAAGGGAAGAAAGACACGCAGAAACGGAGAGTAATTTTCTGATTTAACAGCGTTGTTACTACAAATAAAGAAATCTTGATTTTGACTGCACTCGGCAGTAAATGAGTTTCCTGTGCCCCGTGCTGGATTTTTCATTTTCAGATTTGTGTGGAGCACCCTGCTTAGATACAGGTGACAGATACAGAGCCGGCTGCGTATGGAAATCAAATGTGTATAATGAAGCCATCTTCTGTTTATTAAATAAACACATGTAGATTACCCCTGGGGAGGGCGCTGATAATTCCTCATTGTGTTCCCCGTTTTCCTTAAGTCACAAAGAATCTTACTTAACAGCCCAGACTGCCGGGCCGGGTTCTGCTCACCACCTTCCCGCTGTCCCCGGCTGGCGTCCGGAGTTTGGAGCAGCCGCGATGTCCGCTGTGTCATTCTGTGGCATCGTCGCGGGCACGTGGTGATGACGGGGCTGCACATCAGGTTACGTTTTGCGGCTGCTGTCACCAACGTGGTGAGTCCTGAGCAGGGGCGTGCGGTCACACACCAACAATGGCGGAATGCAGTGCCTGCCTCCCTCTTTCCCGCTGCCAGGTAACCCCCGGGGTGGGCCCTGAAAGAATGTGGCCCCCACGTCACTACAGGCCGCAGGTGGTGCCCTACGGGACGGGCCTGCCAAGGCCCCATTTGCCTGTGTCACTGCGTAGAGACGTGATGTGTGTGCGGTGGCTGGTCCAGGACTGAGCTGATCAGCCGTTTCCGTGGCAGGCTGCCAGTGCACACGGTCATCTGAGGCTGAGGCGTGGAGCCCACCAAGGCCACCCACCGCTGCCTCCTGCACACCCCGTCAAGAATCTGTTTGCCCCAAATCGCGCTGAGCAGTGGGCACTTGGGAGCTGTGGGCAGAGGAGGGTTTTCGGCCCCACGCCCCGCCCGTCAGCCTGTCGGACACGCCATTGCTCCACACCTGCCTCTCTCCTGACCCCCTGCACTTCTCACAGTTCCGCACCTGGGAACCTGCCTTGTGACAGCCCTGTGTCCCTCGTGTCCCCAAATCCCTTCTTTTTGTGCAGAGAAGTTTGTGGAATCCTAGCCTGCCCATGCACTCCCGGGGGTCAGAAAGCGCAAGAGCACAAGCACAACAAAGCCCGACACACCAAAGTCCCTCTGGCAGGACACTGCGCAGTGGAAGGTCTGTCCTGCTGTGCCCATGGTGAGAGCACACTAGGAAGGTTCCGGAATGACATCACAGGATGTCCAGCCACAGCAGCTGCAGGGCCTCACGCCTGGGAATGTCCCAGCCTCGACTTCACCCCCAGGTGGACGTTCATGGATCCCTAGACTCCGAGTCTGCGGCTGCTGTCACGGAGCACCAGAGCATGTGACGCTTGTGACAGTGGCACGTACCCCCACAGTGCTGCAGGACGGAAGCTCCAGGGCCAGACGGAGCTCCAGTGTGTGCTGGGGGACGTCCCTTCACCCGTGTGGAGACATCCACCTCCCTCCGCCCTGCGTGGGGGCCGCCTGCCGGTGAGATCCGGGGTCTCTGGACAGCGGCATGGCTGGGCCTTAACGAAATTCCACTTTTCTAATGTCATGACCCACCCTCACCTGAAACATCCGCTGTCACCTGCAGAATCTGCCTACTGGGCCTCTGCATTTCCGGTTTTGCTTCTTTCTCACTCTTTGCGTCTTCCAGATTAGGCGTTTGTTGGTTCTGACTGGCGCTCAGAGACACAGGGCACATGTCCCCTCTCTGTCCCCACGTGTGGTGGGGATTCCTTCACGGGGGGATTGGGGTGCACCTGCCAGGGGCCAGCCTTGCACACGGCCCGGGGGTCCCACGGTGGAGCCCAGTGTAATGTTACCGTTGATGGCTTTGCGGCCGTGTGCAGCCCACCTCATGGAGGTGGTCGGGAGAGCAAGTGAACTCACGTGGGGGACATTCCCTGCACCCCTTGCTGACGCCTGGGACGGGGGGTGGGGAGGGATTTGGAGCCCTGCGGTGCTGCCCCCGGGGTCTGCTCCCTACTGAGCCGCGGCACCAGGCACATGTGCGACCTAACAGAAGCCAGAGGAAGCTTCCAGAGTGTGTGCTGAGTGTCCCTGCCCCGGTCCCTGCCCCAGTCCCATCTGCAGAGGTTGAATGAGAGGCCGCAACCATTTCACAAGATGCCTTTAGCTGGGTGTTTAGGAATCGGTCGTCTTACAATTGAAAAAGCAGCAATCTCTCTACAGGGGGCCTTGCTGGGTGTGGCCGGGGGCGCTGCTCTGTGGATACCCCAGGTTTTAGCCAGCCGTCCTGCTGGTGCTCAGCGGAGTGTCTCAGCCTTGCAGGGCCGGGGATCCAAGCAGGGCCGCCCAGGGGCTCCCTCCTGGACACCTGGTGGGCTTGGGGGCCAGCTTGACCCCCGGTCAGCACCTGAGGGAGGGGTCCTGGCCTCTCGGACCCCCAGATCTCTGTTCTGGTAACTGCCTTCCGGAACTGCAGTCCACCACAGGTACCTACATCGGACGTCTGTTTTATCGCTTTTTAAAACCCAATTTAAAAAGTCAGCGACGTAGGAAGCTCCTGTGTCCTGGTTTCCTTGCCTCCGGGTACCTGGCCTGACCGGGGAGGGAAACCGAGGGAGCTCAGCCCTCAGCCTCCTTTCTGGTCCCTGTCCCCACTTGTCTGAGGGACAGACAGAACCCACGAGTCCTGCGGCCGAGGGGACCCGGCGGCATCTAGTGGCTGCATTGCTGAACTACAGACACGGTTTCCGGGGCCCTAGCACCGAGAGTCGCTCGCTGGTCACGGGACAGAAGCGGGTCAGGGCGCTGCGCCCCGACAGGGGCCAGTCGCCACAGTCTCCTACAAGCTGGAGCTGAGTCCAGCGCCAAGGCACCCGCGGCTCTGCCCCCTCGGGGGCGCCCGGGAAGGAAGGACCTTTCCCGCCTCTTCCAGCCCCTGGCGACCCCCGGAGCTCCTGGGCTTGTGGCTCCTAAAGGCCTTTTGGAAGAGCCCATCTTTCCTCACTGATTTATAACAGTTTCTCTGTTATTTATCATGGTTCTTGATTGTTTCTATTTCTGTTTCTGCCCCCGTTCCAGTAACATATGTCCTTCTATGCACTAATATGACAGTGGTTTAACGACTGTGAATTTAAAATAACTTCCCATAGCTGATCGGGAAAAGCTTTCACTCTTTTCTTTCTCCCTCTCTTTCTCTCTCTCTTTCTTTCTTTCCCTTATATCTTTCCTTTTATATTTGAATTTCAGAATCAGTTTGTTGAATTTCTGCTTGAAGTCCCACAGGCTGCGCTTTGTCCCGATTGGGTCTACACTGCTGAGCCCCCATCTCATCTCCCCTCTGACTGTCGGGCTGCTACTCTCACAGTGCTGTCTACTATTCCGTCTGCACATTTTGTCTGATTTTTCCCTGTGGACAACCGTCATGTACATTTGCGTGTCGTCCTGTGAACTCGGAGCCTGTCCAACGGCCACACTGCGCTGTGTCCTCAGCCTGCAGAGGCCGGTCACCCCACAGCTCCTGCAGCTGACCCACGCCTCCCCGGGGCATTCCCACGGGCACCTGGAACCGGGTGTCTCCCCGAGGGCGGTGGCCAGCTCACACACAGTGTGTGCGTCCCAGCACCCCGTCTCCTGAGCCCCCGGACACTTGCCCCGCAGTACACCAAGGAGGGTCTTGAATCTCAGCTCAGCGCACTGCGGACCTTTGGGTCCGTGTTCCGGCCGAGAACTGAGAAACCTGCTGGAGCCACGGCAGACACTTAACACAGTGAGCTTAGGACTTCTGCCAGGTGCGCCCAGACCAACCCTTCCGCCAGCTCCCATGTTATATTCTCTCCACCCAGATGCTAAGACCTGCTGCCAATCATTTCTGTAAGTTTCTGTCCATGTAAATTGGCAAAGTCTTGTGAGCCTTGGTGTATAGGATGTGTCCTAATGGACTGCACTTTGTGTTTCTTCCCTTGTGGATACAGCTCCCGTGGGTACAGCTCCCCCTGCACACAGCTCCCCCTGCGCACAGCTCCCCCTGGGCACAGCTCCCCCTGCACAGAGCTCCCTGTGCACTCGGCTCCCTGTGCACTCGGCACCCTGTGCACTCGGCTCCCTGTGCACTCGGCTCCCTGTGCACTCGGCACCCTGTGCACTCGGCTCCCTGTGCACTGGGCTCCCTGTGCACTCGGCTCCCTGTGCACTCGGCACCCTGTGCACTGGGCTCCCTGTGCACACGGCTCCCTGTGCACTCGGCTCCCTGTGCACACGGCTCCCTGTGCACTCGGCTCCCTGTGCACTCGGCACCCTGTGCACTCGGCTCCCTGTGCACTCGGCTCCCTGTGCACTGGGCTCCCTGTGCACTGGGCTCCCTGTGCACTCGGCACCCTGTGCACTGGGCTCCCTGTGCACTCGGCTCCCTGTGCACACGGCTCCCTGTGCACTCGGCTCCCTGTGCACACGGCTCCCTGTGCACTCGGCTCCCTGTGCACACGGCACCCTGTGCACTCGGCTCCCTGTGCACTCGGCACCCTGTGCACTCGGCTCCCTGTGCACTCGGCTCCCTGTGCACACGGCTCCCTGTGCACTCGGCTCCCTGTGCACTCGGCACCCTGTGCACACGGCACCCTGTGCACTCGGCTCCCTGTGCACTCGGCACCCTGTGCACACGGCTCCCTGTGCACTCGGCTCCCTGTGCACTCGGCTCCCTGTGCACTCGGCACCCTGTGCACACGGCTCCCTGTGCACTCCGCACCCTGTGCACTCGGCTCCCTGTGCACTCGGCACCCTGTGCACACGGCTCCCTGTGCACTCGGCTCCCTGTGCACACGGCTCCCTGTGCACTCGGCTCCCTGTGCACACGGCTCCCTGTGCACTCGGCTCCCTGTGCACTCGGCACCCTGTGCACACGGCTCCCTGTGCACTCGGCTCCCTGTGCACTCGGCACCCTGTGCACACGGCTCCCTGTGCACTCCGCACCCTGTGCACTCGGCTCCCTGTGCACTCGGCTCCCTGTGCACACGGCTCCCTGTGCACACGGCTCCCTGTGCACTCGGCTCCCTGTGCACACGGCTCCCTGTGCACTGGGCTCCCTGTGCACACGGCTCCCTGTGCACACGGCTCCCTGTGCACTCGGCACCCTGTGCACTCGGCTCCCTGTGCACACGGCTCCCTGTGCACTCGGCTCCCTGTGCACACGGCTCCCTGTGCACTCGGCACCCTGTGCACTGGGCTCCCTGTGCACTCGGCTCCCTGTGCACTCGGCTCCCTGTGCATACGGCTCCCTGTGCACTCGGTTCCCTGTGCACTTGGCTTCCTATGCAGTTGGCTCCCTGTGCACACAGTTTCCCATGGGTACAGGTCCCTGTGGACTCAGCTGGCTCTTGGGACTTTGGAATCTGGGACTGGCACCAGCAGCCTCTTTGGTTCTCTAGCCTTTGGCCTCAGGCTGGGAGTCACGCTATCACCTTCCTTGATACTTAGGTCTGCTGACTTGGATTGAGTCACACTACCCAGACTTGGACTGAGTCACAGTACCCAGGCTCAGAGAGCCACACTACCCAGGCTCGGACTGAGCCTCACTACCCAGGTGATCTCCATTTCCTCAGCTTGCAGACAGCACAGCACAGGAGTTTTTAGCCTTCACAAAATTCCTACAATAAATGTGCTCTCATGTAGCTAGGTGCACGTTGTTGGTTCTGTTTCTCTGGAGACCTCTGACTGGTGCCAGGCAAGGAGAGGTCAGCCCCAGACAGGGCAAGAGGGGCTACATCTCCTGTCCGAGGGGCTTCTGCAGAGTTTGGGGGGTGAGAGCCACAGCCCCCTCGGCGTCTGCTCACGTGTCCCCGTTCTAGGGTTCAGGGTTCAGGCCTCCATCGATGCATCAGACTGTCAGTCAAACCTTCCTCGATCCTACCTGGACCTCGACCTGGACAAGCAAAGCCAGGGTCTCATGTTTTCCTCCCGGCTCTCTAGCCCTCGTGGCAGCATCCAAGCCAGGCCGCAGCTCGCACACCCTCGTGTCCCCCTCTGCTCTCTGAGGGGGCGCGGCGGGTGCACAGCCAAGTGGCGGAGGTGGCCCGGGCTCTGCTGTCAGCAGTCAGCACACCCTGGGTGTGCCGCAGAGGACGCCGGGAGGTGGGCATTGCCTGACGTACCCCGTTAAACGTCGGCTGCCAGCTTTGTGCTGGTGACAAAACACGAGTCTGGGTAAGCCTGAGACAGACGGTGGAATGTGCACTGTGGGAGGAGTTTGCCAGCGGGTTCCCGCAAACCAGCTCACTTCCGTGTCTTCACTTTCTCTTGTGTTTCCCTGCCCTTTACCTCAAGCCTCTCGTGGCAACTCAGACAAACAAATGTGCTGATGTTGACAAAAGGAAGGGAAGAGTGACACCTCCAACAGACCAGCACACTGTGCACACAATTTAAAGGGAGTTTTTCAGGTAAGAATCGCACTGCACACTCCAGTGTCTTACCACACGCTTTCCTGACTGATCTCCGCTCCGGGTCCGGGTGAAAAGCTCTCCAAGCCCTTCTGCTGTGGGCTCTGTCGTCTCCTTGCCTCTGAGTAACAGTGCGTAGGTGGCTAACACTGTCACCCTTGGTGACTGATCCACGGTGCCCGGGACGGAGCAGGCTGCTGCCATCAGGGCGCAGGGGATGTGGGCAACTCCCGGGCTATGCGGGCACCTGGGCAGGTGATTCTCAGATCTCCAGGTGTGCTTTCTGGGGAGGGAGACCCCCACTCAAAGCCTCCGTGGGGGACGTGTGGGGGTGTGCCGTCTGGACATGGTGGCCCGTCCCCGGCAGTGCTGCCGCGTGCTCCATGGTGGGTTTCCCTCTCCGTGGACTGCAAGCCCACACACCTTCTGCTTGAGCTCAGTCAATAAAGTTATCATGTAATTATCATCAACTGGTCTTTAATTATTAACTGTCACCTCTGGGGCTGTCTGTGGACCAAGCGTTGTATTTCATCTGAAAGTGGGACCCAGATTTGACAGATAGGGACGTGTGGAGGAGATAATCAGTGCCACCATGAATAATTGAGCTTTAATAATTTTTGCTGCGTTTAGAAACCATTTCCCACACTTGTTACATGACCAAGCGCCTGGAGCTGAGAAGTTGATCAGATTCATCCCACACTCGGGAAACTCTGCAGCCCGACTGACAGCCGGGGACAGCTTTGCTGGAAGGAAGCTCGCAGTGGGGGATGTCTGGGGACCGGCGTCCCTTGGTGGCACTGTCGGGCACAGCACCACGCAGGCTGCGAGCACTTCGTGCGCCAAGGTGGAGAGCATGCTGAGGACAGAACTGCTGCCTGCCGACGACTTTGTTATAGTTTATCTCAGTTATAAAGGCGGTTTTTATTTACTGTAAACAAATCCAAAAAGATTTGTAACAAGAGTCCAGAAAGAGGCAGTAAGAACAGTAATTACCCCTTCCCGGGTTGGGGCCACCCTAGAGGGACAGAATGGACCATCATGCAGCATTTGGGTCGAGGTCAGATTGGTCCCGCTGCACGACAAGAGGGTACACACAGGCTGACCTCATGTCACAGGGCCTCTGGGGAGAACAGCAGAACCCACGCTGTTCGGAAAATGGCTTGAGAGCCGTGAAAGACAACGGGCATTTCCTTTATTGTGCTTGGGGGCCTGGGGTGGAGGCTCCCACCTATGGGCAGGGGCCGTGTGCCCGAATCTCCCACTGGTGTCCAAGAGGGGGCACCGAGGCTTCCTAACCAGCCTGACGGATGTGGGACAGGGGAAGTGAGGGCGCAGCTTAGCTGTCAGCAAACATCAAATGTGGAGTCAGCCTTGATCACATCTCTCTAGCTTTCTCACTCCAGTGGGACCATTGTTGGAGGTTTCCAGAGCATAGATATTTTCTGTGTATCTAGGAAAGTATACTTACAAGTGATGTGTACCCCTGTTCATCCACCAACACACCATCCATCCATTCGTCCATCTGTCCATCCACCCATCCATCCATCCATCCATCCATCCATCCATCCATCCATCCATCCACTCACCCATTCACCCATCCACCCACTCACCCAACCACCCACCCATCCACCCATCCACCCATCCACCCATCCATCCATCCATCCATCCATCCATCCACTCACTTACCCATTCACCCATCCATCCACTCACCCAACCACCCACCCATCCACCCATCCATCCACCCACCTACCTATCCATCCACCTGCCCATCTATCCTCTTTCAATGTGGAAACATCACCACATTACATGTACTGTTCTGCATTTGTTTTTCCACCGGTTAATGAATCTTGCAGTGACACATGTCTGCAGCTCCACCTGCTTCTCTTGTTGGCGGCATGGTGTCCACAGCTCACTAACGGTGGCCACTGGTGATTCCACTTTCCCCATCACAGATAACCCTTGTACTCCTGCACCTGTGCAGGTACACAGCTGGGTTACACTCATGGAAATGTGATTGCCAGGTCACAGGATATGTGCACTGTAAGTTTTGATGGATATTATCAAGGGTCTTGTGAATCTCTGCTCTAGAACACTCCACGGCCAGAAGGGTATCAGAATCTCTGTTTTTCGCTACCTGAGTCCATGGGGGTCGGGAGGGGCATTACAGAACAACCTGCCAATTCGAAATACAGGAAAGCCTGGTGGCTTTAGTTTGCATTTTTCCAGATATTTATCAATCTGTTTTACTTCTTATTACTCTGAATCACCAGTTTTTCTCAAGTCGATCGCTCTTTTCTCATCAATTTGTGGAAGACTCTTCCACAGCATACGCTGCAAGGATGTTTTCCAGTTTGCGCCTGACTTTGCCTATGAAGGTTTTGCTTTAAAGAATTCCTAGTTATCACAAGGTCGAAATGAACAGTTCTGTGTTATGGCTGCTGGTTGAGCCACGTTTGGAAAGCCCACCGCTAGTGAAAGATTGGTTGTTTGTTATCTACATTTTTGTTTCTATAGTTTTTAATTCCCATACGTAAACCGATGCTCCGACAGGAATCTTTCCTGTAGGCAGGAGACGGACGTCCCCAGCTTGTCTGATTAGCCGGCAGGCTGTCTCGGTGCCATTTATTCACTTGGTGGCTTGAAATGCCGTGTCTATCACACTCGTCATTCTGGACTCGGTTCCATTCTGGACTCTGTGCTCTATGCTGTTCCACGCGCGGATTTCTCTCGTGTCTTATGCAGTTTTATTGACTGTTCTTTACAATATGTTCCTAGGGGGAGGCTCCTCTGTGCTCTCTGTCTGCTGCTTCCCTGACTATTTAAATCGGTTTATGTTTCTGGAAGATCTTTGGCGGCCTTGTGCTGCATTATGCAAGCTCTTTTCTTGCCAGCAAACAGCAAAGATTCTGCTGTTATTTAAATTGGAAATGCACAAAAATATATAGATGCATTTGAGTAGAATTCACATCTTTTTAAGCTGAGTCTTTTCAGCTAAAACAAGAGTCACTGCAATTTATTCAAACATTCTTTTATGTCTTTATATAACGTTTTAATGTTTGCTTTTTTTTTTTAAATAGGCCCGGTATTTTTCTTAAGTTTATGTATACATATTTTAGAGTTTTTGTGAACTGAATTGTTTCTTCCTTTGTATTTCTAATTGGTTATTATTTTTAAATAGGAAGATTATTGATTTTGGATTGTAAATGGGAAATTAGCCATTCATTGAACTTTCCATTTGTTTTACATTTTTACTGTTTGTTTCCTGGGTGTGATACACAACCCACAGGAGCAGGAGTTTCCTCCTGTTCTGGCACCGTCGCGTTCTCGCTGTGTAACCAGGGCCACCCTGCCGTCCTCAGACTCTGCGGAAGGGAACACTGGGGGGGTTCTGCCAGGTCAGGCCGAGCACAGCCTGGAGACAGCGGTCAGCGGAGGCCGGGCCTGGAGAGGCCCGAGCCCTGCGGCTGCCTAGTGCCCGCCCGCCTGCCGTGTGCACTGGGTCCGGGGAGGGGGTGGGGGCTGTCCCGAGCCCCATTCCTCCCCCCATCCCCCTGCAAGTCCTGCCGACTCAGGCTCCAGTCCACCCCACACCCGACTCCCTGCATCTCCCTGTGCCCCCTGGGGTCCAGCCGCACCAGCTCCCGCAGGGCCACTGTGGTTCCTCCACACAAAAGCCAGGCGAGTTTCTGTTCAGCAAGTGGACCCTGTTCCTGCCACCAGACCCTCCAGCAGAGTTCTGCTGCCGTCAGAGAGAATCCCCCCGTCCTGGGCCTGCGAGCCCAGGTCTGGCCTGCCTGTGACTCTGGCCTGGTTGTGTGCCCGGCACGTCCCTGCCTGGCCTTCTCCCCATGCCCACACCCGACTCAGCCTCCGCGGGGCTCTCCCGGTCACCACTGACCTCCTCTCCCACCCCCGGGCTGCGTCTCGTCCCTCGCCTGCCCGGTGGGCAGGAGCTGTGGGCCCCGCGGGCAGCTCCAGGTGCCCAGGGCCGGCACACAACTCTGGGCGTCTGTGGCACGTGCGTGTGACAGACGCAGGTCCCTCTGTCCTCTCGTTGTCTGGTTTGCGTGTTGGTGTCACCCTTAGTCGCTGGTTTTATAAAAGTTCCAGACATGGGTACTGCCCACACATTCGATGAGCTGAGTTTACTTTGCTTTCTGGCTCCACTTTTAGCCACACAACCACAGACGGCAAGATGAGTTCAAACCTCGTGGTCTGTGAAGCACGAGCCATCACAGGGGAAACACCCGACACCGGCCCAGGGCCAGAGGGTCCCGTCAGGTTGGCGACCCAGAGCCAGGCCAGAGACCGACGGCACAGGCTGGAGCCCAGGACCAGCGGAACCCACCGGCCCGGGAGAGGGTGGGGCTGGAGCAGCAGCTCTCAGCGAGCGGGGACAGCCTGATGCTACCCTGGCCCCGTGGGACAGAACAGTTCATCGTGACTTTTTTCCTGAGTGACCACAAGTAAAGGCTTTTCCCTGATTAATTAACAAGCTAATGGGCTTGATTAGGCTCTCGCGGCTTTCTGCGAAGACCGTAAGCGCCTCTTTCTACCTTCCACCTTCAGTGCACAGAGACGCTGCAGTTACCCTCCGTCCCTGTACTTAAACGTGTCCATAAAGCTTATTTTATAAGTCCGTAATTTATATTCTGTGCATAATTGCTTCTCTTTGGCCTATAATTTTTTTCACAAAAGTATACCAAATAATAATATAATGGCATAAAAACATTAAGATGAAATCATAAAAGAACCTGTGTTAGACATGTACTTCAGAGGCGGTCGGTGTGGGGAGGAGACAGCTGTTGTGATAGTGGCTGTGTTGCTTGAACACGTGCATGCGTACGTGTGTGCAGGAGTGTGTACGTGTGTGCAGGAGTGTGTACGTGTGCATGTGTGCAGGTCTGTGTATGTGTGCATGAGTGTGTATGTGTGCAGGACTGTGTATGTGTATAGGAGTGTGTACGTGTGCACAAGTGTGTATGTGTGCATGAGTGTGTATGTGTGTAGGAGTGTGTACATGTGCACGAGTGTGTACATGTGAATGAGTGTGTACGTGTGCAGGACTGTGCATGTGTGTGCAAGTGTGCACGTGGGTAAGCATGTAGAGTGTGTGTGTGAGAAACCAGCTGAGATCCGGAGCTGGAGGAGCCTGGTCTGAGACCAGCTGGTGCAGGCTGAGCGCAGAGCCCTGGAGGCTTGTTGAGGCCGGTCCCCCCTGCCCCCACCCATAGAGCTCCGGGCTGAGGGACACTAGTCTCCTGGGGCACCGGAGGCATCCACCCCACCTGTCCTCACAACTGCCAGCAGGCAGCCGCGTCGGCGGAGACCTGCTCCCCTGGCCAGCAGCAGAGTGCTCTGAATTGTGCTCAGAGTGTGCCTGACAGCCTTTAATGAACAACGAGTCGTTAACTAATTAAATTAACTCCTCCCTTTCCTCGCATGGGCTGAGATCGGACCTGTGACCTCGCACCTCGGTGGAGGTGGCACAAAGCGGTCCTTAGGGGCCTTCTGCCTCCCCCAGCACCAGTTCACTCCCCAGCCCGAGCTCCCCTCGGGAAGGGGCTGGATACGTCACTCACGTGAGAACTTAAGGGACTTGGAAACATGGAAGTGTCACCCAGGCCGGCATAAGTCCCCGTCTGTTCATGTCGGGAAATGTCTAATTGTGAAGTCTGAGCATCTGAGGGTGCGTTAGTTTCTACTCTTCATTTTCTGGCTGCACGAGGGGGCGGGCGGAGCACAGGCGTTCGCAGACCTGTGCAGAGAGAGAAGGTGCTTCTCCCCCAAGCCCTGCCCCCGGACCACGTGCTCGGAGGCGACGATGGACGTCCTGGGGACGTGAACCTGGCAGGCCCCACGCGGGACCGTGTGTCTTAGGGCAGAAGACTCGGGCACCTTGGGCCTGTCAGGAGAGACCGGCTCGTGAATGTCCCTGAGTCACGGACGGCTAAATAATGTTGTGCCGGTCTTCCCAGGAAGGTAAAGTAACAAAGTTAACATGTAATAAAACCTAATTGTATTTCCTTTTAGCTCAAGAGGAGAGAAGAGAGAGGCAGCTCCGGTCACCCTGGGTGGACCTGCGGACCCGGCATCTCCGACTCCCAGGACACAGAGCGGTCCCAGAGACGAGCATGTTCACACACACCTTTCTCTTTGCAGACGTTCTGTGGCTTTTCCCTTCACAGTCAGGCCGCGCCAGGGTGTGTCACAACACGGCGGTTCACTCAGAAGGGACGGTGTCCTGAGTGTCCCCTGAGCACCGCCGAGTGCTCTCCCACCCAGGCGCTTACGTGAGATGGACGAGGACAAGGACCAGAACTGCTATCCAGGGGCCGCTCCCCATGCTGGCTCTGGTCACCCCACCTGTCCTCACAAGGACGCTTTCGTTTCTCTCCGAATCCCGAGCTCCTGCGGAAGACCTGCCGCCTCCCTCCTCCCCACACCCGCGGCCCGGGAGGCAACCGTGCTCCCCACGGACTCGCCCACGGGAACCTATTTCATGACATCACGAGGCTTCAAACACGGTTTCCCAGCCTTGCCAGTCACCTGCCGCCTGCGCCCCCCGCTCCCCCCACGCTTGCTTCTGCACAAGGGGCCGTGTGTGCTGCCTTCCCAGGGAACAGCAAAACGCAAAACAGAGCCCCGTGTGGACGTGTAAAAGCGACTTAGCCGGTGACACAGGGGGAGGAGGTGGCTCCCTGCTGTGGTCTTTCCACGGGCTTGTCGTAGACGACTGTTCTGCAGACCCGAGCCCACCGCAACCTCAGACATGTGAGGTCCGGCGGAACTTTCCTTTGCAGCTGGAGGAGCCTCCCGGTCCTCACAGCTGCCCGGGGTGGTGGCCGGTGGGGTGGCAGGCCCCTGATTGTGCCGGCCTCGGCCGCTGCCCCGTCTTCTCACCCCCAGTGAGCAGCATCCGTTTCCCAGCCCCTACTTGGGCCTGTGCGACTCTATCATATAACCATCCGTCTTGGGGTCTTGTCTGAAATAATTTGAACTGCCAAAGCCCGAAATGAATAGGTTTTGTTAACACAAAAGGCTAAGGAACTGGTTGGAAATTTTAAAGAGCTCCCGGCCCGGAGTCTTAACGGATCACATTGTTGGCTCCAGGCGTCCTCTGTCAGCGTCACTCTGCCTCGGTGGGTGCGGGATGATGGATGGGCGGCCGCCGGGGCGGGAGGAGGCGCCGGCCGGGGCTGGGAATTGGCTAAGTGCTTCTGGGCGCTCCGACCTCATCACTGTGCGCAGCGAGCTGGCCGCCTCGATTTATAAACTGGGCTGGTGATTAATGATCTTTTAAGTGGACAAGGCAGGCCAAAGCCTCACAAATCGGGCCACTCAGACATGACTACCACTTGTAGCAGAAGAATAACAGCCTTTGCACGGCAGTAATTGCAGCAGCTTCCGAGCGGCCACATCCATCAAGCCCGAGCCCATCGTTCTCGACGCCGGTCCCCTGGCCCGGGCTCCTGGTCAGCGTCTGCCGCAGGCACAGAAAAAGGGGCGCGTGTGAGGAGCTGGCTTCTCTCTGGCAGGACCGGGGGCAACTTGGGAGGCATGTGGCAGCTGAGGACAGGGCCACAGGGGCAGCCGGCCTTTGCAGGGGCCTCTCCTGACACCCTGGGGTCTCCCGCGTGGCCACAGCAGTCTGGGCAACTTGCCTGTGCTCTGTTCCTGGTTTGGGACCCCCTTGGTGGCTCTGAGGACACTGGCCTGTGTGTAAGGGGCGTCCAGCTGCGCCCTGTGTCCTCATCCCTGGCTCACTCCCTCCTGCGCTGGAGGCATCGCGGGGAACCCGGCCGCTGATGCCATAGCAACCCTGGCAGGGAGGGCTGGACGCCCCTCTGTGCCCAGTGCCGGCTTCCCCCAGACCTTCCTCACCTGCCCCCCAGGACACCTCGGGGAGGAGGAGAGGCCGGGGTGCACCGAGAGGGGCACAGGGGCAGCGGTGCCTGGGGACGCTCGGCCTGGAGCCGGGCACCTGCCCAGACGACAGTTGTAATTGGAGCCCGGCTGCTGCCGACTCAGAAATAAACGGCCGGGGCACGCGGCTGTCGGGGAGCAGGAACGGACGATCGATAGAGAAAACCAACCTCTGCTGAGAAAGAGCCTCCACATCTCCCCAGGGGAGACTCCAGAATCATCCAATCTGTTCTGAGCTCCAGGGAAAGCTCCCGTGTGCGTCTGAAGGAGGAAGGAGCAGGAGAGAAACCGCAGACAGACTTTCTGAACGTCGGAGATGAGCCGAGCCCTTAGCGCGAGACTCGGGGCGTAGTCCTCAGAGGCCGTGTGCGGGAAAAGCAGGTGCAGCTACCGAATCACCCCACAGCCTGGGACAGCTACGGAAAACTGGCGTCACCTCCTTCCAAGCATTGCAAATAAAAAAGTGAGACTCTGCAGCCATGTTTTTGAAGGGAGAGGTTCAGAGTGTTGGTTAAAAACGTCATCACAGAGCCCTCCACTGAGGAGGGTGGGGACCGCAGGGGAAACATTACTCATGCAAATGTGTTTGGTTACTGCAGATGAGCTAGGCTCGGTGAAGGAGGGTGTCTTCCCGCCATACGACGACACTCCTTTTTCCTAGCAGAGGTGAACGTTCCTTTCCTGCTGCTGTTTTTTAAAGTCAGCAGAATAGACTGTCGGTCCGGAACCACATGTAATTTGTGGCTCAGAAGGCCCACAATCATCTCACCACACTTCAGGGACAAGGGCTGTGACGCCGTCTGACCGGGACCATGCCCAGGGTGGGGACACGGGGTCAGAGGTGTCTGTCCTAACACTGGGCGTGTTTCTTCTTTCTCTTCAACTACCACTTGGAACACGCTCCCTCGACGTTCTCTGCCCCCTCCCCCATTTTCAATTTAAGGATCGTGTTCATCTTGTAAAGGGAAACCTGATTTAACTAGGCAGCGAACGTCGCGTTGCTCCTGCAGACGGAAGGGCGGGACTGCAAGGTGGAACAGTGCCCGCTGCTGCTGGGGAGCTCAGAGTCTCCCTGCTTCACAGGCCACTTCCAGGCGAGCTGGGGCTGGAGCTTTCATTCGTCTTCCTCCCACTTCTGGAAACAATGGCAACAGCACGAAGTTCAGAGTCTAAACGACACGGTCGAGTTCCCTTCTGCCTCATCCTTTGACAAAAATGCAAGCAAGTCTTTCTGGGATAGCAATAGAAATAACAACATTTCTCCGTCCCCCGGAGCATGCGAGCACTGTGCTCAGCCCTGGTGCACATGCTGCTTCATTAATCCTCGTGACAAGTCCATGAGAGAGGGGCTGTGGAAGAGGAACCGAGGCACAGAGAGGGCAAGCAGCTTGCCCAGGGCTGCACAGCCACCCAGAGGCAAAGACAGCTTCAGAGCCAGGCAGCTTGCTGCACCCGTGAGCTGCGGACCCGCTGCAGGGCTGTCATGAGCACTGAGGAAGAGAAGACGTGAGCTTGCCAGATGCAGGGGCACAGGCCCAGCGTGCTGTGGCTCCGTTCCTCTCACCCGGTGCTCACGGCGCATCCTGTCACATGACCAAACTATGGTGGACAACAGGTGACCCAAAGGGCTGCCGCGTGAGGACCGTTTGCCAGGACAGCACTGCTCTTGCAGGAACACAGTGACCTGCCGTCTTGGATCTACCTCCCCTGGTCCGCAGTCCGCTGCTCCGTGCATGTATTCAGAGTCCCCACAGCCGAGCAGCCGCGGTGGGACCCTGTGCAGTCACAGCCATTGTAAGGAGCCACGGCTAAACCACAATCATCATCAGCTTATGCTGCGGGTTCAACTTGGCTTTCTGCAAAAATAAATTAAAACAAAAACAAAGACCTGAACCAAGCACAGACAGACAAATCCCTGCAATCCACCCCGGCTTTACAGATGACCCTGAGGACAAAACTGAATTTTCTCCAGCAGTTATAAATCACTCACATATGAAACTTTCCTTCGGTCTATTTCCAACTATCAAATTGTAGACGCATTTGCTATACTAATGGGAAAAAGAAAAGCAACTCGTCAACATTCGAAGCACAAAGACCGTATTTATAGCGCAAGGGTCTGACAACATAAAGCGGTTCAGGGCAATTGACTTTCGGGGTGGGATGATTTTGGAGAGAAAGCGGCGTTTATTTAGATTCCACATCTGCAGCAGACACCGTGTTTCTGCAGAAAGTGCTGAGGCATCGCTGAAGGTTTATTTTGCTATGGGTGGTTTCGTCTTCAACCGGTTGTAGTATTGATTTCTCTCGGCGGATTAATTATCGGAGGCCGTTTCAGACTTCCCCGAGATGGACGGAAGGAAAAATGATGTTTTCATTTCGGCGGAGCCTGCTGGCCACCGCGCCTGGCCTCTCCGAGCCGCAGAGCTCACAAATCAGGCCGGGCCGGCAGGACGGGGCCTGGGATTACCCATCTCGGCTGCGTCCCGGAGCCCGGCACGGCTGGGGGCTCCTCGGACGGCCTCGCAGGGTCCTCTGCGACTGTTTGTGGAGGAGCATTCAGCCCCAGGGGCAGAGAGAGAGAAATTATGGGATTGCACGGACGTGGATGTCTGGGTTATTTATCTCTCCTGCAGCCGGCGCTCTGACGCGGGGAAGATTTAGGGTGCCCGCCAACACACCGGACCCTCCCAGACACGGCTCCCTCCACGGGACCCGTCCAGAAGTCGCCTGCGAGGGCCGGGGCGGGGAGGTCCTTCCAGAATCGCTTCTATAGACTAAGAATCCAGATACTGAAGATGAACAAAATACTTGAAAATAAATTGTCTTGGTGCTCACTCCTGTGAGTTTTAAGAGTTACATAGTAATAATAATGTTTATACTTGGATGTCAGCATTAGCGTTTCCATACATCAAGGTGTTTCTCGTCTCTCTTATCCATAGACCATCTCCGCGTGGTGGACGGAGCAGGGTCATTGATTTCTGTGATGTTTCTACCACGAGAACTCTGCCAGGGTTGGGGAGACGGCTGTGTTTTCAGGCCAGTCCTACCTTTTCTCTGCTGCTTCCTGGTATCTCAGAAATGTTCCCTGTGACACCGTCACTCTATGGAGAAGTTAAATAGCACCTTGAGAAGTTTTTTGTCTATTATTATGTTTTTTAAGTATAAGTGTAATGTGTGGTGACTATAAAAATGTCCCCATGTTGTCAAATAGAAATCAGATAAAAAGTGCAAATAAAAAACATAATTTGTGTGTATGGCTTACCACTGAGATGCAATCATAAGCTAATACTTATATGTTCTCTCTCTATTTTTCCAGATGTGTGATAGTAAACAGTAGCACTTTTTACAATGCTTTGAAAACTTTTCCCATCAGAAAGACTATTTTGAACTTGGCTCCTATAATTCCCTAGAACGTCACTTTTCGAGGTTGCCAGGTGGGCTCAGGCCCCATCTGCCTTCGTCTGCGTCCCAAGGTGGCACTTAGTGCCTCCTTTTTGTTACTTCAGGGGTCCTGACGTGAACATTCTGGAGTTGGCTTTGCCTTGCTGTCGGAGGTCTCAGGCCGCGCCCAGGCGAGGGTGGTGGGCGGAGGTGGCCCTCGCTCAGCGGCCGCGGGAGGTGGGGGCTCCGCGTTCTCTGCTCCTGGCTGGTTCCCGCTCTGGGAGCCACGTGCGGTGCCCATGGGCATGATGCTGATCTGAACGCCTGTTTGTAGGTTTTCATCACTTTCTGTGAGCTGATTTTTGTGCCCTGGCTGCGCATCCTTGCCCGTGTTTGGGAGACGCAGCAGCGGCGTCAGCGCCTGCCCTGAGTGGGTCGTCACAGAGCCCTTCGCTTTACCTACGGTGGCCCCCTGGGCTGTAGCTTTCCTTTTTTAGTCAAATCCACCACATTGGTTTTTGGAGAGTTTCTGCATTGGGCGACATGCTTAAAAATATCCCCCCCCAATCTAAGTTCATATAAATCTTCACGTGCATTTTTCTAGAATTTTATACTCTTATTTGTTTTCACCTAAACTGTTCAATTGTCTGGAAAGAGCTTTGGTACACGATGTGCCGTAGGCGGTCGGGGACCTCACACCCCATGCGCATGGAGCTGTGCTCTGTGTCTGGCCTGAACCCCGACGTCCGCAGAGCGGGGACCCGGGTGCTCCTGCCGTGGGGGGGGAACCTCGAGGAGGGGCTCCAGGCTCGGGTGGGGAGCGGTGCGGTTTTGCACCACCCTGCCCTGTGCCAACAGCACCATGGTGGAGTCATCGTGACTTTAAAAGAGTCCCGTGTCCCCTGGAAGCCACCAACATCGCTCTCCCAGAGCGTCCTGGTGTTACGGCACGTCCACCCTTCAGAACCCAATTATCAGACTCAAAATAAAAGCAACTTTCATGGTGCTTGCAGTTCTTCATTATTGTATATTTTTATGATTACTATATTACTAATGGTCATGTTATTTTATATACTTATTAATTTATTAACTATCAATGGGTTACATTTCTAAATTAATTGGGAATTAAAGAATGTTCAAATAGATCCTGTTTGCTCCTGGGCCTGCCCTTGTCCCAGGGTGGTCAGTGCCTGACCGTTGGTGGCTTTTCTCTGACCAGTTGCGGATCCCAGCGAGGTGGGGCCACGGAGGCATCAAACCTCTGGAATTCGGCCTATAAATCTGAATTTCGGACATAAACACGCCCCCCCCAGGTGACTCACACAGGTGTTGAGGGACAGCGATTTGGGAGAGCGCCTGTGTGTGCCTGTTCCTCCTTCAGCCGCAGCTCCCCACCTCCGCTTTCTGGGCACAGCACGGAGCCCCTGCTCCCCTGGCTCCTGCCGGGCCCGCGGCTTCCTGCCAGTGTGGACGGCACTAACCCTGTGGCCTTCCCAGGCCCCTGGAGACCACGTGGGTGGGGAACCTGGGAGAGCTGTCCGGCTCCCCCTGCATCCCACTGGACCACCGGGCTGGGAGGACGGGCTCTCATGGTGCCCGCAGAGCACTGAGGTCTGCCGGGGCCCCACCCGCAAGGTTAGACTCACCAGGTCCTGGGGAGCGGGCTGAGGATGGGCCTCTCCGGCAGGTTCCGGGTGCTGCGGCCGGGTGAGACTGTGCTCGCTGAGAACCTCTTGTTTAGGAAACTGTCTCTCTCTGTCTCTCTTTAACCATAGTTAGAAAACCTTCAGCTCACTTCTCTTCAAGTTTTCTTATCCTATTTAAAGTGCAGTAGATACTAGAGATATCCTTTTGAATTCCTTCAGGAAGAACATTTTTGCCTGCTAAACAATTTTCTCAATCACTTCAACTTACAATTATGGTTTACTTTCTTCTCAGCCATTGTCCTTGTCAGGTAAGCAACTCCGGAGTCACCTGTGACCTGAGGCTTTTGAGCAGACCCGGGAAACAGCACACGGTGCAGCTGCGGAGGCCGAGCGGTGTGGGTCTCCCACGCTTCCTTTGCTGTTCCTGGAACAAGGAGGGAACTGGGCAGGGGATTAAAGAGACGTGGGATTCAGCGCCGTGGCTTGTTACCTGGCGCTGTCTGGGCAAGTCGAAGTGGCCTGTCGAGAAGTGTGGACCTGTGCACACGCACGGAGTGTTGCAGATGGAATTCTGGATAAACGTGAGTCCAACTTCAGCGGCCAATTTATCATTGGATCACTTGCTGGGAAAATGCCTGGTTTATTTGTAAGGCAGCGCCTGACATTTTCCCTAATCGTAATTACTGTGATTTGTAGCGCATACATCATGTTATTTATTTAAAAGTAAATTTATTTTGAGTAACTGGATTTGAATGTGAATGAAGTGCAGTCTTTAAGTGAAGGATTTAAATAATCTGCCATCTAGACAGGCTGCGTGGACATGTAGCTGCATCTCACAAGGATGGGATTGGAAAATGTAGACAAGCTTCCAAGTAGCCGCAAGCGTGTTGAAGGGAAGAATCCGATTTTCTCCTGCAGACCCTGCAGTGTGAACTCAGCATCTGTGGGCCCCGTGAGGAGGAGCCCCACTCTGGGCCCCAAATTCCTGTTTCTCAACCCTTCTGCCCGGCGGAGGCAGCTCTCTGTGGAAGTGAACATCTCGGTGGGGCCAAGGGTCTACCCGCCCCAGCTCTGCGTGGCCATGGGACAGCGCTCTGTCCACGGATGAAGTGGCAGATGCTTCATGTCTCTGTCCACTGTTCACAGGTGACCACACGGGAGGACACATAGCATCTGAGTCCACTGTCCATGGATGACCATGCGGGAGGACGCTTTGCATCCTCTGGGAGAGGGTGAATTCCTAGAAGGCATCCACATTCCCGGGGTCCTATCCTGTCCACAGACTCCAGGCCATAGGACACAGGGACAGATCCCAGCCATTCCAGATGTGTCCATGGGCCAGCTGCATCAGCCCAGATGAAGCTCTTGTACTAGAGCTGGATCTTAGACGTGCACCAGGTGTTCATCAGACCCTGGCTCCTCTCCTAGAGTTCCACCTGAGACATTGACAAGGTGTTCCTCAGCCCAAGGGTCCTGTCCTACAGCTCCACCAGAGAAGAGGACCAGGTGTTCATCAGCCCCATTCTCCTGTCCTGGAGCTCCACCTGAGACGTGCACCAGGTGTTCCTCAGCCCAGGCTCCTGTCCTCCAGCTCCCCCAGAGCAATGGATGAGGCGTTCCTGAGTTCCAGACTCCTGTCCCTGAGCTCCACCAGAGACATGGATCAGGTGTGCCTCAAGCCCAGGCCCCCGAACTATAGCTCCAACTGAGACGTGCACCAGGTGTTCCTCAGCCTCAGTCTCCTCTCCTATAGCCCCACCTGAGACATTGACCAGGTATTCCTCAGCCTCAGGCACCTGTGCTAGAGCTGTACCTGATACATACAGCAGGTGTTCCTCACCCCCAGGCTCCTATCCGACACCTCCACCTCTGAAATGGACATGGTGTTCTTCAGCCCCAGGCTCTTGTCCTAGAACTCCACCTGAGACATGGCACCACATGTTCCTCAGCCCAAGGATCCTGTCTAGAACTCCACCAGAGGAGAGGACCAGGTGTTTCTCAAGCCCAGGCTCCCACCCTAGGGCTTCCTCTGTTTCAATGTCTGGGTGTTCCTCAACACCAGGCTCTTTTCCTAGAGCTCCACCTGAGACGTGGATCACGTGTTCCTTAGCCCTAGACTCCTGTCCTAGAGCTCCACCTGAGACGTGGACCAGGTGATCCTCATTTCCAGGCTCCTCACCTAGAGCTCCACCTGAGACGTGGACCAGGTGTTAATAACCCCATTCTCCTTTCCTGCAGATTCACCTGAGATGTGCACCGCGTGGTCTTCATTTCCAGGCTCCAGCCCTAGAGCTCCAGGCTCTAGGAGCCTGCGGCTGCTGAACACGTGGTGCAGGTATCAGGTGGAGCTCTAGGACTGAAGCCTGCAAATGAAGAACAGCTGGTGCACATGTCAGGGCTGCTCCTCCCTCTGAGTGACCGGGCAGTCGTCACAGAGCCCCTGGCCCCTTCAAGACCTGGTGCTCCTGGCTGCAGACAGCCTCCTACCCCAGGGGGCTGGGACACCCTGAAACACCCCAGCCCTGCTCCTCTCGCCTGTCAGGTGAATCTGAGTGGAGCGTGCGGGCC
Source organism: Lemur catta (assembly GCF_020740605.2). Taxonomy (NCBI): domain Eukaryota; kingdom Metazoa; phylum Chordata; class Mammalia; order Primates; family Lemuridae; genus Lemur; species Lemur catta. The sequence continues at coordinate 1,261,342 of NC_059139.1, forward strand.
CAAGGACTTGCACACTTTATCTGAACTTCAGATTCTCCTGTTAACCTTTATTGACGTGCACTTGGCATCCAGTGAACTGTGTATGTTTCTACTCAAATGATGGTTTCCTGAGTCCTGACGTGTGAAACCATCACCACAGTCGACAGTGGACTTACCCGTGACCCCCAAAGCTTCCTTCTGTGACACCCCCCTCCCCAGCCCCCGGCTCCCAGGCCGTCACCAATCTGCTTCCTGTCACAGTAGGTTGGTTAGCAATTCCTAGACTTTTTTTTTTTTTTTTTTTGAGACAGAGTCTCGCTCTGTTGCCCAGGCTAGAGTGAGTGCCGTGGCATCAGCCTGGCTCACAGCAACCTCAGACTCCTGGGCTTAAGCGATCCTCCTGCCTCAGCCTCCCGAGTAGCTGGGACTACAGGCATGAGCCACCATGCCCGGCTAATTTTTTGTATATATATTTTTAGTTGGCCAGATAATTTCTTTCTATTTTTAGTAGAGACGGGGTCTCACTCTTGCTCAGGCTGGTCTCGAACTCCTGACCTCGAGCGATCCACCCGCCTCGGCCTCCCAGAGCTAGGATTACAGGCGTGAGCCACCGCGCCCGGCCTATTCCTAGACTTTTATAAAGAATGGAAACGTATAGTACAAACTCTCTTGTTCTGGCGTTTTTAACTGAGCATAATCCATAACTTTTTATTGCTGGATAATATTTTGTGGTGTGGAAATGCCATAATTCACTTCTCTACTAACTTGTTGGTGGGCATTTGGGTTATTTCTATTATCTGGCTATTACAAACAAAGATGTTATGAATTTTCATGTTTAGGTTTTTATATATTTATGTTTCTATTTCCTTGGGGTCAGTACCTAGTGGAACGGCTGCATTATAGAGCAGGTGTAGGGATAACTTTTGTAAAAGCTTCCACACTGTCTTCCGAAGTGGCCGTGCACTTGCGTTCCCACTGGACGTGCGGCAGCTCTGGTCCCTCTGTGTCCCCAGGGCTCTCAGCACGGCCAGTCCTTCCAGATGCAAGCGTTCTAGTGGCAATGTAATGGCATCTCATTGCCTAGTGACTAATGATGTCGAATAACTTTTCATGTTCTTATTTAATAGCCGTGTGTCTAAAGAAGTAACTGTTTAGATATCTTGCCCACTTTTTAATTGTGTTATCGCCTAACTCTTGGCCTGTGGGCATGGTTTAGATGTAAATCCTTTGTCAAATAAATACATGTTTTTCAAATATTTTTCTCCCACTTTGTGGCTTGAATTTTGATTTTTGTTAAAAAATTGGTCAATTTAAGCTATTTTTGGTATTACCTAAAAAATAGCTCACATTTTAAGGCTCTTTTCCTTTGCGCACTGGCTGCGTTGCAGCCCCAGGTACCTGCTGGCCACACATCACGTATCCGAGCACTTGTGTCACAGACCCTCTGCGGGCTGTGTGGTCGTCTCCAGTCTGGATGAGGTGACAGGGACTCCAGGTCGAGTGACCTGCCCCAGGACAGAACTGCAAGGTGGCCCTGCTGACCGTGGGCACACGCCCGTCTGGGTCCCCATGCCCAGCACACTCTTGAGGACAACCTGGACTGTATGAGTCCCAGGGAAGCGTCCTCATTCCTAGGAGTTACATCTGGGGACACCCTTGTGCTCGCACGAGGAATGCCTGTTGGGACGGGGGAGAAAATCGCGCTACCTGCTAGTAGCATCGTCCTTCACCATGAGTCTTCCCCACTGTCTGGATCTAGTCGTCACTGCCACAAAGATAGCTGGGTCATTGCAGGCCTGTGCTGAGTGTTGTGACTTAACATTTCTTAGGTCACATGAGGACTTCATCTTGCTCAGTGGCAAGTAGGAAACTTCCAAACAATTCCAAACGCAGGTTTGTTATGTAAGAGTTTTATTGTTAGAGTCATCGCATACATGAAATATGGTACATGACAAATAATTTTAATTGTAAAGTTTTATTCCCAAATCACTGCAGCATTTTAGAGTACAAATATAGGTACTAATTATTTTGAAGGCCTTGGTGGTGACGGTGGCAAAACAGTACCATATCTGCTGTGTTAGGTGTTTACCAAGCACCGTGTCTCTGGCTTCGTCTTCCTACAGCTCGAAGAGGTAGGTGCTATTTTGTGCCCATTTGGCGGGTGAGGAGGAGGAGGGGCAGAGATGGGGGAGGGGTGTCAGGTAATGACGCAGAGTCAGGATTCGAACCCTTTTTTCTTGAATGAAACTGTTGGTGACACTGGGGCAGGGCATTGCTCTGCAGCCGACAGGCTAAGCCGTCACTATGGGGCGTGTAAATAAATGACGTTTTACCCAAGGTGACAAGGGGCAATTTCCTTCTCACAGGCAGGGGGGCTCCGTGACTCGGTTTGGGGCAGGGGTGGGGGTGATGTCCTCCTCCACAGCAGACGCAGGGCTGTGCGCGGAGCCCCTGTGCTCCCTGCAGGGCCCAGGCAGTGGCTGCGCCGGGTGTCTGGGTGCAGACAGGTCTGGGAGCAGAGCTGGGGACAGCCCCCGCCACTGCCCTGGGCGCTGTGGGCGCCGGGCTGCTGCATGTCTCAGCCCTGGCTTCCAGCACTGGGCACTTTCTACCACTCCTCTGTGACCCACCTGGAGTCATTTCTGGTGTCCGAAGAGCTCTGTCTCCAGCTGTTCCTCGCACGAAGCCCAGTGGCCAGTGGCAGGTTTCCCGGAGCACCTGCCCTTTCTGTTCCAAGCTGGCACTGCCGGGACGGGGAACAGGGCAGGTCCCAGTCCTGGCTGCTCCCTGGCACTGGCCCCCCTGCCCGTGTGAGCCCAGAACCCACCCTCTTCTCACCTCCACCTGCCTGGCTGTCCGTGCCATTGAAAAGTCGTGTGCTTTCTAAGAGCTGCAATATTTCTGATCGTATTTCAGTTTATAAAGCTCAGAGTTTAAGCCTTTTTTCACATGAATTACTGCTGATCTAGGTCACTACTGTCCTGGGATCCTGAGCTTGGCTTTTTAAACCCTGGCCACACTCTGCCTTCATCCCTGATGAATTTCACTAGCTTCCACACGTTTATGAGCTCGTCCTCTGTGTCTGGGCCCGTTAGTGGGGACATTAGGGCAGGATGCAGCAGGGTGTCCCACTGGAGACTGTTTAGAGAGACGTGCTGCCTGTGACAAGGACATTGCCCTCAGCCTCTGAGCCAAATGTGGCCCCAGCTGACTGCACGCTGTCGTACCTGCAAGCAGCCAATCTCTGATGAGTTTGGTGGACAACCTGACCACAGCATTCCCCGACCTGCAGACTCGCGATTGTGTTGGAACAGGAAACGAGATGCCGCGATGGTCTCGGGGTACCCATGGCTGTCGTCACCACTTTCCTCCGAGTTCAGGTCCTGACTCAGGGCACGGACAGACAGAATGAGCCTTTGAACCGTGTCGGGTCCTAAGTGGCCATTGCAGGCAGATCCAGCTGTTAACAAACATGCCCATTTCTAAACATGTAGGTCTTAACAGAAAAGAGAGAAATTATTCCAGAGGACGATGCACTGTAACGGCTCACCTGTGCCTGGTGCTTGTGACTCACATGGTAACTTCACAAACATCAACACCCTATTTCCATAGCAACATTCAGGGATATTGGTGCCACATTTCAGAATACAGCACTGCAGCCTCCTGAGGCTCTGCGGGGTTTGGAAGCTGCCCCTGGCAGTCCTGGCCAAGCGCACTGAGGAGGGAGCCCCCAGCCACAAGCCATCGAGGTATCCACATCCTGCTTCCTTGACCTGGGTTGGCACTGTCGGCCCAGCACATGCCAACCTGCCGTGGTCTACGGCAACATGAGAGTGCAGGGTCTCCTCTTGGTCCTCGGAACCTGTGTGGGAAGTCCCCAGAGCACTGGGGCTACTTTTGCCACCGTGAAGCTGCCCATGGAAGAGGGCAGCATTTCTGGTTGAAGCCCATTACTTTGTCACCTTGGCTTTTGTGCTGCACTGTGGTGCTGGTACCATGTTCCTCGCAGCTGTTTTGATGTCCCTTGTCGCTGTGGGAGACAGGCCGGGCTTTCCCACGGTCACAGGCGGGCCTGTCAATTAAGGCTCACTTTCAATTTCCCTGTTTATAATCCTGTGCTACTGAGCATCCATAATTCCTGCCCTCTCCCTTGTCACCGGAAGATTGATGGCACACGTCATCTCTCATATGAAGACATTTAAATGAAAATCACACTTCTGTCTGCATCCCATTTTCCCGCTGAGCGGAGGAAGCCACCCTATTAAATCAAATTATATGTGACTTTTAAAACTTCCCTTTACAGCATTCAATTGAAAATCTGAATCCTATCATAATACATTGCCTTTTTTATGAGTAAATTGACTTTACTTGGTCCCTTGGGGGTTTCCAACCTCCCTTTCCATATTAGGGGACAGAAAGACCCGCTGCCAGCCCACCAGGCGCAGCGTGCATGTGACGGGCCCTGCAGGGGGGACCTGTGTGCTTCAGCCCCTGCACGGCTGGACTTGAGAGACACCCTGGTCCCAGCTCAGCGAGATCGGGGCTTCTCCAAGTCGGGTGGGCACGTGAGCCAAGGGCGTCTTGTCAAGTGCAGACGCTGACTCATTGGGGTGAACCTGTACTGCTGGCAGGCTGTGGGTGACAGGGACACGCTATTTGCCCTGGGAGCTGTCATAGGGACGTTAACCCCCTGGGGAGCAGGTGGGTGGGTTTCAGAGGAGCCTCCCCTCCCCAGAAGCCTGTGGCTGAGACAGGACCGGCTGCAGCATGCGTGACATTCACGCTCCCAGAAACCCAGAGTCCAGGGGCTGGGAGGTGGCTCAGCCCACCCACTGGGTGCTGCAGACTCATGTCATTGGTAACTGTCCACAGCCCTGAGGTGCAGTATAACAAATCAAGGGCTGGAAGAGGCTCCTGGGCCTCTCCCTCCTGCGCCTGCCTGTGCGTGTGGGGGAAGGGCCGTCTGGTGGCGCGGGCCTCCTCTGAGCCTGCGGCTGCTGTCGTGGTTCCCACCACAGCGCTGGGCTGGGGCACGTCCTCACTGCACACACAGGAGTCAGGGTCTGGGGGTCTGAGGCACATGTGCGCCAGAGCTGTTCAACTCTGGTGCCTGCTGTTTGCTCTCCGGGCCACGTGGGGCCCAGTCCTAGTGGGAAGGAGGGAGGTGGTAAGGCCACTTATGGCCATGTGGGTGGGTGCACACAGCTATGCGTCTGTCTATCTGTTGTTCTGTAGAGCTCTGCACCTGGGGGGCGTCCTGGGAGGAGTGAAGGAAGGAGCTGTGATACCTTCTTTGGTGGGTTGTGATGGTCCCAGGGAGGTCTGATCCCAGGGAACTAAAGTAGTCCTTGACCAGAAATATAGCAAGTCTCTCAGTGACACCTGAAGAAGTATATACATACAGGTGTGTGTTCACTGTGTTCAGAATGTGTGTGAGAGCGCTGTCTAGATGCAGGTGTAGGAATAGGTACAGGTGCAGATTACAGATATAGGTGTAGGTGTAGGTGTAGCTGCAGGTATAGGTGTAGGTGTAGGTATAGATGCAGGTGTAGGTGTAGATGCAGGTGTAGGTGTAGATGCAGGTATAGCTGTAGATGCAGGTGTAGGTGTAGGTGTGGACATAGATGTATGTATAGATGTAGCTGTAGGTATGGTGTAGGCACAGGTGTAGATAGCTGTTGTCAAAACCATACCATGCTTATGGATCAGCAGAATCAACATTGTTAAAATGTCTATACCACCCAAAGTGATCTACAGATTCAATGAAATCCCTATTAAAATACCAACATCAATTTTTGCAGATCTAGAAAAAATAATTCCATGCTTCATAGGGAACCAAAGAAGACCCCAGATAGCCAAAGCAACCTTAAGCAAAAAGAACAAATTGGGAGGCATCGATTTACCAGACTTCAAGCTATGCTACAAGGGTGTAGTAACCAAAACAGCATGGCACTGGCACAAGAACAGAGACATAGACTTATGGATGAAAATAGAGAAACCAGATAGAAAACCAGCCTCATATAGCCACCCGATTTTTGACAAAGCAGACAAAAACATACACTGGGGAAAAGAATCCTTATTCAATAAATGGTGCTGGGAAAACTGGATAGCCACATGTAGAAGACTGAAACAAGATCTGCACCTTTCACCTCTCACAAAAATCAACTCATGGTGAATAACAGACTTAAACCTAAGACATGGATCTATAAGAATTCTAGAAGAAAATGTTGGAAAAACTCTTACAGACATTGGCCCAGGCAAAGAATTTATGAGGAAGACCCCAAAGGCAATCACAGCAACAATTAAAATAAACAAATGGGACCTGATCAAATTAAAAAGCTCCTGCACAGCCAAGGAAACTATCATGAGAGCAAACAGACAACCTGCAGAATGGGAGAAAATACTCTCATGCTACACATTCAATGAAGGGCTGATAACTAGAACCTATATAGAACTTAGGAAAATCAGTGAGAAAAAAATCAAACAACCCCATTAAAAAGTGGGCAAAGAACATGAACAAAAACTTTTCAAGAGAAGATAGACTAATGGCCAAGAAATGTGAAAAAATGCTCAACATCTCTAATCATTAGGGAAATGCAAATCAAAACCACGATGAGATATAATTTATCTCCAGTGAGAATGGCCTTTATCAAAAAGTCCCAAAACAACAAATGTTGGCGTGGATGCAGAGAGATAGGAACACTCTTACACTGCTGGTGGGATTGCAAACTAACGCAACCTTTATGGAAAGAAATTTGGAGATACCTCAAATAGCTAAATGTAGACCTACCATTTGATCCAGCAATTCCACTACTGGGTATTTACCTGAAGGAAAGAAGACATTCTATTAAATAAACATCTGCATTCGAATGTTTATAGCAGCATAATTTACAATTGCAAAGATGTAGAAACAACCCAAGTGCCCATCAATATATGAGTGGATTAATAAAATGTGGTGTATGTATACCATGGAGTTCTACTTAGCCACACAAAACAATGGTGATTTATCACCTCTTATATTATCCTGGATGGAGCTGGAGCCCATTCTACTAAGTGAAGTATCCCAAGAATGGAAAAACAAGCATCACATGTACTCACCATCAAATTGGAACTAATTGGTCACCACTGGTGCACACAGGGAAATAACATTCTTTGGAAATCAAGCAGATGGGAGGGGGGAGGAGAGGTTGGGTAAATTCACACCTAACAGGTACAGTGCACCCTATGTGGGGGATGGGCATACTTTGACTCAAACAGTACAAAAGCAATTTATGTAACCAAAATGTTTGTACTCCCGTAATATTCTGAAATAAATTTAGAAAAATCATAAAACAGAGAATGTCAACTTAGAGAGGTGGAGAGCACAGGTGCCCCGCACGCAAGCAGACCCTCCGATAGACGAGACTCAGAATCTCAGCAGCGGAGGGCGTTCCTGGCAATTCCCAGGAGGGGAATAGAGACATAGTGCCAAGGATGATACGCCTTATCCCAGCCAAGGGCGTGTCAGTGACTGCAGAGCCATAGTGAGCGCAGAGCACGGGGGTCAGGCCACACAGCCGAGGCGGGCAGAGCTGGGCTCACAGAGTGAGCAGGTGGCAGAGGCGGCCCCAGCCCCCACGACCCCCCAGCCCCCACCACCTGTGGGCCCCGTGCAGCCCGGCAGACCCTCACTCCAGGACGCCAGGGCTGTGACTCTCCGGGGTCAGCCTACCCCTACCATGCCCCGAGGGCTCTGGACAGAACTAGAACCTCCCCTGGGGGATGGAAATGCCGAACCAGCTCAGACGCCCCCGAGGAAACGAACACCAGGTGGAAAACGGTGAACAGAATTCTGAAAGCTTAGACCTTGGCAGCCATGACCAGAGATGCTGAAAGAAAAAAGGTCAGGAGACAGCCTCACATCTAAAATGTATAATTCTGCCGAAATTGCAAGTGATCTTTTTTAAGGAGATTAAAGGCAAAAAAAAAAAAAAAAAAGATTGCTTCTATTAACGAGGCTCAACATCAACCTAAAGCAGGATTTTTAAACCAACGTCACCATCAAGGTGTTACAAACAAGATGAAAGACGTCTCCCACGTGAGGGGCACCGACGTGTGAAACCTGAAACAGGTGCCTCAGTGCACCTCGCGCTGCATGCGTGACCGGGGAGCACCTGCCCCGAGGCCGCAGCTGCTCCAGGTGCCAGAGCACAGCGGGGGCAGCGCAGAGGGGTCCCGCCCCAGGGGGTTTATTATAGTGGGGCAGGTGAGCAGTCAGCCGTGCGCCAGCACACGCCGCACACGCACGCCCATGGGCACACACACGTGCACGCAGGGAGATGCAGGCACGAGGGCACACACTATCGGGGTGACTGGTCTGAGGGTTAGAGCAGGGGGGAGCCCTAGAGGGGGTTCGGGCAGAGCTGGTCTGAGCAACTCCTGGCGGGGAGGGGGCCGGGCGGCAGGAGAAGGCCCTGTGCTGGCAGAGCCGCGAGGGTCACGTGGACACAGCAACTATATTCTATCATTAGCGAGCCCAGCGTAATCACATGTAAAAGCTGGGGCCATGGAGTTCTTCCTAGCAGAATCGGTCACTGAGCACCTGACCCCCGGCTGGCAGTCAGCATGCAGTGATGACTAGACACACGTGTTTCCTGGCCTGATGCGTGGGTCGGCTGCGTTTTCTATTAGTAACACGTGTAGGCCCGTGCCCCTGCTATAATTTCATTTATCTACTCTTAATACACAAGTCGCGTTCCTTTCTGGACTTTTTGCATTTCCACTGTGCACAGTTTTATGTGCCTGCCTCGACTGGTCCGTCTGAGTCCCACTTCGGGCCGTCACCTTCTGAGTGGAGGACCAAGCGCACAGGTCGGGGTGGGTTTGGGCCCGTCTGTAGCGCACATTGGTGGAGCGCAGGAAAGGGCTCGGGTGCCTGTCACTGGACCTGTTTGCCGGGGAAAAACCAAACCGCAAAGGCCACCTGAAAGCCCCTGGAGTGTCAGCACAGGCTGTCGGGGTGTGCAGGTGCCACGGTGACTCGTGAAGACCGAGGACAAGTGTGGGGACCCAGAGGGCATTGACGCACTTGTGGACCTACCGGGAACGAGTCTTTCTCTCTGATGACCTGGTGGCACCGAGGCCCACGGCACATGGCACCCGCTCAGACAGGCTTCGTGTGTCCCTGCCGCGGGCTGGGCCCAGGCGCGCAGTAGGGTCCCCTGACGGGACACGGTTTCCCCCATGGCCATGCTGTGAAATCTGAGGTTCTGCTTTCTGCCTTCAGGTGTCTTCCTCTGGGGTTCAGCTGATAGAAAGGGGCTTGTTTTAGTGCAGTGATATTATGAGCACGTCTGGCGATAGCTTAGCAAATGCAGAATGCGAGAGTCCACGCTTGCACCACAAACCAAAGCGAAGGCCAAACACCGTGGTCACCCCGGCATTTGTACAAACCAGGTATGACTCCGGGCAGAGGCGTGATTCCTACACAGTGCCTTGTCCACTCTTAAAACCTCCCCGGCATCATGGAATACACAGGGCATCTAAAACCATCTATTGAGAAACATGTTCCACTCACTCACTTAAACTGTTATTCTAATTAATTGTGAATCCGAATTACTCGGAGGCTCAAGGGTTTGCTTGAAGTTCAGTCACAGGATCTGGTGCCCCCCGGCCTGGCCGCGCCCGGGCAGCCTTGCTGCGAACCCGTCGTCCTCCGGGGCCGCGGCCGAGCCTGTGGGGATCGGGCTGCGCTCGTCTCTCCTTCCGGCCGTTTTCCCCTCCCTCTATTTATAGAGGTCAAACGTTTTAGTTCAAAAAGTGTGACTTGGGACACAAAGCCACCCTGAACAATTTGGACGCAGGATTCCTGACCCTGCCGTTTCACGGGAGCGGAGCCCCTTTGAGCGGGGCCTCCCCGACATGCTCCGCCACCCCTAATAGCTCCCTATTACCAGCCACAATTTGGCGTCTGAGCCAGGAGCCGGGTGAGAACGGCAGAAAGGGGTGTAAATTACACGGAGTTGCGGGAACAAAGGTTTTATTTCTCCTGAGCACAGCCCTTTGATAGGAAAACGGGGGAGACAAATGTGTTGCTAATTTAATTAAGTAGTAGGAGATTTCAGGGTCTACAGATGCCATTTAGAACGGGATTAATCAAGAGCAGGTGACGAAAATGAATAGTCACACACAGTGTTCACGTTTTCACCAATCCGACACAGTCGAATGGCACCAAGAGCTTGAAATAGGACACAGTTTTGTTTGATGATCCGAATCTACCTCCTCCTCCCCTCACAATGCTCGGCTTGTTCTCCTGAGACAGAAACCTCTTCGGTTCTCCTGCCATAGTCAAGACACCCCCAGTAAAAGGGTAAAGAAAGTGGTTTATCTACGCGATGCTTCGCTCATTCTCTCCCCGTGTGTCCTCCCAGAGAAGGAAGAGGAGTCACGGGGAATCCTGCACCGTCCCAGCGGCCGGCGGCCCCCAGCTCCGTGCGGAGGATGCGACGGCTGTCTCAGCCCCGTGGCACAGCCGAGCACGGGCTTCCCCCGGCACTGCCTGAGGGTCCAGCCTGCACTCTGGTGGCCTGAAGGGTCAGGAAGGAGCCGAGCTCCCCGCCACAGGCACACACGTGCACAGAGGCTTCTGGGGACGAGCCTAACGGGTGTGTGTGTAGTGGGAAACAGCACCCCCCTCACCAGCCTCGCTGAACAAAGCGGTGGGGTTTGGTGCTTGTGTCCTGGGGGGACCGAGCCCCCTGCCCCGTCTGCCCCAATCTGGAGCTGCCCGTCATCCACAAGCACAGTCATACTTGAAAAAGACACGGCTCCAGGTGCAGACTGCTTTGCAGAGAAAGGCTTTTCGGAGAGTAACTCTCTTAACTTCCAAATCAGCGCACTGGCTTGAATAAGTACCTGACATATGGATCCTTCAAAAATAATCGAATCTCTCTCACGTGCTTGAGATGCTCCTAAGCGTTACACCCCTACAAATGTGGGCGGCTGTCTGAAAGCTCCAGCTACATCACTGATTCCTTTTCTCCACATGCTTTAGAGGCGGTGGAGAAGGGATGTTTGAATGTAGGCTGTCATCGCATTTTCAGAAATTCAGAATGAGTAGAGACTAAGCTGGCGAACTTTGCCAGTCAGACGACTCTCAGGGTGTATTGAGAATAACATAGATGAGTTTTTTAAATTTCTGCAGGCCTGACCGCTGGTCATCTCAGCGTGAGCATCTCCTTCGCCTACAGCTCCTGCCCTGCGGCTAAAAGCCAACCCAACCAGACAAACAAACAAAATCCTTTCTAAATCTTTGAGCTCGCTAATGGTCTATGTGATGGTTTTCCTGGGGAAACGTTTGAAACTACTGAATATTTATTTGTTTGGTGACTATCTAGGGATTTCAGATAAACGTTTCACGTCTCTCCCTCGACCCCACAAGCAATTGCAAGGTGGTTGTGCTGCCTCCTAAGTGCCAGGGGAAACAATGGCATCGGAAAGATCGTTGTCATTAGAACAAGCTCACTCTGTCAGTGAACTTTTCAAGGAAGGAGAAGAGGATGTTTTAGAGAAGACATCCTTCTGGCAACACCCAAAGATGTCACATAAAACTTGTCTCAGAGTAGATTTATGTAGCTAACCTAGGACCGAAAGATTTCCCAGGCACTGTGGAAGCCTGGAATCCCACACACCCGCCCACTGCTGGGACCGACAGTGGTTCCACAGGCAGAGATTCTCTTTTTCCTTCCTCTTTGCCCATGACCGTGACAGATGGCTGGTTCTCCCCCAGTTAATCGAGTCAGGCTCAGCATGGGTGTCAGGTTGCTGCAAGGAGGCATAAGCCTCACTGCACCCTGGTCCCGTGGGGCGGCCACGCCAGCCAGGGGTTCCAGGCGGGACGGCAGAACACACAGGGTAATGAAGACCAGGGCCGAGAAATCTCTATCTCTGCAGCCAAACAACTCCTCCCCCCACTCAGGCTTCCGGGAAGCAGCCCTGCCCCCCGCACGGACGCAGTTCTGCCTGGAAGCTGGTGCACCCCAGACCAGGCAAGGGGAGGCCAGCTCTGACCTCGCTTTCTTTGAAAGAGATTGGGGCGATTCTGCAGTCAAGGCAGAGCCAGGCAGCCTCCCAGGTGCTCAGAGACACCCTCGCTGGGAGCATCCAGGATCCACAGCCGTGCCCAGGAGTTGTCCTGTCAGCTGCTGGGAGACATGGTGCTCTCGGGCCATGCCTGCTCGGCCTCCCCCGCCGGGAACTGCCAGGAGTGCTGGGCTCGCTGTCAGGGAAGGGCCTGGGAGGGAAGCTCACGAATAGTGTCTGGACTCGGAAGAGGCCGGGACTGTCGCGGACTTTTCTCCATAATTTAAGACTTACCCCTTGGCAATTTTTTGTTCTTGCTGTTTTTAAGAGACTTAGAATGACTTTTTTCCCCTGATCGTATGCTTGAGGTTACAATTATAAATGATTCTGGAAATTTGGCATTCATTTAAACCAATGTTTTCTAGCCTACTTGTTTTGAAATAATCAGTTGTTTGATTTAAACTAAAAAAAAAAAAAATAGCTGGTGCAGGCAGCGTAAGGATGCGCCAGGTGCGTGGGGCGCAGGCACGGAAGAGTCCTTAGCAGTTCTCCCACTGCCAGGTCCTCAGCCTGAGCCAGGTCCCCGTCCCACTTCGCTGGCCCAGCAGGCCGGGCCTCTGGGCACCTGGCGGCCATGGTTCTTGGGGTGGAGCAACCCCGACAGCAGAGCAGCCTCCTCCCTCTTGGAGGAAGGCTCCGCGCTGTGGTGACATGTCCTCGGGGGTGGCCGGGGCACTTTGAAAGGTGGCTTTGGCCAGGCGCAGTGGCTCATGCCTGTAATCCTGGCACTCTGGGAGGCCGAGGCGAGTGGATCGCTTGAGGTCAGGAGTTTGAGACCAGCCTGAGCAAGAGCGAGACCCCGTGTCTACTAAAAATAGAAAGAAATTATCCGGCCAACTAAAAATATATATGGAAAAAATTAGCCGGACATGGTGGCACTCGGGAGGCTGAGGCAGGAGGATCGCTTAAGCCCAGGAGTTTGAGGTTGCGGTGAGCTAGGCTGACGCCATGGCACTCACTGTGGCCTGGGCAACTGAGCGAGACTCTGTCTCAAAACAAAAAAAAAAAAAAGAAAGGTGGCTTTTCTTTCTATGTGGAGCTCACCTGGATGGCCTGACCATGGCAGCTGGGGTGAATATTTTAATAAACATTTCATGATTTTGTTTCCAAATGTCTCAAACTCGAAAAGCCCGTGGGATCTCAGTTCAGCAGACACAGAGAAAAGTGACAAGAATGGACTCGCAAGCGAATGTAAAGCATGATGCCTTTAAAACATGCCACAAGACCACGTGACATACTTATCATAGCTAGAAAAAATGTAAACTTCTATACAATCCCTTTCAAAATTGTTGTACATTGATGTCTTAATTAATGTGGTTTTACATGAAAATTCATTGCAAGACCAAATTTTAAATTTTGAGCTCATCTCTGGTTTGGCGTTATTGAAAATTCCTTTCTTTTCCTGGTCATGAGAAACCGGGAGTTGGTGGAACTCCCCCCCCCAACCCCCCAAATGGGGAGGGGGACGTCACACAGAACCGCGGCGGGGGCAGGGGGCGGGGTGGGAGCCTCAGCACCGAGAGCAGTAATTAATTACAGACGCATCCGGAGAGAATCTATTCTAGGTAGCTCTATAAAATATAAAGGGAGAAATATAGGTCCTTAAAAAAATACAGTGCGTTCATGCTGGAGGGTAAAAATGAATAGGAACTTTTTTTATTAAACTAATATACCGTTTGATTAAAAAGTGAACTATGTAAGCTCTAATAAGATAAGAATGATGAAGTCAGTAAAAATAGTCTTGAATTAGCTGAGTTAGAATTTTTTTTCCAAAACTGTTCAACAGGAAAAAGACTACAGGGAAATGGGCAATTATGAAGCTTCTCAGCGCGGTCGCCGTGGCCGTGCGGGGCAGCGGGGCCCAGGTACCTGGGTCGCAGGCGGTGTGGCCATGCCGGAGCTGGTGCCACCCGGGCTCCCGAGTCTCCCGGGAGCTTCTCAAGACCGAATGCTCAACATCACAAAGCTCAGCCGTGAGAGCATCTTGCGTCCGTGCATAGTGAGAAAGCTTCGTTAGACAGGGAAACCCACCCGGAAAAAGCAGGAAGAGGGAGGGAAGAAAGGGACTCCCAGCTGAGGACAGGTGCACGGCCCCTCGGAGCCGAGTGGACGCCGATTCCAGTGTAGAAGACAGTGAAGAAATACAAGGCATCAAGGACGTCAGACACTTTTTAGTACTTTTTAAAAATAGCAGTTTTTTAAACTTTGCAATTTGTTTTGTTCTGAAGCCAAACTTGTTTGTAACTTTTTTTGTTGCACAAATACAAGTTATTGAGAAATGTAGCTATTTACGGCTTGCCTGGATCAAGCCGGGATTGGAGGCGGCTGAGGGCCGTTCGCATCATCTGATAAGAAACAGCGGCCTGCGTGGAGGGCAGCCTGCAGGTCGCATGGGCGCAGCCACGGAGTCCAAGACGAGGGGGCCCTAAGAAAGTACCCAGGAGCAAGGTCCCCGGGAAGCGGCTCACTCGCTGGGCAGCAGCCCTTCTGGGACGGGTGGCACTGGCAGCGTCCCCATAAACTTCCCACGGTCCCTCCAGGAAAGACTCCCAACGGCTTCACTCAGGACCCGCCCGAGCCCCTCGCGAGAGCTGGACGCCTTCCAGGGAGCTGCGAATGGAGCAGAGAGGTCGGTCCCAGCCGCAGGGAGCTCCCCGTCCCACTGACGGGGGAAAGGAGGACACAGGTGAGCACACAGGTGAGCGGAGGCTCTGTGTGACCATGACATGCACACAGAGGACGTGGAGCAGGGACGGGCCGGAGCCCTCTGCCTCTGAGACAGCCCCGGGGAGGAGGAAGCTGCACAGTGGTTCTCAGCGCACGCCAGGGATGGCAAACAAAGAGGCCCGAGAGGCAGCACGGAGGGAGGCTATGGATGATGACGCCAGACAAGGGGGAGGCCCAGGGCCTGGGGGACCCGGCTCTGACCCGAGCCCCCAGGGAGGTGAGCGGGGTTGGCAGGGCAGGTGGGGCAGGGCAGCTGCAGGACCCTGGCACCTGGCCCAGGTAAGAGGGGTACCTTGCACGGGGCATTGGCAGTGGGGGTGGTGGTCTCTTGAGACTTTGAATGGAGGGTCCTGAGTGTTAAGTTCTGAGCCCTGGAGCGTCGGGCAGCAGGGAGGGAGGGCGCTGCGATCCATGGCCGTCAAGCACCGCGTGACTAGCAGCTGGTCAGAAGAGGCTTCCCTAGTCTGGGACATACAGCACCTCAGACAGAAGGGAAACAGCAAGATGAAAAAAGTAGAATAAACCAAGTCAAAAGCCACCTGCTTCCATGCTCTGCCCCTTCGCAAATGGAGCAGTGAGGCCAGGAGAAGGCCCACCTCTGCCCCGAGCCTTCGTGGAGCCGAGCACCAGAGTCGGCCAGTCTGGGGGCCGTGGCTGCTCTCCCACGAGCAAAGACCCCTCAGGTGTCCTCAGGAAAGGACAGGGACAGGGAAGCGTCTGCAAAGTGCTCTTGGGGAACTCCTCCTGCGGTCCCCGAGGTGGGAAGTTCGGTCATCGAGCCAAGGTCTGTCTGGTGTGCACCGTGGTCTCGTTGGTCCATGTAGCAGCCCCAGATCGGCCACAACAAGGAACAGGCAGCCTGGCCGCTGCAACATTCATGCCGCTGAAATGGGAATTTAACAATGTCTCGGGGTGAATGCCTGTTGTCCTTTTTTTTTCAAGTGTGTCACATGATCTCGCTGTGTGACATCGCAAATCTCCATCGCGGCTTTGTTGGCCTCTATGCATGAATAATTTTCCCAGTGCTTGTTTTTAGCGGAGCCAGAGAAAGAGCGCATTACCGCGCAATCTCTTGTTGTTGGCTGTCAGCATTCTGTTGGCCGGAGCTGGCTTACAACAGTGTAAAGACCCCGGTGGCATGTGTTATAATATATGGGCATTGTCCCCCTGAAGAACACACGAAAGAAAGAACATTGTTCTACGAGGGAGCAATTCATCGGGTTTTTCCCAGAGACTCTTGGGTCAAGTTTTTATAGGCCTATTTGATTTTCAAATTCTTTTTTACCCTCTTTCCTCTCAGCGAGCATAGTGTCCAAACTTGTCTACATTCACTTCCCATGTTTTGTGCATGGTAGATGTCCTTTAAAGAGAGTATCTCAAATAAGTCTTTATTCTTGTTTTGTTGGCTCTTATTCTGTGTTTTCATGAACTCTGGCCCCAGCCATGGCAACTGCAAGAAAAATGTTAACAATGATTGACAGGATTAGAAAGCCTTGGTCCCTATCCGCATTTCAAACACTTCGGGAACAATGGTGTTTGGTGTGATTGAATTAATGAGATACCGTGGGCTGTCAAAGGAGCATACATACTTTACATAAACCTGATTATCTTTGCATGGCAGAAATGGAAAAAAAAATACCGGAGAGCCGGAGTTTGGCGCTCACTCCTACCTCCAAAGGCGCCTTGGCCGGGGAGCCCGCTCTGGGCTAGGCTGGCCTGGCCTCCCTGCCCGCGGCACCCAGCAGCCGTGGTGTTTAACAAGTCTATCCGGGAGACGGGCCCAAGCAGCCCGGCTCCCACAGCCCAGCACCTCTGCGGGCTTCTTTATTTTTTTAGTTTTCCCTGGGCGCCGCTGCTCACCACGGACCAAGAGCACATTTCCAGCGGGACCTGGGTTGCAGCTTCGGCTGTCCCCACCCGGGAGGAGGCCGGGCTGCGGCCACAGAGCACGTAAGGGCCGGTCGTGCTGGTGCAGACTCCAGCCCCGGAGGACACCAGCGGGGCCCCTGTGCGGACAGGGCGTCCTCGCCAATGGCCGGGACTCTCGCTGGCTCCTGAGGGCTTTGGCTGAGGCGCCCAAGTTCACTGGGTGGGAGGGGGCATCCGAAATGCTCTCACCCCTCAGTGAGAGGGGAGCTCCTGTCCCCCTCCGGAAGCTGCCGAGCGAGAGCTCGTGAGTGTGCAAAGAGCCCAGCTGGAGTGTGCAAAGCTCCGCGTGGAACCCTCTGGCAGAGAGAGAGCAGTGAGTAGCCCGGTCTCCTGGTGGCACGTCCGGCACCATCAGTGGCTCAGCGGACCCCACCGGGCTCGGATCCGATGGCTGCCCCGGGTTCTGGGAGCAGATCTCTTTGCCTGTTGTCAAACGTGCTGGGACTTCATTAGGGAGATAGCCCGACCAAAGTACAAATACAGGAAATAAATCAAACAAACAGACCACAGCAGTGTCCCCTGCCCGGCCCTGAGTCTCCAAGCACTCTGCTCCTGCGGCTGCCGGTGGGACTCAGAGCCAGGGAACGGCATCGGTGAGAAACCACGGCGGCTGGGAAGGCCACCCTGCGTCACTCCAGAGGAGCGAGAATGATGCAAAGCAGAATGAGGAGACCCCCGCTGCTTCTGGACAATGAGGGCGAGTTTCAGCCCCAAGTGCTTGTTGCTCACGTTTCCACCGCGAGAGTCAAGAACGTCGGCCAGCGTTTATATCCACAAAACAGCTTCGAGCACACATGGCAGGCCAGTGCCCATGCTTTACCCTAAATCCTTAGATTAAACATAGGAACACGTGAGCACACACATTCGCACACACACGGACATAAAACAAGAGTAGGTGTAATTTGGGCCTCTGGGAATGGCCCTGTCTCCCCGGCACGGCCTCTGTCTGCTGTGGGAGCCTTGGTCCTCGGGGACGGGCTGCAGGGAGCCACTGGCCAGGCGGGCGCCGCTCCCAGCACAGCTTTGCAGAGACACACGTTCTGGATCTCACCTCAGCCCAGGTGTGTGCCCCTTCTCTCCCCAACCCCTTTGGAGCCTGGGACAGAGGAGAGACGCTTAATCCCTCCCGGCTGTGAGCACCTTCCCCGGGCTGCCCGGCCCCGCCAGCAGGTGTCTCTGTTTCACACTGTCCTGGGCACCTGCCACCGTCCTCCCCATGGGCAGCCTCCCAGGTCCCCTGACCTGCCGGGTGGGACTGAGGACGACCTTCCTGCTCTTTCCTGCCCAGGAGAGGGGTGCACAAGGCTGAGAGTATTTCCGGAGGAACCAAACTGCCCCACTTAAAAACACTGTGTAGAAACTCCTCCAACTTTGGCGGGGGGGGAGTGGAACCAAGACCTGACCCCCAAATTAACCTACAAGCACCTCCCCCCGCCTAGGAGCCAGAGAACGTGGGATTTTCTCATTCAGTTCCTAATCAGGAAAACGACAAGATGACCATAGCAATGCTAGAGGTGGAAAGAGAAATAGGTATTCGTTGGATTTTATATTCAGATTTTCACCTGCTTGGTAAAGGTTCATTCGGCAGCGATCTGAGGGGAGCTACGTGTGTCCTTGGTCAGCACCTGGCTCTATTACGCAGCCCTCTCATTTAATATATATATATATATTTTTTTTTTTTAAGAAAGAGGATTCTTTCTCATTGTAAATAATAAAGTTTGTTTCTGGAAATTAAAAAAATAATTCTCATAGTATTTAACTTCTGTTTTAAAATTTCCTACATTTACAAGATAAAATACACTTTAGATTTTACTTTCTCACCTTTATTTTGTTTTGATGAAAGTTCTTAGAAAAATTATTTTATTTTTTAAGGCCATGAGATACTGCTGTTAATGACCATAGAGATTTGTAAATTGGGGCTTGGCAAACAGGTTTCCTCAGTCCAAATTTTGACCTTTTTGCATTAATGTTATTTTAGACACTTGTGGGCATTTGAAATGTGTCCAGCTCGGAGTGCAGCCCCCAAACCCACCGCGAATGCTGTTGCTGACAGAATGAGGTGTCTGAATTTGGAAAAAAATGTTATGAAAATGAAAAGCTTCAGTTTTATCAAATGAATCTTGTTAGGGCTTTTGTAATTTGAGCTGTGTCTGCAGTGGTTTAATGTGAGCGCATTCCAGTGAAATATCTGCTAGTAACAAGCTCCTTGTTTTAAGAAAGGGTTTGAGGCAGCTCCTTTCTCTGGGATTTTATGGCTTCACTTTGGATGATGTGGAAACTGAGACACAAATATTTCCCAGGGCACACCAGAAGGTTTTGGGGGGGAAGAAACCCACATTTGGACTTATATCTCCAGAGACCCCATTTTCATTTCTTTTTCCCCACATTGGAGTCACAACGCTATTTACATATGGCTGGTTCTTCTCGCTTCACACCAGATTTGCTTGAGTTTGTTATGCTTTATTTTTAAAAAAATGTCTTTGGTGATTACAAAACCCTTTAAACAGATATTTCAGAGACTTTTATAAGCATGTTTGATCTCCCTTGTTAGTTACAGTAAGGAACTAAGTGCTCAATGCTTCGCGTCTCGGGCCTGTGAGGAAAGCCTTCGCCTTCCCCGGGCTGGCTGTCGACTGCGTCTGTCCCCAGCTGCCCTGCCCCCTTCCGTGCTGCCCGCGCCCACCGTTACCGAGAGGCTGCCT
This sequence comes from Lemur catta, assembly GCF_020740605.2. Lineage (NCBI taxonomy): Eukaryota > Metazoa > Chordata > Mammalia > Primates > Lemuridae > Lemur > Lemur catta. Next base: position 1,280,799 of record NC_059139.1, read on the forward strand.
GGGCAGGGCCCCCTTGTCCCCTGGCTTCCAGATGTGGCTTTGCGGGGCCACGGTGGTGGCAGGCTCCGTGCGAACTCCCCACTGCCCACGGGAACACCGTCCATGCTCCTCAGGGCACCCGCTGATGTGTCCTCCATGGTCTGCCAGCGCCCTTGTAGGCGGCTTGGCAGTGGGGTGCCAACGGTGGCGGGTGGGGCTGTCAGAGGAGTAACGGGAAGTAGCTCCAGGATGGTGACGCCGCGTCTCACTGGGTGAGCACTCCTACCTGCCAGGAGCGGGGCTTCCTCCCCCATCTGGGTGCAGCTCCTCACTCGTGTGTGCCTGAACTTGCAAGAAACCACCCGGACCACAGTCCCTGCAGCCTGCCCCGTCCCCTCCCCCGGCTCAACCAGCACTCTGCTGTGGATGGGAGACCGGGAAGGGGCGCTGTCCGGGCACGGCACACACGCTGGCCTCAGCGGGCGGCCTGGGAAACAGCCAGTGTGCGGGTTCAGGGGCTCCCGATGCAGGCGAGGCCGAGGGAGTGGACGCGGAGCCAGGTGGGGGCCGAGGGGCTCTTCATGGGGCCCCCCGTGGGCTGGGGCACCATGGGCAGTGTTCTCTGATGCCACGGTGACTTTGTCACGGTCACAGGAGTGGATCAACATAGACTGAAAACAGTTCACGTGAAAACCCACTGCACCCTGGAGGGAACAGCAGGGCAGGTTGTGTCCCCAAGTTATTGTGCCAGTCGTGAGATGCCAGCACCGCCACCCCACAGACAAAGTGCCAGCTGGGCCTTACCAGAACAGCTGCATTCATCGGAACGGGGCTCTTCCTGGGAAGGTCTGCTGCCTCAGGTGCGGCACGCTTGGCCCATGGACACCGAGCGGCCTCCAGATGCTGAGGGCTGCAGGAGGGCAGGGACCCCACAGAGCCACTGAATGTCACAGTGTCGCAAGGACCTGGTGCACGGCAAGGTCGCGGCTGTCCAGGATCATCCCTACGGGAGACAGTGTCAGGCAGCATGGGTCACGGACTCTAGGAAACGTGGCTGCCCACTTGCTGAAGGTGGGTTCTTGGTTAATAACCATACAGCTGGAGAATAAGTGAGATACCAAGTGAGACGGTGACGGTGACAGTGACAGTGCCAGATGGGACAGGGCCAGCCCAGCTGGCCAACTCTTCCCCGTCGTTCCTAGGGAGAGAACCCACCAGTGCTGTGTGTGGCCACCCGACAGCCGGGGCTTCATGGGCTCTTCTGGGGGGAGGAACCAGCCCCTGCTGCAACGTGGCTCATGTCCATGTGTCCACGTGTCCTCGTGGTGGGTCTGCTGAGCGGCTGGCCAGGGTGTCGTGATGGGAATTTGGAACAGGCGTGGACAGACGTCACATAGTCCTCTCCTGAGGTGAGTGAAAACACATCGATCCCACAGTCCCGTGGGTTTGTGTCTGGCTGTGGCAAAGGGCAGCTGCCCACACAGAATAACGGGTCATTTCAGGCAAACTCAGCTCACCAGGAGCTCACCTTACGTGGTTCTTGGCTGATGAGATTTGTCTTGCGATCTGCTCCAACGCACAGAGGAAAGTCCACCGATGCTGTCAAAGGCACGGACAGATTTTTCCTTTGTTTCAGACGTTCACCAGGAAGTGTGTCCATTTCCTAACCAGAACACTGCCCGCGACCGAGGGACTTAAGTGGCTCCAGTATGCAGGGCGTTGCGGCTCCGAGGGCCTCGGAGTGATGGCTGGACGGATGAGGACACCTCTCCCCAGCAGTGGCCTTCGTTCTTTCAAGATTTCATTCTTCCGAAATTTCACAGCTTTCGTTTCAGGTCTGATTTTCCCCTTGGGGAACAGGGACTGGAGATGAATTTCTTTTCAGCCTGGTTTTGGGAAGAGCAAAGCATCCTTTGAACCACAGACTCAGTGTTCTTGAGTCACCGGAAATCGTTAATGAATATAATCATCACCAGAGCACCAGGGCAGGGAGTCTGGGCCAGTGCGAGGCCGGGACAAGGCTCTCCGGGGATGGCGGGCAAAGGGACTGCCATGTGCTGAGGTCCCCACGGCAGCAGCCTCCCCGGGCTCTGGCCCTGCGGGAGCACAGGTGTCCCGATGACCGTCCCTGGTGCCTGCAAGCCGCACCCTCTCGGAAGGAGTGAAGCCGCCCACGTCACGCGGCCCTTGGCCTTGGGACACCCCGCCTGCTTGGGAGTCCGCGGAGGCCGAGGTGGCGGTCTTGTCCCAGCAGGAGCGCGAGCAAGAAGATCGGGGCTCACACTCGTGACCGTGGGGGACACTGGGGCTTCGTGCCTGGGGGACGAATGAGTCAGCCTTCAGCCTCATGGTCTCCGGCATTTTTAAATAAAGCCGTGTTCAATTTCAAGTAGTCTCTCCTGTAATATCTGGATGCCTCCCTTCCTCGGCTCCTCGTCTCCGTCTGGGTAATAAAGCCACTGTGACTCCCGCGGCGGGCATGGATCGGGAGGCAGCAGGGAAGGGGTTAAGCCGCCGCATCCCGCAGTTTCTCAATCAGCTCCGAAGCCTCAGGGCAACTTTGCTCATAAGACTCTGCACAAATATTTCTTTTTCTATCAGACGAATTCTAATTCTGCACACAGACCAGGGCTACTCAGATTATTACACATTATTAAAAATTAATTTTAAAAAACGGTCTGGTTCTTGGAATGTGCTGTGGAGGTGTGTGTCCAGGTTTGAATCACAGCAGCAGAGAGACCGGACGGAGTCTGTGTGTCGTACGGGCAAAATAGCCCCGGAAATTTCTCCTTTCCTTCGACAGTTGGTGGCCACTAGTTTTGGTTATGCTCCTTTGACCATAGTGGCTTTGAATAATTACACTGACCTTAAATTACAGCAACGGCAAAAACTTTCATGCATTGCCTTCCTCTCTGCAGTTTTCTGGGTGTGTCGCCTGGGCGGGACGTCCCAGACAGACAGGACGAGGCCCTCGAGGCTGGCAGGAGGACAGGGTTTGCGCACATCCGTGTGGACGCACCAGGCGTGTTGATTCCAGCAGCCCCACCAGGCGCTGACTTCACGTTTTCTCAGGAGGACAGCAGGGTCCACGGGCAGGTGCAGGGACCCCCAGCCGTGAGCCCCAGCGCTGAGGAGAGCGGTGAGTAGAGATCATGTGTGCTTTTCTCCTAGCACAGGAGTTCAGTGTGACGAATTCTACTGGGTGTCACGGTACGTTTGGATGTGTGTGCGCACGTGTGCGGGTACCTGCCTCTGATACTCTCATTACTGCGTATTTGAGGGAATAAGTGATTTGGTTCCAGTTCAACTCAACACAAAGTAGATACCACACTTTATACCTACACCCTCCATGGATCCAAGACACAGTGTTTGAGGTACCAACAGCCACCATCCTTGGAGAGCCCCCTGGTCCCAGTGTGTTCCCTGTTGGAGTTCGTGGACTCCTTTGGCTCCTGTTGGGTTGGGGAGGGGAACGCACGGCCCAGCGCCAAGTGCCGGCGCCTGCTCAGCGTCCCAGCCACGAAGCTTGGCACTGGCGCAGCTGGTCTCCTCCCTGGGCCCAGGCGGCAGGCGGTTCTCTGGTGTCTCCGCGGGCAGGCGGGTGAGATGGGTGAGATGGAGCTTGGGAACCAAAGACCCCATGTTGTTTACAGGGTTACACGACACAAATCATCACTCCCCAAGGTCAGTTAGACAAAACTGAGACACAGGAATTGATAATCGTCTTCATTACTGTTGATTATTTTGCTGACTTTCAGCAGTGTCAGCCTGTGGGGGTCCATGGGAACCGCTGTGAGTCCTCGGCCTGGTGGCCCGTGCGCTGGACACTGTGGATGTCCTGACTTCCCCGGACCTACGTTTTCGACTCTGTGGTGTTCAGTTTCTTTCCAGCCCAGAGCTTTGGACTAAAGGGGCGCACTCTTTGCCTCGTCACCCCCAGCCCTCGCCCCCGCTGCCCCACTGACTTTAACGTTCAAGCCGTGGTGTGGGAAGAGCTGGATTTCTTTTTGCTTATTTTGCTTGGGATTCACTGGGCTTCCTGAGTCCATGGATTAAGCTGATTTTCTCAATTCTAGAAAATTATCGCTTTAGACATTGTTTAGCCTGACTTGGACGCCTACTAAATACGTCTGGACTGTCTCTGTCTCCACCCTCGGAAACTCCACGTTTCATTCTGGTGAACTTTCCCTAGTTTAGCTATCCTCTCACCGATTTCCATTGGCTCTCTGCAATTTGCTGTGAAGGTCTTTTCTCAATATGTAATGGAGGTTAATTTTCTATTTTTAGAATTTATTTCTAGAGATAATTTGTTATTTAGATATTTCCCAGATGTGCTTGGCCATTGCTTACACTCCCTTCTTTTTACTTATATTTAAAATTCATTTTCTGTTTTAATTATTTCAACCATGCTAAACATATTATTGTAAACTTACGTGCCAAATAAGCTTATTATGTAGAGTCCTTCACATGCATATCTGGTATATATTTCTCGTATTAGTTTTTGTTTGCTTTTATCACGAGGATACTTGTTTCCTTGTGTGACCAGTTGCTTTTGACTGTGTGCTCGTCAGAGAACTTAAATGACAATTTGAGACCATTCTACAGTCGTTCGGCATTTGAAGGAAATTGGAAAGGTGAGAAAGCTCGATAAGTGGGTGCCTCATGAGCTGACCAAAAATCAAGAAAATTGTCGTTTTGAAGTGTCATCTTCTCTTCTTGTACACAACAACAACGAACCATTTCTCGATCAGATTGTGACCTGTGATGCAAAGTGGATTTTATTCGACAACCGGCAACGACCAGCTCAGTGGTCAGACCGACAAGAAGCTCCAAAGCACATCCCAAAGCCAAGCTTGCACAAACTAAAGGTCACGGTCACTGTTTGGTGGTCTACTGCCAGTTTGATCCACTACAGCTTTCTGAATCCCAGGGAAACTGTCACATCTGAGAAGTCTGCTCAGCAAATCCATGAGATGCACAGAAAACTGCAACACCTGCAGCCGGCAGGTCAACAGAAAGGGCCCAGTTCTCCACGACAACACCCGACCACACGTCGCACAACCTATGTTTCAAAAGGTGAATGAATTGGGCTACGAAGTTTTGCCTCATCCGCCATATTCACCTGACCTCTCGCCAACTGAACACCACTTCTTCAAGCATCTCAACAACTTTTTGCAGGGAAAACGCTTCCAGAATCAGCAGGATGCAGAAAATGCTTTCCAAGCGTTCGTCAAATCCCAAAGCACAGATTTTTATGCTACAGGAATAAACAAACTTATTTCTCGTTGGCAAAAATGTGTTGATTGTAATGGTTCCTATTTTGATTAATAAAGATATGTTTGAGCCTAGTTATAATGATTTAAAATTCACGGTCTGAAACCCAATTACATTTGCACCAGCTAATACCATTGGAGCCAGCAATCCCTCTGCTGGGTATTTGCCCAAAGGAAAAGAAGTCGGCATCAAAGGGACTTCTGCACTATGTGTGCATCACACACCATTCACGGTGGCAAGCGCAGGACTCAGCCAAGTGCCCGTCAAGGGATGAGCAGATAACAAGAATGTGGTGTGTACACCTACGATGGAATATTATACTGTGAGGTTATAAAAGGGAACAAACTCATGCCACGTGTAACAAAGTGGGTGGGATCGGAGGTCACTATGTTCAGTGAAACAACTGAGACACATAAAGACAAACACAGCCTGTTCTCACACGTGGGAGCTAAAAAGCTTGTTCCGTGAGGAAGGTGAGACGCCAGAGGCTGGGAAAGGTGTGAAGGTGGGGGGTGGATGGGCACGGACTAAAAGCTGGGGAGAAGTAAGCTCCCATGGTCCACAGTGTAGACTGGTCACCACAGTGGGCAAGAATCCAGCGTACGTTTTTCAGTGGCTAGAAGAGAGAATTGGAAAAGATGAGTATCCAAGATAGTGGATGCCCCAGATACCCTGGCTTGATCATTCACATTCTATGCGTGTAAAAAATACCCACACATACCTCATCAATATGGGAAATATTATATGGCAATAAAAAATAAAAGATTTGAGGTACCTGAACCTCACAGGCAGATGAAATGAGGCTGCCAATCCACATGTTGCTGATTTGTGTTTAGTTTACCTTGATGACGCCTTCCAGCGTCTGAAAGTCCCGCTTGGTGTGGCTTCCTCCCACGAACCCCTGAACATGAGTGGTGCCTGACTTTTCTGCTTCCTCTGGGTCTTGCTGCTCTGTCACCTGGGCTGGAGTGCACTAGCATCAGCCTAGTTCACAGCAACCTCAAACTCCTGAGCTCAAGCGATCCTCCTGCCTCAGCTGCCCAGAGTGCTGGGACTACAGGTGTACACCACAGGTGCTGGGACTACAGGTGTGCACCACAATGCCCGGGTGATATTTTTATTTTTTGTAGAGATGGGGTCTTGCTATGTTGCCCAGGCTGGTCTTGAACTCCTAGCCTCCAGTGATCTTCCCACCTCAGACTCCCGGAGTGCTGGGATTACAGGTGTGACCCACCGCACCCAGCTCACTTGACTTTTGATTTCTGTCCCTTCAGGTCTGGAACAGGTTGGGGATCAGAAAGTTCTCTGAGGAATGGTGGTTCCTACACCACTTCCATCTCTGGTTTCCTGTTTTTTCTACCATTTTAGCTTTGTCACCAGAGTGACTAATGTGTGACTAGCTTGTCACTGGTTTGATGATTTCAAGCTTTAAAGGAGTTTATATTGTATTGCCTATTTGTGTTGTCTGCAGCAGGAAGGCTGTTTTCCATTATGGAGACCAGAAAACTTAATCAAGCCCTGAGAAGCTGCAAATGGAAACCACCGGTGCACAGACTTAAACGCCCTCGGCTCTCACGTGGAAGGGATTTGCTCCCACGTGGAAGGGATTTGCTCCCGCATGGAAGGGACGCCTTTCCTTCCTTTCACGCTCCAGTTGCACTTTGAGAGAGGGGTGTCTTTGGGTCCCAGTGGCTGTTAGAACTATTAGGGAGAACCGCGGCCACCCTGTCCATCCCTGACGCCCCTCCCGACGCCAGTCCACGTGAGCCCTCATGCTGCGGTGATGGCTGCCCACGCCGCCAGGACTTGGGGCGAAACCCTAAGGTAAGTTTGGAGAATCTCTGACTGGCATTTCCACCTGCTCGAGGCATCTAGCTCTCGCCCTGGCTTCTGGCTGGAAACGCAGCGGGTCCTAGGCATCTTTTTCTGTTTCAAACTCAATCTATGAAAAATCCTACAGTCTCTTTAGGTCTATAGTAGACTTGCAGTTCAGTATTACAAGGAAAGATCCAGTCTTCCATCCGTGTAATCATGAAAGCTTTGGGCTACAAGGAAGGGCAGCCCCCGCCCAGGGCAGCCCTCCGGCCACACCTGTTCATTAAGTATTTGAAGGAGTCCAGCCTCCCGAGGCTGAGCCCCAGGGCCAGGGTGCATCGGGGTCCGGGCTGCTCACCCAGGCCCCTCCCTCCCCTGGGCCCCGAGGGGCAGGCCCCTGTGGGGCGGGGAGGGGCCCGTGGTTTGGGGATCCCAGACACGCTGTCTGTCTGCTCCTGTCCAGCTCCAAACCCAGGGTTTTCACCTCCCCGTGGGCGAGCACTTTGAGACCGTTCTGTTGTTGTTTTGCTGTTGCTGGTTTTAAAGTCTGTTAGCTTCCTACAAGATCTGTCCCCCCAGATCATGTGACGTTGACTCCCATATCTCAGTGCTATTGATGCTAATGGAATTTCCTCTCACGTCGCGAACCTGCTCACCCCACGCTGCATCTCTGGGGGCAGCTCTCTCTCTCTCTTGGGCCCACACAGCCGCACCCTCCCGGGTGCTCCGCCAGGCCCACCGCCGGCAGGGGACAGGGGCGCTGTCGGTGGTGCTGGTGGGTAGTGCACCCCACTCATTTGAAACCTGGAACTGATGAGTTTTAACAGCCAGGTTTCTACTCAACAAAAACGTTTTCTCTCGTGACCGTAACCGCGGTGAGTGGCCGTGGCGGACGGGGCAGAAGTGCAGGAAGCGAAAATACCCTGAGCGTTTTCTGTGCCATGAGCCGCTAACACACACTAAATAAATAAGCAATAAACTCAGTATTGCAGTAGAAAAATAAAAAAGTAATGGACTAGTTACATTAATATATCTTTTCGAAAAAGGAAAACATGTCTACATTATTTTCTGCCATCATGATGTCAACATTACAGTGTCTGTTTTCTAGACTCAACTTCTAGACTTCCGGTGGCATCAGAGTTTCTCTTTCCAGCATATCAACATTTAGTCAGAGCAGCCAGACGCGGCACTCCATGCTCGCTTCCAGTTGGCTGAAAACACTTTGTAGTGCAGAGCTCACCTGCACCGTGTGCCCCACCCACCGGCTCCCGCCCGCAGGAGGGGCGGCTGAGCTGGGACCCCCCTCATGCAGGCAGCTGCTCTGCTCACCCTCCTCACGGCAAGTCCAGGGAGCTGATCTCAGGGGCGGTTGGTCCGTTTTTCAGTGAATAGTGAGTGTGGTTTAGCAGTTTAGTCAGGTGACGCTCAGGACTGGTTAAATGCTCACGATTCCATGTGCCTTTTCCCACATCGTTCCCTGGGTTAGAAGAATCTAAATTACTTTGGCTTTTCTGGGGACAGTTGTGAGCGGGTCCTATCAAAAGTCTTGTTCACACATCACCCACACCCCAGCAAAGGCTGTGTCCATGTTCCGTAAGTGACTAAAACAGGCTGCTTTAGGATTATTTACCTCTTTGCCAGGAGGGAAAACATAATAGAATGCCTTTGATTATCGGCAGAAGGTTACTTCAGCATTGCTTAAATTGCAGGTACACATGCACAATTTCAGCGGCTTAATGAATTGCCGTTTGAGAATCAATTTATGGAATGGAGAAGGCGCTGAGCTGCAGCAGCTCCCGCCCTGTCCTGGCATCCCGGGGGACCTGCCGGCGGCGCCTCACTCACAGCGTCAGCCGCCTCTGCTTCCTGAGAGGCATTTATGGCTGAAAAGTAGCAAATAGAGGTTGATTTTCTGCGCTCGCCAGCCTAGACTGCACCTTTGAAAGCTTGCAGTGAGATCAATCGGGGGGACTGAGGTCTGGGCTCCCACAGCTCCTTACTGAAGTAACGAGAGAGACCGACTGGGCAAGTGCGTGGGGCCGCGCTCTGGCTGGGCTTCGTGGCCTGCTTCCCACGCACAGGTGGCAGAGGGGGCTCTGGGGCACTGCTGGGGCCTCGGGTCTGTGGGGGGGGTGACTGAGCACCCGGCTTTCACCCTGACGCACACTGGCACCGTCCACGACTTGCTGCGCCCTTGAACCTTCCAGTCTGAAGTTTGCAGCTTGCGAATTTGGCGCTTGTTATTCTTGCAGATTTGGGGATTCTACCCCCAGACCTATGGGACTGGATAGATTTTCCAGGGTTAGGGCCAAATGTTTTCAGTAATTCCTATGCTCGTTAAAGTTAAAAAAAAAAAAAAAAACTTGCTCAAGGAAGAGACTGTGTCCCCCAAGCCTCCCTGACGTGCTTCCTTGAGCACTTGGTGTAGTGCAGGTTTAATGCCAGTAAATCCTCTCACTTCCCTTTATCCTTGAAAGATGTTTCCTCTGAACATAGTATTCTGGGATGACAGTGTGCGCTTTGTCTCTACTTTCAATCAGCACTTTAAAGACATCATTCCTCTGTTAGTGGGGCCTTTCAGATCCTGTGTCTGCTTTTAAGGTTTTTTCCGTAACTAGGGTTTCCAGAAGTACGACTGTCATAGACTTACCTTTGGTTTTCTTTGCATGAATCTATCTTCATATTCAATGATTATCTTGAATCTGAAAGTCGGTCTTTTCAATTTTTTTCTCACTGTTCTTCAGATTGATAATTTGCATTGGCTCGTGTTCAAGTTCACCGAATTTTGTGCCATATGTAATCTGCTATTACAACCCTCAAGTGATTTTTTTTTAAGTGGCAGGTACTTATCAGCACGAGAACTTGCATTTCCTTTTCTCTGCTGAGATTTCCCTATGTTTGCATGCACTGGGAGTGTATTTTCACTCACGCGCACGAACGCGGTCACAGTGCGTCTGCGAGTCCTCGTCTGTGCGTCCTCGTCTGTGCACACCTGAGTCACGCGGCGTCTGCCTCCATTGCCGTCCATCCTGTTTCTCCACGTGCTGACTCTGACACCTGTGTGTGTCCCCAGAGAGCATGACTTATTCCTGCTTTGTTCAGCAGGCTGTTCACTTGGCTGAACTGAGCTTAGGTTTCTCTTGGTTGTCAAGAGACGCTACAGAATTTCTTTGACTTTGTTTCTGTGGCCTTAAGAGTTTTGAGAATTGCTGGTCATTGTATGTAGAATGAGCTGGTCATCTGTATGTCGAATACCCCTCAACTGGTGTTTGTCTGATGTGTTTGTCATCATTAGATGGAGATAATGAGGGTTTTGGGAGGAAAGTACAATCACATCAACTGTTAAAAATGGTATGGATTAAAGTCTGCTCTTTTTCCTGTAAAGTTCTACGGGCTTCGGCAAACGCTTAACGCTTTGTGTTCCCTGTCACAGTGCGGTGCGGGGTAGCAACACTGTCTGCGACACTGCAGGATTGCGTGGTGAGGCCCGTGCAGTCTGGAGGAGACTGTCCTGCTGTCTCCTGAGTGGCCGGGCCATCTCGCATTGCCGTTGGCAGTGGGTGGGCTGGAAACACTGGACGTCCATAGGGAAAAAGGGATCTTGGCACAGACCCTAAACCTTTTAGAAAGGTCACCTCAGACTGGATCATGGTTCTAAATACAAAATGCAGAACTGTAAAATTTCCTGAAGAAAACACAGGATCCTGGGTTTGGTGATGTGTTTTAAATACAACCCTAATAGTCTAATCCATAACACACACACACACACACACACACACAGACACACACACATATATATAGCACTTTATTAACATCAAAAGCTTGTGCTACGTGAAAGACACTATTAAGAGAATGAAAAGATAGGCCACAGCCTTGGAGAAAATATTTGCAAAACACGTATCAGACGAAGGATCTGTAGCCAAAGCATATAAAAAACCTTAATAATCATCAATAAGAAAGCTATTGACAATTAAAAATGGGCAGAACAGACACCTCACCAAAGACATGTAACCGAGCACAAGCACACGGAAGGAGCTCAGCTTCATTGGCCATCAGAGAATCACAGCTGAGGCAGCACCGCCTCACACCCATCGCAATGGCTGAAATGCAACAGGAAAAGAAATGTGGAAAGCCGAAGAGGAGGTGGAGCACAAGAAACCCCACCCACTGCCAACGGCATGATGTTACCTGTAGGCTTTCTGTATATTTAAAAAAAAAATAAAATTGTAGAAGTTCCCATCTATTCATAGTCTGATGAGAGCTTTTACTATGAATTAGTATTGGATTTTGTCACATGATTTTTATGAACCAATTGATATGATCATGTGGTCTTTCTTCTTTAGCCTGTTGATGTGGAGTACTACCTTGATTGATTTTCCAATATTGAACCAGACTTGCGAACCCGGAATAGCTCCTGCTTGGTTTGGTGTACACTTCCCTTGTCCCGTGGTTGGATTTGATCAGTGTGGGGACCAAGGCCCTTGGTCCCCCTCAGGTTTGCTGAAAATCACTGACATGAGGCAGGTTGGTTAATAGGAGAAAAGCGCACACAAGTGTATTTGACGTGTACACACAGGAGCATTCAGAGTGAAGACTGAACCTCCCGGTGAGGTGCAGAGTTTATGAAGAATGAGGGGCCTAAGGCCGGGCGAGGTGGCTCACGCCTGTAATCCCAGCACTCTGGGAGGCCAAGGCGGGTGGATCGCTCGAGGTCAGGAGTTCAAGACCAGCAAGAGCGAGACCCCATCTCTACTAAAAATAGAAAGAAATTATCTGGCCAACTAAAAATATATATAGAAAAAATTAGCCGAGCATGGTGGCGCATGCCTGTAGTCCCAGCTACTCGGGAGGCTGAGGCAGGAGGATCGCTTAAGCCCAGGAGTTTGAGGTTGCTGTGAGCTAGGCTGACGCCACGGCACTCACTCTAGCCCGGGCAACAAAGCGAGACTCCATCTCAAAAAAAAAGAATGGGGGCCTTGCATTGTGGCCAAAGAAGTGTTCGTGGCAAGACAGGTTATGTGGGGAGAGGGGAAGAGGCTCGGCTAGCACAGGGGTCTTGTTCTGTGGATGAAAGAGCTCAGGGGCAGCCCTCGGAGAACAGGTGGCAAATACGTCTTTTCAGGCCTTCAGAGGTGTCAGACTGAGTCAGTCTTTCCGAGATGGGATAAGGAAAGACCCGGCTGCGTAAATGGGGATTCTCTACACAGATTTCTCCCCACAAACGACAGCTTTGCAGTGTGACCTCTGTCTGCCTGGCCTGTGGCAGCCACCTCAAAATACGTCGAAGAAATATATTTTGGGGTAAAACATTCTAATTTCCTTCATTGGCTAATGTTTTATTTAGGACTTTTGCATTCATAAGAGATGTTGGATCGTAGTTTTCCTTTCTTGAATTGTCTATCACATTTTGATATTAGGGTGAGGACTGAACTCTGATCCTTTTCTTTCCGTCCTCCCCCCCAATTCCTTTCTAAGGGGGCCTGGTGAGTCTCACCTACAAATGATAAAAAATCAGGAAGCAGGTTTTTATGATGTTTACTTCCCAAACTGAGTCTGGGATAGCACCACATGAAAGGCTGAAGACCCTTAAACATTCCTTTTACCTGACTCCTGGTCTTTTGGACAAAACCTAACTCTTTCAGCCAATTGTCCACTAAAGAATCCTTAAATCCACCTATGCCTTGCAAGCCCCCCTTGAGATGTCCTGCCCTTTTTGGGCCAAACCAGTGTATGTCTTCCGAGTATTGATTTATTATTCTACCTGTAATTCCTGTCTGTCTCTCTGAAAATGTATAAAAATCAAACTGTAACCTACCCACAGCGAGTCCACTTGCTCAAGGCTTCTTGGGTGTGGCTCGGGGCCATTGTCCTCAAATTTGGCTCAGAATAAAACTCCTTGAATTACTTTAAGAGTTTGTCTTCTTTTCCATTGACAAGGGTAATATTGGCTCCATTGAATGAATATTCCCTTCTGCTTCTATATTTTGGAAAATAGTGTGGAGAACTGATATGTTTTCCCTCTTAAATACTTAGAAGAATCCACTGGTGAAATCAATTGTAAACCAAAATAATATCCTAAGCCCTGACTGAATGAATGGACCCCCTCTTGGCCAAAGGGACCTCAGAAAACCTTAACACTGAGTTTCCAGCCATGAAGGGAGGGAGGTTGGACGTACTCATACCCCCTCCCTTTTGGAGTTCAGATGCAACTGACCAGGAATTAATGTTAACACAGAGATCAAACGACTGACAAGACAAACTCTTGGTGACAATAGGATACTAAATTATTAACAGGACTTGAGGATGTGCAGGGCGAAGGTTCAATCACACCTGCAGGCCATCAATTTGCTTAGCAGATCACTCGAGTGGAGTAGGTGTATCGTGGCTTCACTTTGATTAACAGACTTCCTCATCTTCACTTAAAACATTTCAAGCCTTTAGACAAAGCTTTATTTCTTTAACCAATTATAAATCAAAGAACCTTTGAACCCACCTATAACCTGTAAGCCCCTACTGTGAGATGTCCCAACTTTTTGGGACACCTGGTATTCCAATTACATGTATGTACACCTGTTGAAAACTGCCCACAATCCTTGAATTTTTTGTTCTTGTTTTTTCGTTAGATTTTCTCTGTGCATTTCATTTTAAGGATTTTCTATTGACCTGTCTTCAAGTTCTATGACTCTTTCCTCGGCCACATTGGGTGTACCAATGAGCACTCTTCATTCCTGTCAGTGCCTTTTCTTCTGAGTCTCAGAATCCGTCCCTCTGCCCCTCCCGGTCTGTGCTCTGTGCCTGTGACACCCACACTCCACAGTGCCCACTAGGGCTCCCAGTGCTTCTCCACAGAGAAGCCAACCCGACCAGGGTTGTTCTTGGGTGTGACCCACTGCAGCTGGCAGTCTCCATAAAGCTCACATTTGTCCCTTACCTGCTCATGTACCGAGCATGTCCGCCTGCTCTACATCACGTGACTCTCAGTCTGCCGGGACCGAAGTTCCAAGGGGAAGCGACCGTGTTTTGCTCACCGATGCCCACCCAGCCTCGCGGGGTGTCTACAGGTGGAGGGGGCCGTTGATGTTAGCTTGAAAACAGCAGTTTTATAGATGAGGAACCTGAGCTTCGTTATGGGAGCCGTTCACGAACCCACGCGTGGACAACTTCCATGCACAGACGGGGACGTCTCTCCAGGAGTAACTGAGGCAATGTCTGCACCTTGAGAGGGACAAGAACCAATGATGTCACTTCACAGGCCCCCAGTAACTCATGAACACAAACACGGAGGTGCAGGGGTGGGGGTGGTGTTTAACCCTCCTGCTGAGATGTCAGGGTCCCAGGGGGGTCTCCTCACCTGTCGAGGGACGGCGGTTCTGTGGTCTCCACCTGAGCAGGTGAGGAGGTGTCCCACCCCGGGAGGGAGCCCAGGTGGCCTTCTTCTGAATTGGTCTTCCTCCCTGGCTCACAGTGAGGGCTGGTGACAAGTCTCGGGGAAGGTGACACCCTGGGCCATATGTGCGTCTACACTGCTGGTGTAGATTCAGCCAGTGGGATGCTAATTGCTGGTCCCAAGAGAGTAGAACTCTGAGAGTCACAGTGGCTGAGGAGAAGCTAGTTTTCTGGGTGCACCGTCGGGAGGAGAAGCCCCACTGGCGAAGTGTCCCCAGCTGGGAGCTGAGTGTGGAAGGTGGAGTGACTCTCATGCTGGTGGAGAGGCCACCACAGCTCAGGGGCCACCCAGAGGTGGGAGCTTCCTCAGGGGTCCCTGGAGCCCCACACTGGTTTCCTGTCTCCCTGATGCCTGGCCGGGCAGCAGCCAGTGTCCCCATTGTGGCCCTGAGCTGGCCTGGTCCTCCCTGGAGCATTTGGGATGGCTGCCCTGGCCAGGGTTCCCATTTCACCAGATCAGTCTCATGAAGGGCAGATTCCCGGGTCCTGGGTGGTGGGGGGCGGGATGGGGAGAGCATCCTTGGGCAATTCCAGCATGCACCCGAGCAGGCCGTTGTCAGAACCTGAGCACTGGGAATCTCACCCGGAATCTCACCCCACACCCCCATCGGTTCCCGGAACCTCTTTTCCACACGCAGAGGTTCGTGTTGTTGGGAAATGCCTGGTGTCCGCTGCCAACCCGCGCTGGTGGGTCCCAGCTAGATACTCACGCTGGATGTCGCTAGACACTTCCGGGGCTTGTTTTCTTCAAAGACACATCTGAGAGGGCGTCACAGGACATCAGCATATGCCTGCACGTTTCAATAAAATATGATAGGTTTTCCTTTAAATATTTAACAAACACTTCATGCTATACTTGGAAGTAATTGAAGAATCCCAAGTACACAAACAACCCAGTTTCCAAGATTTTATGTTATCTGAATTAATACTCTGAAAATAAAATTTCCTGATTTAAAATATTGACACTCAACAAACAACAACAAAGCAAAGCAAAACAAACAAACAAAAAATAATGCCCTTAACTTTTCTGGTGAATCCTGTCTGAAATTGCTATTCAGGAAAACTTTGCAGACGCAGCACCCACTGCTGGTGAACCTCACCTGGGAACAGGTGGGAGTGTGACGGTGATGTCTAAACTCGGGGCCCCTGCGAAGGCAGTCACTCAGGGACCTGCCCTGGGGTGCAGCTAAACTCCAGCGCAGACACCTCCTGCAGCCAAACAAGTGTCTACCCTGAGGTCGCTCTGCCGTTGGTGGCCTGGCCTGTCTGTTGGTCCTTTTCTCTCCCAACCACCCCCCTGCCTCCCAGCCAGCCTCACGTCTGCTGAACCTCACTTGCTCTCTCCCCAAGGATGACATTTTGTGCATTTCCTTGCTCGCACCACCCGTGCAGGCAGTTGCTGGCATCTTTGATGGGTGAGCTGTGTCCCTGTACCCTGGCAGTGAACGGCCCTTCCTTGGGGTGTCTGGGGCTGGGGGGGACAGCCCCAGAGCTGTGATGGCCGAGGGCGCAAACCCACAGCAAAACCCCAGCACAGCCCCTCGGGCTGGAGAAAACGCAGCGTAGGGGCCACGCCTTGCCTCCTTCTCCACTTGAAGTTACCCTTGATGAGCTTGCGGTAGATAAACCTCAGCAACGTGTGCAATCATTAGTGAAAAATAAATGCGTACTTAAGTATTAATGAAATAAATATTTAGCAGGTTATCTGAGATCTTTGTTATATCCTGAAATGTTTAAAAAATAATGAGAGGTTTATTAAAACTTTAAGCTATGACTCAGTAAGAGTTTTCACAATGTAGCTTTTCTTCCTAAATTCAGAAAACAGATGTTTCCTACGGATGGGTAGTCGGCTCCGAGCACAGCTGCAGACAGACACCCTGGATGGAACGGCTGGGTCTGTGGGACCCTTGACAAAGCAGGGACTCGGTCGCTGGGCGTGGAGAGCAAGAGCGATTTGGAGCAGAGAACGGGGCCTCCCGGCCCCACTGGGCCATGGGAGGACCGGGATCTGTGCTCGGGCTGCAGAACTGGGCCCAGAACGGCAGGGCGGCCTCTCCGGGGCTGCCGTCTGCCACAGACTGCATGGAGGAGGCAGCCTGGCTGCTTCTCAAAACCGCCGCGGGCTGGGGGCGCCACAAAGTCACCTCCCACAGCCCTGAGGGCTGGGGAGCCCACGGTCAGGGTGCCGGCAGGTGCGGCCCCTCCTGGGGTGCTGGGGGGTCTTCCTCTGACCCCGCATGTGGCCCACCTCCCACCTATCAGCCCCCAGGGCCCCACCTCCAAATGCTGTTGCCTTATTTGGACGTATGGGTTTTGGGGGACACAGGCATTGGGTCCACGGCTGCAGGGGAGTCGGGAAGAGCCCTCAGCAACCCCGTGGAAGGGCAGCTGGTGCCACCTCAGTGACACAGAAACCAGCTGCCAGCGCTGGGGGGCTCCCACGGCCGGGCCAGCCCCAGGAGCAAACAGGCGCCCCCGCCCGGCCACACACACCCGGGTCAGCCCTGCTCAGACGCTGCTCCTGGGCCCACAGCCCTCGGCTACACGGGGAGCTGGAAAGGGTCAGCGGGGGCTCCAGACTTTGTGGCCTGGGGTCCCAGAGGCACCTGGACCCAGGCGGGGCTGCAGCCCGGTGTGTGGCCCATCCATCCCCACAGCAGGCGCCCTCCCTGGAGCCAGGAACTGGGAATGGCCTTTGACCATCCCTTGCTGCTGTTAGTTTATGCCCCGTGACCTACCACAGGCAGCATCCTCGTCCTGGGAGGGGAGCCCCCTGCGCACCTCCGAGCCCTGCCACAGTGGGCGTCAGACACTGAGTGGCCACGCCAGTGACAGTCTATTGCAAGGTGGCTGCAGTGACACCTGCCCGGCATGCCACGGTCGGGAAGAGTGGATGGGAGGTGTGAGAGCAGCAGGGTCCCTCTGACGCCAGGAGGGAGCAGGGCCCGTGTGAGGCTCTCCTGTCCAGGGAGGGTCCTGCAGCGCCCCCCCACCCCCGTTCAGACCCTTGGGAAACCCAGGAGGACGAAGCCCCCACGACACTCGGTTCCTTGCACACCTGAAAACGGCTCCTCTGCTTCACTGTGAACAACCCCTGGCCCCAGGCAGCACCTGTGGGTTGGCATGTCCCTGGACAGAAACACGCGTGTGCACACATGCACTCACGCACACACACAGCCCTGTTCGCGTGTATGAAAGCAAACTGCTCTGCGGATGTGTGCACATTTCTTTTCCTCTTTATTTTTCCTTTTCTCCTTTTGTCCTTTTTTTGCCGTGAAGGGTTCCCATTGATTTAAAAGCCAGTAAATAGGAAAGAATCTCTGGCAAGGACACACCGTGCTTCCCCGCGTGCAGTGGTTGCCTTTGAGGAAAGTGTTCTGTGGTGGAGTTTAAATGGTGTTGGTCTCGAATGTCAGGTGCTTAGAGCTGTAAAATTATTATTTTCTTCTTTGGGGGAAATTGTAGAGGCAACATGGGTGAGCGTGGAAACAGGTCTCTGATCTCTAGACACACCAGGAAGGTGCATTCTCCTGTTTCTGTCTGAACACGGGAGAGAAGCCCGCGCTCGGATGAGCCGTGGCCCTCACGTGCCCGACCCCCGGCGCGGCTCACCTGAGAGCCCCTTCCCAGAATGCACTAAGTGGATGATTAAAGAGGAGTGGGGGCCTAACCGGGGCTAAGCGCGGGGTCCCCAGAGCTCCGCGGGGCACTGAACCGTGCTCCTACAGCTGTCTCCACACAAGCCCGACATTCTTTATTTATTTGTTATGAAATATTTATGGGTGTTATGAAAGGTTTAAAATAATGTGTCTGTCGCTCTCTCTCCCCTGTCTTCCCCGTCGGCCACGCCGTTTTCTAATGCATAAATAATTCTGGGCCGGACGGCGGCCGCACATTAGGTGGGGTGTATCTGCTGTATCACATTTTTTCTGCCTGAGAGAAAATATCATTCCTAGTAATTTTCTACACTTATACAATCGGCGTTGACAGTAAATAATTGATGTATGAATTTAGGACTAAACTCCAACACAATATGACTTTATGTCAAGGGTTACTCCCAGCAGATTTTGAGCTAAATCATCTTGCAAAATGGGTTCTTTCAATGGGAGAGAAAAAGCTTTTTGAAATTATTTTAATGGAAAACTCCTTTGGATGAGGTCTTGCTTTGCATGGCTGGAAATAAAACCAAGCAATCCAGCCATTATGAGATTGGAAATGTTTCATTTGTGATCACAAATGGGTTTTTTTTTAAGACTGACACAAGCTGTTTTTATTCTGTTCATCCTTTTTTCTTTCCTGCCCTCTGTGTGTGTGTGTGTGTGTGTGTGTGTGTGTGTGCGCACACGCACGTGCGCGCATGCAGTTGTGTTTGTACGTGGTAGGCTGCCCTCTGCTTTCCATTCTAGTATCTTCCATAGCAAGCACAATTATGATTTAAATTATGGGCAAGAGAGCTGCAACTTCAGGGTAGGTGACGGGCCGAAGGCTTCGGTAACAGGGCTCCGCACTCCTGCCCGTGGCTGCAGTCAAAACTCTTTTCGTCGTGAAAAGGAGACGGTTTCTCCAGACCAGGAGGGGAAGAGAGGAGACAGGAGAGAGAAATCTTTCGCGAACGGGCAGGAGAGACATGCTTTCCTCCCACGGCATTGATGGAAAGCCAGCCAAGGAGATCAGAGGAGCAAACCGGCGAAAGACATAGAGTGAAATTGTTTATTGGTCCTACTGCGCTCTGGGGTGAGGAGACTTGGGACCATCAAAAGTCTCTTTTTTGCTGAACCTGAGATACAAAGACAGTGACTTAGAGCTAGGCCCGCTCATCTTTGAATAAATCTTATCTCTGTAATTATTTTTTGCTATGGTATGAAATTTTATTTTATACCTATCTTTTGTTTAAAAATATTCAGACCTTTTGTATGCTAAATTTAATTGAATTTATACTATAAACTAAGAGATATAATAAAATTCAAAACCTCCTGAAAAAAACTCCTACGATATAGGCAAAAATTGCCTTAAAAGGCAGAAGCTGAAATACCTGCTTCCTTTTAAAATTTCTTCTCCAACTCTTCATCCTCTTCCTCTCTCTCCCCTTTTCTCTCCGCGATTCTCACTTTGAGGAAACACATGGATCTAGTTTCATTCCATAGGTGGCACCCAAGTCTCTGCGCAGGACATACTAAAGACATTTCAGGCCAAAAACTCGTCTGCAGACAGCCCTTGCTCTCAGAGAAGCGTACTGATTTCTGAAAACACGGCCTGTCTGTCTTTAAAAATAAATCTTAGCTGAGATGTCTCCACTAGGGTTACTCAGTTTACACTTGTGTTGTATGTGGTGGTAAGTCGTTTCAGGAGCACCCACAAAGGGATTTTATCTAACAGACACTCTGGGCCAAATGCTCAAACGCGTGTGTGTGTGCACAGTGTGTACGTGTGCGTGCTGGCTGTGCACACACATGTGTGTATGTTTGGGTTTTCAGTGCTCCCACCAGACGTGTCGGGGACTCAGGAAGGAGGTCTCCCCTAAACAGCCTGGCAAGAGCCCCGGGGGTGAGCAGCCTGCGGGTCCAGGGCAGGGCACCTGCCTCCTCCCACACGCGTGCCTGTGTCTGCACACGTGCACCTTGGCTTGTGCATGTGCACGCGTGTGGGTGAGCGTTTGCTCAGAGGTGCTGGTGAAGGGGAAGCTCATCAACAGGAAGCTGCCAGTGGTCATGATTCCTGGCGTCAAGCTGGAAAACTGAATCTGAGCCTGGGGACTCAGCACCTCTTAGAGACCATCTTGCCCAAGGCTGCACCACACGCATGAGGAAGCAGAAGTCCACAGCATTCAGGGCAGCAGCTGCACACTCAGAGGCCATGTGTTGTGTGGGTGCATGTGTATACATGTGCATGAGTGTGTGCATGTGTTTCTCTGTGTTTGTGCATGTGAATATGTGTGTGGATCTGTGTTATGTGCATGTGTCTCTGTATGTGTGGACGTGTCTGTAGATTTGTGCAGATGTCAGGTCAGACAGTGGCTCCCAGTTTTAAAGAGGAACAAGTGCAGATAAAATAGAAAAAGCTTCAATAGACTCTCTGTTGGATTTTTTTCTGGTACTTATTTCTAAATGAACACAGTCTACTCCAGAACTCTTTAATGTAATAAAAACATAGCTCAGGGTCAGGTATGAAATTAATGATACAAATTCAAAGTATTAATGCTCGGTGGGATGAAACAACTTCAATGAAGAAATAATCAAACTCTGTAACCAGACCCAAATGGAAAAAGATAGAAGCATATGAACAATTCCAACAGCAATCTGTTACAAAGGGAATTATGAAAACATGTATAAAATATTTATTTTTAATAAGATGAATGTCCTATTTCTTAAAACTAAAATAAGATTACACTCTCAACTTATCAAAGCAAAAGGGATGTTGCACAACGCCACCTCTTTATGTGGATGGAAACGCTAATTTTATTATCTTAATTTGTATAGCTATGTTTCTTGTCTTTTTTTGTTCTTTTTAAATTTAAATAAGTAGCAGCGAGAAAGCTTTGGGGTTTCATTTATGTGAAGCGGAATCCATGATACCAATATCCAACTAGGAAATTGGACAGATGCAGTAATTACGGGGCCAGAACGATTTCCAACATCACAGGATGCTTGAAAGGACGCCCCTGAGAGGCAGGAGCCCATGGAACTGGCAAGGACACCTTTCGCTCCGTGACGCACGAATCTGCTCGCCGCTTTAGGCAACGTGGTCCTGAGGAAAGGAGACTGGCGTGGCCGTGCCAGGAGGCCTGGTCCTCAGGCGCATCGCCAGGCACTGGGCACGCAGGGGGCAGAGGGAGGCGCTGGGCAGGGGGTGGACAGACCTTTGTTAGGTCCCTGTCTCACGTGGCTCTGCAGGGCCCCTGGCTGTCCTGTCTTTTGGCCTGGGAGCAGAAGTGGGCTGCACAGGGCGAGGCTCCTGGTCCCCACAGAGCTCTCCGGGAAATGTGACCCCGCACTGGGAATTGGGGGGTCACTAGGTAACGCCCAGGCAGTGACCTGAGTCCTGTTCAAAGTCATCCTCTGCAGGACAGTCTGCAATACCAAAATGTCCAAGGAATCCTAAACAGACAGCATTAGGGGAGGAGTCATAAAATGTGTTCAAAATAAGATAGTGTGAAGCATTATGGGAATATCTTCGAAGATATTTAGGTTATTAAGTATGAAATGTCCAATTTCCTTAAGTGCTAAATTTTACGGTTGATATCTCTGACATTTCACTTTGACACTTCTTGATTTATGTTTATTGTGAAGGTACATCCCCAGTCTTGCAAATGCACATTTTGGCTTGTGATAACCTTTCAAATGTTTTTGTGGAACAATTTTTGTAAAATCAAGGGAGTTATTTTCAAATATGAGTTCCCTCGTGGAAGCAATGCAGCACAGACAGCTCGAAATATCAAGGAATTGTCTGGGAAGGCTGTGGCTAATGAAGGCACAGTATGTTGATGGTTTGAGAAGAGCCATTCTGGTGATTTTAATCTTGAAAATGTGTCATGTGGGTGACCTGAGACCAAGGTGGATAATGATGAGCTGAAAGCTGTAGTGGAATTGAATCCATCTCAACCTACCCATGAATTAGCAGCAAGGTTTGACTTACTATTCCAACAATATTGGACCATTTGAAACAAATTGGCAAGGTGAAGAAGCTGGATAGATGGGTTCTGCATGAATTAAAACAGAGTAAAAAGAGAAATCGTCTCAAAGCTTGCCTTTCTTTGCTGTCACGACATAAAGGCGAAACATTTCTACACTATACTGTTACGTGTGATGGGAAGTGGATTCTTTTTGACAATTGCAAGCAGTTGGCACAATGGTTGGATAACGATGAAGTGCTGAAATACCATCCAAATATTCATCCAAAAAAGTTAATGGTGTCTGTCTGGTGGTCCAGTGCTGGTATTATCCACTACAGCTTCATGAAACCTGGTCAATCGATTACAGCGGCTGTCTACTGCAGCCAGTTGGGTGAAATGATGAGGATGCTTGCGATTAAGCAGCCGAGATTGGTCAACAGAGACAGGCCAATCTGCTTGCAAGACAAGGTTCAACCACATGTCACACAAACAATGCTGCTCAAACTCCAGAGGCTGGAGTTGGAAACTCTCTGTCATCCACCATATTCACTAGACCTTGCACCAACTGATTACCACTTCTTCCAGGCTTTGGACCACTGCTTGCAAGGAAAAATATTCAATTCACAACAAGCTGTGGAAAATGGCTTTTGCTACTTCATCTCCACTCGCTCTCCAGGCTTCTCCGCTGCTGGCATGAACAAGCTACCATTAAGATGGCAAAACTGTGTTGATAGTTTAGGCATATACTTTGGTTAATTATACTGCTTCTTGTTTGAGATATGATAAACTACACTTTCGATTGGAAATCAGGAATTTCATATTTAATGACCTTAATATTTAAGTAAATGGTCAAAGTGGTAATATCTGTTAAGTAAAAAAGACAAGATTAAAACTACTCAATATGATTTTTATTTGCTGTAGAAATATATTTATTCATATACACATAAAATATATGATTATGCAAATATATCTGTGTATACACACAAGTATAAATGTAAATACATACAAAACACAGGGTAGAAAAAATAAATATAAATGGTTGAAATGTGATTTATCTTTATGTTCTCTTTTTACCTTTTGTCCCAACAAAAATTTCTACAATGAATTTTGATTAAATTCTATAATTAAAAATACTTACCTTAGTGCATATTAATGTCATGAAAATGTTAACATGAATATGCATCTATGATACTAACATGGAAGTAGTCATCTTAGCACACTCTGGGTTCACTGGTATTTTTATTATTTTAAAAAATTACAAAACTGATGGAAGAGAAACGTTCTTCGATGATTGTCTGCTTTCCTCTGCCTTGTTACGTAAGAACCTGGGCTCGCTCTTACCCTGCTCTGAGCTCTGTCCGCACTTTTTACTCCTCTTTCGTTAGGTCTCAGTATTTTTCTTACTCGATGTATAAGGTATTTCTATCATTTCTGTTGCCATGTTTTTTCAGCGTGTCTTACACTTAGTGTAATTTTTAAGTGTGCAAATATTTCATTTTTATGTGGGCCAGTGTATCAGTGTGCATGTGCAGTCTTCAAACACACATCTGGGAAGTCCTTTTGCATCTAGAGGTTGGTAACCCCATTTTTTTCTTGTATTCCTGTGTTTTCACTTCTTTTTATATTTAGCTTTTTAAACTATCTTGCTATCATAATTACCGATGACCACTTATCTGCAATACTCATTTACCGTGTACTGAAGGCTAATGTTCATGTCTTAAGTGGGCACATGTTTTCTACTTGTATGTAGTTTGGCATCAAAGTCAAACTTAAGTAACAACTGTAACCTTACAACATATTTTATAATCTTCTGGATTAAATAATCTTTTTTATAAAGACAAAAAGAGAGGCAAGTAAAATTGGAGGGAGAAGAGAAACCTCTTAGCAGTTATTTTGTTATTTCAGATAATTCTTTAAAAGCATTTTGTCACATTGACCTCCAAAATGGTCCCCATGCTAATTCATTAAGTTAAAAACAATTTGCATATTTTCAATATCACCGTTAACTCAAACTATTATATATTTCTCAAATTATAAAAATGCTTTTCTTCACATGGGTCCTATTCATTTTTTGATTTTTTTTTTTTTGGTAATTGAATTGCTGCTTTCCCATGACAGATTCTATAATAAATGGTCTTTGCAGGTTGACATAAAAGCCTCTGATTGGCAACAATATTTATACGTCTCCACCCAGTGTTCTGCTGTTTCACCCCCTGGATTATTTGTAGTTAGACCTTTGGCCAAAGCAGCAGAAATCACATCAGTGAATAATTATAATTTTATTTCAGTTACGCTGACAATTTTGGGTCTGTGGTTTGTGTTGTCCACAATGTATTTAGCACTCATAGCATCTATTAATAAGAGGCTAGGAGTATGTCACTTACATTATCTGAGTTGACCTTCAGTGACTCTTAAAACAAGCAGCAGCAAAAGCACACCCCAGTGGCAGGCTGGCAGGTGGCAGAGGAGGCGGCCCAGCTCCAGCCTGTGGAGTAAAAGCCCGAAGCAGAATAACTGTACCCTGGGGGAGGAGGGACAGCGAATGGGTCCTTGGACAGCAGTGGGGACATCTCAGGGGGGCAAGGCGGGGGGTCTCAGGGAGGACCACCTGCACAGACCCGAGCAAGGAGGAGCTGCCCCAGGACCGCTGGGGCTGAAACCTCAGACCTTTGTCTCTCACGGTCTGGAGCCCGGGAGTCCAGGCCAGCCCCTCCTGGTTGGCAGAGGGCTGTCCTCTTGCAGAGTCCCCACATGGTGGCAGGAGAGCGGGAGAGGGAGCCCCCGGCCTCCCCTTCCAAGGGCGCTAACCTCAGCCTGACGTTCCCCTCTGGACCTGGTCCCTGCCCCGAGGCCACCTCCTCACACCGTCACCTTGGAGCTGGATTTCCAGGAGGCATTTTGAGGGGACACAGCAGGGACTTAGGGCAGCAGGTGACAGCACCCTGACGAGAGGCCTGGGGGTGCCCAGGGGAGGCAATTCTCACGTGCCGACCCGATGCGCTTCATGATCGCTCATTTGTGTGAAGAATGTGGGCGTCTTCAGTGAGTTCATTCAAAACCCGACTCCACGCAAAATACTTGAATTCCATGACATTTGTCTCTAGATTTTCAGTTAGTTGTACTGAACTAAGTAGCTGCTAATAAAGTTTGAGACGTTACCCTGCCGAGAGGTCTGGTCTGCGAAGGGCTTTAGCTTCCGCAGCTCCCTGTCCCCACAGCCTCCTCCCAGCTCCACTGCGGCACCTGCTCCTGGTGTCCGCGCCTGGGTCTGTGCGGCTGCAGTTCCGCACGGCGGCTGCTTTCCCCTGCGAGGGCGGCTCTGGAGTGCGGCCTGC
This sequence comes from Lemur catta, assembly GCF_020740605.2. Taxonomy (NCBI): domain Eukaryota; kingdom Metazoa; phylum Chordata; class Mammalia; order Primates; family Lemuridae; genus Lemur; species Lemur catta. Next base: position 1,306,257 of record NC_059139.1, read on the forward strand.
TTTGCCGAATGCCTGTCCCTCCCGGCCCCTTGCTCAGTGGGAAACAGCATCCGTCCTCTGTCCTCCGCACTGCGGGCAGTGCTAACCCCTGGGCCAGGGCCGCTCACCTGTCCTTCCACCTGCACGCCGGCTCCAGGGAACAGCCTGGGACGTGTCCACATGCAGGCTCAGCACACACCTGTGCTCAGAAAACACATGTGATATTGAAAATAATGAAAACGCAACACCCAGTTAATCAAACTAAAAGGAAAAAGGAATAGATGACTTAAAAACGTTTGCAAATTTGTTGGGCAATGGAAATTAAATTATTCATGCTCCTCACCAACCCTCTCTAAACCCACTGGTAATAGTTCTATCACGTTCCCGAAAGGTATGAGTGGACTCTTAATATATTTTTTCATATGGTGTCATTTATACTCTAGCAATTAAGTTATTACTGAGAGCAGGGGTGAAATTGTGGTTCAATTATGTATGGAAAAGGTGTGACAATGAAAACAGTCACATCAAGCTGTTAGTATCTTAGTTTCTCCATCTGTAAGGCAGAATATTTTATCTTAGGTAAGGAAACTTCACCTTGGAAGTCATTGTTCGTGAGAACCCAGAGAGAAGCCCTAACCCAAGTCTGGGAGGCTGCAGCCGCAGGGACTCTCCCCGGAGCCTTCTCTGACGGTTCCAGCCCTCGTATTTCCCAAGCGAGACGCCGGCCGCGCAGCCTGGTGGTGGTCCGTGGTTGGCGTGGTGTCGGCCATCAGCAGGGCGGGAGGGGTCGCGGGGCCAGTGGTGTCAGGGGCTGCGCTGCTGTCAGGGACCCGCGTGGACAGACCTGTGTCTGGGCAGGTGTTCATGTGGGGGAAGAAGCTGGGGATTAGAGCCGCGCTCCCGGGGCACAGCGGGGTAGGATCTGAAGCCATTATTTGAGTAATTCAAGGTCAGTAGATTTTATTCTAAGAAGATGAAGTTTATTCTGCATGAATTATTCACATAGTCATTTTCAATAAACAGGTATAGTTATTTATTACGTCAACATATCTATATTTGTTAGCAACGTTCCCTGGTAAGTTTTACTGAGAAAATTAAAATGGTGAGTGGCATTATGATATGGAAGTTTCCCACCTTTGCCGGGAAGACCCCTGGACTCCGTGGAGTTGCCCAGGACTGTTCCAGGGCCAGGAGCTGGGAGGTGGCACTGTGTCACCCAAGGGGCGCGTCCTTCCATCTCTCCAGACTGGACCCCTCACTGTCACAGGCTATTACTCACCTTTCGAAATGACAGCTGCCTGGAGTGGGGGACCCTGTGGCCAGCATCCCCCTGGCTCCTGCCCAGGCTGGGACCTGCCTGACCGCAGGCCAGGAGGTGGCTGGGGCTGGTGACGGGTGTGGTGCAGGGACGGAGCTGTGCAGCCCAGCGTCTGGCAGTGTGTTCTAGGGCCCCAGTGGGGGCATCGCATGGCAAACTGCACAGCCCCCACAGCCCGTCAGCCTGCTGGGGGCCCTGGGCAGGCCTGCGGGACGGCAGCCCATTCACCCAGGTTCCCAATCTGACTCACCCGCATGACCCCTTTTCTCCTTAAAATACCTGTGAACGAATCACCAGATTTAAAGGTTTCGTGCTCCTCTCTGCTTGTGTCCATATGACAACTCCGTGCGCCATCTCGATCCGCTGCCCTCACTCCCCAGGCCTCGCCGACCGGCTGTTTGGTGACCCAGCCTGGCACACAGGTCCCAGCCAGAAAGGGAAGCGGCTGCCTGCAGGGAGGGTCGTCGGGGCGGGCGGAGGAGGGGAGCGGGTGGGATTTCCCGACCCCAGAAGGCGGCATTGATGGATCTGCAGCTGCTGGAGTCCGCGGGTGTCACGGGGCCACAGTGACATTCCTGCCCATGGCCCCTCAGCGGCATCTTCACCCCAGCTCTCTTCTTCCTCCCTTTCCTTCTCTCTCTCTCTCTCTCTTTTACAGCGATGTTTGAGCACCTTGTCCCGTGCAGACGGAGGCAGGGGGCAGCTGCTCCCGCGACCTCCGGGGAGGCCTGGGCGGGCGCCGCCCTGAGCAGGTGAGAACCAGACGCCGGCCGCCCGGGCCGGGCTGCCAATCTATAATGTTCCCGGCCATGATTAATCTGATAAATAATAAATATATCAATCTAGTCTTTTAGACAAGGACAAATTCCTACCAGCAGGGAGGCAGGAGGCCTCCTTTACGGTGCCTGTAGTGCGGGATTAATTATTTAATGCTTAATTCTTCAGGAAATGAGAAAGTTTTGATTAATGCCGTCCAGTGTCGTTGCCGGCTTGTTTGATGTGTGTCAGATAATTTTTCCTCGCAGTCACTCTGAGGGAGCCAGCGGCTACTGTCACGGGACCAGACACGAGCTCCCGGAGATTAATTGGAGTAGGACGTGGAGGGCAGGCGTAGGTGCAGCCCGAGATGACCCTGCCGGTGGCCGGCTCCAGCCAGGGCTGTCGGCCTCGCGACCTCACGCCACACACCCACTCTCGGTGCTGTGAGGAACCACATTCGGTTCCCAGCGGGTTTTTGAAATTTTAGCTCCCTCCCAGGGTAACAGGATTAAAACAGTCATGCTTCGCTGGCAGACGACTCATCAGTGACCCCGTCGCTGGCAACGTGGCGACGGCCGTGTCAAGGGCAGAGGTTGTCAGTGACTCGGAAGCCAGGGCTGGCGCTGAGCTGGGCATGAGGGGCGCGTCCACACCCAGGTTCCCGGCGTGTGCGGCTGGACTCGGGCTACTGCCGCCCGCGGTGTCCTGGCCTCACCTGGCCACACGCTCGCCTCTCCCGGTGCTGCGGGTCAGAGGTGGAGTAGGACAGTGTCACCTGCTCGCTTCGTGATGCCCTGGCTGATGGTAGCTCCGAGGACACCGTTTCCACGCAGTGCGAAGTCCCCTCTCTGCCGTTTATGTTCTGTCTTCACTTACAGATGCGACAGTAAGAGGCCCCCAATCAGACAGCGCGGGGGCAGCGTCCCGCGAGATGTAAGGAAACCCACGCGGGATCCAGGACGAGGAATTCAGATTCCTTCAGCATCTGACACTGGGGTGCAGACACGCCCGGCCGGGTAACAAAGGTGGTTTCCCTCAGTCCGTGAAGGACAGGGTGCCGTAGGGCCCGGACCACTAACCCCCCTCCCAGGCTCCCGCCACTCGATCCCACTGTTCCCTCCTGAGTCCTCGCTGCTGCTTCCCAGCGACTTGCAGCCAAGAGCTCCGAAGGCGCATCCGCCTGCGTCTGTCCCCGGCCCCGCACAGGGAGAGCCGGGGCCCAGGTGCAGTGGTGACGCGAGGTAGGGTGCCAGGCCGGCACTGGCCCGGAGCTCTCGGCAGGCACCTATGCGGGGCTGTGGCTGAGTCACTGGGGGGGAGGCGACGAGACGGCTGCATCTACCAGGCCAAACTGTATTTCCACTTTGATCAAATTCACCAATCGATTTAGTTCAACCATGAGCACGTTCTGCAAAGCAGTGGCTCGTGCCATGTGAACAGCCAGGTCAAACCCAGATCTGGAGTCTGAGCTCGAACTTGAGAAAGGAAACCGAGTCCAGCGGGGTTGGGAGGTGGCAACAAGCTGCATTTGGACCTGAGAGGCCGGAAGTGAGAAATCCTCTCCCTGTGGTCGGAGAGAAGCCGTGTGAGGATGACTCAATGCCACAAGGAAGAGCGTTTCAGGCATTTTGCATCTTTCTAACAACCAGCATAACTCAGGAGCCTGCTTACAAGTGGAAGTTCATGTTTAGGATGAGAAAGATTTAATAAGTTGTACTGACCTTTACCTGTATTGCCAACCCTGTGTGTGTGCACAGGGCATGCTGTCACAGTGCCCAGGTGGCCCTGGGCCCTTGCAGTGCCCCCTCCACGGTGCAGTCTCCTCCATCTGACCTCACGTGCACTCCCGGGTGACAAGCATTTCTGTTTACGTTACTTTCTCTGCACAACGCTCCATCAAATCTACCCATTTCGCAGATGAAGAATGTTGACTTGGGGGGGAATCGATGAATTTCCCAAATTTGGGAGTCAGGATATGAACCTGGGTCTCTGGCTCCACATTCTGTGTCTTTCCACGCCTCGGAAGAGTGAGGATAAGCTGGCACCCGCTGGATGGCTTCCCGGACCCAAGGAGCAGCTGCAGGAGCCCCAGGTGGATGGCTGGCTTTGAAACGAGAGGGGCACGGAGGGCGGGTCCATCCCCTCCCAGGCTGTTTCAGTCTGCAGAGGAAGGGTCACAGCACACTGAGCGACGATGGTCTCCTCTCTCTCTCTTTTCTCTCTCTCTCTTCTTTCGTTCCTTCTTCCCTCCCTCCCTTCCTTCCTTCCTTCCTTCCCTCTCTTCACAAGCAGTTGGAGATTTGATCAAAATGTAGACCTTCTCCCCAGAAGAGACGCACACACCTGCAATTTGCGTTTACAGCTTTGTGCTCTCCATGTGCAGGAGAAGGTGGGTCCCTGCTGCCGGCACGAAGGGGAACAGACCAGCAGTCTCAAGCCAATGCTGCCTGTGTTCCCAGGAGTCCCCTGGCCCTTCTGGGGCCCTGGGATAGAGGCAGGGGCCCTGGGCAGAGGACTTGAGGTGAACAGTCACTCTGCACTGGGTGAAGCCTCCACTCTCCACCCACCCCCTCTGCAGGTTCCCCAGGTGGCTGAGGACACACACGGCTCAGGTGCAGGGTGGACCCTTGCTGGGCCCAAGGGCTGTGGGTACCACAGGCTCCTTCATACCTGCCGGGGCATCCGAGGGTCTGGGGAGCTCCTACCCTAAGCAGGCCAGGGATGGCGAGGCCCAGGGTAGGGGGCTCCGTGGTGGGCACTGCCCACGCTGCCCTCCCGCCTGCGTTGGCGTCTCTGGCCTGGCTCCACCTGGCCGGGGCACAGGCCTCTGAGGCTGCGTTGCCGACAGCGGCACAGGCAGGCAGGGTGGGCCTGGTCCCTCCCGTGCATCTGGAGCCCCCGCATGTCAGGCGTGTGTGGACTGAGCTGGCCGCGCCCTGCTGTGCGGAGCAAGGTCAAGTGCACAGTGAGGTCTGCGGGGCACGGGCAGCCTGGGAGCCGCCAGCCTTGCCTCATTCCCACACTCCAAACGCACTCGTCTCCCTGCACTGCACACGTGTTTATTATGTGTTTATTACATGGCCTTATCCTCTGTCTTGACGTCAGATTTGCCTTCATCCTCTCCAAACTGTGCACCTTTTGAAAGGACCCGGCACCCAAACTCGGGAACACCTGGGTCTCAGGACGCAGCCCCCGTGGCGGGGCGAGCCCGGGTCTGCAGATGCCGAGCCTGGCCGTGAAGCCCCTGCACGAGGGGAATTTGTTTAGGGAATTTGTATTTTCTGCCGCCTTCCTCTTGAACCTATTTGCATTTTAAATAATTAAAACATTAAAACTGAAAAATTTATAAATGAGAGCTGCTGAGACAATCCTGCCTGGAAGACAATGGAAATCGTGCCCTTCGAGGCCCGCGGAGGTGTCCAATCTGTCACTCTTCCCCCGGTGTGTCGCCGCACGCAGCTCCTCGGTGCGCACCGCGCTCCAAGGTGGACGCGCACGGCACGCAGCAGACAGACGTGCATGGCCAGGACGCGCACAGCGGCGCAGGCGCACGGCCTTCCTCCTTCAAACCCTCGCTGCCACCCCTCCATCGGCTGCCACGGAGCGGGGGCTCCACCGGGGCCGGAGCGCCTCCTGTCACCACCCCGGGCAGACCCGCCCGTCCTCACACCTGGCCCCAGCTCCCCTTCGCGGTCCTGCGAGGCTCCGAGGAAGGGACGGGCAGCGAGGGTGGCGGGAGCCCCGGGGCCGTGGGGAGTGACAGGCGCTTGGTCCGGCGCGGCTCTGCCTGGTTGTAACAAGCGTCGGGACACGAGGAGCCACAAAAGCCGCGCTGGCCACATCATCAATCACTGCGCTGACAGCGCCTTCAGTTTGTTTGTTCCACTCTGCATAATAAGTGATTGGATCAGGTTTAATTAGATATTGGGTAATCAATCATTGCCAACGAGGCAGCTCAGCTTGGGCTCTAGGTGCTGCAAGGGGAAGAGGGAAAAATACAAGCAGCAGATCTCATCTCCGCGCATAAACCCCGGCCCACGGGCACGCACCGTGGCGTGCGCCGGCGAGAGGTGTAGAGACGTCTGCCCGACGGGGGGAGAGCAACCCGCATCTGTGCCGCCGCCTCCCAGACAGCGCCTGGGTGACATTTTACTTTCTCTGCATAATTACTTTTCAGTATAATATAATATGCAGACCTGAGGGAGGAAGAGAAAGCGATGAAATTACGCGCTGGTCCTCCTCCCGCCGCCACCCCCAGAAGTGACCCGGAGCTGTCGTTTCAGTGCGCGGCCACCTCGGCTGAGGGCTGAGACCAAGCGGGGCGTCCGTCGGAGCAGGCCCACGATTCGGGGCCTCGGAGGACCCGGCATGAGGTTCCGCCCTCGGCCCGAGACCCTCAGATTAGGGCTCCTGCTCTGACGTTGGCAGTGGGATGACGTCACAGCTCAGTAGAGCCACGGACTGATTGCCCCCAACTGTGGGTTGTTTATTTATTTATTTAAAAACTCCGTTTGACCTCATGGGCAGAAATAACGAGGAGCATCATTGCATTCATTATTTGGGTGTCGAAGGTTATGTCAATTCTTGTATGCATCTAATTAGACACAGAGAAGGTCGGGTCTGGCACAAACCTGGGGCTCGGAGGGTTTCCCACGGGTCAGCAGGCGGCCCGTGGCTCCCACTGCCCGGTTGCACCACCGGTAAGTTCTTTGTGCTACAGATGGAAACATCCTCCCCAATTCCAACTGCTGTGCACAAGAGACACGGACACTCCAGCCCCTGAAGGAACACACTCCTCGGCTCCCCTGGAGGGGTAAGGAGGGAGGGCGGCTCCCTCCTTCCTCCTGTCCTTGTCACATTGTAGGCAGAATGTTTCACCACACACTCACCTGGAGGGAGGACTGGCATGGGCATGCCACCGGTAATGCGAAAATTCTGTGATTTGGTGGAAATTCCTGAGTGGGTAGGTGGATGAGTAGGTGGTGGATGGGTGGATGGAGACATGGGTGTATGGGTGGATGGATGGATGGGTGTATGGATGGGTGTATGGGTGTATGGATAGGTGGATGGATGGGTGGATGGGTGTATGGATGGGTGGATGGATGGGTGGATGGGTGTATGGATGGGTGAATGGATGGGTGGATGGATGGGTGGATGGGTGAATGGATGGGTGGATGGGTAGATGGATGGGTGGATGGATGGGTGGATGGGTGGATGGGTGGGTGGGTGAGCGGGTGAGTAGGTGGGTGGATGAGTGGATAGACAATTGAGTAGATGGAGGGGTATATAGATCAATGGATAGATGGGTAGGTGGATCGATGAGTGGGTGGCTGAATGAGGGCTGAGTGGCTGGATGGGTGCTGCTGGTCTCGTGGGGGCTTGACTTGGCACACCTGCACAAAGCGTCATTAGCCATGGAGCTGTGCTTCAGCTGAAACAGGGGCCAGTGACTAAGGGGGGGTGGTTGGGGTATTGCCCACCCAGATACATGAGTGTCCTCCTCACAAAAAGACAGGAAGTAACAGTCTCCCTTGGATTAAGTAATGACTGAAATATAATTTTATAACAATATCTGGTTTCAATCATTCAGATTGTAACCACTGTATGGAAGAAGGGCACTTAGGGAAGCTTCCTTTTTATTTCAGAATGCCACGCGGGTACAGATGTTTGGTTATGTGGATTGTTTTTACTGCTTGGGTCAAAGTTCTAAGTGTGCCGTCACCCACATGGGTACACTGTGCCCTTGGGTATGATTTCCTGTACTCTGCACGTGCTGCGGCCTTCCTGGTGCTTCTGCTAGAAGAGTGAGACCCCAGGCCGGAGCCCAGGCTGCAGCCCACTGGCTGAACGTGAGATGGGGCAGATGGGCACCTCGGGCTCAGGGACGTCACTCTGCCCGGCACCTCCCTCGCCACCTGGCCCAGGGCTCGTGCCTGCGGCCGGCACCCCCCTTCCCCGTAGAAACTCCCACTGTCCATCCACACGGAAGAGCATGCCAGACTCACAGCCAGGCAGCAGTCTGGGGCCACAGGGGTCCCCTCTCCGGATGAGGGGCCTCTGGTGGGGCTGGGCCTGGGCCTGCCAGTGCTCAGCAGAGAAGACCCCCAACTTCCACCCCGTGGGGAAGCAGGGAGGGCAGAGGGCTGATTCTTGCTCATTTTATTCCTAAAATGTACCAGTCAACAGCGGGGGTAGGGGATGCAAGTTTACTTCAGGCCCCCGAGACACCCTGGACTGTCCCACAGCCTGCTTGGTGCAGAGGAGCAGGCAGACCAAGCAGATGGCAGGAGTGTTGGAGTGAGCCCGTCCTGGGCGTGGGCGCCGGGCAGGGGCCGTGCCTGTCCTGGGTGTGGATGCTGGGGGGGGCCGTGCCCGTCCTGGGCGTGGGCGCCGGGCAGGGGCTGTGATCGCTCCCATCTCCCCTGGGGCTCAGGTCTCACTCCATGTGCCCCGACGTACTGCACTGTGGGTGAAGCGCAGCCCTCACACCCGGTGGACGGCCATTGACTGCTCAGCATGACGCCCCACGTGGGCTCAGCCCAGCTTTGTCACCGGGCTTGCCTGTGCACGGGAACCTCACCAGCAAAACGCCGGAACCCCTCCCTGTAGGCAGATGCGCTTGGCTGTTAGGTTTGCTGTGAAGAATAAATGGAATTTAACCTTCTCCTCTTCCACGGGTGCGATCCCCCCGGCACCGGACCCTGAAGCCCCTTGGGGACAGTGGGTCAGAGTCCCGCTGGTCACAGGGTAGGAGCTGCACACTCAGCCTGGTCAGCGCACACTCTGAGACACAGGAGGAGGGGGCTGCATCTCTGCATGGCACCCTTGCCGCAGGCAGGGAAGACAGATGTTGAGGCTGAGGGACAGTGGCCGTGAGCTCCCGCCCAGGGCCGAGCGCTGTGGCTTAGAAACGTGTTTCCTGGGTGCAGCATCGTCTCCGCAGCGACTTTCATCTCCAGGCACCTTCAAATGCCACAGCCGGGAGGACCCGGGCAGCCCCGAGGGTGTCCACGGAGGTGACAGCTCACCCAGGACACTGCCTGGGGGCTTTGGGATCCCAGCCTGGCTCTGCGCCGTGGTGCTGTCCTCCCGTCCACAGCCTTGGGCAGTCAGATACTGATGTCAGGTTTTCTTTACAGAAAAGTGAGGCCTTGCACGCCCATCGGTGGCTGTTCTAGAATTGCTCATTCGCTGCATCCGTCCTAAACAACCTTCCAGGAATCGGCCGGGGATGGGGCAGGGTGGGGCGAGAAGCAGGTTGAAGAGCTTTAGATTGGGGCTCCCAGAAAGCTGGGAGGCGAGGACTGTCCCAATCCCAGCTGGTCTGGTCACTGTCACACCTTGAACTGAGTCTGAGAACCCAACGCCAGTGACCCTGCAGATGTGTCTCCAGAATGTCCCCATCTGGAGTAACTTAAATGCATTCAGTTGTTGATTTGCAAATTTTTGTGATCTCTGGTGGGAACATCCCGTTACTGGTGGGAGCTGATCTCCGTGGGTTCCGGGTGCAGATGCTGCCTCCCCTGGTTTCGGTTTTCGCTCACTGAGGCCACACTGTGCCCAGCTCGCTCGTTCCCTACCGGGCAGGAACACCCCCAGACTCACAGGGCACGAGAGTCCTGCCAGGACAGAGGCTCGAAGGGACGCTCACCAAGGTCTGCGTCATTGTTCTTCACGTCCTTACGGGGGGAGTGGCAGGAGCCACTGCTGCGTCATTCCCCTACCCAGGGACAAGTACGGGTTTACTTTGTGTGTCAATTGCTGCACTTTAAATGTCAACACATACATTCTGTGATGCTCTCAGGACTTCCTTACATTAAAATCAAATTAGCGCGTACGTTTCGTATTCAGGTAGGACGCTGCCACAGACCTGCCCGCCACGGTGTGAGTCACCGCGCTGTGCCCTCTGCGTGCCGTGCCTGGATATACCACGCGTCCTGCCAAATAAGACGCTGCACATATTCAGGTGAGGGTTCAGTAAATAAAACAACTTACAAACCATTCCTTAGAAAAAAAGCATTTTTCAAGCATTTCACCCACCCAGATGCCTGTTTCATTTGTATGGTAATATTGAAGGCTCGCCTCCCCCGCATCGTGTCACCTTTCCAGCCACGCTAACCAAATCCATTTTCAATCAGCGGGTTCACCTTGTAGGTGCTGCAACTCAAGGTTGCCCTGGTGCCGTCGCTGCCCGGCTGGCGCTCCAGGAGTGCCCTTCTGCAGCCCGCTACGTGCGCTCTGTGAAACAGCAGAGCCTGACTCTGGCAAACTAAACCGAGAGGGTGCTCAGAAGCTGAGCCGGTGCCACGACCCCAACAGACACACACAAAGCAAACAGCGCCCCCCATCCAGCAGAGCGTGAGGGGGCCGGAGCCACGTCTGGAGTGGTGTCGGGTCCCCGCCTGCCATCAGTGCCCGGACACCCAGCCACACAGACATCCCCGACCAGGTGTGCATGCACCATTGGCACACGCAGGCTGAGCCAGTGCACGCACGTCCGCCACTTTGCAGAGACATGGCAACAAGTGTGCCTTTGCATTCATTAGCAAGTATTCCCAAATAAGCCCCAACAACACATTCTCTCTCTCTCCCTCTCTCTCTCTCTCTCTCTCTCTCTCTCTCTCTCTCTCTCTCTCTCGGGCTTTCTCTCTACTCTCCTAACCTCCTCCCAGCAGTGGCAGGGCTTCTGGGATTTGATTCTGGGAGTTTCCCTGCATGTGGGGAAACTCCCTCTGCTCCTGAGCAGGGAGCATCTTGTGCCACCTCAGTTTCCCTGCGGTGTCCCCCGCCCCTGTCCTCCCGTCCCTCCCTCCTTCCCTGGACTAGACAGAGAAGGGGACTGCAGGGCTCGTTGCCAGATGCACCTGTGTGCTGACCAACGTTCCGCACAGAGCTGGTGACGTTTCCATTCCTTACGGAAAAACAGACAAACCGAGAGAGTAAAACGCCAACCGCACTATTGTAAATGGAGTATGGGCTCCTCGGACCTTCCTCCTGTCCCTAAGCGGCCGTGAGAGGACAATGACTCCCCGACAGCCTTACTGCGGGGTCCCCAGTGTCCGATTCGGGGACACCAGAGACAACTTGCGCATGTGTGTGCTGCACCTAGAAGCCCTCCAAGGCCGGAAGCACATGCCGTAGAGTAGCACACATTGGCAGGTCCACTCTTCCTTTCTGGAAGGCTCCACAGCAGATTTGAGTCACAACCCGGTAAATCTGAGCTGGAGTCAGCAGCAGCCCCCCACACCCCCAAATCCGGCCCAGCCACCTGCCAAACCGGAAGCCTCCCCAGGCCACTCCGGGCACCGTGGCCCCTGGCTGCCCGTTTTTAATTTTAGAAGCCCAGGTGAAGTCCCAGGTCCCCATATTCAAATTTCTTTCTAAAAATGGGCTGCCGTAATTATATGTTAAATACGATTCAAATCTGCAGGGAACTGTAACTCAATAAGCATGGAAAAATTAATGAAAAGCTTAATTATTATAATAATACCATTAAAATCTAATAAAAAAGTTGATTTCATTTGATTTTAGCTTGGGCATCTAATATCTTTTCCCCCCCTTTAGCAGAACTATAATTAATTTAGGCTTGGATTTTCAGGAAAGCTAAATTATATGCCATTGCACTTAAAAAATACTGAGAGGAAGGAAGCAGGATGCAGAGTAAGCGTGGGATGGAAGGGCCACGGCGCTTCCTGCAGAATCCACTCCGAGGCTGCCATCCCCGTGGACCCCTTCTGTCCCGTGTGTAATTAGTTACTAAGGTCCAGCTGCTCCGGCCCCTGCTTTAGCCCCTAGAGCCACAGAGAACCTGGATATTTTAAGGCTCAGGGTAGTAGCTCAATTAACAGAAACGTGAAACACACAGATGCTACATTCAACAGAAAGTCTCCTCAGTCCACTGGGACACACGGACACATGGGAAAGCCCAGAGCAAGCTCCAAGGCCAGTGTTGCCAACCTGCTTTCCAACTGAGAGGCACGTACTTTTCAGTCATCAAACGTTATTGATGAAAGCTGAGAAGGACCCTTTCCACACAGCTGGATGCCTGGCCTGGTCACAGCGGAGTGTGCGGGGACTGGGAGGCAGCGGGAGGGCCTGTCCGTGGCTGCACCATTAACCTGGTTGGCGACTGGATACTTTTTATAATTAGTTCTCTCTGCCACTAATTAATTTTGAGGCGTGTCTGCTCACTTTCCAGTCTCCTCTGTCCACCCCCCGCCGTGGGTGGGGAGCTGGCGTGGGCCCGGCGTGGCTGACCCAGGGTGGCTGCCATGTCACCCCACAGAGGAATTTCTCCAGGTCACTGTTGCCACGACAGCCCCACGAGTCTGCCGCGCCCTTTCCAGTCTGTCGTACTTTTCGTACCACAGCCCCGGCTTCTCGAATTTTGGTGCTTTTAGCTCAAAGAAATCAGAGCAAAGTACCGGTTGCTGAAGCTGTTCTTCAGTTCTCTGTGAGTGCTGCCTTTAACACCACAGATAATTTGATAACTTTTATGGGATCCAAAGCAAACAGGGCCAGGCTCTCTGTGTTCCTTGCAACTTCCCAGCCGGCTCTGGGTCCTGGCGCTGGCTGGCACCCACGTCTGGAATGACCTGCGGGCGTCAGTAACCGAGGCCCTTCACCCTGAGGGCTGCCAGCCTGGCCCCGCTGTCCTCTCGGAAGGCCACGTGGTTTCTAAGCGGCTTCTTTAACACAAAGAAAAAGAAAAGAATTGAATCAGCATGCTTTCTGCCTAGAAAGTTCTGCTTTGTACCGTTTTGCTACCGATCCCACATTCCCTGTGCTCATCTTGGGGCCTCAGCACTGACCCTTTGTCTTAAAATTTTTTTTAACTTTGAGAAAATCAAAGATTCCTGTGCATCTGTGAGAAATAACAAGGAGAGATGCCGTGTGCCCCGTGTCCCCAATGGCAGCGTGTTGCGGGACTACAGCCCCGCATCACAGGCGGGGAGCGGTGCCCACACACTCCAGGCACAGGGCACGGCCCCCGGCAGAGGGTCCCTGGCCCAGTTTCTTTTTATTTCCACACAATTTTTTAAATTATATTGTCTATGTGTATTAAAAGAAAAACCTTGCTAGGATTTTAATAGGTATTGTTTTAAATCATCATTTTATTCTCAACCTGCCTTTGTTATTATGTTTAAAGTGAGGTTCTTATAGACAGTATATAGTTGAGTTAGTTCTGTTTTCTTTTTCTAAATTCACTGTACCAATCTCTGTCTTTTCACTGCTATCTTTAGACCATTTACATTTAATATATTTATTGATGTTTTTGGAATTGAAACTTTTACTTTATTTTTTGTTTTCCATTTGTTCTCTCTGTTTTTCATTTCTGTTTCTTTTTCCTATTTTCTTGTGAGTTAACTACTTTTTTCCAAATTCATTTTTGCTATATCTATAATTTTTTAGATTATTTCTTTGTGTAGCATTTTTAGGGAGTTCCCTTGGAATTACATACATAATTTATCACAGTCAATTTTTGACATTTCACCAGTTTGAGTGAAGTTTAGAAATGTTATCTCTCTTTATGCCATTTTACCTCCTCCTTTATAAATAATGGTCCCTAAGTATTCCTCTGGAAATATTTAGAATGAAATCAAGGAATGTTAAAATTTTTCTTTTAATTATCAAGCATAATTTGTAAAACTCAAGAGGAAAAGAAAAAATCTATTGCATTTGCTCATAATTTTTACTCTTTCTGTGCTTTGTTTTTTATTCCTGAAATTCCAAGATTCCATCTTTTAACTTTTTTTGTTGTTGTTTAAAGAAATTCCTTTATCCATTCCTTTGGGTATGTGAGCTGCTGGCAATTTTTCTTAGTTGTCCTCCATCTGAGAGTTCCAGATATGCACGTCATTCTTTGAGGACACTCTCACTTGGTTAGGTTCTGGGCCACAGTTACTTCCTTTCAGTAATTGGAGAGTGCTGTGCCACTGTCTCCCGGCTTCCATACTTTCCTGTAGGAAATCTGCTGTAATTTGAATTACTCTTTCCCATAGTTAAATTGTTGTTTCTTTTTCACCTTTTTAAACTTCTAATTGCCTTTAGTTTTCAGAAGTTTGACAACAACGTGTCTTGGTATAAATCTGAGGGATTTTATTCATTTGGAAATTTTATTCTGAGGAAGTTTTGCTCAGCCTCTTGAATCTATAGGTTTCTGTCTTCCACCATATTTGGAAAGTTTTCAGATATTATTTCTTAGAGCACTTCTTCCGTCTTCTCTTTTGTGACCCCAATGACATGAATGTTAGGCGTTGTGCCTTTTTCCCACAGGTCCCTGAAGCTCTGATGAGATTTTTTCTGCCTATTTTCTCCCAGGTATTCAAATTGGGGAGTTTCTATTGTTCTGTCTTTAGGTTCACCAATTCTGTTCTCTCCACGCTTGTGCCAAGTAAACCCATTGTTGTTGGCTTTTTTTTTTTTTTCATTGAAGTTCTTATATTTTTAGTTCTAAAATGTCCATTTGGTTCTTCTTCATATCTTCTGTTTCTTTGCTGGGACTGCCCACTTTCTGCTTTTGTTTCCAGTGTGGCACGTTGCTCACTGATGTGCTTTTATCAGGGCTGTTTGAATTTTTATCAGATTCTCACCAATCTCCCTTGACACCTAAAGGATGGGGGTTTTTTGTCACTACGGGGTGGGACGGGCATCCTGGCCCCTCATGTGGGTGGGCTCCTCACTGCTGGGTAGGGTGAGAGTCCTGATCCTTCACTGGCCCCTCTGACACCACCCTGAGGAGAGGGGAGGTGCACTGCTGTTCGGGGTGCAGTCCAGGATGCCCATGGGGTCTCCTCTGATCTTGGGTCGGGGGTTCTGGTTATTGGCTGATGGTGATGAGGATCCAGTCTCCTTACTTGGCCTTCTCTGACTCTACCTGGTTGGGGTGTTTCGCTAGGGCCTCATGAGGACGACAGTCCAGGCTCCCCACCTGCCCTGGTTGGCGTGGGTTGGTGGGGCCGTGTTCTATGTGGCATTTCGCTGGAGTAGGGTGGTTATTGTCTAAAGGTTTCTGTCTCCCCAGGCTGCTCCTTTCTCGGTCCTTTGTGTAGACAGACCAGTTTTATTGGACTTTTTTCCTGCACCTGTTGGAATTTCCAGTTTGCCGACTTCTTCAGTATCAATTCTGGGATTTCTGAGGCAAAAATGAAACCCCGCTAACTCACTACCACGCCATTCCCTGGGTCCCAAGGTCCCCAGCCAGTCTGTCTTCTTTCCACCACGCAGAGTCCTTTTGTGTTGGTTCTTACATGATGTCCAGAATTTTTCTTTGTATTAATATTTAGCAAAGGAAACAGAGAAAATTCACTCCATGTTTCCAGAAGCAGAAGTTCTGTAAGTATTCATTTTTCTCTGAAAGAATTTCTTCTATAAATCTTGAGGGTATCAATGTCTTAAGACATCAGTTTTATGCCTCCTATTTAAAGGGTATTGACTGGCCATGCCACTTTCATGACACAACATCCACGTCCAGCATAAAAAAGTTGCTTATTTTTAATATCCAAACTCTCTTAAAAGCACATGGAGTTAGATGGTGATCTTTCATTATTTGTCAAAAATTCTTTTATTACCAGAAAATGCCACCTTAATATCAAAAGGAAATGCATACTATTTCTCTTCCTTTTGAGTATGTATTTTAAAAACCACTCTTTTAGTCCTCCTCCTCTTCCTTCCTCTTTCTCTCCCTCTGTCTCATCCAACCAGTGTTCAGGCTTCTGCCCTGTTGTTTGACCTGGAGTTGGAGACTCTTCCTGAATCGAGTTCCTGCATCCGGTCCAGGCTCTGATCCCGGACTTGGTGCTTCCTGGAAGAGGTGTGGGAGGAGATGACCTGTGACGGCATTACCACAACCTCCACTTCTCCTGCCGAAAACGCTGCACCTGCACCAGGAGCCCTGAGCACACGCTTAGACCACGACCTTCCACCTTCCCTCAGACTTGGGAAAGCAGGGTGGGTGGCCAAGCTGTCCTGGAGAGACTGGGAACGTGGTCATCAGGACGTGGCCAACGTGCACGCAGGTGGCCGAGGACAGGCAGCTGCCTACAGACACGTTGTTGGTTCCCTGTCTCCGTCTGTTTAAGTTCCATGAAAGAGAGAGGCCCCTTTGTCACACTTGCAGCTCTATTTACAGAACCTGGAACTAGGGAAGTGCCCTGTGAACACTGTTGAAAACATGAACAAATACATTTTTTCAGGCTCAAGGCCAAGGCATTCTGGAACAACGTGTTTTTCCAGGAAATTTTCCTTTAGAAAGGTATGCTTGCATTTGAACAGCTCTATGGACTTGAGAATCCGTTTACCTTGTTGAGAGCATCTCATCTTATGTGACACTCTCAGTCACTCCTGACCAGACAGGGTCTGGCAAACAGGCAGGTCTGAGACAGAAAGTGAAAACGTGTCGGTTGACCCAACTTAAATCACCACGTTCAAATATCTTCTAACAATAAGTTTCAATTACACCCCAAAAGGAACTGTCAAAGGGAAAGAAAATGTAGAATCCCATGAAAATTACAAACGTATTTCAATCACCGAGACCCATATGCATCTTGGAATTATTTACAATCTGTAATTTTGACAACGTGGGCTGTGCCGGGACTGTTCCTCACCACAGCCGCAGCCAAGACCGAGGGGCCCAGGAATGCGACGTCTTTCCCGGGGAATAGCAAAGGCCACTGCAGGAAGGGCGTGAGCGAGCCAGACTGCAAGACTGTGGCTGGACTACAAGGCCGGGCGCAATAGCTCACACCTGTCATCCCAGCACTTTGGGAGGCCATGGAGGGAGGATCACTTGAGGCCAGGAGTTTGAGACCAGCCTGGGCAGCACAGTGAGACCCCATCTCAACAACAACAACAAATACAGAGACAAAAATGATTCTAGATAGTGAATAGACTCAAATATTTTAAAAATCGTTGAATACAAAAGGACATTTTCTCCAACCAAAAGTTATTTGAATAGTGGGAAGAAAGTTATCACCACAGAATGTGAAATTTCTAAAATTTTAAAAGTGAATAAGTAAATAGCCCCAGTGCCAGGAACTATTTTGTGGATGAGTCACCAGCTGGGTGGTTTCCTGCCCCCAAGTCACGCAGGATGCCAGGAGTCCTGGTGCCGCTGGTCCTGGTGCTCTTGTGAGGACCAGAGAGCCGCGGGGCTGCCCTCCCCCTGCGCTGCCCGTGGGCTGGGCAGTAGGTGAGCACAGTGTCCCTGAGCCGCTGAGGAGCACACAAATGTGAAGCACCTTGGGAGGCATCCGGCACGTTCAGTAATGCATGATCCCCACCACTTAATTATTGCAAAACATCTGTTGAAGCAAAAGATGCTCCAGAGGGGAATGAAACAGTCAAGTGGATCAGCCCCTGTGCCGGCCACGCTTCGCTCTCCGAGGGGAGACAGGAAGCTGACAGGTCCACCAACCACGGGCACCGAGGAAGGCGATCGGCAGGACGGTCAGAGCCCAGGTGGGTGTCACGTGCCAGATCAACGGGCCCTCGCTAAAAATGGCACAAAGGACGTGCTAAAAGCACCGTGCACCATGTCTGTGCCCACAGGCAGGAAGGATGCCAGGAAGAAAGGCCGGGCTCCCGGGGACGGGACCCAGGACTTGTGTGTGCAGATGCAAAGGGAGGTGCCCAGGGAGCTCCTGCTTCTCTCTCCCTGGCTGGCAGAGCTTCCAGCACCTTCTGTGAGGCTGGGGAAGCCTGAGTGCTCCTGAGGAGCAGCGAACGTTGGGGAAACGGAGAAACTGGGCTCCTCTGCTCCCTTGATAAACCAAGGCCATTCCGAACTAGGCGGTCTCGTACGTAAGAGCTACTGTGCTTTGTTCTTACTTGTGACACAAAAAGTCGCATGCGTGAAAGAGTTCTTATTTAGCTAGAGAGTAAAGATCTTTCATTAGAAAATAGTTGTTTCATAAAAGTAAATTCTAAAAAAAAATTTTTTAAGAGGAAAAAAGTCATTTCCATTGTAAAGTACTTCCCAGCGTTCAGACTGTTCTAGGTGCATTATCTCATTTGCTACTCAGAGCCACCGTGGGAGGCAGAAATATTGAGTATCAAGGAATATTCTGATGGTTAGAACGAAAGGCTACGTCCTGTTGATGGTTCTGTATCCGCGATTTAGGTGAGACTGCCAGGAACATTCAGAGTCTCCATAAATGAAGGCAGGTTGTTTGCGCACATACGCACACTGTTGTCTTTCGTAATCTACTTATCAGTTATCCAGATAGTTTTCCTAATTTTCCTTGCTCAGTTTTGGAATTCATCATTAGCCATGAACAATCAAAAGGAAAACTTTCAGCTTCTTCCTTTGGAAGGCGTCAGCCATGCTGTAGGTTGGGTTACTCTCCTCGTCCAGGCCGGGCGCCGTGGCCGGTGCTTGGGCAGGACCGGGGCGTGGTGGGGCCAGCTCCTCCCCGATGTCCCCTCCCGGGAGTTCCTGCCACTGTCACCCGGCTAGTCGGCGTCTTGGTGTCTGAGCCCCCACTGCTCGGCATTCACTCGGGAAGGTTCTCCTGCCTGTATTCCAGCACCTCCTATCTGGGGTGACACATAAGTCACACACAGACAGACAAGAGAGGGATGACGGGTGGAGACTGGGAGTCCAGTGCCACGTTGTGCAGGAAGAGCCTTGGGGAACACTGACGCTGGATGTCACTGTGGTGGCCGCAGGTGGAAAGTGCCTTGGCACTGATGGCCCGTTTCCGCCCCACCGGCCCGGTGCCCTGGAGGGGGCCTGCCAGGTCACAGCCCGGCTTTCTTTTGGGATTTATTCCTAAGTTATATCAAGCAGTTGCAAATTGGTGTCGTTTTTTGCGCTTAAAGCTTCAGAAATTTCACATCTCTCTTGGTAACTTATTCAAATACCAAATAGCTCCTGGTGCTGGGAGCTTTCTTTTTGATATTTAACACAAATGTCTTATGCTGTGGTTTATTTGGGGTTTCTTAAGATTTGATGAAAGAGATCTAAGTCTTAAAATTATTTGACGGCAAACATATTTTTAAAAGCCCCTCCTTAAATTTAATAGTCTCCTATATAAAAGCTACTAATTTTAATCATCACCGTAGCTGCTACATTAACACGTTTGCCACGTCAGAAAGTCTGCACCCCAGGAAATCGTTGTTGCCACAATTACAGACCTCTTCCCATCAACGGCTGCTTAAAAATGAAGACAGTCAATAGGCTGCATTAAACAAGTTATAAATCAACACAAATTCTTAAAACACAGATTTACAAAGAATATAATTTTCTGTATTGTGTGTCCTTAAAATCTCAGGCTGGGAAAAGAACCAGGTCTCAAACTAGGTCTTGGGCCTGTGAAATTATTGCAGAGATATTGCAGGTGGACAGAGTTATCTGGGGAGAAAAGAGGGAGGAAGGTGTCAGTCACCCCCAATAAAAACTTGAAAATTCAATGTTACAAGTCACTCTCACACATCAGAGTTGATTTCCTCCCATTCTAACCAAAAGGAAAAAAATGTGTGTGTGTATTATATATTGATATATAAATAAAAGAGAATTACATGAAAATGCTTATAAGATGCATTGGGATTCCATGGGTACCAAGTATCACTTGAAATTTAATATTTAATATGATGAGCACAAAAATGATATTCAACATATGTATAATAATTTCCAGAAAACATACAATTAAGAATTGAGCTATTTTTCATATATTTGAAAATTGACTTTCCATTTTCATAAATCAAATCCAAGCAGAATGTTAAGTAACTCTCTAGTTTTTAATGACATCAGAAGAGTAACATATTTTATTCTAAAGTCCACACGTGCCGTGGGCAAGGCGTGTCTAAGGGGACGAAGTATGCCACAGGGGCTTCCGTGCACCTGGCTGCAGCCGGGGCCCCTCACTCGGGAGGTTTGTCAGAACCTGCCACGACCAGGACGCTGCGCATGGAGCAGTGACTGTCTACTGGGGGAGCCAGAGACTACGGAAGGAGCCTGCAGCCCTGCGCCTGCAGCCCTGCCAGCTCGGGAGGGACGGGGTGCTGGCCCTGGTGGGAGGGGAGGGCTCCCCGGCAAAGCGGCCTGAGCCTGAGGTCCCCTAGGACTCAGAGGCAGGTCAGATGCTTCGGAAAGGACAGGGAAACAGACAAAACACCTGGGGAAAACCAGAGAAAGAAAGTGAAAAAGTTCACGTAGGAAATGGAGATACAAAGGCCTTTACTGGAGTGGCCGCCCCCCACCGACCTGCGGTGGATTCGGAGGGAGCCGGGGGCACCGTCGCAGCCTTGCTCCCCCGAAATAGCTCGAGGCGAGTGCTGGGTCCTGGGAGTTCCCTGGACATGTGCGTGTTGTGTGTTGTGTGTTTGTGTGTTTGCTGCTGTTTGGCAGCCGCATCGAAGCCCTGTAGGAGGTCGGGGAGACTCAACGCAGACGTGGGGGAAGCCACGGGGTGCAGGGCAGCGCTCCCGGTGGGGCTCCGGCTTCCTCCTGTGCCGTCTGCAGCCTCTGAGCCCAGGCGGGATCCATCTGTCAGAACACAGTGGAGAAAGGGCCCAGTACATTATGAAACCCAAATTTTTTATTTTTCTTAGCGTGCGATGTGCTTCCAGTTTATCCCATTTCTCTGAACAGACACACTTAAGTCTCCTTTTCTCAAGTGCTGCTAAGATTAAGGAATGGAAACAAGCACGGACGTATGAGACACAGAGGGGACCAGACCTCGGCAGGTGGCCTGGAAGCTGCAGTTGGATGGACAAACAGGGCACTCGCTGGGGACACAGGGAGCTGACCCCGAGCCCCGGAGGGGGACCCAGTGACAGGCACCACCACACCCAGAAGGCGTCAGAGCCACCGAGAGGGTCTGGAACACAGGAGCGGGGTCTCTAGCGGGGCCCACCCAAGAGCCACAGTGGTCTGGTGGCACCTGCACGGGTGGCACATTCCAGCCGCTTCCTCTCAGCTCCAAGGGTCCTGGCGGAGGCTGGAGCCTTCCTCCCTGAGAAAACCGACCAGCCAGGCAACGCGTCCTGGATCCCTGATGGTCTTCACATTGGGTTCTGTCAGTTGGAGCAATAATGTGTTCACACACATGTGCACACATGCACACACATGTGCACATAAACACATGCACATAAACGTACACACAAGCATACACATGCACACACACATGCATACATGTGCACACATAAACACATGCACATAAATGTACACACAAGCATACACAGGCACACACATGTGCACACAGGCACACATGTACACAGAGACACACATGCCCACATGCACACACACGTACACACAGGCACATACACATACACACATGCACACATGTGCACACAGACACACATGCACACAATTGCACACATGCACACACATGCACACACATGTACACATGGACACACATGCACACATGGACACACATGCACACACAGGCACGTTCCATTACTTCTAAAGCATTCTCTAAGGTTTCAAATGTAAAAGTAAAATTCAAAAGTGTTCTCAAACAGAGTCTCAACCCAAGGTCTCTCGTGCACTTCCCGCCTCCCAGGGCTCCTTGGTGCTGTGCCCCACAGTCCCTTTGTTAGAGAAATCGTCCTGCACGTCTTGGGGAACGTCCCAGTGCTGTCCACAGAGGGCTCCTCACCTGCAGAGTGACCTCTGTCGCCGCGTGTGCAGAGCTGCTTACACGTTCCAGGGATGTGGTCACCGGCACTCATTATGGACAAAAGAACTGCCTGAGAGTTTTGTGGCTTTGCAAAATTCCGAAAGCGTAATTCCAACTTACTGGGGAAATAAAAATGTATCTTGAGTTATTAAGGAGTTTAATCAAGACATAACCTTGGGCTTTCAATAAGTGAGTTGTCTTGGCAGCGGTACGGCAGTCCCCAGGACACGGCTCGCCTGACATGTTCCTGCTCGTGACTTCACACACATCCACACACGCACATGTCTGCACCGACGCTCACATGTGCACACGCACAGGTGCACACACCCACATACACGCCATTTTGTTTTGTTTTTTGTTAATACACATTCTGCTTCTTTTTACAGTTTTCTAAAGGGAGCTCCAGTGTCACTCTGTTTCTGCAGTGACCGTGTGACGCTGGCAGAGAGGTGCCTGTGTCTGTCACTCTGCAGACAGCAGCCGCGTCCTGGTGGCAGGGCCCTGCTTCATCCACCCAGGTGTCTGCAATGCCAAAAACTGTTGCCTCATCCCAGAAGGTGTTCAGAACGTGGCCTGACTCTAACAGCTCCTGTTCTTCGACCAGGTGCAAGGTGCAAACGTCCTGACTGCCTTCCGGCAAGACCACCCTCGTGGGGAAGGCCCACCTGCAGGGCTTCCGCCGTGAATGGCAAGACCCGGGAATGGGCCGTGCCCCCTGGCCCTGAGAGCAGGCCCGTCTTGCAGTTTCTGTCTGGCTGGGAGTCCCGAGGGTGCCCAGAGCCCTGAAACCCTCCACGCCTGACACGATGGCTTGGAAGGCTGGGCCACTGTCAGGCCTCTCCCTGCCGCCCCCCCACTCTGCCTCATTTCTGGAAGCCAGCCGCGGCGTTCAATAATTCAGGAGGAGCACGAATCAGCATATCTTACAGCATATTTGATGTGCCAACAAACAGACTGCAGACTGTTTCATTTCAATTAGCCCCTTTGTTGCCAACAAAGGCCGGACAAACACCCTGAGCGAGGCCGGGCCGCAGTGCTCTGCCTGTGCCCGGGTCCCTGTGTTCGGAGCTCCTGCGAGCAGGTGCCACACGGCCACGCCACGCGCCTGCTCCTCCTGACTCCGGCTGCCATTGTTCTCTGGTGTCATTTACCTGGATCGAGTGACTTTCTCCAGCCCAGGAACGAGACACGGCTCCGCTTCCAGGGCCTCTGATCTCCGGGGCTAATTGGCTCAGGTGTAAACTGAGCCAGCAGGGCTGGGACTTTGAAGTGAGTGGGCCGCGCAGCGCCCGGGAACATCCCCGTCTGTGTGTCAAATACCAGCCGGCCAGCCCTGCTGCTCAGACCCGCTAATAAAGAACGCACGTAATCACGTTGTAGTACAAGGCTCAAATCCATGCTGCTACTTTATTGCAAGCTTGTCATTAATTTTGCAGGCTGGACCTGGAATGCAATCTGACCCATTTTTAATAAGCGGGGCGTCTGCGCCAGGGTGTGCGTGTGGCACAGGGTGACACCAGCTGTTTCTTCCTCACACACGGAGCCACCTACGCTTTGATCAATAATGCCGCTTCGCTTTGAAAGAAGGCTCATTTTGTAACGATGCGGGAAGGGCCTCCCCGCCCCGCGCCTGAGGGCTGTGTGTCAGGCGGGCACAATGGCGGAAAGGTCAGTCCCAGTGCTCGGGGACACTGGCCGCTCTGCCTGCGGCCACCTTTCCTCAGCCCCCTGGAAGGTGCCCCGACAGGGCCCGCACCCCTCAGTCTGGTCTGCATTTGGCTGCTATAGAAAAGAACAAAGCAGGCTGATTCTGCCCACATTCGCTTCATTTTTGATGTGCAAAACTACCCTGTGAAATGATACAGACGGCAGTTTCCTTCCTGAAGGACCACGGCCACCGCGGGAGACTGCGTCACACGCTCACACCTGGCAGTGTGCGTGGCCCGTGCGTCCATGTTCCTCCTTCGTCTCTGACATGTGCGCTTCCGGCTGTGGGCGTGACATGCACGGAGCTCCTCACACCACTCCACACCGTGCACATGCGCCTCCAAAACTGCACGTTAATTAGATATTTTGGGAAACTAAAGGTACCTTAAGGTAGGCACGTGGTAAGTTACAGACAAGAAGCACATTTCAGTGTTATCATCGACTGCCCACTAGAGAAAACAAAGTTTTTCCTTGGGGCCACAGTGTTTTAGTGTGAAAATAGAATAAAAACTTCGCAAACAAAGTGATGATTTCTAATTTAATGAAAAATGTGTTGTTTTTTATTGTTTGCTGTGCACAAGTTATATGCGACTCGAAAAATAGTTCACGTGGCTCCCAAGGTGAAGAGGCCTGAGTTACACGCATTTCACGAGGCCCTGGGCTCAAAACTAGTGTGAGTTAAATACAACTCATGGGGCCGTTAATGTGTTAAACTATAAAACATGAACTTCCAGGTACTTTTGCATTAGAGGCTGCAACACCCAGGCCCCTGGAACATAAGTGTACTCAGGGACATTTGGTGGCAGCGGTGGCCTGCTCGGGCTGCCATGACAGAGTACCAAACGCCGGGGGTCTTAAACGACAGCAGGGTACTTACCACCTCACAGTTCTGCAAGCTGGAAGTTCAAGACGGAAGTGTTTTCTCCTGAGGCCTCTCTCCTTGGAGAGCAGGTGGCACTTGCTCCCGTGTCCTCACAGGGTCGTCCTTGGCACGAGTCTGTGTCCTAATGTCTTCTTCCTATGAGGACAACAGCGGGGTTTGATCAGGGCCCATCCAAGTGGCCTCATTGTAACTTAGTTACCTCCCTGAAGACTCTGTCTCCAAACATAGCCGCATTACGAGGTGCCAGGTGTTAGGATGTCAGGGAATAAATCTCGGGGAGACAAAATCTAGTCCACCACAGCGGAAAGGTGTGAGAAGCATTAACCTTGCTATCCCATGACCAAA
This sequence comes from Lemur catta, assembly GCF_020740605.2. NCBI lineage: Eukaryota > Metazoa > Chordata > Mammalia > Primates > Lemuridae > Lemur > Lemur catta. The sequence continues at coordinate 1,330,870 of NC_059139.1, forward strand.
CATGACACAGTGCTGGCGCTGCCCCTGGACAGGGTGGAGGGCTTGCACCGTGACAGCACCCCAGCCCTGGCCAGGCAGGGGCACTTGGTGGGTTTGCAGCCTCTGGAACCCCCGAGGGGCTGGGGTGTAAGCTCTACAGCTCTCCGGAAAAGAGTCAATTCAGAATCCTCCAGCCCAAACCCCAGGGACTCCTGCCTCACTCCCGCATGGAACAGCTGATAAAAATGAAAGGAGACACTTTTCTGCAGTCTCTGTGGCACAGGGACATGTCAAGTGTCCCACTGCTTTGGCAACAGCAGGTCCTCCTGCAGCTGGGCACAGCCCTGCCTGGACCACAGCACCCTTGGCACGAGGTGTGGGCTGCCGTGAGCAGGCATCCGTGAGCAGCGGCCCCAGTGTCACTGCCCTCGAGGGGCACCCACATTGGAGCTGCCGGTTTTGGTGCCAGCAGCAGAAATAGACCCCCAGGGGACGGAAGGAGAAACAGTAAACATGTCCCAGGACCCTCAGAGTGAGCCGAGAGGAGTTTACCTGGGGAAGAAGGGGTCCCACTGCTCTGTCCCTGGAGCCCCTCTGCCCCCATATCTGGCAGACGAGGGTGCCGGGCTACAAACCCCGTGTACCCCTGGAAGGGATCTCCTCATTAGTGTTATGTTAACCTTTAGTCCTGGCTGCGGGTGGAGAATCTCAGGCTATTAGTCCATTTTCCTCGACAATCCTAGTCCCAAGAAGCTGTCCTTGTGCAGTGGGGAGAAAGGACGCGCCCCGCCGTGTCTGTCTACCTCTGGCCTCCTTGGGTGCAGCGCGAGGGATTTGGAGAGGGGATGCTGGCTGTGAGGTGGCCGCACGTCAGTACAACGCAGAAACTGGAAACTGCCCCTGGGACCCAGACACAGCAAACACAAACAAGGCACTTTGCCGGGGAGCGCCCTGCACACCCAGGAAGCCCTTAGTGCAGGGTCTTCTGAGACCCGGGACAGAGAAGCAACAAGGGACGGAGACAACAGAAACTGAGGAAGCGCATCCGTGTAACCTGGTTTTACTCTCCTGTCGACAGAAACGACACATCGCTGTTACCACGGGAATGGGAACGTCGGACGTCCCGACGCGGACAGCAGCAGAGCTGAGTGGACAGGTGCGTCGGGGGAGGCTGCGCGGAAACGCAAGGCGCCAACACACGCTTGATGAACCGGGTCCTGACGGGGACGTGCAATGACCTTTCGTTCACACTAATGAGCAGGACAAACGAGAAACAGCAAAGACACGCTAGGGCCTCACCTGTTCATCAACACCAGGTGAGAGCAACTTCGCTGCCTGACGCTGTGACGGTTTTCAAATAGAAAGAATGTTTCCTCAATTTTCTGTGCAGTTTGCAGCATCATGGCTACAGAAACACCACATTTTTAGTTTAATCTGCATTGTTAACATTTCTACATCACTTTCTGAAGTCTGTCATCAATACGATGATAAATCCAGCCCTGAAGTGCAGTGGTTGCCAGTTTCGGTCATGCGAACACTCCCACCGTGGCCCCTGCAAGCTGTCACGTGGTGTGGCTCCGTGTTGAGCGACACGGTATTTGCATCACATAGGTGAGAGACACACACAACCTAGAAAACGTGGATGACGGTAAAATGTTATAAAACAATTAGAAAACGGTGAGTCTGGAGTGTTTATTGTCAATATTTGTAATATAATTGATTTAATTGTAGATTGGTATCATTAAAATTGGCTGATTCTTCACTCTGCAAGGACGGAGCAAGTGATGCAATTGTGTAAAGGAAACCTCTAGAAAAATGTGTTCCAGCAGGAAGTCTTACCGTGTGTGCAGTCAGAGGGTGATACCAGATTTCCGGGACCTGGCAGCGTTCTTGATCTCAGGGGAACTGCAGTCCCTGAGCATCGCCCGGGTTTCTACCGTGGGAGGTTCTCACACTTGGGCCACGTCAGGACGACCCCCGGGGCACATTACACACAGAGCGCCGGGCTATGGCCTCACAGTGTCCGAACAGTGAGTTTCAGGAGGGGCTGAGCTGCTGAGTCAGGACTCAGGAGGACACGGTAGCTGTGGTGTAAACGCAGTGCTGCTTCATTAGAGACACACGTCACATAGGTCAAAGGAGATCCACTTGCTATTGATTTACATGCATAAAATCAAGGTATTTACCAGCAAGCTATAATTTGATATTATGTATGCTTTATATTTAGAGCCAAGTATTTTAATTTTAAAAGTTTATAGACACTTATGAAGCATATCAGTTTTTATTAGCCTACACAAGATACAATTATTCTGCAGAAAATATACTACTTACCTGATTATTAGTGAGGGTGAAATGTTACATTTGTGCTGGGAAAGTATTTTTAGATCCACACTACAAGATAAAACTATTTAAGTGGAAATGGATCCAGCTTATTCTTCAATTTTCCATCTGTAGCTCTTATTAAAAATTATGCAAATTGTGATAAATAAAATAAATAATTATTCACTTGGATATTAATAAAAGCTATTTATTGTCATTCCTTAAGTAACACACCTTAAATATAGTTAAGGTCCGTATTACAACTGTGAACAATGCATTTTCCCCAACTTGCATAAATTCCTCTTTCCCGGTCATTTGAGTACAGAACTCATTTGAATTCCGTTGCCACGTCCGGCACCTGCAAACTCTGCAGAAGTGCTTCGAAAAATCACACGTCTGCACTCTTGACATTTCCAGGGGAACGGTGGCCGTCGTCTCTGCAAAACAGTTTAAATATCTGGTCCTAGGTTTTTAATTATTACTGAGGAAGAAAGCCTTGCGCGCCCAGCCTCATCCCAGCACTGCTAATTAGAGACCCTCACCCAATGCCCGCTCTGGACGCGGGGACGGGGGAGGAGCGGCTGGCACCACAGAACGTGAGGGATGACATTCAGCACGGCAGCGCGCACCCCTCGTCCCTACGCCTGCCTCTCTCGGGTGCAGAGTTTAAACACGCACGGGGGTTTACAATGGTTTATTTAAATTTAAAAACAGTGTTTCACACTGAAAATCACACCTAGAAAGGTGTGGCGCCTACCAGGTTTTTTGTATAACCGCTAAAGTTTGGCCGTGGTGCGCTGCCCGGCACGCTCTGTACCTGGGCGTCCTTCACGCCTCAGAGCCAAGCCCCAGCCAGGATGGCTGGGACACGGCGGAGGTCCCAGGGTGCAGCTCGGCCGGCCGCCTCCGCCTGGCACCCCTCAGAATGGGCGTGAGCGTGGGCTTCTCCAAGTTCAGTGAGGTTTGAGAGAAAGACGTTGAGCGTGTGGCGAGTCGGCGTGTTCCTCAGCATCCCGCACGGAGGCTGCAGGGGACTCGCGAAAAGCATCTACCTGGTGAAATGCCCAGGTGCCCTTCCCGCCACCCTCCCCGCCTTCCAGGCAGCTGTCGCTGAGCACACCAGGGGACAGTGACACGAAGGGTGCGTGACTTGATCATTACTGAGAGCGAATGATATAGCACTCACTACCTATGTGTGCTGGAGTGTCACAGCAACCCTGTCACTCCCCAAATGGGGAAACTGAGGCAGAGGAGTCAAGGTGCCTGCTTACAGAGCTCTGAGTCGTGAGTTTGTCGAGAAGCCTGTCAGTCACCTTCCTGTCTCAGAAAGGGAACCGTTTTGAGGACGTTCCTCTATGGAAACGCCCAGTTCTGAACACAGTGACAACATCACTCTTGCTTCTGCGGTTCTCTAACGCAGCCTCAGGGGCAGGGATTTCTGTTTGCAGGTCGCTCTCCCTCCTGGGGTTTGGGGCACTTCTGAAAGGCGCGTCCACACAAGCAGCAGGGGTCACAGGCCTTACAGGAGTGTTTTTGTTTTCATCCTTTGACTTGTTTGTCTTTAAATATGAGTGTTACCATGCGATGCTGCACGTGAACTGGAGGCAGGGACAGTCCTATTCCTCACCGTGCACAAAGAATGAGCTCAGCAGGAGTTTGTTAACTGCACGCATGGACGAAGGTTTGGAGATACCTACAGAGGACTCCACGACACAGGTGTGGGCTGCACCTGGGCAGATGAAAGCACCACCCTCAGTCACGGTGCTGAAATGACCTTTCCGGACCTCTGTGCAGTGTACTGGCTGCTCAGCTGTGCCCACGGGGGTCTGTTTCTCTACCTGCCACCAGGACATCATTATAATGCCACACACTCCTCACCTGGCCTAGCTACTCCTGAGGACACTGTTATAATGAGTCTCCCTGCATGACTTTGCAAGGATTATTTTTTAAGAAGCTTAGAGTTCATTACAGACATTACCTGCAAATTCTCCAAGTACCCAAAGAAGTATATTAATATATTTATTCCTCTTTTCTAAGTCCCAGCCACAGAGAAGAGTGTCTGTGACAACATCAAGCAGACCAACACATATGCAGCAGGTATACCAGAAGGAGAGGAGAAAATTGGAAAAGGGAAAATATATTTAAACTTAATGGCTTGAAAAATCCCAAGCTCAATTTAAAAAATTAAGTCTGAGGATCCACGAAGCTCAGGGAACTCCTAGCAGGATAAAAACAGAGAACTCTATACCTACCTACATCACAGGCAAACTGTTGACAAAAACAAAAGGAAATTTTCTGAGAGTAGATTTTAGATGCCCTGACACACACAGAAAATGGTAACTATGCAAAGCAGTGAAAATTTATGTTAAGTTTCTTGCTAGAGTAATCATTTCATTACAAAAATGTACATCAAATCATCTTAAGTATATATAATAAAAGGCACAAACTGGTTTGAAGTCAACTGACAAAAAAATATGTACCAGTCAATCGCCATTAAAAAATAGGCCCAAGTGGCTTCATAGGTCAATTTTATAAAACATTTAAAGAAGAAATAAAGTCAATTCTACTCAAACTCTTTCAGAAAATAGAAAAGAATGAGGCATTTCCCAACTCCTTCTATCAGGCCAGGGTTTGCCACATACTCAAATTGTAAAAATATGCGACAAGAAAAGAAAAGTTCAGACCAATGTCCCAAATGTATATGGATTCAAAAAATTTTAACATAATTTTATAAAACTAAATCCAGCAGCACATAAAAAGGATTGTGCATTATGTCCACGTGGGACTCATGCCAGGAACGCACGGTTGGTTTCAATACAAAAATCAAAGGGTGTATTATCTAGTGGGCATAAATCACTTTTAAAATTTTTATTTATTTTTAGAGATGGGATCTCACTCTGTGGCCCAGGCTGGAGTGCAGTGATGTGAGTATAACTCACTGTAGCCTCAAACTCCGGGGCTCAAGCTGTCCCCCCACCTCAGCCTCCCGGTGTGCTGGGATTTCAGGCATGAGCCACTGCACCTGGCCTAAATCACTTGTAATTCTCATATAAAAGTTAGGTTAAAACACAAAAACATTAAAATAATTACAGCTGCAATAATTTGTTAATGGCTAAAAATATTTAAAAGTGTAAATTGTTACAACAACATAAAATGTGGTCATTGTCAACTTCCGATGGCCACTGCGCTCCTCATCTTCAAGGCTCTCATCTCCTTTGCAAAACTTCTTGAGCCACCCCTCCACTGCATGTTCGTTAGCAGTCCCTGGGCCAAATGCGTTGTTGATATTTCGAGTTGTCTCTGCTGCTCTTATGACCCGTTTTGAACTGGAATAAGAAATAGCTCAATTTTGCTTTTTGTCTAACATCATTTCCATAGTCTAAAATAAATAGAAAATAAACAGCAAGTAATAAGTCATGAGCAAAATACATAAAGCAAGAAATGTGTATTTAAATGATGTAGAACATAAACACATTTATTTAAGAATGTATTCCAATATCAGATGGCAAATTTCAGCAGTGCTAAAACCTCAATTACTTTTGCACCAACCTAATATATGAGGTGGTAAATGTTAATTACCTTGATTGTGATAATCACTTCACAGGAAGTACATATATCAAATCATCAGATTGTACACCTTAAATATATACAATTTGTATTTGTCAGTTATGCCTCAACAATGCTGGGGAAATTAAGACATGTAAAATAGACATTTCACCAAAGAAGAGGTGTGAATGGCTAATAATCTCATATAAAGATGCTAAACGTCATTAGTCATTAGAGTAATGCAAAGTAACACTGCGAAACCATTGCAAGCACAATAACTGCGATTCGAAAACAATGCACGGATACTCCAGTGATTAGAGTCAAGACGACAGACAAAGGGGAAAATGCCGGTGACCTTGGGTTTGGTGGTGACTACTTAGATGCACGCAGCACCAAAGGCACAGGCCATGGAAGACAGCTCACAAGCCGGGCTTCACTGAAACAAACAATTTCTACTTTGCAAAGACACTGTCAAGAGAATTAAAAGAAAAACCACAGATTAAAAGAAAATATTTGCAAAAGACATATCTGATAAAGGTTTGGTATCACAAATATACAAAGAAACTCTTAAAACTCAACAATAAGAACACAAACAACCTGATTAAAACATGGACCAAGGACCTTATCAGAAACCTCACCAAAGAAGATAGGCAGATGGAAAATAAACATATAAAAAGACACCGCAGGTCACACGTCATCAGGGAAATACAAATTAAAACAACACCGAGGTACCACCACGTACTATTAGAATGGCCCAGATCCAAATGCTGGTGAGGATGTGCAGCCACAGGACTCTCACTCGTTGCTGGAGGAAGCGCAGAATGGTGCAGCCACTTTGGAAATTGGCAGTTTCTTGCAAACCTGGGCATACCCTTACGTGACCCAGTAACCACTCTCCTCTGTGTCTGCTCACAGGAGCTGAACGTACGTCCACACAGAATCTACACGCAGATGTGCATAGCCGCGTTATTCATGACTGCCCAAACTTGGAGGTGACAATGAATAAATTGTGGGATGCAGACAATGAAATATCATTTGGTGCTAAAAAGAAATGACCTATCAAGCCATGACAAGACACAGAGGAACCTTAAATGCATGTTACTGAGTGAACAAAGCCAACCCGAAAAGATTTCTGGTGTGTCATTCTAACTATGCGACATTCTGGAAAAGGCACAACTATGGAGACAGGAAGAACAGCCACGGCTGCTGGGGTTCGTGGGAAGGGGGGGATGAGTGGCGGGCGTGGAAGAGTTCCAGAGCCGTGACAGCATTTTGTGTGACGCTGTCATGGTGGATACATTTCGTTATAAACTTATCCGAGCCCATAGGATGCTCAGCACCAAGAGCAAATGCTCACGTAGACCATGGACTCTGGGTGATAACAATGTTTCAACGTAGATTCATCAGTTGTAACAAACCGGCCTTTCTGTGGAGGGGGAGGGGTGTTGACCAGTTGGGGAGACTGTGCACGTGTCAGGGCAGGAGGTACAGAATCTCCGTATCCTCCATATCCTCCACCCTACTTTGCTGTGAACCTAAAACTGCTCTAAAAACTAAAATCTATTTAACAAAATGACTGGCAGTACCTAGTGTTGCTTCAGATAAGAAGAAACAAATCTTCATCCATTGCTGGCAGAAATAAAGGTGTTAGAGAAACTTTGGGAAACAGTTTGACAGTTTCCTAAAATATTAAACATGTACTTACCAGATGTCCAAGCAATTCCACTCCTAAAAATCTAGCCACGAGAACTGCAAACCTAAGTCCATACTGAGTGTTGTACGTCAATGCTCATAACAGCATTATTTATAGAAGCAAAACACTGGGAAGAGCAGAGGCCGTCAACTCATGAATGAGTAAAATGTTGCCCATCCGGAAAGTGGGATGCCATTCCGCAGTAACAAGGAGAAAATTGTCAACACCTGCTACAACGATGACCTTTGAGACATTGTTTTAAGTAGAGGAAACCCGACACAAGAGTCCACATCTTATAAGCACACACACACACAGACACACCCCTGTCCGTCTTTAGTTCAGAAATCCTTTGACATTATGGATTTCCTATCATCAGTACAGCTCTGAATGTTTATATAAATAGGAGGAGAAGATGTCAGAGCTCCTGATCCTAAACACCTCTGGTGTGTACAACAGACACAAACTTTTTAAGAAGGCAAATCTGTAAAGACAGGAAGTGTTCGGTCACTTCCTGAGGCTAGGATTAGACACAAAGGTGTCTGCAAGGGGTTACAAGAGGACTTCTGGGGTAGAGAGACTTTTCTAAGACTGAATTGTGGTGATTATTGTACAACTCTATGAATTTACTAAAAGTCATTCAACTGAACATTAGAAATTGGTGAGTTTTATAAATTATACCCAGTAAACATCTTTAAATAGAATAGACTGATATGAAAATAGCACATGTCAAAATATTTGAGAAGTATCTAAGGGATATATTGCAGTAGATAGATACTCTTATTTGCTCATATTTTTCTAAGTATAAGAAAAGCTAAGATAATAACATTTTAACATTTAACTTGAGAAATTTAAATAAGGATACCCAAATCAAATGGAAGGGAGAAAATAACAACATAAAATTAAAAATAAGAGTACAATAGAGTAACAACAAATGTATAAGATAATGGTTTAAGATATAAATCAAATAGAAAATATCAGGTAAGATTGATCCACAAAAATGATAAGGCTCAGATCTATTAGAAGGAAAAGGTGGTGACTATGATTGCTGTACCCACAGTAGACATTTGAAAATAATACAAGATTTCATAAAAACATAAAAACAGGCCAATAAACTTAAATATTGAGATTGAATTAGATAATTTATTAAAAAATATCTGCTGTAACTGCCGTGAGGGGACATAACATTTTATAATAATACAAAATCTCTGGAGAACTAGAGTTAATAGTTCAATACTCACTTTAAAAAAATGCAATTTGGGACATTTTTTAGGCAAGTTCTAGCAATCACTCAAAAATCAGATCACTATACAACATTTCCAAAGAAACAAAAAATAACATTATCCAGGTAATTTTGTCAGACTGCTAAAATCTGATGCACAAATGAAATGAAGATATTATAAAAAATAAAAAGCAAAAAAGCCAATTTCACCATTGAATGCTCAAAATACCAAACAGATATCAATACACTGAATCCAATAAAATTTAATTTGAGAAGGAGTAATAATATATTTTGAACAAGTTGAGCTTATTACAGAAATGCAAGGTGTTTTAACATTATGAAATGTATTAAAGCAATCTGCCATATTAATTAAATAAGAAAAGCATGTATCCACCACAATAGATGCAGAAAAAGCACATGATATGAATCATAATTTCTTTTAAAAAAGTTTTGAATTAAGAATGATAGGAAGGTTCTTAACCTGAAAAAGAGTATCTACTAGAAAGTCTACAGCAAATGTCAAAGGTAGATGTGAATCATTAAAAGCCCCCTTTAAGTTAGGAGCAAGTTGAAGACATTCGCTAGCAAGGTTTCTATTTCAATATTTTACTGAAAGTCCTGGTTATTACAACCACATAAGACAGAGCAGTTACTAAATTGTAGAGGAAGAGGCTACAATGTTCTTGTTCTTAATATTATTAATGTAATTTTCTACATGGAAAATGCAGGGAAATCTACAAACTGTTATATCCGTGAAAGAAATTAGTACATTTGCTACATATAAATTCAATATCAAAACTCTTAATATATCAGCAAAAAAATTAAAGGTATAAATTTTAAAATACACTAGTGCACTCACGTACAAAAGATTATTCATGTAATCTTTGGAAAACTATAAAATTTTGTTGCAGATGAATTTCTTTGTTAAAGAAGATCTAAATAAATGGAAAGATACTAAATATTTATAGATTAGAATACTCAATATCTTAAAGGTATCTATTTTTCCTACATTTATCTATAGACCCCCACGGTGGCTTGTGAGAAGTAACCTGCCCCGCCGTGGCGAGGCCACGTGTCAGGGATACAGGGTGGCCTTTCGGAGCTGAGCGTGGTCCCGGCTGGCAGCTAGCAAGAAAACAGAGTCTTTTTTCCTGCAACTGCAGAGAGACGGACCTGCCGGCCACGGGCAGGCTTGGAAGCAGATCCTCCTCCCGCTGAGCCCCTGATGGGACCACAGCCCTGGCCGACCCTGCGTTAGAGAATTCAGCCGCACCACGCTCACGCCGATGACCTGCGGAAATTGTGAAATGAGAAACAGGTATGTTTTAAGTTACTATGTTCGTGGCAACTTGTTCGTCAGCGTAGGAACTTAATACGATGTCGTCACTGACCCAGAGAGAAAGGTCAGGGAACAGACTCTCGGTTCCAGCCCGGGGAGGTTCAAACCCTGGCTCCACCCCTCGCTGGCAGAGCAAAGTGGCCACGCAGCTCTGCACCGCGGGTGTCAGGGGCCTGCTCTGTCGGGGGCAGGCGGAAACAGCGCCGGCCTTTAATATGCTGTGTGCAACACACGCGTTCCGAAAGGCATGCACACACAGCGAGCACCGCACCGACAGGGATGCATCACAATAAACACTTTAAATTGTTGATTTGGAAAAATGTACATGTCTGAACGCCCACAGATTACTTGATTTGACCTTGTTCTTCTAGTTGAGATTTAGCGCTAAGTCCTGTGCAAACATCATTAAAAACATACTTCTCTTGCCTTCTAGTTTACAATTTAAAAGAGATAACATTGAAGCAAATATACACGTGAAAACATAAAGCAAATGTGTAAAATTTGTGCAAACATCAAACATAATTAAGGCTGATGTTTTTAGTGTGTGCCGAGTAGTGTTATTGGTTCTGGTGTTTTAATATTTGCTCAGGGAGGCTGGGTGGCTCTGACTGCTCGAGACTTGCAAGGGAAGGTGGCCCCAGTGGTGAGAGCCACACGGGGGTGGCCACGGGGACATGGGTGCTCTGGGGAGGTGGAGGTCGGCTCCCAGCCCAAGGCACGGCACGCGGCTGGGATTGAGTTACCCGGGGGGATGGCAGGGAGCGCGTGCGTCACGTGAGCGGGAAGCAGTGAGCACACAGTACTATTCTTCACAACAGGGAGCAGAGTTCAGCATCGAGTCCTGGAAAGAGTTCAGCAAGCTTGTCACCACCAGGACCTGAGCCAGCAGGGTGACTGGCGCATTTGGAAATGGTCCTGTGATGTCTGTCGGTGAAGCAGACACCAGCGGAAATGCACTATCAAAATACGATGCGAGGGACATTCAAGGAGACATAGTGAGGCACCATCTTTCTCTCCTCCCTCCCTGCCTCCGTTCCTTCCTTCCTTTTTCTCCCTTTATTTATTGCTTTTTCTCGCTTTGCTTTGTCTGTCCTTCCTAGAAACTGAAGACCACAGGGGCTATGTGACATGTCCCATGTGTCAGGTTCACGTGCCCCTTCCAGGCAGCCTGTGGACCACCCAGTCCCTCATGCCCCCCAGGGATGACCCATCACCCCCTACCCCAGTGAAGAAGGGGGTTCTCAACACAGAATGGGGACTCATGTGCAGCTTTGAAACTTTGCCGTCCTCTTGTCCAGTCTTACACAGATCAGCCCCTGAAGCTCTCAGGGACAACAGTTCCAGGTAGAGCTGGGGTCAGGGTAACATCTCCTGAGTCCTCTTGGTGGACGTGGCCCTGGATCCCTCCTCCAGCTTGCTTGGTGACCACGGATCTGCACACTTCACTCCCGTGGCTCCCCTCCATGGCCCCTCCTCAGCGCCCTTCTTTTTTTTTTTTTTTTTTTTGAGACAGAGTCTCGCTCTGTTGCCCAGGCTAGAGTGAGTGCCGTGGCATCAGCCTGGCTCACAGCAACCTCAGACTCCTGGGCTTAAGCGATCCTACTGCCTCAGCCTCCCGAGTAGCTGGGACTACAGGCATGAGCCACCATGCCCGGCTAATTTTTTGTATATATATTTTTAGTTGGCCAGATAATTTCTTTCTACTTTTAGTAGAGACGGGGTCTCACTCTTGCTCAGGCTGGTCTCGAACTCCTGACCTCGAGCAATCCACCCGCCTCGGCCTCCCAGAGCTAGGATTACAGGCTTGAGCCACCGCGCCCGGCCTCAGCGCCCTTCTTTCTCTGCCTGCCCTGGCATCGCAGCACCTGCTCAAACCTCTCCACTCACCCTCGCCCACTGATGGCACCGGCTGCCACCTTGGACCCGCCTGTCCTTGCTGGCCACTCACAGGTGGCTGACCCCTCCCATGCTCTCCCCTGAGCTCCTGAGCCATGTGGACAGAGACCACTGTCCTCTCCAGGTGGGGTCCGCCGACGTGTCCCACGATGGCGTCTGAAATCGGGCTTATCTCCTCCCTTGGTGCCCAAAGCTGGCGTGTGTCGTCACACTCAAGCGACTCCTAAGTGCCCCCAGCATTCAGCCCCTCCCCCGCGGCCTCCGCGTGCACCCACAGCCACAGCTCCCACCTGGGCACGAGGACGCTCACGGCAGGCAGAGCAGCTGTCCTGAGTGCCCGTGTGACGGGGCATCCGTGGCCAAGGCCAGCCTCCTCCTTAGGATAGGTCTGACCCCTAAGGTGGCTTGAGAGGCTGCCTGCTTGGCCCCTGGTGACCTCCCGCCCGCCTCAAGCCCCCTGACTGTGCCTGTGACCTTTTGTTTGTGGCCCTCAGTAACCCTCACCCACGTGCCACTCCGGCTAATTTTCCTCACGTCACCGAGGCACCGCGTCTCCAGGAAGCCTTCTCTAAACTCCCCGACCCTGCCCTCCCCGGCTGGAGCTACTTTTCTCTCAATGTTACTGTCCCAGCAATCGGCTAAGGACCAAACGGTCATTTCTCATCTCCCCGCGTCCCGTGTCCACCGCCTGGCCCGGGGCCACAACCTCGGTGAGGTCAGGAGCGCCGCCCGGTTCACCTCCGTGGCCTTAGACTGGGGGCTCACAGAGGTAGCCGTCAGATTCTCCAGGTGGGCCGGGACACTGCCTGTGCTCTCAGGGTGGGTGGGGGGCTGCTCACTGGGTCCGCGGCCCTGTGGGACCACTGGCCGGGCTCTGCCTCGGGCAGGACGGCCGGCTGGGCACCGCCCTCACCTCTGACGAGGCAGGACCGCAGGCTGTGTTCCCTGTCCCGGTGGCACCACTGTTTGGATCCTGCAGTTAGGCAGGGTTGAAGTCTGGACTCTGAGGTTGGGCAGGTCACTGCTCAGCAGCTCAGGGTGGCTGATGCCAGAGACTGTGCTCCACAGGAACGCATGGTCACAGCTGGCATCCCTGCCTGGGCAGAGAATCGGGCTGGGCTCTGAGGCTGGGCAGGGTGGCTGGCGAGGTGCTCAAGCCAGGTAGAAGCGTCAACCATGTCCTGGCAGCAACCAGCTTGCCTTTGTGGGTGGGCCATGCTGTTGCTGGCACCACTGGTAGGTGCTACCCTGACAGGAACACAGAGGCACTGCCGGGATCCACGTGCTGGCTTCTGTGAGTCCCACTGCTCTGCTTGGCTCCCGCTGGCCCCCACGGTCCAGCCCTGCAGACACCCTCAGCCTTCCCTGTGGGCTGAGAGAGACGTAGCCTCCTGCACAGCGTCTCGGAATCCCGGGGAAGCTGAGTGTCCACTTGGGCTCACTTTCCCCTCTGCAGACACCACAGGCCCCGGGGAATCCTCTCTGTGTGCAGCTGTGGTGGCCTGGGGGCAGGATGACGGGACAAGGTGGGACTGCTCCTCTCGCCCTTCCAATGCAGCAGTTCTCAGTTCTGTGGTCTAAGGGCCTATCTCAGCTGCACCCTCGAGTCTGAGATTTTTCACAAACGTGCTCTTGTCTCTGGGTAGGTGCTGGGCAGACTTTCTGTGAGGGGGACTTCCTGTTCCGCCATCTTGCTGAGAGCACAACTTAGTTAATTTCAATGATGAAACGTTTAGTTTTTAGTTTTAAGCCTATGGATAGTTTTTAATTGTTTCTCTGTGTCTTGAAATGGATAAGAAAAGCAATTTTTCTTAATACTCCAGTTACGCAAGTTATTGTGTCAGTTACTATGGAAAGATAAAATGCATAAAAGGTAGGTATTCTGCAATATAATTTATACAGTATTGGGGGAGGAACCAAAGTCAAACACAAGCAAAGTTTGTTAAGAACATATTCAAACGAGACTACTATGAAAAGTGTAAGAGCTCTCACAAAGCAACATATATTAAAAGGCCAGATCAATGGACCAGACAACAAACAACACTTCCAAGATCACTGCAGCCTGGAAAGCAAAGGCAGAATATGGTCTGGATTTTGATAGCCAGCTCAACGTTCCCTTGGTGAAGAACAGAGAAACAATGCCAGGTGAGAAGAATCATGTGTTTTCCTTTTATTATTTGTGTTGGTTTTTTTAATTTGTTTTGCTGCGTAATAAGCTACATGCTTAATCTGTTGTCCTTGGGATTCATCCCTGTCTGTGCAGGTGTGGTGCTGCGCTTGCTGTGCACGGTCCTCACGGTTCACATGCATGTTGAGAGTAAGCTGGCTGGACCAGATTTCCTCTACGTCTACATGGTCTCTGTAGGTATTTCATCTTTAACAAAACACTCATTCTAGGTCTGAAATTCCGGGCACAATAAGGTTTCCAAAGTTTGTGGGCATATGCAAGAGAATAAATCCCCAGTGTGGAAGAAACTACTGCCCATTAGAATTTTTTCCACTTATTGTCTAAGCCCTTCAAAGATAGCAGCAAAATATTCTGCTAAGTTTCATAAACTAAATGCATGTGGACAGTAGACAGATTTAATGCACATTCTGCACCTGTAGCGTTTGAGAGTGGGATGTGACTAAAAGCATGTTTTGTCCAGTCCACCTTGGATTGTTGTGATGGTGTCAGGAGGATCATGGGAACCGGGTTCTCTGGTAGTTTCCAGACATACGCGATGGGGATAAAACGAGAGAAGTGCATCAGAGAAGCCAGCTGTGGCCACGGCTCTAAACTCTGGGTCCCCGTTAGGAATCCCAGAAAATACCAATACAAGGCCGCACTCCAGACAAGTAAATTGGAATTCTTGGGTGAGGACAAGGCATTGACATTTTTAGAAGTTTCACAAGTATATGGTAGTGCAGCGAGAGTTAAGACAGGGATTCAATATCTGTATGAAAAGGACTTAAGTCAAGTGTATACGGCTCCAGTTTCACCACCGGGCTCTTGCAACCCCAACTTCTGTCCCTAAGGTATATATGAGTACAAAAATATATAAAAGTAAGCTTTAATAAAAATAGAGGGACTTCAAGTTAAAAATTTGTCATTTTTAAAGAGAAGAACACTCTCAAAATAGGGAGAAATCCTACGTCTGATATGGTGATATTTAATAGCCGTGTACGCATTTGTGCTGGAAAAACCAAATAAGACGGTGGTGGTTTATTTTATGCTGTAAATAACATTACTTTTTAGAGGTAAAGACTTACTCTAAAACTGCTTTTGCAAAAATTAATCTAATTAAGTATAAAGAATGCTTCTTAAACAGTATAAATAAAATGCAGTAATTTATTTATCAAACTTTTAATATGGAATAATATATTTTAGGTCATTAAAATTAAGGTTTAGTTTATACGTATTGTTCACAACAAAATAACTTATGGCTTTGAAATAAGCAATATTTTTACCAGGATCAAATATCAGTATATATCTAGCACCACCCAATGATTGAACAAAGAAAACTCAACAGCATCAGCGACAGCTGATATTTTTTGCCAGGTCTGTGTCAGGTAGGAAAACAGGTGCGTGCTGTGTTCAGGGGCTCCAACCCTGGTCGCAACTCCGCGCAGCAGGTTCTGGTCCAGCCGTGCTCAGCGAGGCTGGGAGGGGCGTGCGGCTTCGGGGCCGTCCTCTGAACGTTCGCTGCTCACAATCCAGTCCAGGGCGAGCGCGGCATCGTCGGGAGCGTGTCAGAGGTGCGAGGTCTCAGGCTTCGTCCACCCCACCTGCCGAATCAGAACTCGAATTTTAACGCGGCCCCCGAGGTGGTCTGTGCACACACGAAGGTTTCTCTGCCCACGTCTGTGCAAACCACCTCACAGCTTCTTTTGGATTTTAATGAAATAATTAAAAACACAAAAATGTTTTCATAATAACAATTCCCTGTGTTTGCTTAGTGCTTCAGAGTTTAAACAGTCCTTTCAAGTGAATCATGTCCTTTATCTTCACATTGTTCAGAGACATTGAGAAAATTGAAGGGGACTCTTGTGCCTTAATAAACGGCAGGTGAGAAGCCCGACACAGACCCCGACTGCGGTTCCCAGCAGTAGCCCCGTCTGTGACACGTCTCTTCCTCAGAAACGTGTGCAACAGGAGTGACCCGGCCAAGCCGTAAGTGCGCGCTCAGGTCAGGGGTCCTGCTGGCCCGTCCGAGGGACGCTCTCCGGGGTCTCTGGGTGGAGCGGGCACTGACGTCCCTCGCTGCCGGGGCCGCCCAGCACGCACGCTTTCCACGAAGCCCCCAGTGTGTCCCTGTGAAAAGATGCTGTGCTCTTTGGAACGACTAATTGTTCGGGAATGGTCCATAATTTAGTGTTTATTAGCTAGTAAAACCCTTAATCTTTACTCATTTTCCCTGTGAACTCCGACATTTCTGCACAAGCTCTCCGTCCCCGTTGTCCTCCCAAGCCGGCGGCCCCTGCAATTCCCCCAGGCGGGTCCCTGCTGCTTTTCCTTGGGCTAAGCCATTACCCCGTAAATTTAGACCTTAACCTTCTGCGCGATTGCTGGCCACCGAAGGTTAATCGGGTTCTCGGTTACTTCTGCTGCTGGAACAAGGTTACTTGGCATTGAGGAGACACTTTGCTTCTCTCTCCCACTGCCTCTGCCCAGGCCTCCGGCCACTCTCAGTTGTGTCGTTCTGAGTCCGGGGGACGTCCATGCTGCACGATGGCCTCACAGCTGCCCCTGCACCTGCCCGCTGCGCCCATCCGGTCAGCAGGACGGCCCTGGATGCCGGTGGCTCAGGAGGAAGGACACAGAGGGGCTGGGGACACCGAGCGAGTGCAGATCTCCTCCCCCGCAGGGAGCAGGACCGGCAAGGCAGGCCGTGCTGGGTAAGCAGGATAAGGAACGTCAGTACGGCTTCCAGTTTCTGAGTCCATGAGCATTTGCTCCTGAGAGAGAAAAGGAAAACAGGTTTCTAACAGCCTCATTCATCTGTCCAGGGAAACAGCCGCAGAGGCTGCTGCGTCTTGGCTGACTGCAGTGAGCACACAGGGTCGGTCTGCCCGGCTGTGAGCCTGTGGTCTCTGCTGCAGCCAGGGTCATAGGAGAGGGACAGGATCACTGGGACGGCGTGGTGGCCTCCTGTTTGCATGCACCACACACACACACACACACACACACACACACACACACACACACACACACACACACACACACACACGGGGCACTCCTTCCTCCCCGGCCCAGCCTGGCAGCTCCAGTGGTGGACCCACCTCCATCCCTCCAGACTGACCACTTCACAACCTTCAAACTCAACTTTTCATTTCTTCCTGACAAGTGGGGATGCTGGAGGACGGGGCTGTTAATGAGCTGCAAGCTCAGAATGACATTAGGGCCCGGGAGGACGGTGGCTGGGGACCGCTCAGGTGCTCGGAACGGACCGCCTCCCCCTGCACTGGGCAAAGGCTGTGCCAGACGGATTTTCTTTCACTGATTTTCCCCCAAAGTGGTATTAAAAGCAGAGGCTTAATGATAATGAATTGAATTGGTCCTGTCTGAAGGGCACTGGCTGGCAGAGTGCTGGAAACCGAGAGATCCCCGAAGCTGGCGAAGAAAACAAAAGTAATTGGATTACACAAAGAAAATAAGATCAACATTCATTAAAATTACAGTAACAGGCCGTGATTAATGAGCCGGTGCAGGAACGTGGCAGGTGTGGGGACTGCCGGCCTGTCTTCCTTGAGGAATTTCCACGGGCTTCTCAGATCAAGGGAAGGGCGTTTACTTTTTCCTAAAGATTCTTTTTTCTGAATTTTCCTTTCTAGTAACAAAGCTTTCAAAAATGGCTAATGGAGTGAGGATCTTCCAGATGGCAAACTTACCTTTTATTACTATTATTTTTATTTGGATTCCATATTTCTGGTCGCCTTTCAAGGAGAAACACCACCCCCGCTGGGCAGTGTCGGTCAGGGCTGGGCTCTGTGTGCTCAGCTGTCCCAAGTGTTCTGGGAAGGGCTCAACTTTTATCACGGCTTCCCCAAACCGGGAGCCTCCAACACTTACTCGAGGAGACGGTGGGACGGGTCCCAGGACGGGGTGTGAGAGCCGGGGGGCCCCAGCACTCGCGGCTGGGCGTGGGGTGGGTCCTCACTGGCCCTCGCCCGAGTCACACGAACTTGGGAGGGACACTTAACAGCTCCCAGTCTGAGAGCCTCATTTTCTTACCTGTGCGATGGTCATAATGACAGGGACACCCCTAGAGTCACGACAAGGGTCAATGAGGGACCACAAAGAGTCCGTCACAATGTGGACCCCAGGGAGGGTGGAATCGGCTTCCCTGGCTGGAGTGTTGACATGCGCTGAGACAACAGTGAGAGCTACGTGGGGGCTCAAGCCTGTCTGCAGAGCCTGGAGTGGGGGGCTCCCAGCGGCATGTGGGGTGGGGGACGCCGAGGCCACCTGCCGTGCCACGCCCCCTCCTCAGGTGCATTCCTGGCTCTGCACAGACACTCGGGCACGGCCGCTGCTCAGCCTCCCCCAGTTTGCTCCTCCTGGAGAAGACGCAGCCCCCCGGCCTGACGTCTGCTCTGCTCAGCAGGGGCCTTGGGCTTCTTCCTGGCACCCTGAACCCCACCTGAGCATCCCTCGTTCCTAAGGCATATTAAATGCACATTACTGCTTTAAAAAGAAGGTTAGATAAACCCCCAAACGACACTTGTTGGAGAGCCCTCTGGGAGGAACCTGACCATTGAGCGTCTGAGGCACGGTCCCTGTCCCAGGCATGGTCCCTGTCCTAGGTGTGGTCCCTGTCCCAGGTGCCATCCCTGACCCAGATGCAGTCCCTGTCCCAGGTGCGGTCCCTGTCCCAGGCATGGTCCCTGTCCCAGGCGTGGTCCCTGTCCCAGGCACGGTCCCTGTCCTAGGTGTGGTCCCTGTCCCAGGTGCCATCCCTGACCCAGATGCAGTCCCTGTCCCAGGCGCTGTCCCTGTCCCAGGTGCAGTCCCTGTCCCAGGCGTGGTCCCTGTCCCAGGTGCGGTCCCTGACCCAGGCGTGGTCCCTGTCCCAGGCGTGGTCCCTGTCCCAGGCGCTAACAAAGACTCTCTTCATGCGGGCGACGGCCGTGTACACAGACCACAGACAGAATCTCACTCTCGCAGGTGCGGCTCCCTGAGCAACAGAGGCCGTCGGCATTTCCGTTTTGCTTGCTGCCCTTGCCTGTGGCCGGGTCCTGCCTCCGCCGGGCCGGGCTTCAGTCCTGCTGCAGGCTGCCAGCCTCTGCACCTCCCTTCCGCGGAAACCGATGATGTGAAAGAGTTTCCCAACTGCGTGAGCACATGCAAACACAATAATCTGGGCTGTTTCATGGCCTAGCAGAGAAAACCACACTGCCTACCCCACATGAGCTAATTTTATAGCGTGTTATACTGAAAACTGGAGCTCCGAGCTGTAATGGCCACACGTCCAGACCACAGCTCCTTTATGCACAGTTTGTTTCCATCATGTTCAGTCTTACGTGGCGATTCATGAATCAACCGCTGAGCTTCATTCTTCCCCGCCCGCCTGCCCTCTGAAGGTCGGCCGGCGCTGCGCGCTCACTCCAGGCGCGGAGGGGCAGCTGCCCGAGCCCGCAGAAGGCCCAGCGGCCCCTGCTAAATGAATGGCCGACTGCGCTGGAGTCAGAGGCAAACACAGTTGGCACCGGGCGGGACGGCAGCGGAATTCCCGCGTGGAAGACATCTGTGCTGCATGCTCGTTGTTCTGCGTTAAAGTGGCAGCTCCCAGGAAGGAACACCACACGGTTGTCACCAGGGCAGAAACTGCATCAGGAATTAGGGGCTGGATTGTGTCCTGGGGGGACCAGGGACAGTGCCCAGAGGAAACGCTGTGTGATCACAGCCTTTGGACTCCAGGACTCTCCTGTATTTAATACCCACCGTGTCCAGGGTTCTCCGCCGGGCTCCCCGAACATGCAAAGCCTGTGAACCCCCGAGGGCCCTTCCGGTTAGGTCCCCTCATCACCGCTCTGCTGTCATGGAGGCTTCACCCAGGGAAACAAAGCAATTGATATTGCTCTAATTTCACCATTGTTCACTTTTCCAAGAACTCTTTTTTGAAAGAAATAGTCTATAACTTCTCAAATAAAGTGTCTGCATTGGATTAATTTATTGTTGATAATACTTTTTCTTTCTTTCTTTTTTTTTTTTTTTTTTTTTTAACTCTGCAACAGATTTCTTTGTTCCCTCAAAGGATCCTTTGCAATAGAACTAACCCTTGGCCCTGTGGCCCCGGAGGCCAAGGGCTCCAGGTGCTTCCAGAGGTGTCCGGCCAGGTGCTCCTGCCCCGTCTGCAGGAAAGAGGGGGCTCTGAAAAGACAGGTTTGCAGTAAATGGGGGTTTGCTGAATTTGACCCAAAATATCTTGTTAGACTTCAGAGATGCAGATCTTTCTTGTTTCCTGTTTAGAGATGATACCGGCACAGAGATTTTGAGTAGATTTTTAGGTTAATGGGGAGAATGCCCACCCCTCCAGCCCGCAGATCCTCCAAGGACAGGAGCTGAGACCCTCAGCGCGTGGCCTCAGCCTCAGGACAAAGGGAGCTCTGAGTTCCAGGCAGACTCTCCATCGACGTCAGCGAGCAGAGCAGCTCAGAAACGCCACCGCGAACGCTCGGCTGCAAACGCTTTCAAAGCAACCTGGAGACCTGGAGGATGCTCTCCAGCACCAGACTTTGAATTCAAGAGCGTGCTGCTTCGATAGTTTTCTTCTCAGGTCCTGTTTCTTAAGGTTTTGTTCAAGTCTCTACAGGATTTGAAGTTAGAAGGCAGCAGCTGAGACGATTTCCTTCCTTTTCCTGTTCCTCCTGCTGCTTTGGACGTCGGTGGGTCTCCAGTCCTTACCACAGAAGAGCCAGGGCCTCGTGGGCTCAGGGGCCGTAGTTGAACTCCAACCCCTCCCCAGGGTTCCTGTCGAGGCACCCACCGCACTCTACCCGGCTAAAGGGCCAGATTCTCAGAATAAAAGCACAGGTATGCTGGTCAGTGGAACTTTTTGCTAAAACCAAACTGATCAAGAGTTCACCATGCAATGAAACCAAGATTTCATGAACTAACCGGCCACAAGCCCAAATTACTGTCATTAAATGACCCAAAGCCTGTCCCCGGGGCTCAGCGGGTAAGCACACCGCTCTCCAAGCTGAAGAGGCTGGCTGGCGATTCCCCACACGAAGTCCCGGCAGACAAGCAGGAGCCTGAGGGTGGTGCCCAAGAAGGAGCACTGGCCTGTCTTTCCACTTCAGAGTCCCTGGGGTAAGGGGACAATTGCACACAGAAAGCACCTGCTGAGAAAAATGCCAGAGACTTCAGGTGCCTCACAGAGCAGCCAGGCTTTCCAAGCAAGCCTCTCCCACCACTCACAGCGAAGCCCCAGCAGTTCAGGGACTGGACTGAGACCGTGTGAGGGCTGAGAAAGGGTGGCTGGTGCAGATGCTGGAGGAGCTTACGTGCCAGGCTCCTGCCCTCCAGCAGCAGACGGGGTTCTGGGGGTCTGCACAGGTGGTTTCTCCGCTCCCTGATGGTGTAGAGACACTGCGAGATCCTGGAGCAGGAAGAGATGAACGGAGCAGGAGGCTGTTGACTCAGAAGTCCTAGGAGGCCTCCCTGGAGCCTAGGGGACCCTAGAGTGGCAGGACATTGCAGCGACCCACCCCAGCCACGAGCAGCTCCCGTGGTCCATGTCTGCACCTCGGGCAGCCTTACGTTTAGGGGCTGCTTGGGTGTCAGGGTCATTGCAGCAGCACCCCTGGGCTGCTGCAACCCCCCACCTGAGAAGCGAGGTGGGCTCCCCCCAGCACTAATGAAGTCCCCCTCCCAGGGCCCTTCCCTCCCAGTGGCCACTGCATAGACTCTGCAGCTATCGTGGTGGCTGTAACTTCACGTTCTCTTCGTAAAGCTGGTTCCCCATGTTGTATATGGTTAGAACTTAAAAAACCTGGGTTTACTTAACTCAGAATGGATCATAGACTTAAATGTAAAACACAAGACTATAAAACTCCTAGAAAATAAAATAGGACAAAATCTGGGTAACCTTGGATTTGATGGTGACTTTTTGGCTATGACACCAAAAGCCAGTCCATCAAAGAAAGCCTGGTAAGTGTGATCTCATTAAAATTAAAAGCTTTTGATCTACGATTGATACTGTTCAGAGATAAAACAATCTGCAAAACATATATCTGATAAAAGATTGGTATCCAAAATATACAAAAAAAAAAAAAAAAACCTCTTAACTCTCAACAATATGAAGGCAGACAATTCAGTTAAAAGATGGGCAAAAGATCTGAACCAACATCCCACCGAAGAAGCTATGCGGATGGCAGATAAGCACATGAAAGGACACTCAGCATTGTCTCGAGAGAACGACGTGTTAACACAACACCCAGATACCACCACACACCTGTCGGGACGGCCACAATCCGCAGTGCTGACGGCACTACAGGCTGGGAAGAGACGGCTGACAGGGGCTCCGCGCCGTGCAAAGTGGCAGAGCTATTCCTGACGACAGTGTAGAATAGAGTTTGCACAATTCTCACCAACTAAATACACTCTTACCATAAGATCCTCCAGTCGCACGTCTTCATATCTATACACGAGTTGATAATGTTTGTCTACACAAAAACCTGCACATGGATGTTTATAGCAGTTTTATTCGTAACTGCCCAAATTTGGAAGCACCAAGATGTCTTTCAGCAGGAGAATGAGTGGATAAACAAACCGGTATCTCCAGACAATGGAATATTATTCAGTGCTAAACAGAAATGAGCTGTCAAAGCTCACAGGAAGTCACGGAGGACAGTGAAATGCATAGGACGGTGGGAAAGACGCCAGTCTGAGAAGGCTACATTCTCTGACTCCAACTCTGTGGCATTCTAGAAAAAGCAAAACTGTGAAGACAGTAAAAATACCAGTGGTTGCCAGAAGTCTCAGGGAGGGCTGGGTGAGGGAGCACAGAGGACGTTCGGGGCGGTGAGGCCACTCTAGGTGACACTGCAGTGCTGGACAGGCCCCCAGACTCGCTGGGAACCACAGACTGCACAGCACCGAGAGCAAAGCCTCACGGAGACCACGGGCTCAG
Organism: Lemur catta; assembly: GCF_020740605.2. NCBI lineage: Eukaryota > Metazoa > Chordata > Mammalia > Primates > Lemuridae > Lemur > Lemur catta. The sequence continues at coordinate 1,353,978 of NC_059139.1, forward strand.
TTAGTGGCACCGCGTCATCAGCAAGGTGGCTCCCAGCTGCAGCCTGTGCACCAGACTAACACGGGATGCCAGCAGTGGGGACCTGGGGCTAGGGGGGTGGGGGATGTTGAAGGATATATGGGAACTTTCTGGACTTTCTGTTCATTTTTCTATAAATCTAAAACTACTCAAAGAATATAGGCTGTTAATTAAGCAAACACACACACCTGGGTCCTATTTGGGAGTGCAGATGGCAGGCAGACGCTCCCGACTGCCATCCTTCCCGTGCGCTGTGGGCCGCTCCCGAAGGCCGTGGCCCCCCAGGCCTGGCGTTGGCAGGGTGTGCTGGCCTCACGCAGGTGTTTCCTCCGTGCCCTCTTGGCCTGTGATAGGCGGGTAACTTGCCCCACGTCGGCCCGATGCTGGGTGGCCCCATATCATTGCGTCTGCACCCCGTGACAGAGTGGGGTGTGGCCCCGACACCCCTGCAGCGTGTGGGGTGCTGGGAGCCCCTTACCTGAGAGTCTGGACCTGGCTCCTCAACGGTCCAGACTTTCTCTCCAGCACGGCTGCCGGGCTCGGAAGGCACAGGCGGTGGGGTTTTGCATTTCTAAAAATCTCACTATTTTGCAGACAAGCCCTCACGTTCTGTCAGCACCCCACAGGGTCACCTCCAGGGACAGGCTTTCCCTGCAAGTGTTTGGTGATATCCCACCAGCCTGGAAACTGTGTCAGTGTCTAAAATCTGGGTGCTTTTCCAGAGTGGTTTGCTGAGTAATAAATGCCACCTAGAATGGTAGTACTTGAGTTTTGAGGCTGAAAGAGGACCAACATTAGTTTCAGAAATATGTTCACCGGTTACTCTGTGCTCTCCCTAATCTGGTGTCAAAACTGCATGTCGCAGCTCTGAGTCAGGATCTGTGGTTTTCTCCGTTTCCGCGCCCGGCGGGGTGTGCCCAGGAGTTCTTGCACGGGACACGAGAGGACGCAGGGGAACCTGGGTCCCGGAGACGTGGGCTCGTGGGTGGCTTATTTGCTGCACAGAGCTGGGCAGATCCATCAACTCGTTACCTCCAGTGTTCTCTGGGGTCACCAGGGGAGGGAAATCCCACCTCCCAGGTTTCTAGAAAACTATCACGGTAGCTAACACATCCACTACCGTTTTGAACACACCGTTGGTGCTCAGTGACCAGCTACACCTGGAGTCGTGGTGGCCACAGACCCTCGGCTGTGAGGTCGAAAGGGTCTGGAGTTCAGTCCAGCTGCCCAGGCAAGGCGGGAGCCCCTCCAGCCCCTGACAGATGGCGGCTCCGCGGTGCCCTCGTGGCAACGCTGGGCTGCTCGGACACACACAGGTGCCTGCGGCTGGAGGGGCTGGCGGACGCCGCGGTCGGTGGACGCCCAGGGCTCAGGAGGCAGCTGTCTCGGCTGCCTGAAGGTCACCTGCTCTCCGCCCTGCCGCTCTTCCAGGTGTTGCCGGGGCTGCAACATCTGGCGGCGGAGCGCACGTGGGTCCCGGTCATCCATTGTTCTGCAGGCTGCCAGCAGCGGTGACGACAGGACGTGTGCGGGCGGGGGGCAGGAACAGACAGGGCAGATGGAGAGCCGGGTCCACGGTGTGCTCACGTGTAGCTGCAAGGAACAGGCGGGCTCGGTGCACGCGGTGCCTGCGTTCCAAGGTCACCCCTCGCTTTCTTACTGTTCCTTTTTCTCCTTGAATTCTCCCTCTTTGGGGCACTGGCCGCGGCTGAGGCTCTGGGTCTTGCAGCAGGCACCCCGCGAGCGCAGCCAGGCCTGGGCGGAACCGCAGCCAGCAGCGCGTGCCAGCTCACAGTGGGCCGGCGGCCCCTTCGCCCCCTCCCCGCCGGCTCACTCAGCTCCCTGCTTGCGTGTCTGCCCACGGGGGCAGTGCTGCTTGGGGCCACAGCGCTCAGGTGCCGTGCCTGGCCCGGGGCAGGAACCTGCAGGAGCCAGGCTGGGTCCCTCAGGCCTTGGCCTGGCCTCGGTCCACTGTCTGTCTGTCTGTCTTTCTGCATAAAGACAACAGTGGCCCTTGTCACGGGTACCCAGCAAGTGTCACCTACCTGCTGTAGCATCTGCTGTGTCTGCTCATTTGTCATGAGTCCCTCTGGCTGGTGAAGTCACCCTCCCAGTCTCTTTACAGCCACCGCAAGACGGACAATTTAAAATTTGTCCTTGCATGTGGGTGTTTTCTTTAGGGAGATTTGAAATATCCTAGACACCATGTCTACCTGCTGGTCATGATGCTCGACCAGAGCTTAGGTGATCCTTGGCTTTTGGCATCTACATTTTCTGGGTCCCTCTGCGCTCAAGTCCAAGGCCCGAACTGACTTTATTCAGCAAAAGCCCCTGGTGAGCTCACAGCTTCCTCCCTCATTGCCCTGGTGTGGGAAGGAAGGCTGAACCCCACCCGGTAGCAGGCGCATGGGGCGAGGGACTGGATCCTGGTGTCACAAATCCACACCCCAAGACACACGCGGACTCACGACCCCCAAACCCCAATAGCCTCGTCTGCCTTAACTCATTTCCAGCCCCTTGGGTTGTGCTATGTCACACACTTCCGATGTTGGTGCCTGATTGAAAAGCAAAGGCAAGGAGGCATCTAACACCTTCTTGGTAATTTCTCCCGAACTCCTGCGGGTGCAGTGGGAGTCAGGGCAGGTGGCAGGTGCTACGGCAGGTTCGATGCTGCCCCAGGGCCGCTCCGGGTCCCAGGCAGGCCTGTCCCCGTCACGAGTGCCCTCCCCACACGTGACATCCTGCACAGCACGGAGCTTTTCTTCTATCTCCTCTGCACTCTGTTGAGATGCGGCCGCCGGGTCTGCCTTATGCCTCCTTTTCCCGTGCGACCCGGGTTCCGTGTTTACACCCATCTGCCTGGGTCAGGCATTTCCACTCACACACCAACGAAAAATCTCTTATTTTTCATATAACTTTCTAAAACTTTGTTTTCCTTCAATGAGCTGTGATTGTGCCACCACAGTCCAGCCTGGGCGACAGAGAAAGAACTAGTCTCTAAAACAAAAGAAATAAATGAATGAAATAAAAAGTTGGGTCTCTATTAAGACTTCATAAAAATCAATAAGCTATTGGCTTTTAAAATAAATTCTTCATATACATAAGTAGAGCAGTCGTACTCATTCTAATTAGCTAGTAAAATTAGTAAGAATTAAATTATTAAGTATGGCTATGAAAATGTTTTGGATGCCAGCAAATCCACACCTATAAAGAGCAGCACACACATGAACATGTACACACACACACATGCGTGTGCACACACACACGCACACGCACACACATGCACACGTGTGTCAGGGCACATGTTGGGTGGTGAAGAGGGAGTTCACTGGTCTCCGACTCGGCGTGATTGACACTATTGGCTCAAGTCCGCCTTGCAAGAGGCTCCCTCTGACGCCCTTTCTGTACTTTCTCCATCTTATTTCTGTGAGTAGCTGGACCGGGGGCAGGTTCATATGACCGACAGTGACAGCAGTGAGCCCTGCTGTCCCCCAGGCCTGCACGGAACGGCTGCGGTACAGGGTGCCCGCTGCATGGTCCAGGGTGCAGCTGGGGTCCAGCCAGGATGCGGGGGATCCACGGCCGGTTCCCTGGTGTTTCTGATTTACTGGCTGCTGAGTCAGAGCTTGCGAACGGCCTGAGAAACTTAAGAAGCAGCTTGAAGTTTTGCCCAGAGCCCCACTCGGTTCAAATCAGTTCACGGGTCTCCTCTTTCTCAGTGCGGTTCTCTCTGTCCTGTGCGCTGTGTGCTTTGGCCGCCCCCCGGACTGCCGCACCCCCGGCGACGTGTCGGGAGAGCAGCTCTCTCTGCCCGGCGCGCCGTGCTGTGTGGGAGACCTCGCCGGGCCCGGCTCCTGCCCACAGGAGGCTCGGTTTTCAGACACAGAGAGTGACCCTGAGCGTCGGCAGCTGCCAGCTGGCTCTGGGGGAGCCACCGCGGTGGCGCTGGCCCTCCGCGGTCCCACGGGACGGCGGGACGCAGCTTGCTCAGACGCTGCGCCCGGTGACGCAGGGGGTCAGACCGTGATTAGGCGTCGCAGGGAGGTTTGTCCACCGCCCCTCCCGGTGACGCCCTGGTCACTGTTGTTCCAGCCCGGCCCACGCTCACGGCCGCTGGGAGAAGAGAAACAGCGCCGGCCCGGGAGCCAGCCGGCGGCCAGTCTGTACGGCGCAGTTTACTGGGTCACACTGAAAAACTTCACTGGTAGTATAACATGTCAAAATTAGTCACTTACGTATGTAAACAGCCCCAGAAGCAGAGCCGGGCGGCACCCAGCCATCTGTTCCGCGTGTGGGTCTTGTTCGCGCTGTGGCGCTGAATCTGCTCCCCCTCGCCAGACGGGAGCCGCCTTCGTCAGCCCGCTGTCCCCAAGTAGCAGCCGCGGCGATGTCAACAGCTTGCTCTGCCTGCCAGCCGGGCCCAGGGCTCTGCGCTGGGTGGGGAGGGCAGCGGCGGCAGCTGGTGTGGCCTGGGACTCGCTTCTGTCCTCACACCCCCCCTTCTTGCTGCAGACGTGAGGAGCAGACTGTCTCGCCTTCACTACAGCGAAGTGCTTCTCTCTGCAGCCCAGGCCCAGGGACTTGCCTGTCCCCGCCCCCGCCCCACTGCGTCTACATTTTCTGGGTCCCTCTGCGCTCAAGTCCAAGGTCAAACTGCTCACCTTCCCCTGGAGGTGCCTGCCTGGCACCAGGGAGTTTACTTTCTGCAGGGAGGGAGGGAGGGAGGCGCAGAGGGAGGGCGAACACTCCTGCCTCCATTTACCTGTCTTGCAGTTGGAGAAAATCGTACTCTCGGTTTATCTGGACCAGGAGCATGTCCTGAGCTCTCATTTCACATTCGTAGGTGGTGTGGAATTGCCCCCAGAATCTGGAACAGAAAGCCCTAATCTCCACCACCCTCTGTCGCCAATGGAGTCAGAAGAAACTCTCCAAAGAGCCAAACCAATCTCCACCACCAGCTGATGTAACTGAGTCAGTAAATTAAGAAACTGGGCCACTGGCTCCGTGGAGAGTGCGCCTGTGTGTGATAATTGGGTATTCGGCTTCCAGCGATTTTCATAAACTGGGTTTCATTCCGGAGTTCAGCACCCTCGTGGGCCGCAGGAGTTTGGGAGGATCACGACCCGGGAATGGCACGGCATCTCCGGAGTTCATCCGTCAGTGACTCAAGGATGAAGTCATCACTCGTGTGAGCGTCCTTTCTGGATACAGCGTGGCACATGCCATGCGGCCGCTCAGCTGCCCACACCCGTCACTTCCCAGAACCTGCTGCTCCTTTCTGTTGCCTGGATGGAAAGCGGTCAGTCGGACCGTCCCAGCCACTCAGGCTGAACCTTGGCGTCACTCTCGGCTGGTCTCTTTCTCGTCCTTCGAAGTCACAGTCAGCCCTGCCATATCGACCTTCTCCACCCTCCCTGTGTCACCCAGCCCAGGCCACCTCCCCTCTCCCCAGCCCAGCCCCAAATGCACGCTGGGAGCAGAAGGCCACCATGGACGCCCTCCCTGTGCTGGAAACTCCCTGGTGGCCCCCACTGTACTGTCACCTCCAAGCCCCCTGAGCTGCCCTGGTGCCCTGGCCTTGTTCTCCTGGCCCAAGCCACAGCTGCTCCTACCTCAGGGCCTTTGCATCTCCTGCCCTTCCGCCCACAGTGCTCTCCCCAAGTGTCTTCATGGCTTGTTTTTTCACTTCCGTCTGCCTTTATTCAAATGTCACCCGACACCGGCCCTGCCCTCGACTCTGTCTGTCCCCACCCTGCCACCCTGGTCCCTGCTCTGCTGCATCTGCCTCCAGCAATTTTGCTGCTGCTTCTGGGACCAGCGAGGACAGAGGGCTTTAGGATTGTTTCCTGTGTGGAATGGGTGCCTTACGGAAGGCCGGGCTCGCAGCAGGTGGGCTGAGCAAACGGGACCCCCACTGAGCACCCCAGTGCTGCCGCTGGTGAGGGCCGAGTGTGGCTCTGTGCTCAGGCAGGGACGGCCAGTCCCCTCTGAGCGGCAAATCTGCACGTGGCGGACGTGGAAGGTTGGACCCTGGAGACTGCAGCAGGCCTGAAACGTGGGGCAGGGTCTTCCCTGAGGGAAGCATATATCAGGCTAATTTTTCATAGACTACCTTCCTCCGGGAGTCATGTCTCCCTCTGCCTGTCTGCGCAAGCAATTCTCAGGCTAGGAGGCCACTGCTAGCAGTGTTTGCCCCTTCACGGAATATTTAAGTAGCCTCCGACCCGCGCTGGGCAGTTTGAGCACCAGCTGAGCGGATGAGTTACACGGTCACAACGGAGAGCAGTTCGGAGTGGATGGAGCATCTGGGGTCTCCCAGAACAACGGGCTTCTCAAACGCTGATGATGTGCGAATCAGGGGAACTCATTTAAAAGCAGATTCTTGTGAGAGGTGAGAGGTGCAGATCCTGTTTCAGTCTTCTACCTATGGCTATCCAATTTTCCCAGCATCATTTATTAAATAGGGTTTCTTTTCCCCAGTGTATGTTTTCGTCTGCTTTGTCAAAGATCGGGTGGCTATATGAGGCTGGTTTTATATCAGGGTTCTCAGTTCTGATGTATTGTTCTATGTCTGTTTTTGTGCCAGTACCGTGCTGTTTTGGTTACTATGGCCTCGTAGCATAGCTTGAAGTCTGGTAAATTTATGCATTCCAATTTGTTCTTTTTGCTTAAAGTTGCTTTGGCTATTCAGGGTCTTCTCTTGTTCCATAAGAAGCATAGAATTATTTTTTCTAGATCTGCAAAAATTGATGTTGGTATTTTAATAGGGATCACACTGAGTCTGTAGATCACGTTGGGTAGCACAGACACTAACAATGTTGATTCTGCTGACCCATGAGCATGGTTTCCCATCTGTTTACATCCTCTGCCATTTCCTTCCTCAGTGTTTCATAGTTCTCCCTTAGTTGAATACATTCCTAGGTATTTTAGTTTCTTTGTTGCTATCGTGAAGGGTGTTGAGTCTTTGATTTGGTTCTCAGTTTGACTGTTGTTGGTGTATAGGAATGCCACTGACTTGTATACATTGATTTTGTAACTTGAGACTTTGCTGAACTTATTTATCAATTTCAGTAATCTCTTGGCAGAATATTTGGGGTTTTCTAGATATAAGATCATATTGTCAGCAAAGAGCAATAGTTTGACCTCTTCTGTCCCAATTTGGATGCCCTTGATTTCCTTCTCTTGCCTGACTGCCCTGGCTAGGACTTCCAGCACTGTTGAATAGAAGTGGTGGTAGAGGGGCAACCTTGTCTGGTTCCAGTTCTGAGTGGGAATGCTCTCAATTGTTCCCCATTCAGTGTGATGTTGGTTGTGGGTTTGTCATATATGGCTTTTACCATTTTGAGGTAAGTTCTATCTAAGCCTAATGGGTGTGTTGTGCACTGTCTGGGGGATGGGCACACTTGTAGCTCTGACTCAGGCAGTGCAAAGGAAATATATGTAACCTAAATGTTTGTACCCCTGTAATATTCTGAAATTAAAAAGAAGAGGTAAAAAAAAGTAAAAAAATTAAAAAAACGTTTTTAAAAAAAGCAGTTTCTTATTTATGTCTGGGGAAAACGGGATTCTGCATTTCTAATAATCCCAGGTGACCTCGACTCTCTGATCCATGGAGAGTGCTTTGAGTAGCCAAGGTCTGGATGGCACCAAAGAGTGCTGGGCCCCACCCACCTCCCCAGTGTTTATTTCAGCTGTTTATTTAAACAGGAGCATGAATCTCGGTATCTGGATCCAGAGGCCCAGTGGATGCACAGTCTTTATTTTGCTGTGGCTCAAGTTCACTCCTCGAGTGGCCGCTCATACCTTGGGGATGGCGGACGTCCAGCCTCAGGTGTTCCACTTCCTCCTAGTCATGAGGGTGAGTCCCAGGACCAAGGGCAATGTTACTGGACCCCCCAGGAGCCCTTGGAGGGGCTGTCTGGCCCCCCCACAGGCCTCTAGTCTGGGGGCCACACAGAGGGAGTCTGTCTTCTGGGCTGTACAAGCCCTGGCGTGCTCCGGACAAGTGCTAAGACATGAGGCTCTCAGGATGCTGCTTGGGGTCCCATCTGTCCACTCCACAATGCCAAAACGTGAGGTGGCTCATCTCAGGCCTACCTCCTAAAGTGCCATGCGCCATGTCACTGGGGAAATGCAGCCGCCACTGAGCCTGTTTATAGGTTTACCCCAAGTTAGTGCTCACAGGTGGGGATGTGTGTAACCCCTAAGTAATGTGTCAGGTCCCAGCACGCCCAGGTGTGCCTTTGCCCAGGAGGTCAGCACCAGGCTGGGGACGGGATCCATGGGAAAGGAGCCCTTCAGCCACGGAGGAGGAGGGGAGGAGGAGGAGGAGCTTGTCTCCACCTGAGCTTCCTGAGACAAGGCAGCGGTAGCCAGCCCCCTCATGCCCATCCTCCCTGCTGGGGTCCGATGTCTGGAGCTGAGGCCACTGTGATGGGCTGTGTGCCCACAAGCAGATGTTCTATGTGTCATTATGCTCTTAACGTCTAATGTGGGATATTTCTGTGCGAAGCTCAGCTCGCAGGGCTGGGGCTGGGGCTGCACGATGAAACACTGTGAAAACGGAAAGTATTACTCAAATGGGGGGCAGCCACTGCTCTGCTACACGGTGGCAGTGTCACGGCACTAAAATGTCACCCTCAGGCCAGAGGAATTGTTCCAATAGCAGAACACAGACGTGCACATAGCTGAAAAAACTCACACATGTAAGTGTATGATTTCCTGTCTCCACGCACAGAAAGGCAAGGACAGATGTGTTAGCGGAGGATTAGCGCTGGAATAATTATGTTAAATAAAACACAAACCACAAATGGGCTCCCACTCCAGCCCAGTTCTGGGTTTGCACCGAACTGAATTCTCAGAGGGGGTCCTGCTTACACATAATTGTGCCTCAGAGCTAGAGCTGGGAAGGCTCTATTTGATCAACTTGCTGGAGGATTTGAAAGGTAACCTGCTCGTTCCAACTGCTTTTCTAAATATAACATCCTTGGGGGCAACCACCCTTCTGGAGGCAAAGCACTGAAAGAAAGCAGAAATAGCAGAGAATAAACAAACCCTTCTCCACTCTGCATAGAGCCCCTGGACTCCTTCCCAGTGTTGGAACACCCCCTCCCTCTCTTTCTCTCCCCCCACCCCCTCACACCATTTTCACTCCTTTTATCTATGTATTTGTGGTCTCTAAAATTGGAGATTTTGGTCCCCAAACATTTGGTTGTTTACCAAGAAACAGAGATACTTGCCAGAGCAAGTAAACCTTTTGGTGGGAGCTGCACCCATGTTCAAGGCCACGTGTGTGCCGGGGGCACGGGGACCAGCCTGGGTGTGGCTCTCAGGAGGTGGCGTTTGGCTGGAGCGCGAGGACAGTGCCACAGCAGGAGCGCCCCGACACACGGCCTCCCTGGGCCCAGGGCAGGGCTCTCCTGCTTTCTTCCTGGATGTCCACCCTCCCCCATGCTTTAATCTGGATATTTCCACTGCCTTTTTACTGTGCTGATTTCTTATTCTGTCACATCGATTGAGTTTTTAATTTCAGTTGGTATACTTTTATGTCCTAAAAGTTTGAATGTTATTATTCTATAGATTCTAGTTTTGTGTTAAAATTTTCCCTCTGTTCTTGAATGAGTTAATGCTACGCATTTTTAAATCCCATGTCTGGGAACTCCAATATTTGGGTCACCTGTAGGTCTGAGTCTATTAATGGTTTCTTTCCTCTTGCTATTTTGTCCTTCTATTATTTTTCCTAGAATGCCTGGTAATTTTGCTTGAATATTAGACACCGTATATGGAAACATGTTGGACCCCTCTGTGGGGAACTCCTGCCCCGAGGCTGCAGTTTCACTGCCAGCAGACAGACGTCTGTGGCTCAGTCCGGCTGGACAGATTTTCAGGCTTTGGTGAGACCAGTTTGACTGACCTGTGTCTCATTAGCTTTAGCTCCGAGGGAGCCTTCCGGAGTCCCTGTCCATAGCCCCTGTGTTCTCTAAGGTGTCTCCTCCTTGGAGGACAGTGGGTTCCGTTTCGCCCCAGGGCCACAGGCTGTTGCAGCACACGCTGAGTTACGACCTCTTGGCTGCTGCTTCCCGTTTGCATTCTGGGCATCCTGTCCTTGTCCCGAGCACCTGCACTGAGAGGCGGGAGAGTGCCCCGAAGGTTAGTTCCCCATAACTCCTCTGCGTTCCCCTATGTGCCCAGCTCGGGGCAAGGATGAAAGAGAAGCCAGAAAGGGGGAGTGGAGAAAAAGGCAAGTGTAGCAAACAGAAACGTTACAAATGTGGTTGAAACTGATACAATACGTCAATAATCACTTTCAATTTGAATGATATAAATGCAACAATTAAAAGAAAGAGATTGTCAGAGTCAACAAAACAAGACTCAACTCGGTGTTGACCATCAGAAATCCACCTTAACTGTAAAGACTCAGTAGGCTGAGGTTGCAGGATGGGTTAAGATGTGTCGTGCTGGGCAGAGCGGCTGAAGAAGCGTTTCTCCACAGGAGACACACACATGTCCCGCATGTGCAAGGAAAGGTGCTCAGTGTCACTGATCATCAGGGAAATGCAAATCATAACCCCAGCGAGGCTGGGCGCCATGGCTCACGCCTGTAATCCCAGCACTTTGGGAGGCCCAGCACTCCCCTCTGGCATCGCTTGAGCCCAGGAGTTTGAGACCAGCCTGGGCAACATAGCAAGACCCTGTCTCTACAACAAATTTAAAAATTAGCTAGGCATGGTGGCATTTATCTGGAGTCCCAGCTGCTTGGGATGCTGAGGCAGGAGGATGACCTGAGCCCAGGCATTTGAGGCTGCAGTGAGCTGTTATTGCGACACTGCACTTCAGCCTGGGAGACAGAACAAGACTCTGTCTCTAAAAAATAAATAATACAAAATCCTACAACGGTATATCACCCTGTACTTGTAACAATGGCTATTACCAAAAAGACAAGAGATAGCAGGTGTCAGTGAGAGTGCAGAGAAAGGGAGCCATGGGCACTGCATGTGGGAATGGAGGTTGGCACGGCCGTTGTGGAAAACAGCATGAAGTTTCCTAAAGAAATTAAAGACAAATCTACCATACGATGCAGCAGCCCCTCCCTGGGTCGGTCCCCAAAGGACACAGGGTCAGTGCCGTGGCTGTGCCCACACATCCACTGCAGCAGCATTCACACCAGCCGCCACACAAAACAACCGAGTGTGCATCGACACACACACACACACACACACACACACACACACACGCACACACTTCTTGGCACTAACCCAGGACCCAAACCTGTCCGTGACCAAGCAGCGTCTGCCTAAACAGGAAGGAGCGTGGCTGCATTCCAGGATGTGGCGCTAGTGCTAAGGCCACCTCACTCTCAGGAGAGGTGACCAGGGCACAGCTGGGCAGGCACTGGGTGGTGAGCCGAGTGCAGGGCTCCACCTTAGCTCAGACAGGAAGCAAGTGAGTCGTAACTTTCAAAAACCTTGGACCTCGGGGTCCAACCATTTGGTGTGACCACAGTGTGACATGTAATATATGATACATGACATAGGACATATGCTATACAAAATATAATACAGTATATGTTGCATAGCATGCAATTCATGTGGCGGTATGTAAGAGGTAACATGTAGCATGATATGTCATAGAACACACAATACGTAATAGATTACGTTGAATATAATGCCATACATCTGTATATAATTTCAGCAATCTTTAATGCTTATTGCCTCACTTTGTCTGGAGCTCTTTTCTTTATTTTGGTTATAAATCACAAATAACCAGGAGTTATGGCTATTTTTTTCAAAATCTGACTTTAGCAAGTCGTTAGAGAACTTTAACACACAGGTAATGTATATGTGCAAATTTTAGGGACGTTGCATGTTTGTTGAAGAAAGCGCTGCCCTCCTCCGGCCCGGGGCTGTGGACCGCGGCGCCCGGCACTGACGCTGCGTTCAGGACGTGGCCCGGGTGCGGCTCCAGGACTCCCGGGACTTCTCGCCGTCTGGCTGTCTGATCAGATAGGCTGGGCGCTGACGGAAAATCTGAACACGTGTTTCTGTGTAGATTTTGACAGAGTGCTGTTATTTCCTGCACGAGAACAGTTCAATTTCCTGCTCATCATCTCGATCTCTCGCACAGCGACTGCGGGATACAATCTCGCGGCCACCCTGAGTGTGGTTTGAACCCTGAAGATGTCTGATGGCGGAAGTGATTGGGTCCGTTCTTTCCAGCCCGGACTTAATGTGGAAATGATTGTGCATCTCTCTGTTCATAACGTCCATATTGCATGCGGGCTTTGAAATGCGGAGATGTAATTAAAAACTCCTCGTGTTTTTAACACTCTCCTGCCAGGCACGACTGGGTTTGCAGAGCACAATGCCTGAGCCCGCCTGTGTCCACTAACTGACCTGAGAGTCTGACGGTGCCTGCTGCTCTGGAAAGAGCCCGAGAGCAGGGGCGCCACGTCACCGCTGCACAGAGAAGGCGCTGGACCTCAGGAGTCGGAGGCTGCCTGGCCTCTCCACGTGCACAGGAGGTCTGACCTCCCGCCAGGCCCGCAGGCCACACCTCCGTGTGTCTGGGAGGGTCACTCGGCCCAGGGCCCTCTGCGCTGTGGCCAGTCTGCAGGTGGCTTCCCAAGGAAGGAGCATCTTCTGTAAAACATCACATGGAGCCGTAGACGTCTTTTGAACCCGTCTTAAAATGTCGTTTCGATACTTACAGAGACGACACCAAGTCCTGCCACTAGCTCACATTGCGCCTGCGTGCAGAGACCATTCTGAGAAGGTAGATGCACCCGCCCTGGGCAGCTCCTGCAAGGAGGAGCAAACCACGCATGTGCGGTTTTTCACGAGTGGATTTGGACTCATGTGTGTGCAAAGAAACTCATTTGTGTGACACAAGTTCCTGAGAAAATAGCACCATGACTGCTCGTCTGGGATCTCAAGTTCACAAGTAGTTCTCGGTAATCTACAGAGTATCTGGTTTTTAGAGTTTTAAATTAGTCTGGACTTCACTGTGACCCCACAAAACAGGCGTCAGTCCTATTTCCTAGGAAGCGAAACCACAGCTGATAACATTCTGCAAAGGAGCCGTGTCAACACGGATGTTGTTAGTGTTTTCGTGTCACATCGCGGGCTGTGACAGACATTCACTCAGGTGACCTGACTCCATAGGAAAATTCCCAGTTACCAAAGTCACTGTGCACACTGACACCGATGGCGCGAGGACAGTGTCACACACATGGGACCCTGAAGGCTCTAAGGGGTCAGGGTTTCCCAGACTTGGCTTTGAGAGACAGCGAGGAGAGTGGGTGTGTTTGCCTGAGAACCAGTAAAGCTCCAAGACCCCCAAGAGCCCCCAAAGGCAGCCCCAAAGCAGCCTCAGACTTCCACGGTCAGTAGAGTGGGAAGGATTTTGGTTTTAGAAAAATCACTTTTGGTTTAGAAAAATCTTGTTCCCCACCCCCACTCCCCACCCCCCAAATTTTGAAGCGAATCCTTCATTTTGCCGTCTCAGCGGAGAGCGAAGGCAGGGAGAGCGGGCTGTACTTGCTCGTGTCCCCTCTGCAGGCTCAATCTGCAAAACCGCTCATCGCACACACGGGCCCCGTGTTGCCCGTGAACCAAACCGTGAGAGAACATGGATGGACCCAGAGCCGCGGTCTGGGCTGCCCTGCTGGCGTGAGGTGCCCTGGCCTGTCCCCACGGCCCTGTGTGGTGGCTCCTGCCATGTCCGGCCCGCCCTGGACCTGGTGCTCAGCTGGGGGTGGCTCCCTGGGGTCTGCCAGGCAGAGGAAACACAGATGATGTCCCAGCGTCCTGGGCCAGAGCCCCGGGGAGCTGCAGGCAGGGGACGCGCTGAGCACAGGCCTGACCGGGAGACACAGGTGCTGCAGAGGCCCTGAGAGCTGAGAGCTGTGGGTGGCCTGTGCTTGGCCCCTCCCGTCAGTGCAGAGTCACCGCTTGCCCTGTCCCCTCCTGCTGTTTGCCGCCTTGTCCCTTCCTGCCCTGGGCTTCTGCCCCTGGGTTCCCACGAGACCCCGCCGGCCACGAAGGGCCAAAGCCCAGCCTGGGAAGGGGGGAGCGGCGGGCACCTCCCTCCTTTTCCAGAAGCGAATTGCACCTGCTGCCTGAGAGCCACGGGGTCCCCTCCTGCAAGCCGTCCCTTTGCACGTGAAATGCACACGACCTGCAGAAGAATCAGAAAGGACTTGCAGAGGCTTCTAAATCTCTGCAAAATACACGTGTGGGGGGAAAAAAATCCCAGCTTTCACCCTGATAGAAGTATTTTTATTTTTCAGGCTTTGCAAAACTCTCCATTTTATTATTTTATTTTATTTATTTTATTTTGAATTTACTACTCACTTCATAGTGTAACTTTATCCATTTTCAGAATGGCCAACTAGGAGCAAGGAAAACAGTCCCGTGCATCTGGGGGTGACGCCTGGTCCAGGGGACGAGGCGTGGGATCCAGGCCCGCGGGCACTGAGTGCCCAGGTGATGGTGCCCCGAGATGCTGGGTGTCACATGAACAGGGTGGGTCTCACGTGCCACGTGGCTGTAGGTTAGGAGGGTGACTTGGGCACTTCCACAGTCAAACGAGACCTCATGAAGCTGCAGGGACGTTGCCCTCAGCAGCGGGGGCCCTCCTGGAGCTGCTGCGGGGATGTCCCCAGCCTGGACGCACGTGGGGCTGCCCTGCCCCACTCATCCGCTATCAGCCAGACACCATCTTTTCATTAAATGTGCCCTGCCCCTGTCAGTGACGCGGCTTGTCCTGATCTGAGAGTGCCGCATGGGGACAAAGAGAGGGACACCGCGGCGGTGGGAGGCGACTGTGCTCTCACACGTAAACACGAAGCCCCCGCCGGGCTGAGCTGATGACACTGATGCCTGCGGCCCCCACCCCCGCCTTAATTCAGCTGTGATCAAATAAGGCCACATTCAAGAAACCTTAAATATACTTTAAAATGCAAATTATTTTGTAAAAATCTACTACCGTGTACTTAATAATTTCAAACAAGGGAAACTATTTGTTAATTTTAAAGTTAACTAGCCTCTTAATGACTTTGTTCTGTCTGCTTCTTCTTGGAAAGCATTTGAATATCTGGTTGCAGCATGGAGGTCCGCAGTTTCAGTCGATCTTCTAGATGGGTGTCAGTCATTTGTGACGTTAAGGGCGTCTTGATTTGGGCTAGACAGGAGAATGTAGATTCACAGCAATAAGTGGCTGAAAATCAAGAAAGCATTTTCTGGGCATGTTGTCGAAGGCATGGGTATTCTACTGCATTTTTCCATATTTTAAGTGGATCTTTCTTGGCATCTAATAGTGACATTAAAATGTCATCTACTGAGAGCTCAATCAGTTCCACCTGTAGTTCTTTAGGTGCCTTGGTGATATCAACTAGGTGAGGCTGAAGTGCTAATTTGAGTGTGATGTCATGATTCTCAAAGTCAGTGAAGCTTTCATTGTATTCTATAATTAATAGGCCTATAACAGCTGCATATTCTTCAAATGATTTGCATATATCATCCTGGTCATCAGTGACCTTTGCTACCTGGGGAAAATGTTTATCTGAAACTTCCTTTTGAAGAAGAAATATTCTGAAAAAAGATAGCTTCTTTTGAAATGCTTGGATTTTTTTCCCAAGTCATATGTAGACTTAGTTTTGCCTTGCAAAGAAGTGATCGAGTCATTTTGATTTGACATGGTATCACACAGAATGCTGCACTCCTATAGAAATATTCCTCCAATAATTCACATTGCTGACTCTGTTCTTCAAGAAACTTAACTATCTGTTATTGGGGAGATAAAATTTTGGCTAACACCTATCCTTGCAATAATCAACTCACTTTAGAATGATACGGCAAAACCACGCTGAATACCTTGTCATTCAACTTTAACATGTTATGAGACTGATGATGCCGTGTTGCATTTGCATGAATATAGTTAACAATGTTTACAACTTGTTGCAAAGTGACACTTAAAATAGTAGCTTTAGCACAGAGATTTTGCAGATGAAAGATATTAATACAATAAAAATAAACGAGAGCATCTGGATCTGTTAATACTTTCTTCATCTGTGCAATAAACGCTTCATGTTTTCTTGTCATGGAAGGTACACCATCTGTACATACGCTCACTAAATTTGCCAAATTCAGTCCAACTTCACATTTATTTTGAAAGTTGTTGAAGATATCTATTCCCCATGTTCTGTTCACAGGAGTGCCCAAAGCAAGTAACTCATTGCAGCAAAGAAAATCTTCTGTTATGACCTGAATGAAGTATAAAACCTGCACCATGTCAGAAATATCAGTTGATTGATCCAAAGTGATTGAATAATACATATTTTCCTTTTGAAGTATTGCATGAAGTTGCTCTGTTAAGTTGAAAGCTAATTCATGTTGCCGATCAGTTATGGTTCTCCTTGAGAGAGGCAGTTGTTTGTGCTTGGAAACGTTACTGGGGTCTAAGCATCCTACAACATCTGACAATGCATTCTTTCACAATTTCTACATCACAGAATGGCTTCTCTTTTTTCCCATATATAAGCTACTTTATAATTTGCTTCAGTGGTAATTATTTCCAGGTCTTATTGCTGCTTGAAAGAATTGTCTTTGCTTTTGCTTTTCATCTTTTAATTTCTGCAATACAACCTTTTGCACCTCTCCCTCTAATTTAAAATATTTGTGGTCCTTATGAGTGTTATATGCTGATGAGTGTTGTGTTTCTTTAATGTTGATATTGCAGTATCACAAAGCAAGCAAATCATCTTATCTTTAGCAGAAACAAGATGATATTGCAATTCCCAATCCTTGTTAAAAAATCTGTTTTCTTCCTTCAGTGTTCTCTTGGTCTTCTTTGACATGATGGGCTGTTAAGCAGACAGAATTAAAAAATACTGTTGAGCTGTGCAACTACTCACAAATTCCACTTCAAACAAAAATGCAGTGCACTGTTGACAAAAGCTGATAACAGACTGGCGTATTGGACCCGCATAAGCTCTCTCCAACCTGCCTCCTGAGGTAGTGCAGCCAGTCAGGGGGGAAGTTAGGGTTGGAGGCACGAGATTGTCTTAGCCGAAGATGGGATTATGAGATTAATCAGAACCTTTCAAAGCTCTGCACTTCTGCTCAGAGGCAGGACATTAGTACTTTGAGACAGGGGTCTACCAACCGCCTCATCTGCCAGCAAATTAACAAACTCCTCTCTCCTTCTCCTCAAAAAGAAAAAAAAAAAAGAAAGAAAGAAAGAAAAAGAAAATAAGAACAAATCATGAGCTTAGTAGCCGTCAGTTTAGCCGTTATGACTTACTAACGTTCTAATTGTGCTGGTCAATCTGAGAGGGTTATTTCATCAAAACTCATTTTATTATTTGGTATTTTAAATATTTTAATGTTAAAAATGAAATAAAAATATAAAAAATGAACCAAAATGTATTAATACAAATAAAAGGATTTGTTCTGAAAAATTTGGATTCAGTCCAAAGGCCGCACTCAAGGACCTGGAAGGACACATGTGGCCTTAGGCAAGAGGTTCCCTCCCCGGGTCCAAGTGCGAGTCCTGCCTGTTTGCCGGGAGAGGAGTGTTGAGGTCTCCAGCTATAGCTGGATTTACATATTTTCTCTTGAAATTCTGTCAGGTTTTACTTTATGTATCTTGAATCTCGGTGTCAGGTGCAGACACATTTATAATGATTATATCTTCTTGGTGAATTGACTTTTTATCATTATGTCATGTTCCTCTTTATCCCTGGCAATATTTCTTGTTCCAAATTCTCCTCTTTCTGGTATTAACATAGCCACTCCAGGTTTCTTTTGATTAGTGTTTGAATACAACTTTCAAAAAATATTTTCACTTAAACTTATATATGTTGCTATTATTAAAATGGGTTTTTTACAACAACATAAAGCCAAGTCTGTTTTTGTTAAATACAATTTGATAATCTCTGACTTTTAGACCATTTACATTTAATGTAATTGTCAATATGGTGGCGTTTCCATCTACCGTTTTATTATTGTTTGTCCCTCTGTTTTTTGTCTTTCTGTCTCCATTTCTTTTGTTCTGGGTTATATGTGTGTGTGTGTGTGTGTATATGTGTGTATATATGTATATATTTTTTATATTTATATTGCATATTTTATTTATATTGTATATTTATTCATAGTAACCATTTACATATATATTATTTATATATTTATTATTCTATTTGAACGTACTGAATTTTTCCTATATCTCTGTATATCACCCTTTTACTAGTAGATTTTTTTCTATGAATTGCTTTTTCAGACTTTATCCTACAGTATTATATAGTTATTTTATCTGGCCCACTAGACAAATTGAATATCAATATTCTTACTTTGTTT
Organism: Lemur catta; assembly: GCF_020740605.2. Lineage (NCBI taxonomy): Eukaryota > Metazoa > Chordata > Mammalia > Primates > Lemuridae > Lemur > Lemur catta. The sequence goes on from NC_059139.1 coordinate 1,372,349, forward strand.
CATTTTTTCTTTTCATCCCTTGGCACATAAGGGGTTTTCTAGAAATGATCCTTGAATAAATTAATAAACTTAACATATCGAATACAAAGCCTATAATATTAACCAATTATTTCATTCTATCAATAGCACCAATTTCCTAAACAAATTGTTTTAAAGTCAAATTTAATCCTTTCCTTAATAGAAACATCCTGTTTTCTCTGCATTAAAATTTGCTGTTGAGTTTTTATTCCTTCTTTAACAGCTTTGGCACCATCTTCCTCAGCACTCAACTCCTGTCTCCTAGCCTCAGCCTCCCTCCGCCCCACCAAGCCCAGCGCCCAAACACAGCCTCTACCCAAAGCTGCCTGGCATAGGATAGGCCCCCAATAAATATTTGGCGAATGGATATAACTAGAGTTATTTTTTTCCATCAGCGTTTTGTTTTATTTTGTTTTCCTGTCTGAGACCATGGAAAAAAGAATAAAAGGCAACATCCACAGGCAACACATCATATCCCATTTTATCAGGTAATGTAGAATATTAGAAAAATAACATCATATCTGTGCAATAATAGTGAGTTTATCACAATAGTAGAGGTTACCAAAAAAGTATCAAGCAACTTTCAACTGTTTAAAAAATGCAGTAAGTTAGTTGTTATTTTTCCAAGGTCCTTTTGGGTTTGATCCTGTCAAAAACTTCTAAGTCAACGATGTGCTCTAGAAAATCATTGTGTGTGGGATCCAGAGTGTGGTGTTTTTCAGAGGTAATTACCTTTCCTTTTAGTGTCACGTATCGTATCCAAGCAGTTGAAAATAGGAATGGTCTTGTTTTCCTCTCAATCTGCAGCAACAGTGTGTTGTTCTTCGACTTCTGATTCACGGAAAGGAAAGTGATCGGTGGTGTGGCCTGTTCAGGTACACCAACCAAAATAACGAAAGTATTTCGCACGTCACCTGGACCTTGCTGGGCTGCTCGGTGCTTCTTGCCAGAAGGTTGTGTGCAAGGAAGACCGCAGCAGAGCACACCAGCACCTCCGTCTCCCCACGGTGCCGCCAGGGAAGTGGCATTTTCAAGACATAAGGAGATATTCCCGGCATCTTTCATGATTGCAATCATGGTCCTTTTCCTACAATTGCGATGTTTTGACCTGAATGCGTTGTGTTGCGCAGTAGTGGGATGGCAGCACTTATATTAGGGTTGGAGGGGGAAGAGGGATGAGAAATCACTTATTTGTTACAATGTACACTGAGTAGTGAGGATGACCAATTTTAGTGATGGCTACACTGAAAGTCCAGACTTTACCAATAGGCAACATATCCATGTAATGAAATTGCACTTGTATCCCCTAAACGTAGGCGGGAAAAAACAAAACATCTTTTAGTATTAGCTGATCTTTAGCATTTTCAAGAAATGTAGAAATATATTTTTTTCAGAATGTTTTATTGATATTATGATACACTTAAATTTTTTTGAATTAAATTATCTAAATTCAAGAAGCATATTTGCTAGTTATTAAGGGCCTTCCTTGGGCTAGATACTTACACTAAGTAAGAACTTAATCGGAATAGGACAGTCATTACTCACAGTAGCCCTGCGGTGTGGATACTGTTGCCCCGTGTAAGAGCCCAGGAAGTGGAGGCTCAAATTAACTGCCCACCCGCAGACACACCCATGCACTTGGCAGCCTTAGCCCAGGGCTGGACGCTGGAGCTCGAACTCCTGAGCTCTGGGCTGCTCCTGCCTCTAACTAATCAGCGCCTTGCGTATGTAGGGCTCTCAAGGCTGCAGTTTTCTTCATTCTGTGCACGAGGACTTCCCTCTCCTGCCCTTTAGGAGATGAACTTGAGCAGTCACAGCATTGCTTTGCAGAAGAAACCCAGGGTGCAATGCCCCAGTGGCATTTTGTTTCCTTAGCTTTGTTAAATCTTTTAATTAAAGCATGTTAACAAAGCCAAAGAAAAAAAAATAAATGGCACTGCTTGCAAGGAAATTAAATCGAGGAACTAAGCCCATTTATAATTATTGTATTTCAATTAGGCTGTAACAGGGCTGGGTGAATAGAAAGACAAAAAGAAGCAACACTAATGTTGGAGTTTCATAAATATTTGCAAAGACCTTTTAGGAAGAGAGCAATATAAATAATGCTTTAAAATAGTCAAGTGTCCCTGGGCAGTGTCCTCTATGCTAATTTCTACACAAAATAATTCATCTGCAATGATCTCACCGAAATACATTGCAGGAAGCTAACAAAGCCTATTTCTTTTTTTCCCTTCAACAAATGCAAGGAATTCCCTCGAAGAAAAATGTTGTATCAATGCATGATAACCTTTTAATTTATTATTTTAAAATTAAAATACAATTAAAGGTTTGAAAGAGCTAGAATTAAATTTAAATCTTTCCTCTATATTTTAATGCTCAAATATCTAATATTCACTGGAACAGGGAAAAAGATAAATCATCATCAGTTTGTGTTTAAGTCATATTTATCTCAGCATTTAAAAAATAGTATATGGATACAATTTTTTATCCTGAAAAAAATTTTAAATGTATTTTAACTTTTTTTTTAAAGAAGTGAGGTAAACGCTGCCTTGTTTACACCAAGGCAGGTGCCGGCAGCGGGTGGAAGAATTGGTCTCCGGCAAGAGGCCACCTGAGCCGCCTGACACACGGGGACAGGACCCCGGGTCCTGTGCCTCAGGAGGGCTGCGGCCAGGACAGGGACACAAGCCCTTGCCTGGCTGTCACGACGACCTCGCTGTGGGCAGCCGAGGCTGCTCTGTGCCTTAGCGCTGACGTCTGAAGTAGGGTCACGATCACAAAAAAGGTCTCGTGTTTTGTGCAGATTCAGTAGGAGGCCGTCGGTGTGGAGTCGAGACACTGGCCATGCTTGGGGCGCCGAGGGCTTTACGGTTGCCATTTCCGCCAGGACCTCGGTTTTGTTTGTCCTTTCTGGGCCAGTAACGGGAAGGCAGCCTGGCTGATGACCGTGAGCCGTCAGTGGGAGAAGCTGTTCTGGGTCGACTTGCTGCCAGGTCCCGAGGAGGCGCGGGAGGCGGCACGTGGAAAATAGTTCTTAGCAATTAGAGTCATTTTGTGTCTGCTGAATCTAATACCAAAATACATGTGAGCATGGAATTTTATGACTTTAAAATTCCCTTTTACTAGGAACTTTTAAAAAATATTTTATCAAAGTGATTATACACATCAGTTGGAAAATACTCCCCCACCCCGGCCTTCCCCACGGACAGTGTGAGGAGTGAGCACTGGGTCAGTGTTTTCTCCTGTCTGGTTCCACATGGCGCAGGAGGGTGGCGAGGGGGGCCGACCCTTTGCAGGCCGGTGCTGAGGGTCCTGAGCAGGTTGGAGGGGCAAGGACTCTGGTGGGGCCGCTGGGGCCACCAGGACTGTCCCCAGGTGTGTCACCTCCTCGGCACAGCTCAGCCTCGCCCTGGGGCAGCGACCTCTTCATTCTCCCCGTGGCCACCGGCTCCATGGGGACTTCTGGGGCCTCTGCCCAGAGCAGGCACTTTGAAAAGGGTCCTATCGTGGGTCCCCCAGGGGGGTGCCTTGAGGAGAACAGTGGGTTTGAAGCAAGACCTCGAAGCCACCTTGCCTGGGAGCCACCGTGGGCTGTGGGTGCCCAGCCGTCCCAGGGCACCTCTACTGTCATCTGGCAGCAGGGGACCCGCCACCGCCTGGCTTTAAATTATGAATACGTAAATAATTGGATCCCCACACCCCAAATTAGACAGAAATCATAAGATTTCCCTGTCACCCAGGGACTGGCCCCCCCAAAACAAAAGGAAAAAATAAAAGGAGAGCAGACGTGCAACCTAACTCCACACCCACACTGGAGGCCCCCGAGCCGCAACCCCGTGCCCCCCACCTGGCAGGTGGGACCCCCGCCAGGTGCCGGTCCTGGGCGGCCGGATGGGGCAGACTGGGGTGCCCTGTGGCCTCCCCGCCAGGAGCATCAACAACGGGGGCTTCGAGATAGTGCGAGCCCTGGATTGCAAAGCCAGGCGCTTTCTTCACGGAGAGTGAGGGCCGGGTTCTTCCCGACCTGGTTCCCACAGCAGGAGGCCGGGGATGGGGCGATGGGGTGGCCCTGCCCCCTGTTCCGTCATCGGCCCCCAGCTGGGCGGCGCCTCCTCATTCTCCACTTTCCCCTTGTCCACCAGCCAGCCGGCAGGGCTCCAGGACATTACTTATTCCGTTCCTTTTAGGTCTTACTGGTTTTCTGGAATATAAAATATGCATTTTCATAGGAAATATAAAGGCTTTATTCTCAGTGCAACAATTTTCCTGTTAGTCTGTAGGACGTGCTGAGTTTGCTGCATTAAACCTCTAAACACCTGCGTGCGTGCGCGAGCGTGGGGCGCACACGCTGCCTTTGTTGTGAAAGGCTACCCTGCTCTTCAAGAGGACATGTGACATTCAGGGGACAGCCTTAACTTACCAGAGTGTTTATTAAAGACAGGCGCGTGCAGGGAAAGGTTCGGGGGAGAGGAAAACGCGCCGGCCGCGTGCGAGGAGCGCAGGGCTCGGGCGGCCGCAGCCTCCCTGGCTCTCCGATTGCCTTAGCCCCGAGCGGTTGACATTTACCCCAGCCAGATAATCGAGGAATAGCATTTGCGCTGCAGTTTAACACGACCTCTGCCTCCGCAGCTCTTTCTAGATTAGCTTCTTGGAAAAAAAGGGAGAAAGAAAGAAAGAAAAATGGTTGCTGACACTGCCGTGAGGCAGGCGGCGGGGCAGGAAGGGCGCGGGAGGCTCTGCCCCCGGCGGCTGCGGGAGCCACTGTCAAGGGCAGGTATTAAAAGGGGGCGACGGGGCGCGCGGGCCCGGGGTCGGGCTGCAAGCGAAGGTTAATGGATTGACTATTACCTGCGCAGGAGGCCGCCCTGCCAGCGCTCCGGGGGATTCTGGTGCTTCTGCTCTTAGCGTGGAACTAAATGAGGGGCGTGATGGAGCCTCGCGTTGGGGGGCCAGTTGGCCTGCTGATTTTCAAGAGATATGCAAGGAAATAGTGCACGTCTTTATAGCCACACTATTTCTGCATATAAGAACTTGGCTGGTGACAGAACAGGCCCCTGTCCCCTGGCCCTGCATTCTGGTTCATTCCTAACGACCTGGTCACATGTAAGAGACCGACTGGGTGCGACGAGTCTCTCAGTATAATCGGCAGTCGTGGGGGTCTGGGGTGTAGAAATTAAAACATTAACCCATAGGTGGAAAAACAGGAACCCACAGGTGGAAAGCATATGTTGAATGACAAATAGGAAAAGTTGGTTTGCAACAGAGAAACCAAATACAGCTCTGACAGCAGCAGGTGCCCCCACTCCTTGTCTCCCTCAAGAGCTACTTCCCGTGAAACCTCTTAATGGAATAGCCGGGAATCACGTTCTCCCAGAGAAATAGCAAGATGGCAGGGCGTGTTGCCCAACGTGTGCCTCATCTGGCGGCCACGCCCTGCACTGCCCGGTGGGGCGGTTCCAGAAAATCCGGGACACGTGCTGGCCCCGCCAGAAGGAAACTTTTACTATTTGTCACCTGCGTGAGCACCTGGCTTCCCAGGAGCACCTACGTCTGAGGGAGACGCTGCCTGCAGCCTTCGTTGTAAACCGAGACTGGGAGAGAGCAACAGAATTCCTCAGTCACTTTCACAGGCGGGAATATATGCCCCAGGAAAACAAAATTATTTTCTTTGGCCATTTCAGGCAAACATACCTATGTGTGTTTTGGTGACATTGCGCTGTAGTGCCAGCCCTGGGGTTTCTTTTGTGTCATGAGCTTAAATTGTAGACCTGGAAACTCACAGGGTGGACACATGAGGAGGGAGCGGATGAACCGACCCTGTTGTGCAGGGTACAGCCGCACTGCCCCGCGGAACCGGCACCTATGGAAGGGGAAGCCCCGTGAGTTGATGCGACTGCGTGTTTATGGCTGTTGGGAGTGTCAGCCATGGGAAATGTGTTAGAACCCTGGATGCCCCGAAGGATGTGACGTGCACACCCCTTTCCAATGATTTTCACTTTTGTTTGTTTCAGCCACATTTGTCTTTTGCTGCATTTGCACGCCCTGACCTTGAGTGGGCGCCCTTAATTCCCAACACTAGTGTGGTACTTGCTGGGCGCTGTTCTGATGGCTTCATATATTCATTACCAAGATTAGTTCATTTAAAAATGCCTATCAAAGGTAGATTTCAAGAATTTTTTGATGAACTAAAATCTAAAGATTTGAAGTAATCCAAAGAAGTGAAATCCTTTATGATCAGACTGATGCAGGAAAAGGAGACAGACAGAGGGAAGGAGAGAAACTGAAGTTTCTCTTAAGGGTTAAATTGATTTCCAGTCACCGCTGCCTTAAGATATGTCAATTCCTGGCAAAGTCCCACTGCGGTGAGGCTGGGAGACGGTGTCACAGCCCAAGCGCTACAAATTGCAAAGAGCATTCCGCTCCTAAGCCTTTCTGACGTTGCCAACTCTCTGGTTATGGTCGCTGTGTGCCCTAGAAAAGTCTGTTTGGACGATGCTGGTTATGTGCCAGGACGTGGTTACGTGTCAGGAAAGGCCCCAGGTGTGCCGCCCGCCCGCACGCACAGAGGACATCAGCGAGGGGCCCTCGGCAGTCAGTACCCTCCGCCCTGACAATGGCTTTGAAAGGGGGACCCGCTGACACTGGAGTGTTTGTACTTGTTCTTTAATTAAGAGGGAACAGATTTCAGTGGAGAGAAGGCTTTGAGCTTCCTCCGTAATTTTTGCTGACCAATCCGATTATGTGGGTAACTGCAAGTGTATCTGGAAAGGCAGGGCGGTCTGAGGATGATCAGTCACAAAACAGATCAAGATCCAACCGAGTTCGCCTTCTGAACATTATGTAAGAGGAGAAAATTAAACACAACAGCAGAATCTCAATGTTAAGAACGTAGCAAGTTGTTATCCGTTACTGGTTCTTGCTGCCCGTCTCTGGTGTTTGATTTGCTCGTGCGTGTCTACGCCGCACACTCATGGGTTTCTCTTGCGTCCCGCGGCAGTGGGAGGTTGGAGCTGGCTCCGTGCACACGGTGGTCTGTGGCTGGGCCTGCCTGCCTCTGGATCCTTCCCACACAAAGAGCCGGCAACAATAGCCAGGTGCTCCTCCCTGCAAAGGTGAATAGTAAAACAGTCTGTTTAGTTTTTAGTTCAACAATCCACACGGGCTGTATCTTCCTGAACGCATTTATTTCAAGGTACTTAAAAATGGACTTTTATGAGATTATTTAGGCAGCGATTATTTTTGTTGAGAAATGTGTCCTTTATCCCGCTCATTCATCCCCTGCTAAGATATTTCTGTTTGTCAGAATGCCAGGGTTTCTGATAAATGACTGAAGACTGACTGCTACACTTTATTAAAAAGTAATAACAATTTTTGTACGCACCCTTCACATTGTGAGGGGCCATGAATCAGAGGACACTGCCTGTCTGGGCCTGATAAATGGGCCGTTTACCAGCTGAGGAGTTATTTAGGACTGGCTATTAATTTAAATCACATTTATCTTCCCTGAACGGGGGAGGCAGCAGTGATAGGGCTGCAGATGACCAATGGCGCGGCTAAGTGCACATTATTTATTACCGCCGCCACGACGGGGCTGCACAATATGTTGAAAAAAAAATAGTGCCAATTACCGTGGTTAATCTCGTCAGGGGCAATAACAAATTTCCCTCCAACACAAGGCAATTTTTATTCTTGCACTTTTTCTCCTCTGCACAGACTTTGCTTATGATTCTCCATCATTAAACTCAATGTTCTCACTCTTTTCTGAGCGCTCACGGGAAATGTTTGCGTCTCCGCTTAAATTTGGAGAAAGTGCATCTTTAATGTGCTGTTCGCCAGCAGGTGAGTTCTCCGAGCGCGTCGTGAGTATTTGTTGATGATACGGGGAGAGGCTAGGTACTGCACGTCAGACTGGACAGATTTTGTTATTAAATGTTTCCTCGTTAATAATGATGCCGTTAGCAGAGCTTCTCAATTCACCTAATTCCCAATAAGTAAGATAGCAATTGGGAAGAACCGATCATTAGCATTTTTTGGCCAATTAATTTGAATTTTATTGATCTACTATGGAAGATTAAAATATTGGTAATAAAATGCACCTTAGCCACAAATTGAATCCAAACACGAACTATTCCACTTGCTGTTCGGAAGCCCAAGCACGGTGCCTGCTGCTGCCCGAGAGTGGCCATCCCAGGGCCTCGCTCTGCAGAGTACGTCAGTCCCGGCGCGGTTTAGGCCTCCGTCTTGCTCTGCAGCCTCAGCGGCCTACAGGGCCCCCCGAATCATGCACCCACACCACCCAGCTGCAGCAGCGTCCTGCTTTCCTGCATTGATACACCCCCAAATTGGAGAGAATCCATTTGTGTTAAACAGAATCAAAATTCAAATGTAGATTCGCATAATGGAAACACACTGTGCGTGTGGTGCTCTGTGACTGTGTTTACGCTTGCTTATGTGCAAGTAAAACGATGATTTTAAAATAGTGAGTGCATTTAATGTTCTGGCTGTTTCTGACAAAGTAACGATATCTGGACGGTTTCCGGGGGCAAAGGCATATACAGGGAAACCAAAACATGACATTGAACGACCATGACCTGGAAACGCGAACTCACCTGGCTTCTCTGCTCTTGTGATTGTTGTTTTGACACCCGGCGGCTGGTCAGGTGCTGGAAGAATCCAAACAGAGACAGTGGGGTCCCTGGGATCTTCCCACATTAAGCGCTTTGCGAGGACACTTGAACCTGCCCAATCCTCAGCGTCAGGATGCCAGTCCCAGCGGGACCTCCGTGGAGAGCCCGTGACTCCCACCACCCACGCGGCTCTGCCCGTGACTCCCACGGGCCGGCCCAGATCCCCCAGAGTGCGCCCTCCTGGCCTGGGGCTGCCAGCCCAAGCGGCTCCCGCAGTGCGAATCGCGGAGAACGCAGGGTTAGAAAGGAAAACAGCATGTATGTATGTATTTGCATATGTATGCATAGATACAGATACATGTGAATCTATGTATGTATTTAAACATATTTAAATAAATACAGTTCATCAGATAAAGTTAATAAATACATAAATAAAATTTAAAATAAAATCCACTTCTTTTTTACAGGGTTTGGTCCTGAGTTTGGTGCAGTCAAGAGTTTCGGGAACACTCCTGCGGTGCGGGTGTGCCGAGTCCCTCTCTAGGCTGACACGAACGTCTCCCACCCTCTGGTGATTTCCTTCATTTTGTTTCACTGACCCTCCCAGACCCTTCAGTCTCCTGTGCCCCGGCTTGCCCTCCCTGGCCTGTCCCACCACTGGCCTGGGCGGGGAGCGTCCCTCCCACTCCCACTTCTGTTTCCCAGGCTGGATGGCGCTGGCCCCGGCCACTCCATACACAGAGCACTGCGCTGGCTCGGAATCAAAAAGGCACAACCCTCCTCTGGTGAGACGTAGCCACCGATGTTGCAGAAAGCGACTATGTGAGGAAGGAGGGTGTCCCCACACCCAGCAGAGCGGGATGTGAGCTGCTCCGCGTCCTGCTAGAGCCGCTGGCCTGGGACACTCGCCCTGCCCCTGTGCCTGTCCCTCTCCCCAGCAGGGTGACGATAGACAGGCCTCCTTCTGGGATCCAACGGGTTTGCCTCCAGTGCCGCCTTGGAATTACTTCTACTGTTCCTTTTATTTCAGATGTGGAGGAGGATGCCGTTAGCGTGCAAAGGCGGCAGAGTGTCAGCTGGCCGTCACCTGCCATCTCAGGTAGAGACGGTAAGTCACGCTGCAGGAACAGAGAACCCACACCCCAGTGGCTACGGCAACAGGGCTCCTTTCAGGTGAGTGGGCTACGTCTCCTCAGAGCCATGCAGGGGTCCGGGAGGGAGGGGCCAACTTTGCTAATCTTGAGAGAACAGAGTTCTGGAAGGTCCCCACCTGCCCCCAAAGTGCTCCAGCCTGAAGTGCATGTATCAGTTCTCCTTGGAGGGGGCGGAGTTAAGCCGCTTCTGTCTCCTGGAGTTGAGAGGCTCAGAGCACGTGGACAGAGCCCTGTCCCTCCACCGTCAGTGTGGAAGGCAGGAGGGGATGCTGAGGCAGAAAGGGTATGCACGGCTCAAGCCGGGGACAAGGTGCCCACGTCCTGCAGAAGGGTCAAGGTGTAGTCACCACCCGCACGTTCTCGGTGTGACCTTTTCCGTATGGTCCTGGGGTGTCAGCCCTTCCACGTGGGGATCCTGGCAGAGGTGACAGAAGCCCTACTATTCGGGCAGGGCAGGGTCTTCAGTCCTGTCGGAGCGGCTGGGTAGGTGTGCCCACCCTCTAATCAGCTCCAGCATTGGCCACTGTGCTGAAGGAAACAGAACAGAAACAGATGAACACAAACATGGTTTGGGCTTGGAGTGGCTTAGAACCCAGGCAGGGTATTGTTCTAGACCCTTCCCCAGGCACCAGTGAGTTTTACATACTACACGTCAGATTCTTGGAGAACTCAGAGTCCACTGGCCTCCCTCCGAGGCCACAGTCACTCTGCTTGCCCAAGCCACCATCTCCCCACCCGGCTACAGCTCATGAGCCTCCACTTTTGGCCTCCAGGTGGACCAAGCCTCTGCTTCCCATGCCGGTCTCAAAGCAGCCTGGAGTCCTTCTGCTCACACCAGCTGGAACTGCCCTCTCCAGCTTTGCACCGTAGTCTCTCTCTCTGACCCACCTTGAGACCTGTCCTCTGAGGATATGCCCTAGATGTCCCTTTCCAATTCCCCCGTCCAGCGCCTGTGCTGCTCAGACTGGCCCCTGCTCATGGGAGGACCAGCCGTCCGCTGGCCCCTGTAGGCCTCGCTGTGGTTTTTCTGACACTTGTCAGGAAGCTCTGCCACCTCCATCCTGGCCATGTGGGTGGAGCCTGGATGTTGTGACTGCCTGAAAAGGCAGCGGTCCTGAAGCTGGTAAGTGCTGTCACCTCCAGCTCCAATTCTGAGATATGTTCTTTGCATGCCTAGTTGTTTGAGGTTTTTTTTTTTTTATCGTAAAAGGGTGCTGAATTTATTGAATGCTTTTTCTGCATCTATTGAGATGATAATGTGGCTTTGTTTTTGCTTCTGTTTAGGTGGTGAACCACATTTATTGATTTATGGATGTTGAACCATCCTTGCATCCCTGGGATGAAGTCCACCTTGGTAATGGTGAATTATTATTATTTTTTTTATGTGATGTTGAATTTGGTTTGCTAGTATTTTATTGAGAATATTTGCATCTATATTCCTAAGGGATATTGGTCTGTAGTTTTCTTTTTTTGTTGTGGCCTTTCCTGGCTTCGATATCAAGGTGATACTGGCTTCATATAATGAGTTGGAGAGGATTCTTTCCTTCTCAATGTGATGGAATAATTCCTGCAGTATGGGTACCAGCTCTTCTTTGTAGGTCTGGTAAAATTTGGCTGTGAATCCATAAGGTCTGGAGCATTTTTTTGTTGGAAGATTTTTTTATTGCTGCTTCAATCTCTATGCCCATTATTGGTCTGTTCAGGGATTCTATTTCTTCCTGTTTGAGTCTTGGGAGGTTGTGTGTTTCCAGGAATTTGTCCATTTCCTCTATGTTTTTGCGTTTATATGTGTAGAGATTTTCATAGCATTCACAGTTTTCTCTTCCTTTTCTAGTTCCTTGATGATATTTTGTGTTTCTGTGGTATCACTTTTATAGTCATTAAATATTAAATATCTGATCTTGAATCAAAAGTTTGGTTTATCATATCTCAAACAAGAAGCAGTATAATTAATCAAAGTATGTGACCAAACTATCAACACAGTCTTGAGACCTTAATGGTAGTTTGTTTATGCCAGCAGCAAAGAAGCCTGGAGAGCAAGTGGCAATGAAATTGTAAAAGGCATTTTCCCCCAGCTTGTTGAGAATTGAATATTTTTCCTCACAAGAAGTAAGTAGTCCAAAGCCTGGAAGAAGTGGTAGTCAGTTGGTGCAAAGTCTGGTGAATATGGTGGATGACAAGAGAGTTTCCAAGTCCAGCTTCTGTAGTTTGAGCAGCATTGTTTATGCAACATGTGGCCAAGCATTGTCTTGCAAGAGGATTGGCTTATCTCTATTGATCAATCTTGGCTGCTTAATCACAAGCATCTTCCTCATTTTGTCCAATTGGTTGCAGTAGACATCCACTGTAATCGATTGACCAGGTTTCATGAAGCTGTAGTGGAAAATACCATCCATCACTGCACCACCAAACAGACACCATTAGCTTTATTTGATGACTATTCAGTTTTGGACTGTGTTTCGGCATTTCATCTTGATCCAACCAGTGCCAAACACTTGCAATTGTCAAAAAGAATCCATTTTTCATCACATGTAACAATATGGTGTAGAAATGGTTTACCTTTATGTCGTGATAGCTAAGAAAGGCAAGCTTTGAGACAATTTCTCTTCTGACACTGGTTTAATTCATGCAGTACCTATCTAGCTAGCTTCTTTACCTTGCTTATTTGTTTTAAATGCTCCAGTATTGTTGGAATAGTAACATCAAACCTTGCTGCTAATTCACATGTAGGTTGAGATGGATTTGCTTCCACTACAGCTTTTAGCTCATCATTACCCACCTTGGTCTCATTTTCAAGATTAAAATCACCAGAATGGAATTTCTCAAACCATCAACATACCTTGTGTGCATTAGCCACATCTTTCCCAAACACTGTGTTGATATTTGGAGCTGTCTATGCTGCATTGTTTCCATGATAGAACTCATATTTGAAAATAACACGTTTTTGACTTACCAACAGTTTTACAAAAATTGCTCTAAAAAATTTGAAAGACAATCACAAACCACACCATGCATTTGAAAGAATGATGATGTACCTTCACAATAAAAATAAAACAAGTCAAAGTGAAATGTCAGAGATATCAACTGTCAAACTTAGCAATTAAGGAAATCAGACATTTTGTACTTGATAACGTAATATCTCATTTTTCATTTCTGATTGAGCTTATTTGTATCCTTTCTCTTCTATTCCTGGTTAATCTAGCAAGAGGACTATCAATTTTGTTTATCTTTTTGAAGAACCAACTTTTTGTTTCATTGATCCTTTGTACTGATTTTTTGTTTTCCATTTTAGTTAGCTCTGCTCTGACCTTAGTTATTTCTTTTCTTCTGCTGACTTTGGGTTTGGTCTTCTCTTCCTTTTCTAGTTCCTTCAGATGTGTCATTAGATTGTTAATTTGTGATCTTTCTGTCTTTTTCAAGTAGGCATTTAAGGCTATGAATTTTCCTGTTAGGGCTGCTTTTGCTGAATCCCATAGATTTTGATAGCTTATGTCCCTTTTGTCATTCAGTTTGAGGAATCTTTTGATTTCCATCTTAATATCATTATTGACCCAATAATCATTCACCAGAAGGTTGTTTAATTTGCATTTTTTTGAGAATTGAGTGTTTCTCTTGGAGTTAATTTCTAGTTTTCTTCCACTGAGGTCTGAGAAGATACATGCTATGATTTCTACTTTTTGAATTTGTTGAGATGTGTTTTGTGGCCTAAGATATGATCAGTCTTGGAGAGTGTTCCATGTGCAGCTGAAAAGAACATATAGTCAGTAGTTTTGGGGTAGAATGTTCTATAAATGTCTGTTAGGCCCATTTTTTCTAAAGTCCTGTTTAAGTCCAATGTTTCTTCATTTATTTTCTGCTTGGATGATCTATCCAGTTCTGTCAGTGGGATTTTGAAGTCCTCAGCAATTATGATGCTGCTGTTTATTTCTGTGCTTAGATATAGTAGAATTTGCTTTATGAATCTTTGTGTGCCTGTGTTAGGTAAATAAATACAATATTTAGGATTGTTTGTCTTCAAACTATACTACAAGGCTATAGTAACCAAAACAGCATGGTATTGGCACAAAAAGCAGAGACATAGACCAATGGAACAGAACAAAGCACACAGATATAAAATCATCCACAAATCATCAGTGAACTGATCTTTGACAAAGCAGACAACAATATACACTGGGGAAAAGAAGCCCTATTCCATAAACAGTGCTGAGAAAATATGATAGCCACATGCAGAAGAATGAAACAGGATCCATATCTCTCATCACTCACAAAAATCATTTCAAGGTGGATAAAGACTTAAATATAAGGCATGAAAACATCATAGTTGGAGAAGAAAATGTTGGAAAAACTCTTCTAGATATCAGCCTAGGCAAAGCATTTATGAAAAAGACCCCAAAGGCAATGACAGCAACAACAAAAATAAATAAATGGGACTTGATTAAATTAAAAATCTTTTGCACAGCTAAGGAAATAATCAACAGAGCAAATAGATAAACTACAGAATGGAAGACAATATTTGTAAGTTACGCATCTGATAAAGGGCTAATAACAAGAGTCTACAAAGGACTCAAGCAAATCAGCAAGAAAAAAAATAAACACCCCCCTTTAAAAGTGGGCAAAAGACATGAATAGAAACTTTTCAAAAGAAGACAGACAAATGGCTAACAAACATGAAAAAATGCTCAATGTCACTAATCATCAGGGAAATGCAAATTAAAACCACAATGAGATATCACCTTACCTCAGTTAGAATGGCTTTTATTAAAAAGCCCCAAAACAATAGATGCTGGCATAGATGCACAGAGAAAGGAACACTTATATGCTGTTGGAGGGAATATAAACTAGTACAACCTCTATGGAAAACAGCTTGGAGATTTCTCAAAAAACTAAAAGTAGGCCCACCATTCGATCCAGCAGTCCCTCTACTGGGTATTTACCCAAAGGAAAAGAGGTCAATTTATCAAAAAGACACCCTCATAATATCCTGAATTTTTAAAAAATAGACACCTGCACTTGAATGTTTATTGCAGCACAATTCACAATTGCAAAGATGTGGAATCAACCCACGTGCCCATCAATTCATGAGTGGATTAACAAAATTGGAATATGTATATCATTGAATACTACTTAGCCATAAAAAAGAATGAATTAATGCCTTTTGCAAAAATTTGTATGGAACTAGAGACCATTATCCTAAGTGAAATATCTAAAGAATGGAAAAGCAAATACCACATGTACTCAGTATTAAATTGGAAGTAACTGATGAGCACACAAGTGCACAGAGGGAAGAAAAACTCACGACAAATCAAGCAGGGATAGTGGGAGGGGGGAGGGTGGGATGGGCCACAACCTACCTATCGGGTACAGTGAGCACTATCTGGGTGACGGACACACTTACAGCCCTGACTCAAGCATTACAAAAGCGATCCCTGTCACCAACAACATTTGTATCCCTGTAATATTTTGACATAGAATAACTAACTAAATAAACAAATTAAAAATGTTTTTCATTTTTCTTTAATAATTCTTAACTTTTTGTGTGTGCAGAAGAAGTGAAAATACTAAAAACTCACGCTCCTAGTTACGAAGTACTGATTTATGCCAAAACATGGATGAACCCTGAACATGCTAAACCAAGTGCAAGAAGCCAGATACAGAAGGACACATTTATGATTCCTCTTGTATGAAATGTCCAGAATAGGCAAATTCACAGAGGTAGACAGAAGTAGACTAGAGATTTCCGGGGCTGGTGGAGGGAGCAGATGGGTGCGTATTGTTTAATGGGTGCAAAGTTTTTGTTTGAAATGATAAGAAAATGTTCTGGAAATAGTGATGATGGTCACACATCATTTTGAATGAATTTAATGCCACTGAAGTGTATACTCAAAAATGGGTAAAGCAGTAATTTTTATGTTCTATGCATTTTACCACTATAAAAACAAATTAAAAACCAGCCTCCCACAAATCAGCTGAATGCACTGCGAGCAGCAACCCGAGCAGCCCTCTGAGACTGCGCTGGCCATCCGGGGGCTGCAGCGCTCCCCAGGGGGGCGCAGCCTGGGCGGGGGCAGCCCCTGCTCAGCCCCTGCAGCCTCTGTGTCCGCAGAAGGTGCTTCATTATTTATTAGCCAGGCAATCTGGCAGGCAGTGTGCTCTCCGCAGCCAGAATCCAATACCGAAAGGTCACCACCACAAACACCCGAGCCAAAGGGTGTCAAAGCAAATACAAATACACCTTTTTAATTTCAGCTGAATTGATTAGATAACAATTGGAGGGTGTCACAGGTCAGGAGGCGCGAGCCAGCGGGTCGGGGGAGAGAAAGGAGCCTGGGGCGGCGGTCACAGGGGTGCTGGGCTGAGCCCAGGGTAGGCCCCCCACCCCCGCCCCAGCCCGGCTCTTGTCTCAGCAAATGAAGAAACGCCCTTGCCGGGTCCAGTGGCTTTCAACAGAGCAGAGTACATGGCGAGAGGCCACTGCACAGCCAATGCAGGTTAGAAATGAAGGTCTATTTGACGTCAAGTACACAAGGGCTCGCAATATTTTAAAAGGGGAGAAATAACCCTCATGCTCAGCACTGCTGTCTGAGGCAGCACCCTGCCCGTGTATATATGCCACATAGGCCTGTGCATACATATATATGTTTTATATATATATGTGTGTGTATATATGTGTACGCATGCACATATGTATGTATATCTGTATATATATGATTATTCAAATATGTAAGCCTCACAATCAAATATGTACATGTAAAAGTAATGGAGTGATACTTTTGCCAGTGAAAACTGAAAATTATTTAAAAAGATATGATTGCCCAGGAGCCCCTGCCCAGACCTCCCTCAGGTCAGTGGTGCAGGTTGTGGAGCAGCTTGGAAGTGCCACCAGGAGCATCCAGGGACCTCCACGGGCCTGTGGCATGGAGCTGGCTGGCAGGCTGGTTGCCACAGAAGTTCCCAGACATGGATGACACCAGAGGAGCCGTGCGGAGGGATGAAAGGCTGGGGGTGGGGGAGACACACGTCTACTGAGGGACCGTCACAGCTCAGCACCCTCAACAGGTAAGGCATGTAGCTCCCCTCCACCTCTTCCTTGCTCATGCTTTAGAACATTCTGGAATGCAGACCAGAGAGAAATATTATCACCTAGTCAAGCTTCAATCTACTTGCACTGCAGAAGAAGAAAGCCATCCTTAGCCTCAGGGCACTGGCTTGGGGACAGGTGACACCCACCTCCTAGCAGACTTTGGGCGCAGCTGTCCCTGGTCTGGAGAGTTGCTGTCCCTCCTGCCCTTTCTGCGCTGCGCATGGCATGCCCTCACATCGGAGCCCGAGAACTTGGCATTTGCACCTCATGTTTACCAGAAATAACAAAAAGAAACTTTTGGAAAACCAAGAGAACTTACCCTGAGATCAGGAAACTCAATTTAGAACAAAATATCGTGCCAGACTTCTACAGGATCTATCGTAAGGACTAGCTAGTGCGTTTTGTCTGTTGGCTGGAGCAGCCCCTGCCAGCCGGACCCGCGGCTCGGGCACTGTGTGGGCCCGGCTGCCCTCGGTCTCCCCAGCGCACACAGGCCAGGAAGGAGCAAAGACAAGGAAAACACTTTGTGTTCCTTTTCTATGAAGATTTATTAATGAAATATAAGTTTAAAAATAAACCTCGAAGTCTATGACGTGAACAGTAACCCCTAAACTCATGCAGGTATTTGTCGAGAGAAGCTACGTTCCATCCACACTCTTTGCCGTGCAGAACGCCCAGCTGCCGGTAGGGAGGCGATAACCCTGGGCCCAGGGGAGATGCTCTTTCTGCTGTCCCAGCCTGGGCAGGCCCGCTCGACCGCTGACTGGGGACCCTGCCCTGGTCCAGGGGAATGGCAAGAGCCTGCTTTTGCCACACGCGTGCCGACGGCACCCACATCCCAAGGTCTCAGCACCCCCCGCCCCCCGCCCCGTCTCCTCCCGTCCCTCTTCCTGTCTCACCGCGGCAGACGCATACCCGTGCTCTCTCAGGGCACGTTCCCAGAGAAACCAGCCCTCCCCTGTAGACTGCACCTTCCCGGAGCCCTCATCCCCTGTCTAGACGCAGGACAACGCGTCCTGACAGCCAGAGAGGCTCGGGGCTTGGCAGTGCAGACACGTTCAGGAGTGGAGCCTTCATGCCGGAGGGCAGGGTGCCCTGGAAGGGTGGCCCTGTGTCCACGAGCAGCCAGCCCCAGCCGATTGGTGACGCATCTCTCCTCACGGGGCTTAGCAAACCACGGGAGCTGCCGGACGCCCAGCAGGCCTGAGTGAGACGGGGGCACAGCGTGGAGCCGAAAGGGCACTGTTTGTTCTTCCTTTCTTTTTCATTTTTCAGCATTGTCAGCATGTTTTGTCACAAATCGACATTTATTTACGTCTCCATCTTTTCATTAGCAAATAGTCAGACACGGTGTAGCTAGACATAGTGAATTTTATGCTTTTCCATGTCAGGATGTGTTCTTACATTATAATTATAAAAATGGCACCGTTTATGATGTAAATTTGAAAAATTAGAGAAAGCATGAATAATTAAATACAGGTTACTCTAATTCTATAACTGACTTCAGAAAAGGCACTGCAGAACTAGGAAGCTGTGTGTACATACATGTGCGTAAACACATGGGTGCACACACAGAAAAATTGGCATCATCTTGCAGGGAAAGGCTGGGACTCTGGCTGCTATAGTGCTGCGCTGCACCCTCAGGGCCACCGCGGGCGCTTTCTTTCCTCTGGCTTCCAGGAAGCTTCTACTCTAGTTGTCAAAGCCGTAAATATTTAGGGAAAAACCCCCATAATAATAAAACGCTTTAATAAGAGTTCATGACAACAGAAAACCGATGCTACAAAGTTACTGGATGATTTATCTGCGAGCGAACGGCACAGGCTGCAGTGACAGTAGCTGTGGAGGAAGAACAGGAAAAGGCGACGTGGTCACCCTCCCTGAACATCTACACCAGGAAGGCGATGCAAGTGCTGCGTATAAATTGTCTCATTCCTTCTCGTAACAGCCCCAGAATATCATCTCAGCCAGTCTCTTTCACAGTCAAAGCAGGGACTGTGAGGATGTGGCAAAGCTGGGCAGGGCACGTGTTCGGGAGGTAGAGAGTTTCATGCAGTTTTGGTGGGTAGAGGGGGCACATGCTGAGTGGCTGGAACAGAGCTGAAGAGGTGGACGTGTGTGCCGTGGCATTAGGGAACTGACCAGCCTCAGCAAGAGCAAGATCCCCCTCTCTACAAAAAAAAAAAAAAAAAAAATTAGCTGGGCGTGGTGGCACCTACCTGTAGTTCCAGTGACTCAGGAGGCTGAGGCAGGAGGATCACTTGAGCCAGGTGTTCAAGGCTGCAGTGAACTGTGATGACGTCACTGCACTCCAGCCTGGGTAACAGAGAGATCCTGTCTCAAGGAAAAAAAAAAAAAAAAGAAAAGAAAGAAAGTGAATAGAAGCCTCTACTTGTCCCTGCCCATGGTGTTATTGAAGTCACTCCTGAGGTTCTCTCTCCATCTGAAAAGGACAATAATATCCATGTCAGCAATTCTTTTAGGAATTCAATACCGTTAGTATATGAAATTATCAACACAATCAGCTTGTTATAAACAGTATCTTTTATTAATGGAGGATCTGGGTTTCGGCATATCGTCTGACAAAATAGAGGGTGTGAACTAGTGGATCCGTGCCACCTTGGAAAAGAATCCCCAGGGACGCCCGCTGGCTCTGTCCTAGGTTCTACTTTGTCTGAAAAACAATCACTGTCTTGGATGGGAGAATTGGTGGCATCTCAAGCGGATACTCCGATGACACAGAACTGCGAAAGGGTGGTTATCACAGGAGGACACAAAGTAAAGGCCCACACAGTTCACAATAGGCCGAGGGGATGACTGTGGCTTAGTTTCAAAATTAATTATATAGATATAAATAATTGCAAAGTCCTTATAGGAAAATTCACACACACACACACACACACACACACACACACACACACACACACACACACTGTGGATTAGACACAGCAGAGGCCAGAGGTGGGGTTAGCAGGACAGCATCCCCAGCTTCCTGGGCGGGTACAGGGCCATCACAGTGGAAAAGAAGACATAGCAAGTTGTGCTGACTGTGCTAGTTCAACAGCTCAAAATGAGTAAGATATTTCTATGCACACACCCCTGTTATACATTTAAAATGGAGAAAGGATATAATCTCTTGTTTCCAGAAATTCACACTCTGTTGGGGGAGGGAAAGTTTATCTAGGGGAGGAAGAAGGTGTTAGAGGTCAGGTCACACTTTCACACCTGGCACCTTGTTCCTATTAAAGGAAATGGGAATTTGGGTCACAGGTTAGACGAAGGGGGGAGATATATTCTGTTTTTGACATGCTGAATTTAAGCTCTGGCATCCAAAGGAAAATGTCCGGGAGTTATTGCAAATAGGGAATTGGAAGTGAACAGAGAGGCCGGGATTGGAGGTATGAGCCCAAGAATACTCATTTCACTAGTACTGGAAGGTGGGGGAAGCATTCCTACCGGAAGTGGAGTCCAAACTGCGGGGAGGTGGGGGCTCCATGCGGGATGGCGACAGTCAAGTGCACTTAGACGAGAGAGAAGCGCAAGTGACGCTGGAAGAAGCTTCAGTCTGGGAGCCGGCCTGGGGTCAGGGAGGTTCGTCGTCCATGGTGAGGGTGTCGCATCTGCAGCGCAGAGCACGTGCAGGGAGATTGGGATGGGGCGGCCACGGGGCAGAAATGGAGAGAGTTCAGGAGGGGAAGGCGAGGCACGGAGGCCAAGGAAGCCGAGGAGAGGGTGGTGGGGCAGAGGCCGACCGGACCCGAGCACAGGGAGGCCGTCTGTCAGAGGAGAGGGCGGGTCCGACTGCAGGGGTGGTGCGGGTGTCCGGAGGAGGAGACGCGGTGGGATGAGGGGTCCAGTGTGGGAGAGGCTTCCCGGGGCGTCCGTGGGGGACTCCGCAGGGGTGTCCTTCCCAGGGCGGGAGCGCACAGCGTGGGCAGGGCAGGGGCGCAAGGATGGGGGCACGGAGGAGACCCTCTGAGGGAGGACCTGGAGAATGGAGGACAAATGTGCACCTACTTTTCTTAGTAAAGTTGGAGGCCGCGCACTGCGCACGTGCCGGGCACGGAGGAGACACCAGGGAAGCGCTTGCGTCCCTGGCGAACTTGGTCTCGCGGTGGCGCAGTGCGGGGGCATGAGCGGCAGTGCGGGGGCATGAGCGGCAGTGCGGGACATGAGCGGCAGTGCGGGGGCATGAGCGGCAGTGCGGGGGCATGAGCGGCAGTGCGGGGGCATGAGCATTAGTGCGAGGGCATGAGCGGCAGTGCGGGGGCATGAGCGGCAGTGCGGGACATGAGCGGCAGTGCGGGGGCATGAGCGGCAGTGCGGGGGCATGAGCGGCAGTGCGGGGGCATGAGCATTAGTGCGAGGGCATGAGCGGCAGTGCGGGGGCATGAGCGGCAGTGCGGGGACATGAGCGGCAGTGCGGGGGCCGTGAGCGGCAGTGCGGGGACATGGGCGGCAGTGCGGGGACATGAGCGGCAGTGCGGGGACATGAGCGGCAGTGCAGAGCTGGAGCAGCACGTTGCGAGGACAAACCGGAGCTTGTCGTGGATTTCTCCTGGGACGCCCTTGGGCCCCGGGGAGAAAACAGAAAGTAGCCACAGCAGAGAGAGCGCAGACCTGAGCACCGGCAGGATGGTCCCAGAGGCACAGAGGACACCCGAGTCCAAGATCAAGGCTCTGTTGAAAATTCCAGCCCCAAAACTAAGTTCCCATGTGTCATCGGACCAGACTGAAACAATAGGGAACCCACGGATTGGGTGCGGCGCTGGCGCAGGTGTGGACAAGCCCGGCAGGGGAGCAGGGTACAGAGCCAGGGGCTGACCCCAGGGTGTGTAAGTTCTTTATGTTTAAATTTAAAAATATATGCAATTATTTGGGGAAAGATCTATTTAGAACGTAATGTGAGGGCAATTGCTTAACTGTCTCCAATGTCACAGGGGGATCCAGTAGAATTTTAAAGGAACAGGATAAAAAAAAAAAAAAGAAAAAAAAACTTGTATCATTTCAGCACTTCTTTCCAGGCACTGAATATGTGTAATCTAGTATGATTTTGTCAACTGCTCCATGAAGAAAGGAGCATCGACTCCAAATTTTTCCAAGAAAACGAAAACTTCAGAGGGGCTAAGACAGTCCAGCACTGTTGCAAGAGAGACGAGGGTTTGAAGCTGCAGCTGGTCTCCTTTCAAATCCTCTCTGCTATGCCTGATCGGAGCTCTGAGACAGGACGGCACCTTCAGGAGATGACCTTTGCTCCCCAGTTTGGGTCTGGGAACAGAACGGAGACCCGGGGGTGCGGCGGGCGGGCGAGGCTTGCCTGGCCGAGTGAAATGCGCAGTACACAGCGCTCGAGCTGGAGGAGGCGGAATCCAATTGAATCATGTGGCCCCTCGAGGAAGGAAGATATGAACTCCATCTAACTTCTCTAATAATCGAAATTACTTCCAAACAACAACTTACCCAATAAAGCTCAATAAAACAAAATTGAACCCCTAATAAAATAGTCTAGAAGATATACCGAACTAGAGGAGCCTTGGTTTTCGGTAACTTCACCTTTACTGAAAGTCGTTAATCTTGTGTTTTTAAAGTGAAAAGTGCTCTAGGATTTTGCTAGCCCGGAGGTTTGTTGTTTATATAAGACCAGTGACAGTGGCACTGGAGGTGCCATCCAGACCTACCCCCCAGGGGTGGAAACCAACTTCCCCAGTGGCTGGGAATGAGGCCAGCACACGGTTGCCAGCAGTCAGCCTTCCCCACGGATCAGCTCACATGCAAAGAACCGCTCCGCCCCAAGTCACCCCCTTCTAGGAGCAACCAGCATCCTAACCCCAACTTGAGAAAAGTCTAAAGAGCCATCTCACTTTGGATCTGGCAGGGGCTCAGCCCGGCCTTTGTGGAGACAGCTCTGCAGCCTCCTGGCAGGTGCCAGTCCGAGAGCACTCCCTGCCGCGGGCCTGCACCCTTGTCTCAGTCCCAACCCGCAGCACCGTCCCTCTCTCGCCTAAGCTCCTCATGTTGCCCGTTATGTGCCCACCTCCCACGGCAAAATCATCTCAGAAGTGAAATATACATCAATCTGTGGATAAAAGGATAAATAATGTTTAACCAAAATGAGCCTGCTTAGAATGTAGGTCATTTTCCAGCAAATATTTATCTCTGTCAAAAAATATTAATATAATCAGATCGAATTTATAAAGTGTATTTTATTGTGCACACAAAAGAACAGTTTGCAAACCCAGAGACTTCAAACCAAAAGTGGTAAGAAGCTCCTCTTTTCGAAGTCACAGCACATACAGAGGAGGCATTTTGACCTTTTTGTGACTGGCCGTCATGCACTAACATTGTTTTTTAAGGCAAGCAGAACTGTTTAAGCTAATCTGTCTATAGCAGATTGGTTTAATTTCACTGAATCATGCAGGCAAGGATGTAACATTTATGTTTCATGTTCTGTTTATGATTACAGTTTTGGGGAAATCAGGATGACTTAGGTTTGGGTTACCTGGCTGTGGTTGGTTGGCCTTGGGGAGCTCAAACTGCGGCCGCCACTTCTATTTTTTTCTTTGACACTTCGAAAGCATCATCGACACTTTTTAAATGAAACAGACCAGGTGCTGTAGAAATCGTTTTATTTAATCCAGCTTATAGCCTGATTGTATTTTGTTACCGATCTATGCATGTTTCTCATCTTCAACAAACTTATTTCCCTGTTACTCCAGGGAAACAAACAAAAGGAAGCCTGGTGGGGATTTAGGGCACCCTGAGGGCTCGTTGGTCCCTCCTGTGAGCACGTCTTACTGGGGGTACAGGGGGCGTGGCCACTGTGCACTGCCTGGCCGTGCTTCTCCGCGGTCTTCTGCTTGTGTAGTTTCTCCTGAACTGGCTGGGGAATGACGTGGCGAACGCATTATATCCAACACACTTCCACCTTCACCCTGGAATTGGATCAGATTATCCAGATCATTTAAAAATACATAGAAAGTGACTGACCGGTGGCAGCACGCTGGGCTCCCCACTGCCACCTTAGTGTCCTTTGTCCTTCCCCAGAGGCTGCTCCACCAGGGATTGGTGTTCCTCATTGGGGGTGGGGTGGGGGCGGTTGTTCTTTTTAAAGGTTTGCTACACATCTACTTATCTGTGAGCACTGTAGCATATTATTTTACATACAGTTGCATTTTATTTATGTATGGCGTCATACTGTAGATGTCTTTCTGCAATTTGCTCTGGGGTTGCTCCATGCTAAGTTCTGAAATGTTGCTGTAGACTTTTTCTGTAAAGGGGGGATAATGGATGTTTTAGGTTTTGTGGGCAACTACTCGACTGTATCTTTTTGATGTGAAAGTAGCCATTGATAACACACAAACCAGTGGGCTCGGCTCTGCTCCAGTCAAACTTTATTTACAAAACCAGGGGACCGGCAGGATTTGGTTTGTGGGCTATAGTTTACAGATTTCTGCTGTAGATGAAGTCTATCATTGAAACTCCTACACAGTAGTACTCCGTTGCATGAACATTGCATAATTTATTTATCCACTCTCTTTTTGTGAGGTACTTACATTGTTTCTAGTTTTTTTCTCCATCTCAAACCATATTGAAATAAACATTCTTAGGACACATGCCTAGAAGTAGGCTCACGTAGAGCGATATCCTCAGCTTTCCTGTATTTGCCTTGGAAGCTATTTTACCAACTTACGCTGTCCTTCCTTCCACCAGCAGAGTGTGAGATGCTCGGGTGCTCACTTTCTCACCACATCTTCCTAGGGTCAGATTTGAAACCTTTTTGCCAAACTGAAGAGCGTGGTCTGATCTCTTAGTTTTCGTGTATCCAGTCTTACGGGTCCTCCTCGGTGTGCTGCACACTTTCCTTCTGTGCTTCCTCCTCTGTTTGCTTGTGTTTGCCTTCAGATGGTTTTGTGAGATTCTGTATCTTGAAAAACTTTTTTTTTAATTCATGAAACCAATCTTTCACATATGTAATTATGATATAATTTATGACTTTTCTCTTTGCTTAGGCTTTTGTTCTTTTTGCCCAAAGTCCTTAATTTTAATGCAATGAAATGTTTCTTTTTCTTTACCCCTTTACTGCTTTTGTGTCTTTTAAAAGAAATCATTTCTTGCTCCTAAATCATAAAGGTAACCACCTACACATTCCCCAAAATGTTTTAGGATGCTGCTTTGCACATTGAGATTCCGTGGTGTGGTTTTGTGTGCGATGGAATCTAATCTCACTGTCCTGTTCCACGCGGGTAATGAATTTTAGACACGGCGTAATAACTCATCCGTCTCTACTCTGGCAGTGCCCTTCTGTTTTTATGTGATGTGTCCATGCATCTAGCAGCTATTTTTGTACTTGAGTCTTCCCCAAAAGACAGTTTAGAGATTTGAATTGCAACTGTGTTAAATTTATAGAATGACTTGGGGAGAAATTCCTGGCAGTAGTTGAGTCTTCCCCTCCATGTATTTCCCCGTGTTCAGGACTCTCTTTGTGCTGTGTGCAGTGGAGCAGAGGTGGCTGCACAGTTCTTGCCACTCCTCCCACGGAGAAACGGACTCGATTCCTCTCCTCCTGCGGCGGGGCGGCTTTGTGCACTTGCCTGCTCTGCAGGACGTGGTGGGGGCAGAGGGAGCGTGCCCCATCTGCCTGGGACGTTCCCAGGTGGAGGCTGGGAAACCTCTTGGTCCTGTGGACAGGGGTCAGCAGGTCATCCTGCCACTGCCCAGACCAGGCCAGGGACCTGCCTGTGACAGGAGGCTGCCCGAGCTGAGCCCTGGTGGCAAACCCCAGCCGCACACGCTAACACGCTTGCGAGGACGAGCCCCTTCTGTCTCCTCCTCGTGGGTGGCACAGACCTGGGCACTTGGACCCCCATGGATGGTGGTGTAGACCTGGACAGTCTCTGCTGTGGAATTGGGAGGAGTCGATTTACATAAATTTATACAATTTTAATAATATGTTAGTCCAGTCTGTGGCATTGTTGTTTAAAGAAACTCTATGTTTAATATTTTGATAAAAAAGTGGCAATCTTACTCCTTAACACTTTTATAAATTTGACTTACATCGGATTTCCTGGATGTGGTCGAAGCCTCAGAACGTCAGGCGTGCTAGGGCGCAGCACGAATTTCTGTAGTCATTTCCAAGACACAGCTGGGCTTTCTAAGCCACCAAGCAAGCAGTGACACCAAATTAGTGTGGCTAAATGTTATTGTTTTTTAAAATGTAAAGTATAATAACCATAAGAACACAATAAAGAACTGGTAATAAAGAAGCTGAGGAGATGAATTACTCTAAATGGAAAATAAATGACGCTCGATGACGAGGACTATGAGGTCTGGAACTCGCCCTGGCATTCACACAGCTGCATCCCGGGACCCAGACGTGCCGGTGCACGGTCCTGTGCAATAAATCCTTGTAGGATATTTTTAATAACTTGTTCTCATTCCTGATACGTGTATTGTCACTTGATTAATTCAATTTCCTAAGAAACAAAATACACTCAACCACTCTTGAATACGCTCTTTCGGGATTCACGTTGGGGCTGCCGTGTGGTTCAATCCGCCCACTAATGAGATCGTCTTGTGAACTCAGTGTTTAATTTCCAGGGGATCCAGCCCAGCACAGGCTGACAAATGTCACGTGCTCTTTGTGCTCTGTCACGTTGCCGGTATTTATAGGTGGGTTTGATGTTATTTGCGAGATGAAGGGAACACTGGAGTCCAAGACAGAAAAGAAGGTAGAAGGATTTCCCACAGATGCTCTTGAATGGACACCCGCATTGTGCTGTTGCAAGTCCTTGCATGAGTTCTTAGAATCAAAAATATATATATATTTTCCACAAATAGACCATCTCTGATACATAAGAGGCCCATTTTTCACCTCACTATTGGATTGGCAAGAAATTCAGTAAAAACAAACCAAAAACACTCTCTCTCTCTCTCTCTCTCTCTCTCTCTCTCTCTCTCGCTCTCGCTCTCTAATAGGACATTCAGGCTGGAAGTCAAACACGCACCCACCATCCAAATGGATGCCCAGGGTGCGGCATGGCGGCTTGGTTGATTGTGGGTCCCAGGGCTGCAGTGCCCCCGTCACAGTGGGTCTGTCTGGTCAACTCCCCTCTCTAGTGAGGGGAAAAGGGAGGCTGTGCCCTGTGGTGCCAGCATGTGACTGTGAGTGTCCCCAGCAGAGACTGCGTCACACTGGCCACCGCTCACCTCGCTGGGTGAATGGAAGTCACACGTGCACACACACTAAATACATTTACACTCAACAGTGTCTGGATTCCACATAGATGATGTGGTCTTTTGGATGCTCATTCAGCATTATTTTTTCAAGATCATTCCCCAAATATCTTGTCTTTTGCTAAACTCCTGAAAAAATCAGTTTTAAAATTTCCTCTTAAAATGACATCCATAAGGTACCTTGCTCTATCCACACACAGACGTGTGATCACAGGATGGGATTCTTGACAACATGCACCAACCACACTTCACCTGTCATTACTGGAAAAACCCCAGCAATTGTACTGTACATTCCTAACATGGGCTGCCCGAGTCCTTCATCAGAGATGGAGCCCGCCCAGGAGAACATGCTGGGCCTCCTTCCCCAAATTATGGGGCCAGGAAGCAGGGACAGACCAGACTATGGTTTTGAACTTTCTCCTTCAGACTGTCTCTGAACACACCAATTGTGCCAGGGCTCATGCTCCCGAGAACCCAAGGGGAAGGTACAACCTTTCCAGTGGTGAAATCTACCTACTCCCAGACCCAGTATCGAAATAAAAGATCTCAACCTTCTTGTGCTAAATTCCTCGTAATTAAACAAAAATCGTACAAACACACACACATTTTTGGTTTGATGGACCTATTCCAGGGAACATTTTCGTGAGAAGCTATTAATAATTCGTTGTTAAATTTCAACTTTTTAAACTTTTCAGTTAGGATTCAGTGCTCTGTCCAAAACGAGGACCGTTAGCCGAACCTGTCTCCCAAGCAGGAAAACATAACTGCCACCCTGGGCGAGCCTGTGCCCTGCCCCCCCAGAGCTTTGGGGGAGCCTCAGGGCCTGTGGGTGGCGAGTGACATTCCAGCTCAGGTTCTTACGTTGGATCTTGGGTCCTCGGCACATTGTAGCATTTGTGCAACCTGACGCTGCAGGTTGTTCTGGCTGGCGACGGGGCCGCCCCTTCCCAGAGTTTGAGATCAGAAAGTAGCATCGAGATAAGGATATCTGGAAGGAAATAGTGTTCGGGCAATCGCTGCAAGTGCGCGGAGAGGCCTGCGGATCTGTGCGCCTGATCTGGGGACTCATCGTCTGCCCTTATGTCTCCAACGCAGCAGCTCTTTGAAACGTGTGAGTATAACTTTTGGAGTTTGAAACATACAGCCAATTTAGATCCATCAGAGCTCTCTTATCCCCCAAATGCACCTGGAAATGATAAAAAAAAAATACACCCAAAAACAAACAAACAAGAAAACCTAGCTGCCTGTTTTGAGTAATGTTGGCAAAGTTTCCCAAGACTTTACAGTGTAGCTCTGGCACAGCTGATGCGGAGCGACCTGTGTTCAATGCCAGGAGCATGAAAGTGGCTGCAGAATTACTGCTTGGGCAGCCCGGTGTGGTGCTCCAGCATCTCAGAGACTGCAGTTAGAGAAGCAGAAGTTCTTCAGTCATTGTTCGTGCTGCTACTTCGAAACACATCACCTAACCCTCTAGAAACAAAGAAGGGCATGCACACAGCCGCACAGAAAAAACACATATCAAAGGGGAAATTTTGGAATCTGTTTTGCATTTTAAATTAGTAGAAATCTTTTCATTTAAGAACTTCAGATACTTTTACAAATGCAGAGTTGTGTGTTTGTCAGATTAAATGTGCGGCTCTGCCTCTTTGGAGAAAACACGTCTCTATGTGAGTAGGGCTGGGTGCAACCTCTTGCAGGGCAGGAGGCAGGCGGGGCAGCCCCCCACCAGCCCTGCAGGAGGGAGGGAGGGGGTGCAGAGCTCAGTCTGCAAGTGTGTGCGTGTGTGTGTGCATGCGTGTGTGTGTGTGTGTGTGTGTGTATGTGTGTGTGTGTGCGCACACGTGCTGAGGCAGGAGGGCAAGCTGGCGACTGGCTCTCAGGGCAACCACAGGTGCTGCATCGAATGGGTGGGGGGTCTGATGGGTGCAGGTTGAAGGTGACGCCTTCAATCCGAGGGACGAGTGTGCCCTTCATTTCTCTCCGTGACCCCCACCCAGCTGTCAGGAGCAGACATTCCCTGCAGCCCTGGGGGTCTTTGGCGCCAACAGGGGAGGCTTGGATGACACTCCAGCCCTAAGGGGAAGATTAAGGGGAGGGGACTGGTGTGAAGGCCCATGGCTTCTCTGCTAGCTTTACCCAGAACATTCGAAATCGGAGACTCCAGTGCACAATGCAATCAGTCCTCAGACACTCTAAACGCGCAGGCTGAAATTACAATATTTAAAATAGGCAAAACCTGAGGCTCAAACAACTGGGTGACCCAGCCAGCCCCTCCTGAGACTTCAGAGTAACTGTCCATCCAACGGTGTCTTTCCAGTCGATGGCAGAGTTTGGAGATCTCGTGAGCTGGTTCGCTATGTCCCTGCACAGATGCGACAGTTTTCTGTGCCATGTAACGTAGACGATTAGAATCAGTTAAACAAATACTGTTTAAGCAGAGAGAACAGACTTTGAAGCGCTGAGCACGCACCACTTCTCACTCAGGAAGCCCAGGGCGGATGGTCGCAGTCAGGGTGGCCAGGCCTGCAGCCCTCGCAGCTGCGGCTGAGGTCCCAGCTGCACTGGACGAGCACAGTAGCCAAATGCCGTGTTCGCCTTGAGACTGCAGCAACTCACTTTTTAAAACGTGGCCAGCTGAGAGGAGAATAATCTGCTAAGGTGGTCAGCACGGGCCGCGGGTGGCCGTGATGGGGACTCTCTGAGCGAGCGTATGTCGAGAGGTCGCACACGGACACTCCAAATTGGCCAGGCGTGACGAGGCCCCTCCTGGCTGGGTTTATGGATACACAACGCCTGTCTTCACTCCTCTTTGATCGCTGACTTACACCCGTGTTCTTGGAGGGAGGAAGCTCGCGTAGAAGAAGACTGTGCCTCGCAGGGCGGCCATAATCAGAGCGGACACTCAGTGGCAGCGTCTCCCAGCGCGTGCGTGGAGCTTTGTCACACCGTGGGAAGAACACTCGCCTCATGGTGTAGAGAAAAGTTCAACAATTGTCAGCGGGAAGCGGGTGATGCTTTATCGAATACCCGTGTCGCTGCTGCGTGCCGGGAGCCAGTGCAGAGCTCATGCAGTCGGGGCCCTCAGCACGGTGCAGGTTTTGTTACCCGCAGCCCATCGGCCACGCAGAGCGGCGGCCCTGCTCCCAGGTAGGGAGCCCATGTGCTTCCAGGGACAGCGGTGACCGGGTCACTCTTATGCTGGTGATCCTGGC
Organism: Lemur catta; assembly: GCF_020740605.2. Taxonomy (NCBI): domain Eukaryota; kingdom Metazoa; phylum Chordata; class Mammalia; order Primates; family Lemuridae; genus Lemur; species Lemur catta. The sequence goes on from NC_059139.1 coordinate 1,402,674, forward strand.
CAGGGGTCACCTCGGTGCAGCCACAGGGCTAGTGTTACCATGTGAGGACAGAGGGAGGGGGACTCAGGCTCTGCGGGAGCAGGGGTCAAGGAGAGGCTGTGTGAGAAGTGACTCCGTCACACTGTCACTCGGCACCTCCCTGGGCCCAGCCTGGGCAGGTGACAGAAGACGAGGAGAAGAAGGGAAGGTCCCCCTCCTGGGGGCACTTGCTCTCAGCCCAGTGCCTGCAGGAAGGATGGCTTGGGGTGGGGGGCTGCATGGGGGAGGGTCTCCCCTTGTCCCGTGTTGTCAGCACAGCAGTCTGGGGTCCAGCCTGGCTCCTGGAGACGATATTTCTCTCCTCTCCCTCCCCCGGCGCCCCCCCCGCCCCCCGCACCTGTACAGAAGAGAGTCTGACTCTGCCTGCTGGGCAGACCTTGCCCTTGGGCATCCGCCAAGCTCTGCACCCCCCAAGGTCGGCATCTCCAGACAGACGTAGCTCTCGGGGTGCCTGGGAGAGCCCGTTACCTGTGAACCAAACGACCTTCTGACGCAGCCTCCTCAGCGGTCAGGCCCATCTTTCTGTCCCCACAGACTGAATCCTGCAGGAGCCAGGACCAGGTGGGGACGTGTAAGGGACACCAACAAACTCAGTCTCGGGATGAGTAATACTGAGTGCAGTATTTAAAAGCAATAAAATTAGTGCTAAAGCTACTATTTTAAGTGACACTTTGCAACAAGTTATAAGCATTGTTACATATATTCATGCAAATGCAACATGGCATCATCAGTCTCATAACATGTTAAAGTTGAATGATGAGGTATTTAGTGTGGATTTGCCGTATCATTCTAAAGTGAGTTGGTTGTTGCAACGACAGGTGTTAGCCGAAATTTTATCTCTGTGAGAACAGATAGTTAAATTTTATGAAGAACAGAATCAGCAATGTGAATTGTTGAAAGAAGATTTCTATAGGAATGTGGCATTTCTATGTGATATCATGTCAAATCAAAAAGACTTGAATTTTTCTTAGCAAGGCAAAATTAAGTCTATATATGACTTGGGAAAAAATCCAAGCATTTCAAAAAAAAAGCTATCTTTTTTCAAAACACTTCTTCAAAAGGAAATTTCGGATGAACATTTTCCCCAGGTAGCAAAGGTCACTGATGACCAGGATGATATATGCGAGTCATTTGAAGAATATGCAGCTGTTATAGACTATTAATTAGAGAATACAATGAAAGGTTCACTGACTTTGAGAATCATGACATCACACTCAAATTAGCACTTCAGCCTCCCCTAGTTGGTATCACCAAGGCACCTAAAGAACTACAGGTGGAATTGATTGAGCTCTCAGTAGATGACATTTTGAAGTCATTGTTTGAGGCTAAGAAAGATGCAATCGAAATATGGAAAAATGCAATAGAACACCCATGCCTTATGCAACATGCCTGAAAAAAGCTTTCTTACTTTTCAACCCCTTATTGCTGGGAATCTACATTCTCCTACCTGACCCAAATCAAGGTGCCCTTAAGGTCACAGATGACTGATACCCACCTAGAGGGTCAACTGAACCTGCGGACCTCCATGCTGCAACCAAATATTCAAAGGCTTTCCAACAAAAAGCAGACACTACAAAGTCATTAAAAGGTTATTTAACTTTAAAATTTACAGTTTTCATTTTTTGAAATTATTAAGGACACAGTAGGTAGATTTTTACAAAATAATGTACATTTTTAAGTGTATCCAATTGAAGTTTCTTGAATGGGGCCTTATTTGTTGCAGCCAAATTAATGTGGCTTCCAACATGAAAATGTCCCCAGCCCTGGCTGTTAAGATGTGCACCCCCCTTAGAGGACACTAAACTTCCTGTTTCGTCTGGTCATGGTTTCTCTCTGGCACAGTGGTTACAAAGATGTCGTGATTGTGGAGAGTGGAGGTCCACAGCCGCGGGGGCCACAGTCACAGGGTCGAGGCTGCCACCGGTCCCGTCACCTCCAGGGCCACGTGTAGCAGCAACAGCAGGGATGAATCCTGCAGTCACACGTCTGCAATGGTGTGTGCTGTCCTCGCAAATGCTTACACACTCTTTGGTTGCACCGATGGCATTTTATCTACCCTTTCCATTTATGGATCGAACCGAGTTTTGTACATTTTTATGCCAAATTGTTAATTTGCTCATTTTCTTCTTTTCACGCCTCCCCATTTGTCTTGAGCGGTGCCTATTTTTGGCTCTTTGCTCTGAATAAGGGACCCTTTTGCCTTGACGTTGGCTGTCAGTACGTTCATCTAACACACAACCCCGCAGCTCCTGCTCACTAACCCGATCCCTGTCATAGGAGCTGGGGCTTGGGGACCTCGACAGGGCGGAGGGTGCTGTGGCAGTGACCTCCCTGGCCACTGGCTTCCTAAAGGAAGCCGTCCGGGATGCAATTCCATTCCTCTCTAATCCTTTGATTTTTTTTTTTAAAGAACAAGATCAAATGTTGTATGCCAGTATCGGGTTTTCATAACCATATGGAATAAATATTTTAAAGTCTGTAATTCAGACAGGTGGCAGAGTGGCCGTGGGGACACCCAGGTCAGGAAGGGGTGAGCGTGGGAGTGGGGACTCCCGGGGCGCCTGGCAGGTGCCAGGCTGTGTCCGTGTGAGCCCTGCAGGTGGGGGCAGCGGCTGCCCTCACCCTGGTGGTAAAGTCGTCAGGGTTGGTGTAATAAACGGCAACTTGTCCCAAACCTGCTCTTCACCCCCCTCCACGTCCCACCCCCCCAGCCCCTCTCCCGGACTCACCCTTAGTTCCCTTCCCCTGAGCCCCCTGCCGCAGTGACACCCGGCTGATGTTCAGTGCGGGTAAGATGGGGACCCTGGTAGTACTGGGCAATAACTCAGGGTCTGAAGGAACACTGGGACTGTCTCCTGCCTCCACAGCCACATGCGGGCAGAGTCCTCTCGTAACCTGCAGATGCGGCTCACAACCTCCCTCGAACGTGCAGCCAGGGAGAGCTGATCCTTCTCGGAACAGTTTTCTGGATGTGTTAAAAGAAGGAAGACAGCACTTTCTCTTCTATCCAGTTAAGTAATTCAGGTATTTTAAAAGCTTCCCTCAAAGTTCCTGTTCTGTTTTCAATTTCTTACCCACCCCTCACTGCTATGGAAATGTGTACAGTACTTTCTGTGTCCCTCCGGAGTGGAAAAGTCCCGTGTGGAAGTCAGGCTGCACGTCCACCTGGCTCCCACACGCCACGCCTCTGCCCAGCCTGCATCATCCTTCCCCTGGGGGGACGGGGTGGTCCCTCCGTGGGGTGAGCTCTGTTCCCAAACGGGTCGCATCAACAAGAAGGTATCGCATCACCTTCTCTTCCTGGGTGTGTGGGGACTGTGGCTCCACTAGTAAGTCATAAAACCCATTGCTCTAAATCCACTGCCCAGACTTTTAAACTTGGTCCTACATCTGTGCAGAAGCTGGAGAGAGGACAGACACCTCTTCCCCCTCCACCTTCTCCTGTGGTCTCCCGCACTCCCACAGAAGGGTCGCGTTGCAAAGCAGCCTCTCATGATGCTGAATTCTTAAAAGTATGGGCGATTTACCCAGATCCACTTACAATAACAATCTGTCAAGAAATGCACTTTAAATACATTTAAAAGTTATCTTTGAGTAAGATGTGTCTCATTAAATACTATAATTCCCATAACACCCTCACAAAAGCTCTATTCATAGTCCTGACAATGGCATGATGTTTGCGCTTACCCGGAAAGTAAACATGCCTGCCAAAGCCTGCTAAGAGCCTTAAGCATATCCATCATCCAGTTGGAACTGGTGACAATTATGGCTGCTTTGCAAAAGTAAAGTAGCATTCTGCACACACCACTCCTAGGACGCGACCGTGTGTCAGTTCCAAGCAAAATATCACACGCCAGGCTGGGAGGAATGCGTTGAGTTAGCTAGGATGTTTGCCATGAGTGCCCGGCAAGGCAATAATCCCCTAAAAAGAATGGGTGTGAACGGTGTTGGGATTAACCCCGTTCTGAACCTGCCACTGTTCACAAGCTTGCTAGCAGCACGTTGCTGCGTAGATCAAGTGATCAAGTGCCATAGGTTTTAAAGATCCCAGAGAGCCTTTGAGGATTCCGTGTCGGTGTGCTGTGCTCGGATCCCAGGAAGCCCTGCAAGGACGGGATACATGTCGGGGTGAGTCTGCCCAGTAGCTCTCTGGGGGCGAAGAGGGGTTCTGGTTGGACACATTTACACACTTACACGCGTGGTCCTGGCTCACGCTTTGGAAGGTTTTCAGCTATTTCTGTGGCAGCTCCCCCTCCTCTGCGCGGAAGCTCTCGAGGGGACACTTTCCGGAACAGGCCGGTCTCTCCCAGGCACTCCTTCCCTTTGGTTTAACGTCCGTGTTTCCGGATTGCAATGCACATCTGCTCCTCCTTCGTTCTGTTCATTTGGTATTCTAAGAGCAGACAGCGTGATTAACCACCAGCGCCTCCTCTGAGCTCCCATTTTCAAACACAGCAGGTCAGAAAAGCTGTTTTAACGGGCTGAGATATGGGAAGTGTTGGTCCCAGGTGAAGCACCCCAGGCCCCAGCAGGCAGCCTTGGGGTGCACTCTAGACTTCTAGCCGTATTTTGCATACCATTGATCTCTGTGCCCCTGTCAAGCTCATTACTTGTTTGTAAGATGTGTGCTGTCTCCCCCTCTCTCTCTCCTCTTTATAAATGCCAAAATCTTTCATGAGAAGTAAATTTCTCCTGTGCAAGCAATCGAGCTGATATCCAACTCTGGCTACTTTGTTCACATTTGAATAAAGAACATGCAAATGGGACTAGATTTCAAATATGGTTTAAAATTAAAGCTGCTTTTTTGTTTCTTTCAGAAGAAACTTAGTAGATGTGAAATATGTCTAAACTTACCATCCCGTATGGAACAGGCATCAGCCTGTTGTGCAATGAACACGAGCCCTCGGGGCCACTCGCTTCCCCACCCCGGGGCCTCAGCCTCTCCGTGACTGACCCCCACTGGACCCCGAGGTCTGCACGTGCAGAGGTGCACCTGTCCAGCTCCTTGATGGTGGGGACATGCGGGGGGAGGACGGGCACCCTGCTGCCTCCCCCTGTTCCCCTCCTCCTCCTCTTCCTCCCTGGACAGCCCGCGGTGCAGTTCTCTGCCCCAGCAGTCAGTTCACTGATCCTCCGGGTGGAAGCACAACCTGGACCCTGAGTAACATCCCTGGGACCCGAGTGCGAGTTAACCTGTCCAGTATTACTAGAAATACAAGCGAGTTTCTACATGTGACTCTGCACATCTTCCTTCCCCAGCGGGGACGTTAAGTGATGCTCAGCCCCGTGCATGGGCAGGATGTGGGGTGCTGCTCCCGGTGTTTGTGCTAACGCCCAGCTGTGTCTGGGTGTGCGGCCACCTACAGGCCTCTGCACTAACGGAGCAGAAATCCTCAGGCTCTAACTCCGTCCTGCAGATCCAGAACTCTCTAGAAGCTGTTTTGAATAAATGTTTCCATGTTACCAAGAGTCAAAAGTCTAGAAAACTGGGCTACCCAAAACCATTTTAGCTGCGGGACACGTAGGTGCTGGTCACAGAGGCCGAATCACTGAATGTAGCGGAAAAATGAAATGGAACAGTGCACACATCTCAAAGTGACGACGCTCACGTTTTCCATCTTATAATGATAATAATTATTTTATTCTGTTCACATGGAGTGCACTCACAGATTCAAATATCAGATATGCTTCCTTGTCCCAAATCTGAGTATATAAGCAAGGAATAAAATCACCCTCTTAGGATAGTTTCGTGTCGGATCATGCTCTTTGCCGAGCACAGAGGCGTGAGGGTTAGGAACAGGCAGCTTCGGCTTCCGCAAGGTGCTGAAAGGGGACATCCTGGCACTGTGTCTCTTCGAGCAACCTTGCCCTCTTAGCAGAAAATAAAATAAGTAGACCCGGCAGCTGTCCAGCAGTGACCACACGACGGCCCAGCGTGGTCCCCCACGAGGTTTTGGAGGAGCCAAGGATCATGCTAGTGGGGAAACCGCTGAGGGACCGTGGGGACCAGGCACCAGACGCCCCCTGTGCCCTGCCCAGGTCACTCTCCCCCACCCACCGCGAGCCTCGTGCCTGCCCAATCGGCCTCCAGCTTTCAACACAGCGGCAGGCGGCCAGGCCCAGGCCAGGAGAGCCGGTCATCTGCCGGAGGAGGGGATGATGGAGACGGTGACAGTGTGGCCAGGACAATAAATGTGACCTCCTGGAGACGGACTGTGGCCTGTAGCGGAGTCCTGGCAGGAGTGTCGGCAAACTAGCAGGTCTGCGGGGGCTCAGACAGCCGCGTGCCCCCGGCCCGCTGCACCTGGAGAGACCCTTCCTGGTGTGGGACCCTCAGGGAGATGCCACGGGGGAGGGCCCGTGGGGAAAGACCCCCCAGACCCCTCCCAATCTGTGGTCACCGAATGAAAACCAGAGGATGTTGTAGTGAAGAGCTGGTTGCCAAAATCTGGCCACAGCACTTCAAAGAGTTTGCACTTTGAATTTGGGTTAAAAACGTTTAGATGCCCCTTTAAATTTCCTTCTGAATCATCAGGAATGAACTTTTTTTCCCCTGGGAGGGCAGGCTGTTCTGGGGTCACCATAAATTTTACTTCTGAGTTTGCCCCCTGGGTTAGAACAATGTTGTGATAGTTAAGATTAAAAGGGAACTAACAGCCTGTGAAAATAAATAGATTTACCTGAACATTTGAAGTTATGCTGGGGGAGGGGCTACGGTCTCATCGTCCTGAAAGGGTTTCCCAATCCCCGCTTCTGTCGGGGCAAGATTTCCCCGCAGTCGTTCACATGACTCTGGCTAACACCTGAAGCAAAATTAAGTGCAAGTGCTCCTTTAATCTTGGAAAAAGTCTCCTTGTTAGGACTCAACTTTGTTCTTTCTCTGCTGTCATTAATTTTCCCCTTGAACATGCTTTTTCTCTCTGACAAAATAATGATTTTATTTGAGCCGCTGATGATTATCTGGCTGTATCAGACTTGAAAACTGTAATTTGAAAAAGGTGAGTCCTCTGCTGTCTTGAGGGCCCACGTTGCCTTTTTCTTCTCAGAGACAGATATTACTGGGCTCCTTTCAAATGTAAGCTGACATTCTTTGTCCAGGGATTTGAAATCCTGTAGAATATTAAAGCCCATCTTTATCTTTAAAATATACTTTTAAAATCTGTTCTCTGTGGGGCTGTTTTAGTCCCTGGACGATTCTAAGTGACATTAAACAGCAAGTGAATTAGACCCAGCATGAATCACTAAATGGAAATGCATGTTTTAAAAAGCAATTGATTCAGGTGGGCTCGGTGAGCCCGTGAGTGGGGCCGTTGCCTGGATCCCGGGCCCTGCCCACCTGGCACCGTGTGACCTTGAGCCAGTCACATGACCCTGCCTGCCCGGTGTCCTTGACTAAGAAAACGAGCTGGGCCTGAATGACCCCACTGAAAACCGCAGGGGCGTTAACCCCAACATTGCTACTTCCAGGCCCGGGGATTTCTCTGTAATTGCTGCGTGCCAGGTGGGAGGAAGGAAAAACTGGTGAATGAAAACGAGAGCCAGGTAGCCGGTGCTGTCAACGTGGAGCTTGGAAATAAAAAACATAAACAATAATCACAGCCAAGAGCATTGACAACGGCTGTCTGGAAAGGGCAGGGCCTCTCCCTGCAGCCTGACACCCGGCGTGGCTCCGTTTGCTCCCGCCAGGGGACGCCCCCCGCACCCCGTGTCTCTCTCTGCCCCCTGCCCCTCCCTGGGGTCCGGCGGCTGTCAATCCCTTCACGCCTCTGGCTCAGGTGACGCCATGTCGGTGATGTTTCTGGCTCACAGATGAATGTCTTTCTCCTCGTGGCGGTCAGGCCACTGCTCAGCCCAGGTATCCGTGGTGACCGTGGTGTGCAAAACCCTTCCCTGGGATGCGGTGTCGCCAGAATCCCAAGGCCCTGTGCAGCCCCGCGCCTTCGAGGGAAAGGGCTTTGCTCGTCTCCAGCAAGACCGTGGGTTCCGCACCTTTTCCCACGGTCCGTGATGAGGGGCCAGGCAGGAGGCCCCGAGGGCAGAGCAGCTGCTGCTGTCCGGGAGGCCACGCTCTGCCCTGTCCTCCTGCCTCTCCCACGGCCACCCTCTGTCAGCGCCATCGGTGCCTGCTCCTTGTCCCCCAGGCACCAAGTCAGGGCATGAACTGTCCTGTTTCAATGCGTGTAGCTTTTGTATTTCTGTTCAGATTGTTGGTCCAAATTTTCCTGGCTGTACTTTCCCACCAAGAGCAGCACTTGGGAATTTCTAGGCCGCAGGAGCACGCCCTGGCCCAGGGATCCCGGTCTGAGCTGTCCCTGTGAAGGAGGCTCCAGCCCTAGCAGCTGTTCTGGGGACTGGCCCGTGGCTCTCGGAAGGCCCGTTCTCCAGCCTGAGGACAGTGGCAGGCGGGGGGATGACTCAGCACCACGGTCAGGTCGCCATCCGGGCTCTGAAGCTCAGGGCCAGGTCCCAGAACTGGGAGGAAGAGCCTGAGTCAGAGGTAACACCTGCAGGTCTGCGGGCAGCGAAGGCACCCACTGTTCCAGGCCAGGAACCTCGCCCCAGAGCACCTTGGGACGGTGGGAGACATTCTTCCCTGTCAGACCTGGTGGGCACTACTGCCACTTAGAGGGTGCAGGCCAGGATGCTGCTGAACAACCCACAATGCATGGAGCAGCCCCCCCCACGAGGAACGGCCCAGCCCAGATGTGCACCATGTGGCTGCGCCACGCCGGGGTGGCAGGGGCAGCACTCTAGGGCCCGCCGAAGTCCCACTGTCACCCTGCCCTGGCTCTCGGGACCTTGAAAAGTCAGCCAACCTCCCAAAGCCTCAATGTCCTCCTCTGTCAACTAGAGACAATGGCAGTAGCGCCCACCTGGCCAAGTCCGTGCTGTGACTAGATGTGGCTGTTTGTGGGACACAACCACCCACATTGGCAGTGCACGCAAGGTTTGCCGTCGGCACCGGCTGCATGTTATTTGCACGCCAGAAACGTCCCAAGCCTGACGAATGTCTTGTCTAGCTACGAGACAAGAAGAAAAAAATACTTCGACAATGTCTTTTTAATCATGTCTAGAACGTGTACAGATCCAACAACAACAAGCAAATACAGTACAACAAATAAAAATACAGACATGCTCTCCAAGGGCAGTCTCCTGCCCCTGACAGGTTCCTGTCCCTGCACCTATGCAGAGAAGACCGTCTGCAGGAGGGGTTAGCCTGGGTTTACGTGCACTTGGTGCTTGGGCAGAGAAGCGGCACTGTGGCCCCTGCCCGGTCAAGCCCGAACTCGCACTGCCCAGAGGTCTGTGCTGCCTGACTCGTCCTCTGGGGTCAGAGGGGTGAAGAGAGTAAAAGGCCCGAATCGGGAGGTGTTCACGTCTGAAATTGCTGTCGGCGAAATCATACCTAATAAACATAAACATATCTGTGGAGAATGCAAGCTCTATGGGATTTTCATTTTCTTTTTGTTAAACAATGTGATGTGCTGTTTTAATTTCAAATTAAATGTTTCTTTCTTTTTGATCATGGTTTTGTCTTGTGTGCACGGTACGTTGCCAAAGGGAACACCACCCACAGACACATATTTTTACAACATTACTCTTACCCTGGTGGTAACTCAATTAATTAGAAAGATTAGAATCTCATCTAATCGCATACTTTGCGAGCATAAACTCGTTAGAGTCATCTGATGTGAAATAAAGCCCACAGAATCTTTAAATAAAATCAAAGGTAAGAACAAGCGTTATATGCATTTGTACATGGAAACGATTTTGTTACAGTCAAGAATCACTAACATGGATGGACTTAAAGATCAAAAAAGCCCTTTCTTTATAATTCCATTCCCACCTCTACACCACGCTGCGTTTTTCTCAGTCGTGAACCTTGGACTCTCACCCAAACACGGGCTCTTGGAGAGTCCAGCTTGACGCAATAACTAACATAACTATCTGTTTTTCGGTATTTCTCCTGTATATTTGTAATATTTAACATGAAGCCCCCGGTAAAACGCCACTCCCACAGCACACGGTAATAGAGATCCTTCATAGACCGCCTGAGAATGTGGAAAGAATGTCTTTGAACATTTTCAAAGCGATGCTGCATTTTTCATGTGGAGATGAACTTGCAATTGTACAATAAAGAGGAAAAAAAGGCGTTTATCAAACCTCTCGCAGCGTAGATTTTTATCTGTGGTGCTCCCTCTCCGTGGCCCCGGCTCTTACTTGGCGTCCCTGGGGACAGCAGCTGGCAGGGGCCACCTCACCAGGATGTTCTTCCAGGAGAAAACAATCACCTTTACCATTGACCTTCATTACCCAAACCCTCTCTTTTTCCAAATGCAACAGCCGAGGGCTAGTTCCATTTCATTACGCATGCAGGAAATAATCTTGAAAGAAACTTCAAAACCAGTGAGTGCACAAACAGCAACCAAAAGTAACTCTCAGACCCGACACTGGACTTCTTGCTCCGCAGCAGGTGGCAGAGAGGGGGAACGGCCGGGCGGCTGGGACGTGCCCCTGGGGACAACTGCCCGGAAGGACCAGGTCCCGGGCCTGAGGCAAACGAGCCCTGTTGACTTGTGCAATTCACAGTGAGGCCGCCCCCAAATTACGCCAGTCTAGCTTATCCTTGTAAAGGGCCCCCAGAAAGTATCACTCCACCTCCTCTGGCCCCACCCATGGCCCCCTTTCCTCTTAGCTTTCGAGGTAGCCCCAATTCTTCATCTGTGAAAGTGTCAAAGCCCTCAGACGAGTGTGCCATAGCTACGTCCTATTTCTGCTTGTCTGTTTGTTTTGGTGTGGTGCTTAGTCTCACCTGGATCAAGTCCTGACAATTCGGTCTCCCCATCCTCTGGTTTAGAAGCAAACTGGTGTCTGAGCGAGCGAGAAGACGGGGTTAGCAGCCCTCCGCTCGGCTCTGCTGCCCGGGTGGAAGCCGTGTCCGGCCAGATCATTGACTGGCTCAGTGTCTCTTCTCAGAGGGTGGAAGATACTGCAGATACCTAAAATGTTGTTGTATCAGTTTATTTGGTTAAATTCCGGAATCGCCTCTTACGAAATACAGCCTATGAAAGTAACCGGGAAGCCCAAGTGGGTTTATGGCCACGTGCACGTCGCAGTGTAGCTCAGAACCCACAGACGTGGACAGGCCCACCGGTCAGGAAAGGAACCGACACAGCCTGCTGGGAATATACGACGAGATACTGCATAACGGCAGGCAGACTTTCCCATATCATGAACACTTAAAAAATTAGACTTTTTAAAAAAATGATGTAATGATCTCCAACTTATAAAAGAAAACAAAATCTCTGTACAGAAGGAAAAAGACTAAAGAGAAAACCGTCCTCACGTGTTTAAATAAATCAAGGAAGTGAGGTTATGGGTTACTTTTACTTTTCTTTTTAAAAATATTTTTCTCAATTGTACAAATCGCTGCAAGAACTGCTTTCATAACCAAACCCCTTAAGATCCTATATTTAAGTATAATTAATTGCCAGGGAAAATGCTCCTGATAGATTGTAAACCGAAAACAGTGGCCGTACATGCACTGGGCCATGTCTCACAGTGACAAGGAACCGGAACCGTCTCTGCCCGTCAGCTCAGGCTGCCACGGCATAGTGCTCTAAGCTGGGGCCAAACCACAGAGACTTATCTTCCCAGGGTTCTGTAGGCTGCAAGTTCAAGGTCAGCGTGCCTGCGTGGCCGGGGTCTGTGGGGGACCTGCTTCCGGCTGTGGCCGCCGCGCTGTTTCCCCACAGCAGGGAGTGAGCCCCTGGTGTCTCTAATGCAAGGGCACAGGTGCCACAGGGAGGCCCACCCCCACACTGCATCGGGACCAAACTGTCTCCCAGGGGCTCCTTCTCCAAATACCATCCACTCGGGGTCCAGGGCTTCATGAGACTTTGGGGGGACACAGGTCAGTCCATAGCGCACTGAGAAGCCCCGTGACCACAGGGGGGTCACACGGGGTGCCCGTCCTGCCATGGGACACGGCACAGACAGCTCTGGAGGGAGACGGGTGGTGTGGAAGTGCACCCAGCACACATCTGTGACGAAAGGGAAGTCACGAGGCCAGTCTGCCACCCTGGGGCACCCGTTTCTCTTCCTGAAGTGACCAACTGTGAGTTCCCAGACCTGGGTGTGGCCTGGGGTCCTGGGAGAGTGCGAGCTGACTGCGAAGCCTCGGGGTGCGTGGGATTCCGGGGGTGGTCTTGGGACCCTTCCTCACGGGGAGGAGATGCCGGCGTGGAGAGGACTCGAGGCGTAGGAGCGTCTGATGGGCGTCGCCGTCGTATTAGGAGAAGAACCAGGCTGAGAAATCGCGCACTTCTGACCTAGAACATCGCAGTGGGAGGCCCTAGATGTAGGCAGGAAGGAAAACTCCGTGGGGGGCGGGGGTCTTAGTGGCTGCTTCACAGCCCCACAGACGGCCTCCGGGACGTTGGACAGGCCTGCGAGGGAACGGTCAGCCCCGCGCGGGCGCTCGGGCATCTGTGCTTCTCCGCAGATCAGCGCTGGAGGAGCTGCAGCGAACCAGGCACTTCTCACTCCAATTAAAGGATTAATTGTGTTCCCTAAATACGATATGGTAATCGCGGGCATAATGGCTGTTTCCTGGTGGTATACGGTGCTTAATGTGCTGGTAGATAAAACAGTCCCTGCATTAAAAGGAATTATTGTATTTGTCATAAATTCCTCTGAGAATAATTCTGCCTTCAGCTCCGGGCTGGCGGGAGGGCGTCTTTGAAGCGGAACATGAAGGATTACATGAAGGTGGAAGGTCAAGGCGCTGCACCTGACAGGTGTGCGCCTGGTCCCCGGCCAGGTAACTTACTAAGACTAACCTGGGGCACATTTACATTTGGAAATCGAGCTGACATCCAGGGAAATCAAAGTGCCTGCCACAGCTGACGGCTTTATATTTGGAAATGAAGTTAAAATGCGGGATCCGGGTTCCAAGGACAAGCCCTGGTGAGTTGAGTTGGGCCAGGCCCAGCCCCGTGTGGAGGGGGCCCAGACTGCGGCTGGCTCAGGTCTGCCCGAGCCGTGCGGAGGGGACCCTGCGGGTTCTCTGGCCTCCCACTCCCTGCCTGGCTCCACCGCAGCAGGGCAGGACGTGGACTCAGTGGAGGTCGCTCTGCTGTGCCACCTCCTGGCCTCTGCCAGGCACGGTGCTCACTCGAAGGACCGGACAACCCGAGATGACACAGGTTGATGGTGTGGGGGAGAAGACACGGGGGAGAGAGAGGAAGAGAGATGCGTGTTTATGGGGCAGAATCGGTAAAATGGAACTTGAAGCTGCAGAAAATAAAACCTGGAGGACGTGGCAAGGACGTGGCAGGGACTGCAATCGTTTCCCTATTTTTCTGTAGAACTGAGATTCGAGGTTCTCCTTGAAATGAGAAAGGTCCGTAGCTCTTCCCACAGCAGTTGGGCCCCTCTCCTTGGTGTTTCAGTATTAGGATTATTTGATCGGGGGTGAGGGTGTAGCTGGCCCCGTCCCGCACGGCGGGTGCACTCAGCCTCACCTGTGGCGGATGCGACCTCTGTGTGCAGGCAGCCGCCCTCCCCACTGCCCGCGGGGCACAGCCCAGACTGAGGGTCCCGGGGTCCCCAGTCTGGGCTCCGGCTTCTCTCCTGCTCCAGGCGTCACCGGGTGCTTGAGGCCTCCAGCCCCTCAGCCACCCGTGGGGCCAGGGGCAGAGAAACAACAGCGGTTGCCTCCTCCCTGACACCAGCAACAACTGGGCTTTGGTTTTGGTTTTGGTTTTGGTTTTGGTTTTTATGTTTTAACTCTGTTCTCGTGTGGAAATGACGCATTGTGTGTGCGGAAACCTCCGGCTGGCGTCTACCTTTTCTAGAACGGCCATTTCCCGTGTAAAGAAGTTTCGTTCCTGGTCGTGATGTCCTATTAGCACAGACGGTCTTTTCAGGATTGCAAATCCGGCGTCCCACAAGGCCGGCTCCTCTGACAGAGGGTCCCAGGACCCCTGAGGGTGAAGGACGGAGCATCCTGGCCCCTCCCCCCACGCCATCTCTTGGACAGGCCCAGCCCTGCTGGCCTGGTGCCCTCAGGCTGGGAGGCACATAGCTGGTGTTACAAAAATCACTCTAAAATATAAACTGAGTGAACAAATCTCCTGCCCCTTCCTGGTCTTGGCATCCCACTTAGAGGCTGTCAGAAAGGTGACGAGGCAAGGTCTTGGTCCCCAGCCGCACACAAGCCAGCCAAGGGCAGCCCCCCACCTCCCGTGGGCCCTGGCGAGACGGAAGACGCCTCCTCCCCTGAGCAAAGCTCCGGATGTGCCAAGTGGGCAGCTGGAACTCTGCTCTCCCAGGACACAGGTCCCCACAAGAGATGGAGGCTGCTCAGTGAGCCCATCGTGCTGCACAAATGACTGTCGTAGAATTAGAAGCCCCACTCCAGCTGAGGCTGGCTCTGTGGTCACCCGGGAGACCACACGGGGCTCCCCACGTGGTGGAGTGCTTGGGTTTCAGGGAATTTCTGTCACCTGACCTTTCTGTGTTTTGGAAGATCCAGCCCACCTCGCTGCCCACTCAGATGTGTGTCAGTTTGGGGTCTGTAACTACTAGGTTTGACAGGTGGCACTTTCTGAATGAGCCATTTGTCTGGGCCCAGCCGTGATGCCTGCGTGGAGACGCAAGTGTCATGCCCTGGGACACAGACGTCCCTCTGAAAGTGGGAATCCGGGGCGGAACCCCCACGCTTGGGACATGAAGGCAGCGATGTCACCTTCCCAATGGGGCAGATGCTTCTCTGTGTCCTGCTACTAAAGCAAAGCTACACTTTGTGGTTTGTCTGGTTAAACATCTTCTTTAAGTCTCATTACATGGTGGAGTAACACGCTTTTCATTTCTAAGATGTGATTAAACTCACATTCATTCTTGATTGAGGTTTGGAATCTTTTATTTAGGGAAAAAAAGTCTACTTCAGAAGGGAGCAGTCTAGTGCCGCGATGCTCGGTGAGACCATTACATCTAATCCTGCCTTCACACTCTCTCCAGGGGTGATTTCAATTTAATTTGTTCAAAATTTATCAGTTTCCTGCATGTTGGCATAAATGATTCAGGACCACTTATGCATTCACCGAGTGAATGTATTGAAGGACACATGTTATTGTTACAACTTTTCACAGTTTCTTCATAAGTTCACCTAATAAGAGTTTCTATTATTTAAAACCCTTGTCCTCCACATTAAATGGCCATGTTGTTCTCGCAGCAATAGAATCTAATTACCTATGCAAATTTTTGGAGCACTCCTGAGTTACAAAAGCTGCCCTTTTCTCTAGGGGCTGTTCCTGCCATCCTGTCTTGCAGGACATAGAATATGACATTCATTCTCCTAAAAAAGCAGCAGGAATTGAGTTTCTAGACACTGAGACTGCTACGGGAAGAAAGGGGGAGCGTGTGTGGTGAATTTCAGGTGACTGGCTCAGACATCAGAAATTAAAGGAATTTGCTTGGGAGTGGGGTCAGAGGATGCTGTAATAGGTTGACTTTATGTAACACTGAGAAAATATATCTGGGCTGAGAAGACCAACAATGCAGAGTGCATAATTCCTTGAGATAACCCTGATACGTGGGTGGGTACTTAGGCTGCCACAAAACCATAACCGTATCAGTCTAAAATAATTCACTGGGCACGTTTATGTCCCCAAGAATTTATCTACAGAAACCCATCAGGCAGGGGTGCACTAACTTGGATTCTCTGTTTGTATATTGGCTGCACAGGAAGTTTTTATTTGCTTTTTCCCTTGCAAAATTATATTAGTGAGAAAACTTTATGCATCTTAGATGTTCTCTATTTACTGAACCAAAGGACAAGGTTGAGATGAAAAGGAATGCCTCACTACCAGCAGACAAAAAGTACCTCATCATCCAAATTTCTGTTTAGCTAGACACTAGATTTCACAAGGAGGAAGTAAATTGACCCTGAGTTCATAATTAGGACTTTTAATAGGCGTGAAATGGTTTTCATGAGTTCCTTCCCTTTTAGAACTTGACATCTTATGAATTCTTCAAATTGAACAATTTATGTGAAGAGTGTCCATCTTTGCCTACACAGGAGGAAAAATGAGAAGAGTTGGTTGGTGAAAAACTATGGACAGTTTTTCCAAGTTTTAGTCTTTATTTCAGAGACAGGTAGAATAATTCCAATTGTAGTCCATCTAAACTATTGTTACAGAGTAACTTTCTGAAAAGCAAATCTGGACAGAGCATGTTTTCCTGAATTCTAGATCCAACCACCCAAGCTCTCCACAGTGGAATCTATAAAGACACCTCAAAACTGAAGCTCCTTACTGAATTTAATTGATGTATTGCTTCCTCTGGACAAGAATTTATCATTCACTCTATCTGACTGCCAATTTCAGAATGAAAACACATCTTACTCCCTGCTCTGTAGTTCTCTCTCTGAGTCAGGGGTCCAGTGGGGGCATCCCAAGATACCCAGCTGTAGGCATCTCTGTGGACTTTCTCCTGGAGTCTTGGATTTTTTCAGCTCCTGAGATCATGTTGTCCATAAAAAGGGAATGTTAAGAATCTCTGCCCCATCAGTGGAGGGTCCAAATCATGGAATGCCACAGCCTGGAGGCCATGGTGCCAGGGCAGGTGTCTTTCCAGTTCCTTAACCCTCCTCACCATAATTTCTTAATGAAGCATCGTTGGAACTTCAGTTGAAAATCATTTGGTACATTGGGGGACTCTACCATGCATTACAGAAATTGTATTATTCCTGGTGTTTGTTAACAAAATGCTGGTAGTGATTCCAGTGTTTGTGACAGCAAAAAAAAAAAAAAAAAAAAAAAAAAGTGCTCCCATACAATCTAAATAGCTCTTAGTGGCAGAGGAGAGGGCCACCACCAGCAGCAACAGCAACAAAGAAATCTTGAAAAGACTCTGAGCAAAAAGGTCACACCAACTGCAAAACTACAGAGATGGTGAGACCAGTGGCTGACATTTCGGTGGGAACAATGGAAGCTGCAATGCACTATGTGATGGACTGAAAACACTGAGGGAAACAACTGGCAAACTGGAATTCTACGCCATGGACATAACTTTAAAAGTCAAGTGAGGAAAGAGCACATCAGTGAAAATAGCAAAGTAAGGACCTCTCAAAAGTTTCTCATTCATAAAACTAAGGAGAACACTGCATGAGACTGGTTAAAATCAATTTTTTTCAAAACTTTGGAAATTAACCAAAGGTGCATAGCAATCCAAAGGGTGTTTATTCAAGAAAAACAGCTGAACCTCAGTAAGAAAGAGCTTTGTGCATTTTAATTTCCACAATTCCCAACCCCTCCTTGCTCTGTTATTAGCTGACCACCAAATGAACTGAGGAAAGATTTCAGTGGCCACACAGGATGAATACAGACTTTACAAAATTAGTTAAGAAAAGTAAATTAACAAACAAAACATTAAAGAGCAACAATATAAAACTACGTAGGTGAGGAAGATTTAATCTTTAAAGTTGCCACATTATGTAATATAGAATGTCTAATTTTTAAGAACAACAGCAACAACAATAAGATATGAAACATGCAAGGAAAAAAAGGAAGTATGGCTCACACATGAAGGAAAAAAGAGCAGTAAATAGAAACTGTCCTTGAGGAATCCAGATGTGCAACATAATAGACAAAGCATTTTCAAAATCCATTTTAATATGTTCAAAGAACTACAGGCAGCCATGTCTACATAACTAAAGGATAGCATGAGAATCATGCCTACCAGATAGATAATATGTTTTAAAAAGAGGTATAAATTCCAAAAAAAGTAGATATTTTGGTGTTGAAAAGTAAAATGACTGAAATGAAAATTTTACTAGAGTTCCAACAGCAGATTTGAAGAAGGAATCCATGAATTTGAAGAAAGGTCCTTTGCGATTATCCAATATGAGAAAGAGAAAGAAAAAAGTGTGAACAGAAATAAAAAGAGCCTTAGAGACCTGTGGCACCATCAAGCGTACTAACATAGGCATCACTGGAGTTACAGAAGGAGAGGAGAGAGAGCAAGGAGAAAAAAATAATGTGAAGAATTAATGGCCCCCAAATTTCCCATTTCAAGGAAATACTTTAATCTAAATGTTCGAGAAACTGAACAAGATTCCATGTAGGATAAACTCAATGAGATCTACAGCAAGACACATTATAATCAAATTGTTTGGAGACAAAGACAAAGAGCTTCTGCTTTCAGCAGCAAGGAAGTAACTGATCGTGTACAAGGGACTATCAGTAAGAATAACAGCTGATCTCATATCAGAAACCATGCAGGCTAGAAGGCAGTGGGATGAAATATTCAAAAGACTGTCAACCAGGATTTCTACATCCTGAAGAACTGTTCTTCAAAAGTGAAAAGGAAATAATAAAAAATTTTAAAAAGCATGAAGAAATGTTATTTGTGGCAAATTTGATCTATAAGAAATACTAACAGGAGTCTTTGGGATGAATTGAAGGGCTATTAGACAATAAGCTAAAATCTATGAAGGAAGAAAATGACTGAATTTATCTGAATATATATGACTGAAGGTTTGTGTCCTCCCAAAGTTTACATGTTGAAAGCCTAACCCCAAACAAGGTGGTATTAGGTGATGATGGCAGAGCCCTCAGAAATGGGGTTGGTACCCTTTACAAGGAGCTCCAGAGAGCTGTCCTTCCCTCATTCTTGTACGTGAGGGTATGATTTAGAAGATGGTAGTCCGCCATCTGTGAGACGGTGCTCCCCAAACCTGACCATGCTAGCACCCTAATTTTGTACTTTCAGCCTCCAGAGCTGTGGCATAGAGGTGTCTGTGTGGTTTTTAATATGCCACTCAGCCTATGGAACTTCCTTATAGCAACCTGAACTGAGTGTGACACTTTGTAACTCCATTTTTCTATTTCATAGAAACAAAAACTGCCTAAAGCAAAAAATTAAAAATCTGCTTTGGTAGACATGCAGTGCACAAAGTTGTCATTTGTTGTACATGCATGTGTATGTATAGAGATGCCATTTATAACAGGACAAAGGAGGGGGGAAAAGAATGGAGCAACAATAGAAGCAAAGTTTTTAGTTGCTATTGTGGTTAGCTTGGTATTAAAACAAACAAAATTGTTATAAATTAATATGTTAACTATAATTTAGGTAAACCACAAAAAAGAAAGAAAGAAACTGGAAATATATGGTAAAAGAAATTAGGAGAGTATTAAACGCCCACTTACCATGAAAGAAGGCAGGAAAGGAGGAAGAGAGAAAGGAAAAGGCACAAGAGTTAATAGAAAGAAATGGGAGAATGGTGGGTATAAGTCCTGCCTTATTAGTAATTATCTTAACAGTAAAAGGACAAGCCCTCTAATTGAAAAGCAGAAATTGAAAGAATAAGTTTTTAAAAATTGACAGATCACTTTCCAATCCTTTTATATGCTAAGGTTCAGTATATAAAAAAGAAAGTGAGAGGGCTTAAAGGAGAAATAGGAAACTTCAAAATGGTATTTGTAGAGTGCACCACACTTCACGGTAATTGATAGAACAAGCAGCAAGAATCAGTAGAGAATAAGATTTGAATGAGGCGACTAAGGAACACGTCCCGAACCACACACAGAACCTGCTACTGGCAACAGAAACATACGCTGTCTTCTGAGGGACCAGGTAACACTTACAAAACTGGCTTCATGTTGAGCCATAAAACAGCACTCAGCAAACTTCAAAGACCTGAGAGAATTCACAGTGCCTACTCTGACTTCAGCAAAAGCAAACCAGACATCAAAAATGAGAAAAAGAAAGTGGAAAATGCCCACTTTTAACATTAGGCAACATACTCCTGAATAACTGACGTGTCAAGGGATAAGTCATGACGCCAATTAAAATATTTTCAACTAAATAAAAATAAAAATGCTGTGTCAAAATCTGAGTAATACATCTAAAGTGTTGTCTACAGAAAAGGAATGGCATTTATTATATTTTTCACAATTTGTGCATCAAGAAATTAGGAAAAAATTAGGGCATAATAAAAATATGAGCTAAAAGTAATGAAGTGCAAACTAATAATATGATAGAAACATTATTAAAACTAAAAGTTGGTTTGACTAAACTAAAAAAACTTAACAGACACTTAGCAAACAGACCACAAGGGGGACAGGAGAGTCCGGATGGAGAAGGCAGAACCCATGTCAGTGGTGAAAACGTGATATCACTACAGATGCCACAGACTCTGCGGGATCCTGAGAGTGAATGAAAAACCATGTAAGGCACTGAATTCGAAAATTTAAATGAAACAGTTAATTTACTACAAAAGCACAATTTTGCAAAAGTGACCCAAGAAAAAACAGAAAAATGTAATAGCCCCGAATTTACTGTGGAATTAAATACATAATTAAAAACTTTCTGGCAAAGAAATCTCAGCCCCAGATAGCCTTATCTATAAATCCATCAACACAAAAAATTAAGAGAATGCCACAATGAGGTTTAGTTCATTTCAAGAGTATAAGATTGAGTTTAACATACGAAAGCCAATCAATACACTGCACTACTTCAACGAAAGCAAGGGGAAGAATGTAAACCTGTTCACAAGGTGTAAAGATTGCATGTGAAAAGTTTAACATCTTCTTGACACAAATTTCAGCAACTAAGATATAGAAGGAAACATTTTTAAACTGACAAATGGTATAAAAAATTACCCTACAGGTTACATCACATGTAAAGGTAAAATACCGAAATCTTTCTTCTAACCTGAGAAAGGCCCGAGACCCAGGGTGGGGGCCTTGACCCTGCAGTGTCACCCACCCCTGCAGTCCCTGCCTGTGCCAAGTGCTCACAGCCCCGGGACGAGCAGCCCCAGCCCCCGACCTGCGGTGAGGCCCCGGCGGCGGCCGGAGGACCCCTGGCACGGCCAGCTCCCAGGGAGCCGCACACGCGGATTCACACCCTCCACGAACACGTTTTCAGTTTCCTCCTCGCTGGGCACCACCCCTGAGGGGCTCATGCTTTCATGGGTGACTGTATCAGAAAAGTCTTCTAATGTGAGACACATTTGCCTTCCGGAAACGTCTATCCCCTGCCCTAGTTCTCAATTCTGCACCGACTCAGGATGTGCCTGTTTTTCTTCCTTCTCCACCAAAGCTGCCCAAACAGGCAAACCGTCCAAAGACACCGTGACGTTGGCAGTTAGGGCGGGCTGGGGGTGCAGGGCAGTGAGTTGAGTTGTCGTGTCCAGACCTGTCATGTTTCCATAAATTTTAACCTTTTCCAAGTAAATTTTTTTTTTTTTTTTTTTTTTTTGCTTAGTTCTCAGTGAGGAGAAGCTTCCTTAAACCCGCTTTCCTTCGCATCCCTTTAACTCCATGATGTTGGTGCGGATAGAACATCCCAAACATTTCCGGGCAACTTGCTCTAGGAACGATCAAGTGACATGGCAGTCGAGCCATTACTTACCAACCCGCCATTAAAGTTTAATAGCTGCGTCATCAATAATTGAGGAGGGAACACTGGGATCCAGCTGTGCGCCCCAGTTCCTCGCAGAAGCGAGGCCGCAGCTCCGCGGCCCCGACACGGAGCGTGACGTCGCTTCGTCGCCTCCCAGGGCTTCGGGTTCCGAGGCAGAAAAGGGCAGCGTGCCTCAGTTGCTCGGCTGACAGCAGAGGAGACGCGTGAGCTGAGCCTTCCGAGTGAGGGGCAAGAGGAGAACGCCCACCGGCCAGCTTTCGCGCGAGCAATCGGCAGGGGAAACGTCTCTTTTAGTCTCTGCGGTGGGCTCCGTTCTAAAGACAGATGTTCCCATTAGCCCCGAGCCTCACCCACCGGGGACGCATGAGTTGGCTGACAGCAGCCTTTGAATGTCCCCGGCGACTGCCAGCTCCCGCCCCGCCCCGGGATGAAATGGCATTATTGCTTCCCCAGGCGGACGCAGGTTTTCTGAAATCTTCGCAGCGCTGCGTGTGCCCCACTGAACCGCGCCAGGAAGGCTCTTCCCCGCACCCTGAGCAACCAGGCGCGGGCAAGATGACGCCTTTGCTGTAGCTCTGAAGGCCATCCGCAGCGAAATGCAATTCCGCATATTTGAAATCCGCTCATTATTAGATGATGACAAAGTGTGGGATCATGCAGCAGAGATTAACAGCGAGGTGACATCTGGGGCAGCAGACGAGGTCTCAGAACCCCGGGCTCCCTCGGCGAAGCACGCTCTCCCGTCCGGACCCGCGGGAGTGGGAGGTCCGAGCCCCGCAGGGTCCGCGGAGACGGTAGTGAAGGCGGGGCAGGAGGCCGCCGCCCGCGGCCTGTGCACGACCCTGGCCCCGCTGCAAGTTGTAAGGATGCGTGAAAACCCCACTTCCTTAAGTCAAATATCCTGCAACTTGATTTTTAATAATTAGATTGAGCTACGACAGACTCCAAAAACAAATGAGTTAACAAAACACCGTTATTATGTTTAAAGATGAATTAAATTATATTAATATTTAAAATCTTCACTCACGTTGAAAAAGTAGCAAAACTTCTTCATGAAGCTAATTGGTTTTGCTCAACTGAAAACAACAGAAAGTTAAGCACGTTAACGTCGTTGTTGAATTAGGGACGTCCACCTGTCAGCCGAGCCCACGGGCCTCGAGCCTTCAGAGCCGGGAGGAAACAAACCTCTGCTGCTCAGCCCCCGTGCTGGGGTATTTTGTCAGGGCAGCCAAGCAGACTAAGACAACCACGTTCTGATTTATTCACTCAACAATGTTTCTATTGACTCACAAAAGTGTAATCATTTGAATGTATTTTAGAACAGCAGTCCCCAACCTTTTTGGCACCAGGGATGGATTTCATGGAAGACGGTTTCCAGGGCTGGTGTGGTTGGGAGGCGGAGCTCAGAGGTGCTGGGAGCAGCACAGAGCGGCTGTGGGTGCAGATGAAACTTTGCCACCTCCCACCTCCCGCTGTGCGGCCCGGTTCCTAACAGGCCACGGATGGGTACCGGTCCACGGCCCAAGGCTGGGGACCACACTTTTAGAGGATGCATCATTTCTTTCAACATGGATTTTTGCACAACAGATAAAAATATCCATACCATAAAAATACAAATCTACTTAAATAGTTTTAATTTTAATTTCAATTTCTCAATATAAATTGAAAATATAGAAACCAACATAAAGTACAAGAATTTATAAAGGTATCATTTAAAATAAAGAAAGAGATAAGGAAAAAAGAATATCCACTAGTAAAACGCCCGTGATTTATGGCAGAATAACCTCCTGAGTGCCCGTGACGCGAGATGAACAATTAACCTAGACACCTGCTGGGGTAGCTGGGAGTCCGCGCTGCACGGTGACTGTGATTCGCCCGGACGGGCCTTTCCTGGTGATTAAACCTCAATTGATTAATAAAAACCTGGCTATGGAAGTTCAGCAGCCACAGTATGTGACGGACCTGCTTCCATTACATAGCTGTTAAACCCTCAGTAAATGCCTTTTCAAGAATCATTTTGTCTTTAATTAGCATACACTGGCTGTCCTATTAAACCTAAATTAAGTCCTTATTTGAAGCAGTTAATTTGGAGACTTAACCAAATGTGGGCACCTGCAAGGTAGTAATTTCTGTTTCCAGCCCCTGACAGGGTCTAGTAATTCCGTAATCGTGAAGGTTTGAAAGCTCACCCATGTTTCCCAGACAAAGTCAGGTGGATGTGGGCACAGGTCTGAGTGTGTGCATGAGGGCACCTCTGCCCAGGTTCACACTAGAGATCCCGGTGGCAAATGTTTCCGTCGGGGATGCGCAAGGTATTAAAGAGACAGTGAAACTGAATTCCCCTTGCGAGGGTCCCAGGCTGCTGACCTCAGGATGTTCCTCACAGGGAGTGCCGCACAGAGCCGCTGCCGGGTGCGGGGAGCCCCGGATTTGGCACCCGGTGCATCTAGAGATTTGCTTCCCAAATTTGTTTTAAAAAGGTATTTTTGGACTAAATATTTTCTAAGTGCCTCTCAGTTCCAAAAGTGTGTGATGATAGAATAATAATTAAATTGCGAGTTTTACAGTTAATTGCACATTGTGTGACATTCAAACGTGTTTAATATCCCAGTGCCTTATCATTCACGGACAGCACTGAGGACGGGAGCGGAAACAGCACGTGAGTGTGGAAATCCAGCCGTAAGCTGGCTCTGAGAAGTCGCTATAGTGATCATTCTCTGTAAAGACCAGCTACAGGGTCGGCCACCTATAACTGGTCTTCAGCCGACAGAGGAACTGGAACACACACGGGCACCCACCTGCTGTCAGGTTTGATGAAAGCAGGCTCCGTAAATGCATTAGTTCATGATGGTGAATTTGAACAGTCTAAGGCTTCTCTAAAATCATATTTATTCACAAATAATGGCTGAAAAGAACCCAGAGATAGATAAGAGGATGCAATCCACATTTATTTTTTCCAATTAAATTGTTACCTACAGAAAATGAGCAGTGTGCTAGAAAAAGGAGATTATTTTAATAGGCTAAATGATTAGGTAAATAATTCTAATTTACAAGTGATTATTCTCAATGCATGTTAGTTATCAAAAAAAGTCTCTGGTAACGAGGTAATATTTATTTCTTGCCTGTTGTATTCAGGGTTCTAGACGTGCACCATCTCATTTAATCCTTACAATAGCCATGTGGTGCGACTGTTATTTTTGTTCTCATTTTACAGAGGAAGCAAGAGGGGATCAGACAGATTAACTAGTTTGTCTAAGGTCACCCAGATGTGAGGGGCCCTGGGCTCCAAGCCCACGCTGGCAAGATGGCTGCTCCACAACCCTCAGCAGTGTGGACAAGCCCACCCCTAGCATCTCCCACCCCCAGCATAGTGGTGAACCTGGGTGCAGGAGCTGCTCTCCCTGAAACCTGGCTAATGCTAGGACTTCTCAAATGTATGTCAGTAATTTGATTTTTGAAAAAGGTGTCCAGAATTTGAATTTGCATGACTTTTTTAGTTTTGGTTTTGTTCAATTTTTTTTTTTTGTCATTTCATTTGCTCATTGACTTACTTACTGTGTTTTACTTTTGTGAGTTGCTGGGAGATCTTTGCTCATTTTTCTGTCAAAGTGTTACTTGTTCTTATAAATATTTGTGTCATTTCAGAACCTTCTACATAGAGATGATTTTAATAGAATATGGACATGTATATTCATCTTTTACCTTGTACTTCTTGCTTTTGGTGTTGTGCTTAGGAGGACTTTTCTTACAGAAGATCATATATGCAATTACTCACCTGTTTTTATCTTCCAGCCTCTGCTGCCCAATACAATGTAACCACTGAGCACTTAGAATGTGGCTACTCTGAAGTGAGATGTGCAGACTGAGTTGCAAAGTCTTAGTGTGAACAAAAGAAGGTAAAAAAAACTTAAAAATAGTTTTTATATTCCGTACATGTTAAAATGACAATTTTTAATTTATTGGAGTAAATAAAATGTATTATTGCAATTAATTTTACCTACTCACTTTTATTTTTTATATTTGGCCACTAGAAAATTTAAAATTGCACATGTGGCTTACATTACATTTCTACTGCACAACTCTTCTGGAGTATTTTATTTTTCATTTGTAAATTTGGAATTTATATATATGCATCATCTAAAATTTGTTTTGTTATTCATTTTTTTCTAAATGATTAGACAATAGCTCCAAACATTTTTTTAAATAGTGCATTGTTTCCTACAATCGGCAAGCTGACTCGAGATACACCCCGTGCTCACTGATGGTTGGCCTCTGCCTGGCTTCAGGAGACACCCATCCACCCACCCACCCATCCACCCATCCAGGCATCCACGCAGCCACCCACCCATCCACCCATCCATCCATCCATCCAGGCATCCACCCATCCATCCATCCACCCATCCAGGCATCCACCCATCCACCCATCCATGCATCCACCCATCCACCCATCCACGCATCCACCCATCCAGGTACCCACCTGTCCACACACCCTCCATGCTTTCATTACCATGCCCTGGAAAGGTGCTTTATCATTCAGCTTTTTAAAGTGAAAATTTGCTATGTATTTATTCTTCCAAGTAAGTTTTAGAGGAATGTTGTCGTCTTCTCAGCAAATTTAGATAAAATTTATGTTGTACCAGCACTTGCTATATAAACTGATTTATAATATTTAACATTAAAAATATTGACAGTGCATTCATAAGCTTATTTATGTCTTCTCACTTATTTACCATCTCCTTTAATGTGCATCAGTAAAGCTGTTTCAGTTTCCTTACATTTATCTCTGAATTTTTTTCTTTTTTCCTACATACACACACTTGCGCATGAATGTACATCTTTACTGATTCTATCTCTTCTTCCACATGTTTTATGTATCTGCTGATATATAGATTTAACATGTAAATTTTATATGTAATTATCTTAACAAACCACCTCTCCTTTTAGTTCTAATAGTTTTTGGTAAAGTCTTTTTTCCAGGTAGACATTTTTTATCTTCTGCAAATACTTACAAGTTGTTTCCTTGTCTCCACTAGTCACAAATCATGTCTTTTTCTTGCCTTATTGCATTGGCTTGAAATGACAGGAAGAGTGACATTATGAACTGAGATCATGTCTTGTTTTTAAAGTTAACATAAATTTCTCTTGTTTTAACATGTTTGACCTTAGCTATTTTAGATGGAGATCTTTAAAAAAATATTAAGAGATTATAATTTCCTTTTTTGTATAAAGATTTTATTATTTAAAAATATTATGGGAGTACATATGTTTTGGGTTACATGGATTGCTTTTGTTATACTTGACTCAGTTATAAGTGTGCCCATCACCCAGATAGTGTTCTTTGTACCCCTAGGTAGGTTTTCACCACTCCCCTCCCCTCCTACCCTTCTCCCTGTTTGATTTTCACTGAGATTTACTTCCCTCTGTGCACAGATGTGCTCATTGGTTAATTCCAATTTAATAGTGAGTACATGTGGTGTTTATTTTTTCATTCTTTAGATACTTCACTTAGGATAATGGTCTCCAGTTCCATCCAAATTGTGGCAAAGGCCTTAATTTATCCTTCTTCGTGGCTGAGTAGTGTTCCATAGTGTACCTATACCACACATGAGTTAATCCACTCATGAATTGATGGGCACTTGGGTTGATTCTACATCTTTGCTATTGTGAATTATGCTGCAATAAACATTTTTGTGCAGGTGTCTTTTTGATAATTTGTAGATTAGTAAGAGAAATTTTGGGTTAGTAACCAAGATTTTTTTTTTATTTCAGAATATTATGGGGGTACAAACAAGATTTATTTTTGAAACATATTGTTAGCATCTATTTGTATGTTTTGCCTATTGACTTGTTAATGTGAAGACTTATTTTAATAGTCTTCTTAATATTAAACAGAGCTGCATCCCTAGAATGAAGTCAGTTTACCACGGTGTATCCGCCATCTCACATTCTCTCACTGGGGCTTTGTTAATTTCAGAACTGCGTCAAGTGCGTTTATAGCTCACCACCAAACGAGGTCTAGGCTTGGGTGGTCTCTGTTAGGATCTCAACGTGCTCAGAGATATGGGTAGAGGGTATTTTACATGCTGATGCTTCTGCCTTTCTTACCAATGTCTTAGCCTTTTCAAGCTATTATAACAAATTACCATAAACTGGGTGCCTTTTAAAAAACACAGATTTATATCTTGCAGTTCTGGAGGTTGGAAGTCTAAGATCGCGATGCCGGAAGACTCGGTGTCTGGAGAGGGCAGCTCCCTGGATCCTAGACAGCATCTTCTCGCTGTGTCCCAAGGTGGTGCCAGGGGCAGACAGCTCTCTGGGGTCCTTTTTATAAGGGCACTAATCTCATCATGACGGCCCCATCCCCCTGACCTAATAACCTCCCCAAATACCCAACAGCCTGATACTATCATTTTGGGGGTCAGGATTTCAACATGTGGATTTCAGGAGGACCTAGCATCCACCCCAGGATCCAGTACCCACATGCTGTCTTAAGAAGTTCTTGGTTCTCTGCCCGTAAGCTTGCTCTCTCCATAATATTCTGTGTTTATTTCATTTACTCTAATTAAAATGACCCCGTTCTTTATTTTAAACCTCATTTCTCTTACCTCTGTCCTTGCTTTTCAAGAGACATTATTTCAGCGTATTTCAAACTTTATTTTTTGCAGCATAACTTTTTTAAAATCATTTTTTCTTAAAGCCCCATGATATTAAAAAAGAGAGAAAAATGGTATTTGAGTCATATAAATTAATTGGACATGTTCAAGTTTATATTAACATTTAGCAAAAGTCAATCAATCAGAAAATTGGGAGGTTTTGATTAATACAAATTTTTAATTAGGGTTATTAATTGGACTCCTATATGCCTTATCACTCATTTTTATGGTAATTTCTTCAGCTTGCACAGGATCAAGAATCTTCTGACTTATGAAAATAAGCAGCTGCAGCTGGTAGCAACTTTTCCAATTGCTCAAATTGCAAATTCTAGCTGTGCTTCAACTGAACTAATGTAGAAGCTTGAAAATGGAGAGATATTCCCATTCCAACGTTAAATTGCTGAAGATACCAATAGCACCAAACAACTTCTTGTGTTTTTTAAGTACATGATTTAGAGTGAGTCCACGAATCTGACATGTATTTCCACAGTCAGTTTGAATCTTCATTCTTTCATATAAAATATTTATCAGATGTAGCTTAACGAGTATCCAACGTCATTTTAATAAATCTCAGAGACTTCACTGTTGACCTTGCTCCGATATTTGCTCAGAGTTTCAAAACAAACAGAATCTGTGCTTGTTTGTTTCTTAAAATTCCATCTCCCCACTAGCCTACAGCATGGGTCTAAGCATCGCGACATTGTGACCCTAGGTTGTTCAGCTGAGCTGATTCTGCTTATTGAAGGTCAAAGAAGAGGTATTAACGCTCCCAAAAATTCATGAATGTGTGCTGTACTATTTGGGATGTGTTACTTGTTTTTTGCAGAACTATTAGGTGACACAAGAAGTGTATGCGATTTTGCATTAGCAGATAGACACAGGCTTTAATTTAAAGGTGATCAAGTAGTCCCCCAGCACTCCTGATCACACGGGCAAGTCTAACTGTGGGCACAGATAGGAAGGAAGTGGCATATCCAGACAAAGCCAGGTGCCCGCAGCTGCTCGGTGACACGTCAGCCTCCCCGGTGGGTTCTATTTTGTTTACAATGCATTGGTTTGTGCCTTAGTTTAAATCTAGAGCTTAAAAAACATTTTTTCTTAGGGTAAAGTCAGAATCAAACATTTGTGGAGCCAGAGGCCCTGGGTGTTCCCAGAACTACAGAGCAGAGACATTGATTGATGAAAATGAGTTAACGTGTTCCCTCTCCTTGGACATTTGAATGTTAGTTGTATTACTCTCTGAGATGTGATTACAGGTGCAGTGGACGACTAATTCAGGATTACAGGTTAGGCCGACCTTCCTGTCCTTCTCCAGTGGTGTTTCGGCAAAACAATCTCATCTGTCACCTTAGATCTGTGTTGCAATTTGAGTTATATAGGACTTGAAATTTTGTGTTTAATGTAAAAATCTGTTTTAGTTTGAGGGTGGTGAGGATGACATAAGCTTAAGGCACTTATACCCACCTCGTGTTTATACATATTTAGAAACATTGTAATAAAAGTCAATTCAAGTGAACAGTCTGTAGGAATGACTCCAATTCCAGAGGCACAGCTAATGGATTTTAAGTTACAATTTCAAGCACTATTATTTTAAACTATGTAACAAATATAGGAAAAATTGGAAACATATAATTATCGAAATTAGTCAAATTACACTAATCAGGTTAAAAAAAAAATCTAACCTAATGAAAAAACATTGTACATGTGTCTGGCCTGTCAGGGAAGCTGTCCCCTGCAGCCCAACACAAGCCTGAGAAGGTGAACCCAGCCTGGGGCAGGGCCCGTCCTCTGCCTGCCGTGCAGCAGCAGCTTTATTCAAGAGTCTACGCGTGTCCACCAGTTCAACTCACCGCGGCTGCTTCACAGTCTACAAGAGGCAGTGGCCAGAGCAGGGCCCCCCCACAGATGGTTCTAGATGTGGCCATGCAGAAACCCCCACTCCCCCTGCATCCCCACTGACTCCCACACTGCCCTGTACTGGGCACAGCTCTCGAGCACCGACTCCAATTCCCTCCCCCGCCTCTGAGGGACCACGGCCACCCCACGTCGGAGGGCACCCTCGTCAAGCTCCTCGAGCCAGGACAGAAAACCCCAGACACCTGGTGGGTTCTGGAGGGATGCCACGTGCAATCTAGCACAGCGGGTGAGTGGACAATTCCAGAGAGGGGCTGCCTGGCTCCAAGATTGGCACAGTCAGCGGCTGGCAGTGTGAGCTGCCTGCAGCTCATTCTCAATCAGGCAGCACGAGAGGGGCTCACACCTGGGGGCTGCACTGCTGTGCCTGAGCACGAGGCAGGCTCCCTCGTCTTCGCAGGTGTGCACAGGATGATGGTGCTTCCCCAGTCCCTTTAGAGAATTGCTGAGGCCAATGAAATGTGAGCAGAAGGAACATGGACCACTTCTGAGGAGAGGCATTTAGTTGTCATTGCTCTATTTTCCAGCCTAATGTGCCCCTGCCCTTGACATTGTGGAAGGCTGTGTAGACAGAAGGCTTCCGGAAGGTGATCCAGCCAGGAGTGCCAGGCCAGCCTGTGCAGGGCGCTGTATAGGGGAGACCACAGCCCACAAAAGACGGTGCATGAACAGGAAACACACCTTTGCTATGCCAAACCTCTGACCGCTGGAGGCTGCTTGTTACTGCAGCAAACCCTGGGAGACCTACTGGCACAGCAGCACATGGGGTATAGACAAGAGAGGCCAGAGGGTATGCCTGGGCATGGGGAGTGCTGCGTAGACGTCAGCCCCCCACCGTCTTGTTCCAGGATGCAAACAAAGTCCTGGGCTTGCCGTCACGTTCATTTTGTACTCCAGTGACGTGGTAGGGTGTCTGGTATGTAGGAGGTGGCTGATAAATGTTTGTTCAGCAAAGTTAGGAAACCCTTACATACGTCTCACTAATATGATTGGATAGTATGAATTTAAACTATACATGGAAGAAATTAGACCTTCACTGTGGTCCGGATGTGTGTCCCCACGTCCGTATGCTGAAACTCGATTTCCCATGTGCTGGCACTAACAGGTGGGGCCTGTAGGAGGTGACTCTGTCATGAGGCTGGAGCCCAGTGAAGGGGATCCAATACCTCATAAGAGAGGTTGGGGGAGCCCTCACCCCTTTTCCCTCCCTCCTTTTGTGCCACGTGAGGATGCCACGAGAAGACGCCCTCGCAGTGGGCTGAACCTGCTGTGCTGAGATCTTGGACTTCTCAGCCTCAGCACTGTGAGAAGTGAATCTGTTTGTGAGTCACCGAGTCTGCGGTATTTGCTACAGCAGCACAGAAGGATGCTCTGCAGTGACCATGAATTCTGCACACATTCCTAAGGAAAAATCAACCTCCCACCCAACGTGCTTGTGCCCAAATCCTCCCAAATCATAACGTGAGAAGTGAGGTGGCCGAACTCCATAGAACTAAGGTGAGAAACAATCTGGCTGAGGACCCCTGCGGGGGTCCGGTTTCCACTCGGGCAAACAGTGTGTAAACAGACCTGCTCTTTGTCAGTGGAGCTGCACTCTGATGCGAGCAATGGCGGTTCGTCTCCACCCTGCGGGGGAACTTTCCAGAACAAAGGAATTCAGGCCGCTCATTTTGTGGGAACTTTTTAAAATCTATCTTAACTTCAACCTTCTTACCAGCTAGGTTCTGAAAGGCCACCGAGGTGCATAGCACTGGGTGACACTTGGGCCTGCCTGAAATGCTGGGCTTGTCACCGTCAGCCAGTCGGAGAGGGTGGGGCGCAGGCAG
Organism: Lemur catta; assembly: GCF_020740605.2. Lineage (NCBI taxonomy): Eukaryota > Metazoa > Chordata > Mammalia > Primates > Lemuridae > Lemur > Lemur catta. Next base: position 1,434,541 of record NC_059139.1, read on the forward strand.
GTGACGGCTGCAGGTGTGCGAGCCCTGCTGCTCCCTGCAGCACCTCCAGGGGGACGGGCTTTTGGGGTCCCCACTGTGCTCCGCCCGGCCACTGTGACTGTGGGAAGACTGGCTTTGCAGCTGTCCCTGCACCTCACCAAGAGCAGCCACCACGGACTTAAAGATGAAAAATGGTGGAGGAAAAAAGGAGGCTACAACTTAAAATTTTGCCACATTAACTTCTGGTTGTATATTGGCAATCTTCAAATAAAAGAATCATAAGGCATTTATAAAACCTTCAGAAATGACTCTATTTTCAATGTCTTCTTTCACAGGCTCAGCTATGTCACGCTCACTGTGGTATTAAAATCTTCTATATCACAGTGACAGAGAAAAATGTGCACTTATAGTGTAACTATTATAATGCAAATCACCGGCTAGGTCAGCCAGGGCCGTCATACGCAAGTGTTTTATGAAAGGCTCAGATCAGGCCCTTGCAAGTCTCTGCTTCTCCCCTCACATCATCTGATCAGTCCAGTTTGTTCACGACAATCCAGGAGATAATGAGATCATCCTAAATTATCTTACAAAGAAGACATTACACATACTTTATTTAGAAACACATTCGGAAATAGCTATTTTGCCATCTTTATACAGAAGGAGAAGTCAGGGAGATTTAGAGACACGCACTTTCATAAACGTTCCCAGCCCTCCTTCGGGGCCAGGGGTCTCTTACTCTCTTTTTAGCCCTTCTGGTGAAAGACCAATTTCTTCATGAAGTAAAGACTGTGAATTAAGGAGAATAACAAAATACGGGCAGTTAAAATACTCTGTTCTGGTTTAAAAAGAACCCATGATCTTTAAAGTGCATTTAAAGAAGAATAACTCACTTGGGATTCCCATTAATCTTGCCTCACATCCTAACTGCATTAATACTGAATTTTGGAAGAGCATTGGCAAAGCTCTATTAAGTAGCCAATTCTGCATCAACCACCATCTCCCCTTCAATGACTACCACTCAATCTCTGGGTCTTTTATCCAACGATAAGGAAACTTTAAAATGTAAAGTGAGTGTTTTTTAACAATAATCAGTAAAACATAAAACCTGTGGAGCCCTGGGTCAGTGTTGGTGTGCTGAAGTGCTGGTTGTTCAAGCCTCCTTGGTAGTTGTTCAAGCCTCCTTGGTAGTTATTCAAGCCTCAGGTGCGGGGCAGCCCGTCACTCACCCCAGAGCTGCCAGGACCCTTCCTCGCTGCAGACGAGCTCTGCCAGGACCTTCCTTTCCCCAGCACAGCTGGCACGTGGGCTGGCGTGGAGAGTGGCGACAGCAGACCCGCGCCCTGCAGGGAGGCACAGACGCTGTCTCCGATCATTCTGTGAGCCACAGTCTTGACTTGCAGGAATTGGGGTGCCCCATAGAAATCCATGGGTTCATGTTGATTTCCCAAGCCCAGTCTGAGCGTCTTGGGCTAGCTTTAGGGTTGTAAAGTCTCTTCCAAGATACTGAAGTGGGGGAGAAAGCATGGGGTGGTAAGTTTGGGTTGAATATTTTCAAACCCTGAGAAACTTCAAATAATTACATTTTTATATGTCAGGTTCTCAAGGATGGTAACAGTTATTTCTAGGTTTGGTGAACATAATTTCATCCTAGGAATATATCCATACCCTTATCTGTTCTGAAGTTCCTACATCTAATAGCAGTTGCTGACTATTTCTAAGAAGAAAATTTAAAAATTTAATTTGTGATGGGCCCAAATAATACGATGCTCCCTCCAGACGTCTAACGTCTTTTGTGGCTGTGGTTTCACAGGCAAATTTTAGAGAGACCCAGTCTTTGCATGACTTCCTCAAGTAATCCATAACGTACCATAAGGCCCCAGTGACATACCACCTTACCCTTCTCAGAATGGCCAGTAGATGCTGGCACGGATGCTGTGAAAAGGGAACTCTTATACACTGTTGGAGGGAATATAAACTAAGACAACCTCAGTGGAAAACAGTGTGGAGGTTCCTCAAAGAACTAAAAGTAGAACTGCCCTTCAATCCAGCAACCCCACTACTGGATATCAACCCAAAAGAAAAGAAATCATTTTACCAAAAATAAAGACACCTGCCCTTGTATGTTTACCGCAGCACAATTCACAATTGCCACGATGTGGAATCAACCTCAGTGCCCATCAGCTGACGAGTGGATGAAGCAAACGTGGTCTACACACACCGTGGAGGACACTCAGGCAGGAAACACAGTGAAATGATGTCTTTTGCAGCAACTGGATGGAACTGGAAGAGTTACCCTAAGTGAAGGATGGGAAAGCAAATGCCGTGTGTTCTCGCGAGTAGGTGGGGGCTCAAGGATAGGCATGCGTGGTCACGTGAAGGGGTGCAGCAGACACTGGAAACTAAGACGGGGGAGGCTGGGGGGTGGGGGATGAAAAGTTGCCTACTGGGTACAACGTCCACTGTTGGCGTGATGGGTGCACTACACGCCCTGACTTCACCACTGGACCATCACCCAGGTACTACAACACACTTGTGCCCCTTACATCTAGTGAAATAAAAAAAATATATAATTTCAAAGGATTGTGTCTTTTTTGTTTTCAGGTGTTCAATCCTGAATAAAAGTGGTCAGTGCAAATAATTCCAAGCAGAAAGGATGGGAGGCTCCTGGTGGCTGCTCCACAATCGTTTAAACACTCTTTCAGCAGGGCGACAGCCTCCCACATTATGGATTCTGTTACATCAATATTTGATGGAGAGAGAGAGAGAGAGGGGAAACCTTTTCTAGACTTCTTCACAGCCAGAGACGGAGCACGCAGGCTGGCGTCTGCAGCTGCGTGTGAGGGGACGGTCGGGAAGACCGCGGCGGGTGTCGTCTCCTGGACCGGCCGTGCAGCGTCTTGCAGCCAACGCAAGGGTGGCGGGACGAGCAGCTGGAGGCAGCAGTGGGGACGTTTATAGAAGAAGAATCTTGCCCAGTGGTTGTCGCCTCCAACTCTGTTGGTCTTGGCACCCAAGCCTGGTTCTTACTTGTCCTAAAGGTACGGGGGCCACTGACAGCATTTGCCAAACCCGTTTTTTGCTCTTACAAGTTGGAATGGGCTCTCTTCTTTGCAACTGTGCACTCTCACCCACACAAAATCTGGATTTTCCAAACCAAAACTCCAGCTACTGTACGCACTAGATGCTACGGGTCACCCTGTGCACAGAGAGCGTCCCAGAGTAAGCTGCAAGGGTGCCCTGGTGCTAATACCAGGGAGCCCCGCAGAGGAAGCACACACTCAGCCTCACACCAAAACTAGACGTGTTCGATATTTCCATCCTCCCACGGCCTCCGGTCAGAGACTCAGCAGGGCCAGTGGGTCCAGGCCTGGACCACCTCCCCACGTGGCTTCAGTGGTGGCTCTGAGATCCCTGGGACATGTAGCTGGGCTTGTGTTTTCAGCATGGCCCTTCCTTGGCCCTTCCTTGGCCCTTCCTGCTCTGCTGTAATTCTCCTTGCAGGACGCTTGGGAGAGACGTGGTAAACTAACACCAAATGCCACAAATCCTGCCCGGTGTGTTGACCTCAGACACTGACAGTCCTTGGTCACTGTGACACGACCTCACAGGTGCCCGCCCTGGACTTTGCTTCCACTTCACAACTTTAGGAAAGAAACCAGACAGCTCTGTGATTTTCCCTTGGTAGATTAGAAATTTCAAAAGGTTTAATAAATGACTGCTGAATAATAAATTAATAAATGGGATGAAAGAATAAGGAAATGGAGAACAAAGACGAATTGCAAAATCAACAATAATCACATTCTAACAATATACATTTTAACGGTGATTTACAGACAAACTCGGGTCTTCAATCAGAGAGAGTAAGAATGACGTATGAAAAATGTATAATCTTTACCCGAGAGACAAAAGATTACTGTGTATTAATCACTGTCTCGTGTAAGTCAGTGCAAATCTGTAAATGGAGACCAGGTTTTAGTTTTTCTCTTTATAATTTAGTTTATTTTGATAAAAGTCAAACTCGGGTTACGCTACGTGGATGTTTAACAGCAGGAACAGCTCGTTGAAGATTGCGGCTTCCCTTCTTCCCCTGGGCTTGGTGAGCAGCTCTGTAGCCAGGACCTGACGTTCGGAACCAGCATGGTCCACCTGGGCCATCCTGGGGGTGGCTGCCTGGGTCCCATTCCCTGTGGTCCTCTGTCGTGGGTCAGACTTCTGTCTGACAAAATAGACGTGGGGCTATTTTCTCTGACAGCCGCCTCCGCGGATGTTTCCCAGGACTTGGACGCCCGCGTGCGCGACTCCGGGGTCGCCCGCGGCTCCCTGTCTTGGCCGCCCACCTGGCGGCAGCTCCCTGCGAAACCTGCAACAGGCGCAGTGAGAGCGAGGGATTACAGTCGCACCGAGCCACAGTCCACGTGTGTCCGTCACCGACCGACGTCATTATACGGCATAAACTACATGAGCTTGGCTTGGGTGGTTGTTAACCTGTGTGGGGCTGGCACTGTCAAAGTCACTGTGGCACCTTTGTCTTGGGAAACAACGAAGCCGGAGAGTGCGGGACAATGCACAGCTCCAGGATGTCTGCGGGCCAGTGCGTCCCCAGAAGACTCTGTGTCATTAGGGCCTGTCCACCCCAGGAGGGGACACAGTGCTGCGATTCCATTCAGGGTTTGCCCTTTGCTCAGAGCCTTGCCCGGATTCCTTCCGCGCTGCGGGACTGTGGGATCGGGGTGCGTTCCGTCTGGAGAGCTCTGCTACCTTGAGGGTTTTCTTCCCCGGGGAGCTCCTCTGGCGCTGGAGACGGGCTCTGATCGTCGTCGAGGGTAACTGCAAGACGTCCCCGTTGAGACTGCAGGTTGGCTGCCCCACTGGCGTCTTTGCAGGCAGGAATCCAGGAAAATGGAAATAGCTCTCAATGGAGCACAAAGATGGATGGCGGAGGAACGGTCTGCACCCCTCTGAGTCACTCTGCGGGGCACCTAACCGGGGCATGCAGAAACACACCCGCACCTCATTGAGGATAGGTCACGGCTGCTCCGTCTCCTGTGCACTATGATCTCATTTGGGAGGAGGAGAAAGAATAGGGATTACTCCGTCTTGGAGAGGAGGATGCCGGAGGACAGAGAGGCAGGCTCCTCTGTGTTGTCACAAAGGTTGACGGAAGCCTCAGCCCAGCAGCGTGAGGCCCAGAATGACACAGAGTGAGGGGACTCGGCTGTCCTGGACTCAAATGCCATTGTCTGCCTCGCTGGCCACAGGGACAGTCCAATGGGAGATGGCTCACCTGCAGACACTCTTTGAGCTGCACTTGGAGGGCAAGAGCCCATGGAGGGACGGCTCTTAGAAGGCGATTCCTGGTGGAGGAATTCCTGTAGAAACAGGTCCTTGCCCGTCCCCACTTGTCCCTCCACACAGTTGAAGGAAAGTTAGGGCCATGTGTTGCTTTGCGGGATTCAGTTTTGACAGGATACGTCATCCTTGTGCAGTGAGCACAGGAGCCACTGGCCCGATCTCCACCTGCCCTGAAATGGCGCATGGGGTGCGGTGCGCCAGGCCACGCCCTCCGGGGACATGTGCTCAGGCACACACAGCTGGCCTTTCTACAACGAGGTCAAGGGTCAGTGTGAGGGGCCCTCGCCTGGAGGGACGTCTGCCTGACCCACGTGGCACACGCACACGCAACTGGCCCTGCGAGTTGGGCTGGACGTGCCCCTCCCCCACCTAAGCTCTTCCCATCTTGAGGGACAAGGAGGCCTCCGGTTATTTAACACGACATCTGGAAGACGTGTGTCCTGAACAGGAGAGTGGTGGGTGGCATCCAAGCATAATAACTGCCCTGATGGAGCTCATCATAGCCTTTGGCAGCCAACATCCCCTGAGCAGGTGCAAAGTAAGCCACGGTGTGTTTCGCTGAGTATCCTCACAGGTTTGGGTCATGTGCCTTTTTCATCGTTACGTTCTACTGAGGTACGATTGACATGAAAGAGCTGCACACATTTCATGGGGAGATTTTGATGAGCTCGGAAAAAACGCCTACATCTGTGATATCATGGCCACAATCGAGGTGCTAAACGTATCCCTCACCTCCCAAAACGTCCTTGTGTTCTGTGGGTGGTGTGTGTGTGTAAGGTCTATTCTTGCAACATATTTGAAAATGGTTTAAGAAGTCAAGGACAGATGTCAATCTTACCTCGAGCAACTTGAATCTCTTCCTGGTGTATGCTGCCACACTTGGGAACCCTCCCAGAGTCTTAAAATCCAAGGTGAAAATGTACCTTTCACCTGGGAGCCGGTGACCCAGCCTGTGACCCAAGGAGAATGCTGAGCCCCGCCGGGCCCCGGGGAGCAGAGTGTGCATTCTTCACACAAGGAAACAGATTCTAGAGAAAGTTGTCATTTGTGACTCCACATAATTTAGATTCCAAGACAGATACAAAAGTCATCACTACCTAAAATTTACTACAGGATTTCTGATTGGCGGGGTAGTCACACCTAGTTTGTTTTTTTTCTTGCTGTGTTCACAGACCGCAGGCGGAAATGCGTGAGCTTCCCCTGATGTGAGCCATTTGAATTTAGCTAATTTTATGGCTCTCATCTGTGAAATAAAAATGAGAAGAGCATCCTTCTTCAGCGCAATGCTGTGTAAATTAATTAACTCAGAGTTAAGCATATGGAAAAATAAAAATGCCGATAAATACATTAGTGGCATCATAAATCTCCATCCAATTAACAAAAACTCCATCTTCACTTTGGGGGTCTCACCTCCCTTTCCAGTTCACAAATCTTTCTTGTGAGCCAGTGTTTCTTTCCTGTGTTTAGAAAGACAATTCTCTGGTGGAACCACTGGCCAAGCTGGTGCCAGTCACGCCACGGGGCAGGTCTTCTGCCCTCAGATCTGATGCCACCTGCGGGAGCCGTGTGGCCCCCAGAGCACAGACTGCCCTCCATGAGGAGGGGCCGCCCCAGGGGCCCAGAGCCGAGTGGGCACGCCTTGGACACGCCTCGGCCACTCTGCGCCTCCTCCCAGGGTGGCTGCTGGCTCCTCCGCTCCACCCCACTGCAGCAGTGAGGGTTAGATGTTCTTCAGAAACTATCACGTGCTTTGACACGGTTTGGGACAGCATCAAGCTCGGGCTGGGGAGTCCCCGCCACTGGTTTTTCATCCACAACCCCAGGGCTGGACCTGCTGGCTCTGTCCCCACATTCAGGACAGCCAGGGTTCAGAGAGCCCCGTTCCCCTGCCCCGTTGCCTGCTCCCTGCTCTCTGCAGGCTGCTTCCCCTCCTGCTGCTCTCCGGGGACCCAGGGCCTCCCCTGCCAGTGTGGGCTGCCCACCCCCCACTTCTCCCTCCAGCCCAGGGGACTCTCCCCGCCCTTGAAGCCCATTCACACGTGAGCCTTTGTAGCCTCTGGATTTGACAGGTCCCGGCCACGAGCTGGGTGCTGGGTGTCCACCGGCCTCCCCGGCTGCCCAGAGCCTGGCACACACCTTCCTCCCTCCCGTGCTCGGCCTGGCACGGAGGCGGGAGCTCAGTGAACACGTCTCGACTTGAATCGAGTCAGCCAGGTGGCGGCCAGTGGCCCTGCTCTGCGGGGAAGGACACTGCCACTGCCTGCAGCTCTGGGCAAGGCGCATGGTGGCCCCTCAAGAAGACACGTTCAGGACACATGCTCTGTCACATAGCAACAAGGATTCATCACCCGCCAAACCCACGTTTCTGCAGCAGCTAGCTCCTGCGTGGCTGGAAGCTGCCCGCCAGCCGCGTCACCGGAAGCCGTAAAGGTAGAACTACCCGTTTCAGCTCCTCTGCCCTCAGAGGTATATTATGTTTTTCCCTCTATGCACTGAGGACCACTGTCGAGCACGAGGTCTGCACCTGCCAATCCTCGTACGGCCCCAGGAAGACCCAGCCCAGGGCCGGGGACGGAGCATCCTCAGAGCACGAGGTGGGGTTCAGAGGCGCCTCCACGGCTGCTGCTGCCCGCCCAGCATCCCAGGAGGCGATGCCGAGATTTCTCCTCTCTGCCTCTCGGGAGCACAGGGAAAGTCATGTGCCCCAAGGAAGTCAGACATACCTTTGATTGGGAATTTAGCGAGTCACGTTTCACCCCTTCTGTTACATGACTTTTATTTTCTGTGTGCATTTTAAGGAGCATGTTGGTGGCAGCTCGCCCCATGCCCCACGCAGGACAAGGGGACGTGAGTCTTCCTGGCGAGAAGGCACCGTGTGGCTGTCCACGCAGCGGCCTTGCCCGGTGCTTTGCACAATGTCTGACGGCAAACCAACCATGAAACAAGAAGGAAAGAATATGTTCGGGGGGGGGGAAAAGGAGTTGTGGGGCTACTCTCGTACTCTCTCCCCCCGACGATTTCGCAGGAGCCAGCCCCTCTGCTCAAGCCTGCGCGGCTCTGCGGCTGCTGGCACATCCCCGCAAAGGTGCTGGCAGCCTCCCCAGCCGGGCTCCTCTCCTCCCAGCCTCTGATGTCTTTCCAGGTTGCGGCTCCTGCTCGGATGAAACAGATGACGCTCTGGGCCGGCTTCTGCTCACAGCAGGCAGGAGCAACAGTGACTGATTGGTTGAAACATGAGGATTAATGGGTATTTATATTTCATTAAATTTTATGCTCACTGGAGAATAATGTATCACTCGCAGATATTGAAACATATGTCAAGCCTATCCACTTACATATAATTCAATTTGACTTAAATGTATTGATCAAATTTTATTAAAGTCCAATATATCTTCCAAAAAGGCCTGCTAACACAGGATTGTCCCTTCGTAGCCACCCGATGAAAGGAGGTGATTATGCTGAGACGCTATTTACGCCATAGTTTGGAAAAAAAGGTCTTTGTGCATGGAATTCTCATTACAAGCTGACCAGGGCTACCTGAACACCTTGCACGTGAGGGTGTGAAGCCAACTGTCAAGGGGGCCTTACTAGAGTGACCCCAGAGTGGGTCCAGTCTGAGTGTCCGGCCATCAAAGGGGCTGAATGTCTCCCCAAGACAAGTCGCGAAGACGCGGGGCTGCTCACGCAGGTGGTTCACAAAGCTCTCCTTGGCACTGGCGATTCTGAACCCTGCCTCTGTGGCGCTGGCTGGACAGGCCCCCGTGCTGCGTGCTGGGCTGGCGCCGGGCTCGGGGCTGTCCGCGGGCTCTACCTCCTCTCCTCTGCCATGTTTCAAGATGCCCGGCTGCGTGCTTGACACAGACCTCTTCACAGGAAAGGACGCTTGGACACACTTTAGCCGAGACATCCCTGGAATTGATGCAGCTCCGAGTCCGTGGATCACGTGATAAATTTAACACGCTGCACAGTGAATACCCATGAACTGTTGGACGTTCTTCATTTCTACAATTAAATGCTCACTTTTTAGTTACAACACACTGTGCTTACATTGGGAATAGATATATGTGTTTTGGGTCAGATTCAAAAATAAACAGCACTTGTTAAAATACTGCTGCCCGGGTATTTCAGATGCTATAGATATAAGTCAAAAATACGGAGACTCATGTGCCTCCACATTGATGAAGGAGTTAATAACAAGGCAGACTAATTTTCCCTCAATGCACCTATTCTAAAAATCAAAATATGGCTATAGTTTTGGATAGTACAATTCATTTCCTGGAAGACGCTGCATGGCTATTTCCATAGGAAATAACTCACAGTAGTGGAGCCGCAGGAACCTCCGTCCCGTCTTCCCAGGAAGGAGAGCCCAAGGCCACCAGATCCCGGCCACAGGCGTCCCCTCTCAGCCAGCTCAAGCCACGTCATCGGTAAGTCTGAAGTATAAAATACAAATATTGTTGTTAGTTAATCCACTGAGAGTCACTTCTCACATTCTCCATGCATAGCTCCACATAGCACTTAAAACAACAACTGGGATGCAAACCTTCCAAACCTTCCAAACCTTCCAAACCTTCCAGCTCTGGAACTGAAGCCCAAGCAACTGGGGAGCCCACGCCTGGAGTCTGGGCTGCTCCTCTGCAAGCCGCTCCTTGCTCTACTCTCTGGGACTTTTCCTCAGGAAGCTCAACGGTCCCCCGCATGCCACACAATCTTGCCTGCATTGTGTCAGGGAGACACCAGCTGTCATTAACCTCCTAGCTCCACCTGGAGAGCCCAGGCCAGCCTTATTTCTGTCTGGAGACTGCCTCTCTCAGGCCCCTTCTGCCAACACCCTTGAATTTGACCTGCTTTGGGTCACAGCTTCAAGACCTCCTTAGTGACCCAGTCGTGGTGCGGCCCTGGTGGTGGCCCAGGGCAGCACCTGTCCTGTCGCGGTGTACCCAGTGTCCCACCCATTGTTTCCTAATGGTCTGAGGTCCCAGCGCCTGGCACAGAAGCCACACTGCCTGCGTCCTGGGTGGGAGAGACACAAACACACATATTTACACATCAACAAAGTGGATACGGACTATGCAAATTATTAATAGGAATAAAGAAGAAATGAAAAATAGTATAGAGCCGTGTGAAGCTGTTGAGCTAACTAGGATGTCAAGAGAGCAAGGGGAGACCGACTGCTGCCCGCGTTCCAGTGGCCAGTGTTTGCAAGGGCCCAGGGAGCAGGGTTTGAGACCTCCCCTCTCCTCTCTGGGGAACAGATGGGGTGCTGCGCTGTCTCCCACAGATTTGTCAGGACCGGGGGTGGGTGCTGCTGTGTCCCCTGCAGGATGACTCCTGCTCCCCACAGATTTGAAATAGGACCTTTTTATAAAAGATAGGAGCAGGAAAACAACCACCACAGGGATAGGGTCAGTGTCTAACAGGAACTGGTTTCAGCCCAGGGGAGCACACAGGGGAGAGGCGTGGCGGGCAGCATCCCTCCCCCGAGAGCGCATGTAGGGAAGGGCCCTTCGCCCACCCACCGGGCCCCTCTGGCCGCTCTGAGTGTCCCTCCCCACCTGCACGCCCACCTGCACCCAGCAGTGGGGTCCTGTCTGGTTTCCCAGGCCTGGCCCTGCCTGGTTCCACCCGTGTGCGGGGCTCACTGGACGGGAAGGTTTGGAAACACCTAATCAAGACTGTTGGGTTTATTTGAGTGGAATCGGGCAGCTCCAGGCTGTGGGTGGTGCCGGCTCCATGGAAGGGGCGCGAGGGGAAGGCTCTTAGGGGGGGAGGGCAGAAGCCGCGCGAAGAAAACATGTGAGTATTTAAATGGGGCGATATCCCTACCCAGATCGTGCCAGCGGAAGGTCGCCAGTTAGAGGTTAGTTGGCAATTTCTGGTTTTTTAAACTGAAGTTTCACTTTACCGTCTACACTGCGCAGGGCTTTGGTCCCCTTATGTAGCAGCCCTAGCTCTGGGGCCACCTCACCGGGACGGCCTCCAAAATTAACAAACTTACAAAATGACACCTAAAGAAAACCTAACAAAATTAAATAAGTGTGCTTACCACAGACCAGAGGCTTCAATATGTTCGTGGGCATGTAGAATATTCTCTCTATATGGGGAAGAATCCGACGAAGCCAATATTTCAAGAAATACCTAATACTGTGCAACGCTGGCACGTCCCAGGGTACAGGTTGAAGGCACCACTCTAGAATCTAAGTTCCTGAAAGACAGAATTTCTTCTTAGCCACCTTTTTGTCTCTAATAATATTTAGGATTACAGAGTATGATTAAGAAGTAAGAGAAGCAAGAAAGGGGGTAAAAATGCCACTGGAGGGCGAGGCAGGTCTAGTTGTTCTCTCCGGCCAACTCCCAGCCCGCCGGCTGCCAGTGGGGAGCCAGTGCCCGGGAGGCTTTAGTAATTCCTGAATGGGTAACCGAAGGAATGGGCTTCGTAGTGCATTGATAACACCATATATGAAGATGCTGAAATTAATCTTATTTCACTTCTTGAAATGTGAGGGAAAAACGTGAGGCTGGCTCTGGAGCTGCGCCAAGAGGCTCTGTGGGAAATTCCTGTGTGATGTCGATGGCTTTGTTCAGACGTCCCTGCTCAGCGCTGGCCGGGGAGTCGCCACCCGTGCCAGCCAGGAGAAACGGGAGTGACCTCCAAGGCTGCGTGTGTGTGCGTGTGTGTGCGTGTATGTGTGTGCACCTTCCTGTTTCCGCTCTCATCCTATAAATAATTGTCCCATAGCTGACTTAGCGCCACTTTTTTTTTGCATTTTACTGCTTTTTGTTGGTGATTTTGCTGCTTAAAATGGCCCCCTGGCATAAGGCTGAGGTGCTGCCTCGTGCAAGGAGGCCGTGATGTGCCTCAGGGAGATAACACGCATGTTGGATGAGCTTCCTTCAGGCATGAGTTACAGTGCCTGGCCACGAGTCCAGTGTCAACGAATCAACAATATATAGTCACATGTCACTTAACAACCAGGATAAACTCTGAGAAATGTGTTGCTAGGTGACTTCATCGCTGTGTGAATTTTAGGCAAATTCATTGTTGTGTGAATATTGCTAGAGTGGGTTTACCCAGACGTGGCTGGCGTGGCCTCCTGCACACCAGGGCTCTCTGGCGTGGCCTGTGGCTCCTGGACCACACACCTGCACAGCATGTCACTGTGCCGAATGGTGTGGGCACCCGTAGCACAGTGGTAAGTGTCCGTGTATCTGACATATCTGGAGGTGCAGGGAAAATACAGTATTTTACTCTTACGGGACCACAGTCATCCTGACTGAAGCATCCCCACGTGGCACACATATAAAGCAAGGTTATGTGTCAATTGGGTGATGAACACATGACCAGAGGCTGGGAGAAACCCACCCTGCATTTCCCCCAGGAGCGACGACTGGGCATTCTCCAGCTCAGTGCTTGCCGTGACTTTGTGGAGCATAAGTACCCTGAATAAAAGAATCAAGTGTGCTTGTCTGAACTTAGTCTCCTGGTGACTGAGATTCCCCCAAAGCAATGACGGATGAAAACTTCATGTCAATTTGCTCTCGTATGTGGCTGCACACTAACTTAAGTGGGACTCTCAAAAAAAAAAAAAAAAACCAAAAAAATCCCTGACACCTTCTGAGATTAACCCCCTCCCTTCTCAGGAGTCTGCTTTAATCAGATTGGTAAGGAACCTGGCCATGGGCAATTTTCGAGATCAGCTGATGATTCTAACGTGTGGCCAGAGTTGAAAATCTCCAGTGGTGAGGGACTCAAACAACTCAATAGCAAACAAACAAATAACCGGATTAAAAAATAGGCAAAAAACCTCCACAGACATTTCTCAAAAGAAGACGCAACGAATGGCCAACAGGTGTATGGAAAAGTGCTCAATGCCACTAATCATCAGGAAAAGGCAAATCAAAACTGGCTATTATCAAAAAGACAAAAGATAAGTGTTGGTGAGAATGTAGGGGGAAGGGAAGATTTGCACACTGCTAGTGGGGGTGTCAGTCACTGCAACTATGATATTATGGAAGACACTGTGGCGTTTCCTCAAAGCATTAAAAATAGAACTACCTATGATCCAGCAACCCCACTACTGGGCATATATATATATACCCAAAGGAAATGAAATCAGTATTTCAAAGAGATGTCTGCACTCCATGTGCACTGCAGCATTATTCACCAGAGTCAAAACATGGAGCCAACCTAAGTGCCCGTTGTTGGATGAGTGGATAAAGAAACTGTGGTGTATCTACACAGTGGCATACTGTTCAGCCATAAAAAAGAAATTTTGTCATTTGTGACAACATGGATGAACCTGGAAGATATTATGTTAAGTGAAATAAGCCAGGCACAGAGAGACAAACGCTGTGTGATTTCACACACATGTGGATGTAGAAAGTGGAGTGACGGTCAACATAGGCTGGGGAGGGGTGGGGAGGGGAGGGTGGATAGAGGTTGGTCACCGGGTGCACAGTCACAGTCAGGAGGAATAAGTGCGGGTGTTCTGTTGCACAGCAGGCCGACTAGAGTTAACAATAATGTGCTCTGTAGTTCAAAATAACTAGAAGAAAAGATTTGAAATGTCCTTACCACAAGGAAATGCTAAACGTTTGAGCTGATGAATATGCTGATTACTCTGGTTTGATCATGACTCAATGGATTCGAGTATTGAAACATCACCCCATAAATATGTGCAATTCTTATCTGTCCATTAAAAACAAAAGAACAAAAATCTCCAGTGTGACCACAGGACCAGCCAGGATATTTTCCTAGAAACAAACAAAAGTTTGACTGCGTCAAAAATGACAGACTCAGGCAAGTTCACCGGAAACGAGGTTAAGCCCTTTCAGGCTACACGTCCTTCCTGGGTTCTGTGATCTTGCGGGAAGGGCGTGGCCCAGGCCTGTCCAACCTGACAAACATCAACCTTCTTTGTCCCCACTGAGAGGAGGACACATCGACACCCCAACAGCCAAAATGAGTCACTGTCGTAGTGCGTTGTGCCCTTGGCATTCCTGATAATCGCCCCTGCATCCTTCACTGTCCTGCTCGGAGATGGCTCTGGGCCATCTTTTGTCCCTTGCCACGTCCCGAGTGCCCGGGACAGAGCTGGCGGCTGGGCGGGGCTTGGGGGGAGGGAACCGTGACCGACGGTGGAGCCGTGGCTCCTCGCTTTGTGTCCTCGCGATTTCACTGCTCCGGAGACAGCGCGGCTGCAGGTTCTGCCGGGTGCTGGGTCCTGCCCCGACCGCCACGGCTTGTTCAGCTCGCGCCCTCCGATGCCGGCTTGTTCCGTGAACTCTGCCTTTTACAGATTGATTCAGAATCTTAAACACAGTGCAGCGCCTGCAGAAGGGCTTTTCCTTTCTGACGCTGTTCAATGACTCAAAGGGTCTCATTATACCAGCGTGGCCACCCTGCTGCCCAGCTGTTGCGCCATGTGCCGCGCCCGCCTGTGGACAGCGGCCAGGGGTGAGGGATTCGGGACTTCTGCCCCAGAACCGCCGTGGCCATGGCTGAGGTTTTCTCTTCACGGGACCCTTGCTGCTGCTGTTGCTGGCAGACACCGTAGGAATGAGTTACTGTTTACAAGGGAGAAAACAAGCACGTCCTATTCTAAAGGGACACCAGTCACACTGCAGCATGAGGACAGGAACTAGCAAGCGCCTTGTGTTGGCATCTTGCAAGAACACTTTCCCAGCAGTCTTTGGCGTGAGACAGCATTGAGTCCAGTTATTTTAGACCAGGCCGCCTTGGTAAATCGGTTGCTAAACTCCTTAGATGCAATCTTATGTGAACGCATTTCACAATAGATTTGGGTTCTTAGCAAATGATGTTCTAGCAAACACTACAAGCAGCCTCCACTGAGGGCCGTGCAGGGGGCGACCGTCTTGCCGAGGCCACTGAGGGGAGCAGGCCCCAGGCGCAGGGTTGGAAAATGCCGCCTGGGCCCAGCTCTGGGAACACCATCCCGGCACTGCTGGGCCAGGCTCTCAGGGTGTGAAGGGGAAATGGATTGAGAGGTTGGTCCTGGGAGGGCCGGATGAGATGGGAAAATCCTCAGACAGGAGCTGGGGGCTGCAGTAGCCGTCACTGCCAGTCTCCAGACGTTAGCAGGTGGGAGGTGTCAGAGGGGCATACGGGTTTTCCCACCAGATGGAAAAAATCAAGTGCCACAGTTGACCTCTCGCTAGGACACACATCGTGGTTGAGTTTAAGTCTGCAGATCACAGATGGCAGACAATTGACACTGACCCCGTGGGGTCCCTGCGCTGGCCTGGGTGGCACCAACTTCCGGGCTCCGGAACTTCCCAGGGATGACCACCCTGAGCTGGATGCTCTCATCGGTGGGGGCAGAGGCCGTGGTCCGATGCTGCTCAGTGTCTTAGCAGCTCTTCAGAAGTGAGGTGTGTGCGGGACGTGGCTTCATCCGAGACAATTCCTCAGGCCCTGCGGGAGCTGTATTCACTCTGGGCAGAGACAGCTCAGGATCCAGCTGCCGAAAGTCCCCCGTCTCCACCTGAGGCCGGGCAGGAGAAAATCTTGGAGAGAATAAATCTAGCACAGTGCATAGGCTTCCACACTTCCCTGGGCATGGCTTGCTTCTGGCATTTTATTATTAGAATACCTTCATGTGGCATTTGATCTCTGGCAGTCTAGGTCGGGCAGTAAGACAGACACAGTCTGGGGTGGGACACGAACTGGGGCTGATTTCCCTCCTGGTGCGCCGAGGAACCGGAGCTGCTGTGACCAAGGTGCAGGTCCCGTGCTTGTCCAGGCCTGCGGCTGAGCAGGAACAAGTTCCCAAGGCTGAGACTCGCAGAGAGAAGCCTGTGGTCATAGCCACATTTGTCTACATTGTTTGAGACAGGATCTCCCTGTCATCCAGGCTGCAGTGCCGTGGGGCCATCATAGTGAACTGCAAGCTCAAACTCCTGGGCTTGAGCTATCCTCCTGCCTCAGCCTCCCGAGTAGCTGGGACTACAGGTGCACCACCTGCCTGGATAGTTTTTCTATTTTTTTTTGTAGAGATAGGGTCTCACTACCTTGCTCAGGCTGGTCTCAAACTCCAGGCCTCAAGGGATCCTCCTGCCTTGGCCTCCCAGAGTGCTGGGATTACAGGTGTGAGCCGCTGTGCCCGGCCCGTCTACATTTTTTTTTTATCAGCTCTGTCAGCAAAGCCTGATGTTCGGGTCTCCACCTGTCCATTCTGTCTTTTCCATTGGCTCCAACATGGGCGAAGAAAACAGGATCACACAATTCTCAGCTCCTCAAAACTCAGTAGGGACCTGCCAGGCCAGGGGCTAAACATCACTTGTTTGATCTCAAAAGCATTTCATGAAGGCCAACTGTTATCTCCATGCTATAGACAAGGAGATCCGAGGTTCAGTGGGGGGTAGGTGACCTTCTGAGGTCATACTGCAGTACATAGTACAGGTGGGGTTTGAGTCCAGAGTGCCAGAGCCCAGAGACCAGCTCCCAGTCATGGTGCCCCACTGTGGCCGGGACGGGACGAGGGCCACAAGGTGTGAAGCCAGCCCCAACACGTGAAGGTGGGAGGGTGGGAAAGGCTGATGCTGCAGACCTCCAGGAGCAGGGTCAGGGGCACCCCAGGCACGGTGCCCACACTGTGCCCCACTCTTCACTCCTGGCAACACGATGTAGCTGGGGTTTGACTGGGAAATCACTGCTTTCAGTTGAATTTACCTGTAAAACCTGTAAAACAGAAACCAGGTAATATTTCTTCTGTCAAGCAGAAATAGAAGTCAGAAAACACTGAGTCAATGTGTGAGAAACGGGGGCACAGTTTTGCAAGTGTGCTGTAGACCCGCTTCCCCACTGGACACGGGGCCCTGCAGACACATACAAGGGCCATATTTTAGCAGTGTTTTGAAAACCTTACCATTTTCAACATTTCCAGAAGCAAATAAAGCAAAAACTAGCATTTGAAAGAAATTATATTTGCCAAACAAGTACTGGAAAAACAAAGTATCTCCATTTCAAACAAAGTAACAAAGCAGGTAAGAGCTGCACTCCTGGAGAGGAAAATTGCGTCAGGCTGTTTTTAGAACTATGGGTCACGGTCCGCAGCGGGCGATGCCAGCATTTTAGTAATGAAATAAAAGTAAAACCAGAATAAGATAGAAAATACCAAATTTTATTGCTGATAGTAAGGCTGAGTATTACCGGGTGACACTTGTTTTTGTTACGTGTCTGTGCAATTTCTAATCATGCGTTGCAATCTAGGCTCTGAAAGCCACTGGAATAAAATGTCTCCTTTGAGATAAATTATATTTATGCTATTTTTGACACAGAATCTTTCCCATTGTACTTTTGGATTAGCCTGTATTCCAGTTGTCTAGTGCTCTGTAACAAACTAACCCAAACTTAGTGGCTTAAAACATCTACCATTTCATATTCCGTGACTTGGTGAGCCAGGAATGTGCAGGGCTTAGCCGGGTGGTTTGTATGTTCCCTGTTGTGTGGACAGAAGCCACCTGGGGATCTTTAGCAGGCAGAGGGCTTACCTGGAGGGCTCAGGATGGTGCACACACCTGCCTGGTTTGGAGGGGTGGCTGGAAGCCTGGCTCAGCTTGGCCTCTCGGCCTCAGCACTCACTGTGACCCTCTGGCGTGGTGTCCCCAGGGTTGGTGGATTTCTGCTATGGCAGCTCAGGACTGCAATTTGACCCTTGAAGTTAGAATCTGGGTTGCTTTTTATGACCTGGCCTCAGAAGTCCCATACATCACTTCTGCTCTACTCTGTTGGAAGCAGCAAAGCCCACCCAGGGTCAATGGGTGGGGCATGCGTGGGCTCTGCCTGTGTAGGAACGGGCACCAAAAGATTTGCAGCCCCTTGTTAAAACTGCCACGCCTGGCCAGCCATGGCAGGACTCTCCAGGGTGGACCGCCAAGAACTCCTGATAAAGTCAGATGATCTAATGACAGCACCTGCATCGATGAGGTGTGGTAGAAAACACATCCCCAAAAAACTTTTGGACTTAGCAGACTGCACTGTGAGCTTTGCAGTTCTGAATTTTTCATTGCAAATTCAGGGTACACAAACTTAAATTATTGTCAGTGACTAGAAAAAGCCTCCTTCTGAACAGATAAACTCACGGTCCATGTTTTGTGAGTTTGGGGGCTGACATGTGTCCTGAGTCACGCATCTCACCTAGCCGAGTAAACTTTGCAGAGGAAGCCAGGTGTGTAGCATCATCCTGAGACTGACCTTATGTTGCAGCACGTGCTCTAAGTAACAGGGTCCAGATCTGGGCCTCAGAAGACCCGGGGTCGGGTGCTGTGTGTGGCACTGCCCTGTGTGTGTTAATAGCTGGTCTCTGTTCTCAAAGCAGTAAACGATCCCGAAAGGATCAGGAGCTACTGCTGTGTACTTGTTTGATGCTTTCCTGGATCAATTAGGACAACTGGAATGATGGAAGTTTCTTGTTGTTGTTATTTTTGTTTTTGTTTTTTGTAAACTACAACTCCAAAATCCATTTTAGCTAGAAACTATGCTTCTAAAACAAATGATGAAAAACCATGAAGGCTCTTGTGAATAAGTTCCATTTTGTTTGTTTTACATTTTTAAAACAATAGAGGGCAGGAGTTTCAAACTGATTTCAAAAATCTCCTTGAATATTTTCCCCTAATCTAAGACTGTTTTCCTATCCATTGTACATTTTGCAGTGACTGGCAAAAGCACAGTGGCATTCCTATGGTCATTTATAATACCATTCTGCAATATTTTACACAGACTTACAGGTCTTAACAACAGAGCCATTTAAAAGCATCCTTCTTATTTTCAATTCTCACATTTTAGGCAGAGGGGCTCAGAATTAGGAAAGTTGTCTGAGCTGTTTTAACTCCTCTCTCCAGATTTATAGATAGATAAATACTTGAAAGATAGATAGATGATTGATTTGAAACAAAATAAGTAGAGCTGAGCCTTGCACAGGATTCTTACTGTGAAGGAATTAGAGTGTGCACTGGTTAGTAGAGCAATAGTCATAATAAGTTTAATAACAAGTTAACCCACATTCAGCACATCCCGTGTGCCGGGCTCTGTGCCCTGTCTGAGCCACCTCTACTCCATATGAGGGGACACGACACGGTTGTTCTCCCCGCATAACAGGGAAGGACACCTTGACCCAGAGGTTTGGGGACCCCTCACTCAGCTCAGCTGGTCCTGGGGAAGCTGCAGTCGGCCCCGAGCAGGGGCTCCGCGTGCTGGGAGCTGGGCCGGCCTCCCCAGGAAGGAGCTTTGTTTCTTCTCTCTCTGGCTCTTTCTCTACATCGGGTTTCTCGGCCGGCGCCACTGGCCTTGGGGGCCGGATAACTCCCGGCTGGTGTGGTGTGGTCTGCACATTGCAGGAGACGTAGCAGCAGCAGCAGCAGCACTCACCCCAGTTGTGACAACGCAGAATGTCCCCAGACATTGTTCAATGTCCCCTGGGGGGCAAAATAGCTCCACCCTTTGAGAACCACTGCTCTAAATTGACCGCCTTTTTTATACCTGTAATTAAAATTATATACCTTTGAACATACAATTTTCATAAATGTAGGCGATCAGAGAGAATTTGTTCATCCAAATTGCCCTCTTTCAAACTTCCGAAGAAGAATACGTTTCACCTCCAACTGACGCCTACCCTGAGGGCAACTGACTGTCGGGTTAAAACCAGGTCACCTTCCCCCAGAGTCCGAGTCGGCAGAGCCCCTGGAGAGCTTGTCCCTGTGGGCGGCTGGAGCGGGTGAGGGTCCCGCTGCCAGCGCAGCCCTCGGGCCAGGCACCCTCGCTGTGGACCGAGGACACCTTCACAGCACCGCTGTGCCAGCTGTCACAGGTACAAACTACCTGGATATTTAGATACTAGAGCATCTAAGAGGCCACCATCAATCTTTTATAGTAAGAGAATACATAAATTATAAACAAATATGTCCTTTGGTCTCGTAGAACAGCACGATGATCAAAGAGACACAATAGAAATGCATTTGCTTCTGCAGTCGGCCGTATTCCCCCAGCTCCGGGCTGTGCTGACGGACAGCCCGCGAGCTGTCAGCTTTTGTTCCATCTGTCAGAGTATACTTACCTCCTGTTGTTTTAAGTAATCAATATGTGGGCTGGAATCACCTACTGCTACCTCCGCTACCTCCTATTTTGTCCACTCATAAATTATGGATCGCTGCACAACATCAAGTCTACAATTTCGATTGCATTTGCTAATCATTGATCAATAATTCAGGAGCCTCTCCTCCTTCAAGGGCCCCTGGTTTCCTGCAACATATGGCACCGGGCTGACAGCGCGCAGCGGCGGCGTCCCTTATCACAAAGAGCAGCCGCAGAAACAACTTGTTTAAAGTTGTTTCTTCTCCTTCCCTTCCTACTTCCATGAGGGCGACTTTGTACTTCCCTGTGTGGCTGCTGCCTTGGGAAGCAGAGGCTCCGGGCCGGTGTGGGCGGACGGGGCACTTAGCAGCAACATGCGGCTTTCTGCTGCGCTTCGTTTTGCGTTTCAGCGTTCTGTTCTTGTGTCTGTCACTGAGAGGAGTCTCATGGGGGAGGAAGTGTCCTGGTCTCCTGTTTGCACCGTGATCCGGGCCTGTGGGTGCAGAGCCGGGACACAGGACCCACGTCGGGCCCCTCAAGCTCGCACACAGGCAGGCTGCAAACCCGAGCAGGGAGCACACCCCCGGCAGGGAAAACTGGAAACCCTGAGCTAGTTTAGGGGTTTGCTCTGGCTGCTTTGTTTTGTTTTGTTTCAGCCCAGTTCTCTGTGTGTACGTTTGTGCCCTTTCAATGAGACGATGGAGTTAAAAATAACAGTGTTTCACAAATCATTCTCATCTTATTCCAACCTCTTAGAGGACAGCGGGGCCAGGCCCTCTTCCTCCGGACTCAAACGCGCAGCCCCGGACGCTGCCTGTGGAGGGAGAGACCCCACGAGGAAGGCAGGGCTGGGACCCTGGCGCGGCGCAGGGGGAGGGTCGGTTTCCAGGAGCCATTCAGCTACTAATTTCTGGGAAACCTTTTCCACAAAAGGCGGCCTCAGAGGGCTCTGGAGGTTGCCCGGTTGGGGCACAGCCCACCCGCCCCCTCCGGAGGAGCGAAAGGGCATGAAGGGGACCTTTGTCATCCGAGCCTTGGCCTGCCCCTTCCTGCTGGCCACAGAGGGAAGAGGCTCCCAGGCAGCGGGGCCTTCTATAGAGCCTGCGCCATTGTCACCGCCCAGCGGGGGAGCGCGGCCACAGGAGGTTCTCAGTAACTTTAAAAAATGGGAAAAAAAGGAACAGCAGGAAGGGCCAGAGAGGAGAACGAAAGAAAAAGGCTTGAAATAGTCTGTGGCCAGAAGCAGACAGGGCAGGGGCTGCTGGAGAGAGGGACACAAAACTTCTCTCCTTGAGTGAGAAGAGAAGGAGGGACTGGGCAGGGCTGTGAAACTCAAGTGAAAAGGACGAGAGCTGGAAGGAGACCGGGAGGAAGAAAGAGAGGAAGAAAGGGAGGGGGAGGAACAGAGACCAGAACCTGGTCTCTGCAGCGTCTCGGGGCCTCACCTGCTGTGGCCTCACTTCCCTGTCCCTGTCCCCTCACCTCCTGCCCCCTCACCTGTTGTCCCCTCACCTCCTGCCCCCTCACCTCCCTGTAATCACACCTCCTGTCCCCTCACCTGGGGCACCTGGCCCGGCTTGGCCCCTGGGACACCACAGCTTCCGGCAGACGAAGTGTGCCCATAGCTGGTCTGGAGTTGACAATGGAGAATAAACTGCAATGTCATCACCCAAAGGGAAGCCCTGGGCAGATGCCCTAGTGACAGGCCACACCCCTCCCCCCATAGACCCTCGGGACCTCCAGCCCTTCTCGCCATGTCTCACCTGGCCGGGGTGGGGGCTGGGGAGGAGAGGGAGGAAGAACTTGGGTTTCTCTTCTTCCTATGGGGACACTAACCCTGTCGTGACTTCAGCTCACCTGACTTTCCTCTCAAAGGCCTCCCCCGGCAAAGCACCCGCACCAGGGCTCAGGGCTGCACCTTGCGAATGTTGGGGGAGGGGCATACACATGCGGTTCATAACAGATTCAAATAACTACAGTAAAATGGAGCTGGGAAGCACACACTGCTCTGCCTAAGCCACAGGCTGTTGCTGTTATTATTACTTTTTAAAATAAATATCCAAGTTAAGGATGGCTCTGACTTACCCAGGAGAGGTCTTGGGCTGTATTGAAGCCAGGAGGAGCAAGGACAAGTGAGCGGCATGTGGCTTGCACAGTCAGGACGGCAGCAGTTGCAGGGGCATGGGGCGTGGAGCAGGCAGACGGTCACACCTCGGCGTCCTGGGCAGGCCTGCCCAGGGGTCTGCTGCAGAGGTCACCTCCCAACACAGCCCTGGTCGGCACGCTGGGTTCTGAGTGCCCAGTGCGGGCGCACTTTGGAGGCCGGGGCAGGACTGAAACCGCACTTCTGCTGCTACTTCTGCTGGCAAGGCACTGACAGGGACAGCAGCAATCACACCTGCAGGTAATGACACACCTGTAGCTTGTCACCACGTGCCCAGGGCTGAGCCGCTTCAGCAGTGAGACCCACTGCCAGTGTTAACACAAGATTTAAACAACTAATGTCATAAAAACTCAAGAATGTTATTTGAGTGGAGGAGGGAGGGTGTCCCACATTCACCGCTGCCCAGCGTCTAGAATGGCAACGTGAGGATGACTGGGCGCGCCAGGTGCCGGTGAGGGCGTGGGGTAGCTGGAGCACCGACACTGCGCTGTGAGGACGCAGAACACCCCACCACTTGGGACAACTGTGGCGGGACGTCACGGAGCTGAACGTCACCACCAGCAGCAGCTCCACTCCTGGGATCTGCCCATGAGGAATGAAAACACGCTCACAGACACTGGCACGCCAGCGCTCACGTGTGACACGCGCTCACAGACACTGGCACGGCAGCGCTCACAGCCACCTGGTGTGTGACATGTGCTCACAGACACTGGCACGCCAGCGCTCCCGGCCGCCTGGCATGTGACACGCGCTCACAGACACTGGCACGCCAGCGCTCACGGCCGCGTGGTGTGTGACAGCCCCCACTGGAAAGGGCCTGGGTGTCCGCCCGCTGGCCAGTGGGTAGGCACGCTGCGGTCCGTCCATACTGCGTGACACTGCCCAGCAGCAAGCGGGCATGAGCCACATACCACACGCAACACGCGTGGACCACAAGAGCATTTTGCTAAGTGAAAAAAGCCGGACAAAAAACACTCCTGCTAAATAATTCCACTTATATAAAAATCTAGAAATGACCAAATGCAGTGACAGAAAGCAGAGCTGCCTTTGTCGGGGGCCTGGGCTGGGAGAGGGGTCAGCTACGCTGGGCAGGAGGACGCACTTGGAAACGACGGACACCCCATGGCCCGGGAGGTGCTTACGTGGGATACACAGCTCCCAGCACTCACCGCCTGCACAAAGTGAGCAGATTTTACTGCGCATCAATTAATATCTTGATAATGACAACACAGTAATTTAGCACGATAAAATAAGTAAAATTAAACCAAATATTAATATAAATAAGGAAAAGCCTCGGAGATAAAGCAATCTGTGTTGTCTGTCCGATGACTGAAATGCTGCATCTACGATAATTAGTTTTACCAAAAAGTTGCTCTGTGTTCATGGCTTCCACCCTGAGGGTCCAGTGACTTCTGCAGCAGACCCTGGGGGAGGCCTGCCCCGGACACTAGGATCACCTGCCCGTCTGCCGGTTGGCACCTGCCACGTACTGCACCCTGTGTGTCCTGCCCTGGTCACGGGGACTGGCAGCATGGCCGGCCCTGATCAAAGCTGGCCTGGCCGGATTCAGTTTCCTCCCAGGAGTTTGCAGTTGGGATCAGAATCCAGAGTGGTGTCTGTCCATGGTGTGGGGATGAGGCCAGAACACGGCCTGGGCCTGCCCGAGGCTCTCTGTGCTGACGCCCCCACCGCAGCCGGCCAGCCGGGGCCGGGGACCGCTGCCCTCACCCTGATCCCCGCCCCGGGGGCCCCAGGACATGAGCGCTCCCCACCCACAGTGGTGTCTGAGCCCCAGGAGCTGGGCCGGGCCTGGCGCCTGCGGTCTGACCCTGGCCCCTGCTCTCTCCCCGCACCTGCCGCTTCTCTGCTCTTCCAGCGCTTCTGCTCTCTGAGCAAAGTACAACGCTTGTCGCATCGAAGAGTGGAAACAAGTGGCAAAGTCACGACCTCTCGAGGTCATACACAAGGTCCCTGTTATTCATTCCCGTGCAGCTGTGCCGCTGATCTTCCCGGAAGTCCACACGGTCACCTGTGTCCGCACAGGTCGCCTGTGTCAGAGTGGAGGGAGCTTCTGGGTGACGCAGCAGGGCCCCCCGGCCGCCTCCACCCCCCACAGGCACTGTCTCTCCTCAGCCCCGGCAGCACCTGTGTCCCCCCCCCCCCCACGGCACAGCCCCTGCCCGCCTGCCCCTGCCAGGTGGGGGCAGCGGCTCCCGTCACCTCTCTCCACGGGGGGACGGTTTCCCTTCCTCTGTCCCTGCTGGACGACTAACCCAGGTTTGCAATTCTCTGTTTCTTGTCTCTGTTTGTCATTCTGTTCACTCCCCTGTAGGCCCAGCGAGCTCAGAGAAGGTGAGAAATTCAGTTTCTCTATTGACCACTAACTGGGTGCTATGCACAATTAGGTGCTTAATAAATGCTCTTGGTGGTAATAAGGCCCGTGCTGACGGTAATGGTGCTTCACCCCCTCCTGGGAGAAGTTTACGTTCCTTGGGAACTGGGCTCGCTGGAATTAAATCAAGAAACGGAAACTCGGCTTCTTTATATCTCGCTGAGCCACAAGGTTAGGGGCCTAATGGAGGGTGCGGTGATGGATGGGGGCCGGGTGCCGCCTCTGGCGCGGGAGGCTTCGTTCTGCCGGGGCGGCTTCCCCTCCACGTGCTCCCGTGGCGAGTTCAGAGTCGCTCCCTTCACCTGCGAGACTGACCAGTGCAGAAATGCAGTGTCCAAAGTGGCAGACACGTTTTCTATGTCAACGTTACCTTGGTCATGAAAAGAAAGCTTGATTTCCCCACTTTTAGACTTTACCATTCTTCATGTAATACACGTTCCTGACGTCTGTGTCACACAGCCTGTCCTCGACACCGCACTCAGAGAGCCACAGTTAGACAGAGAGCCAGTCGCACCCTGGGGTCACAGGCCCTGGCTCCATGGACGGCGAGGTGGGGACTGGCGGCTGGCCTGGCTGAAGGTCCACAGAACCGTGATCGGTCTCAGGTAGTACCAGCTTCCAGGGACCAGCCCATGGGCGGGACTCAAGCCGGCCTGGAGCCAGGGGTCAACAGGGCAGGACTGAGGTATGGACGACTCCAGGGCGCCCCCACCCCCACTTCCGAGTGTGCAGGTGGGATCTGGGGCGAGGGCTCCAAGTTTGTTCCTTCCTCCGTCCCTCATCCCACGAACGCCTGCTGCACAGCTCTGTGCACCCCTCCCGCCCGGGCACAGCCGTGACTGCGGCACCCGTGGCCCTACGCCCGTGGGACTGAAGGAGCCCCAGCTCCCTTGCTGAGCACCACAGGTCCAGGATGGCAGCCCTTGCCGGGCAGCAGAGCTGAGGGACGGCGTGGTCTGGGGGCAGAAGGGGTGGCATTCAGCACCTCACACCCCCCGGGAGAGGATCCCCACTGGCAGGCCGAGGGGAGGGTCCCCGATGCAGTGGCCTCGTGCGTTGACAGGCAGGGGTGGTGCCAGCGTTAGTTCCCGTCCTCCATCCAGAATGCTTCACACGCCCCCGTTCCACAGGCAGAAGAGCCTGTTTAAAGCTTCGCCTTGAGCCAGGACTAAGCCCCTCCCCAGGACGGAGGTCGCAGAATGAGGCCACCATTCCCATGCATGTTCCTGTCACATCACATCGTCACGTCCCAGCTGTGTGGGGCCACCCTGTTCCATTCAGTTGGGGAGACTGGGGGACCTCCGAGAGTCCCCCAGTCACACAGGGCTTTGTGCAAAGGCTCCTTCGATTTTCCTGGGTCGACTTCAGGATGAGGGACCGAGTCGGACCCCAGACAGCCGACCCGAGACCTGCTACCCAGCAGCCGGGAGGAACCACAGTGTCAGTCTCTAATTAAAACTTATACAGGGAAAATTAGATTCCATCCGTTAATGATGCCATTTATTGTCATGGATACTAAAGGGGGAAAACACATGGATGAAAGCGCATTATGGAGATTTTGCACATAGTGAAAAATAGACTTTGGAATCCACAACGTGTGGTGCGTTTATACAATTGAATTGTACGTGTCCCATTTTATTCTGCGTATGTGCGTCAACGATTTGTGTTGATATGGGGAATACATGGTCTAGAATTTACTCTTTGAACTAAATTTGTAGATAATTAAAAAAATTCTGAAACAGCAATAGAGAAGGGTGCAGTGCCACGCAAACAAAAACCACAGTGTGTCTATTTTTACTGAAAACGTCTATTCTATATTTTAAAATGCACGGTTTTCAGTGTCGGGTTTCGTGGGGCTGGGAGTGGGGAAGGAAACTCCGTGGCCGATCCCGCTACCTCTGAGCCGGGATTTAAGCGTAAACTACGGGTGTGCAGTGACTCCCCGTCCGCCCAGCTGGAAGAGCCTCAGACGGCTCCGTTAAGAATTCAGCTAATTGGGTTTGCTGTAAGGTTGGAGTCCTTCCGGCTGGAAACCTTCCCAGGTCCTCCGCGGCAACGGCGGCCACCAGACTCCCCGGCCACCCTGTTGGCCCAGACTTTAATTAGCTCTGGCGTCCCCTCCGTAATGACAGTGCGGAGATGATGAATGGAGGCGCAGATGACGGCGCGGTGCCTCAGCCGTCAGCGCCGATGTCATTAGCACCTTCCCACGGCCGAATCCATCACTGCCATCCCCGCGGTCCCGCGGCACGTGGCTGCCGGCCAGCTCGCCTCCCCAGCCCCGCGGCCGCGCCTGGTAGGGCTTTCCTTCCCATATGCTTTTATTCCTATTTTGCTGAATATTTGCTTGGCAGCCAGAGTTCCAATATATTTCCAGCCGAGATGATAACTATTTTGGGTCAATAAGCAAATAGCTAATTTAGAGCAAAATAAATACCAATACGAAACTGTTCTCTGAGCATCGAGATGGGAAAGAAAGTCGGTGCGAGGAGCACATCCGGCCTGTCTCAGAACGGAAGAGCTGCTTCCAAGACGCGTGACGACAGCCCCAGGGAAACGGCCACCCAAGCGCCGGGCTACACCCTGCGAGGTTTCCCCCGAGACCTAGGAGCACAGAGGACTCGTACGGCCACACGCACCGGAAACTGGAGGTGTCGTGAGAATGGGACGCCTCTCCCTCGGACAGGAGCCCGGCACATGGCTGCAAACGCGCGGCTGACAGCTCTGGTCCCTCGCTGGCGGCAGCTGCAGAACACCGAGCGTCCTCGCCGAGAGCCGGGCCTCATCTGCCATTGGCAGGGGAGGGGATGTTACTCTTGCCCTTTCATTTTAACGACGGTGTTAAAGAGAACCTCAGCCTGGGACACCAGAGGCGCCCCCCGTCCCTGGCCCCCGGTGCCCCCCGTGTCCTCGCTGCAGCCGCGCCGGCCTCCACTCTTCCTCTGCCCAATGGGCCTTCTCCACGCCCCTGCCAAGCTCCCGGCCAGGCCGCGTGGCACTGCGACAGGAGGCGGGAGGTGGCCATGGCCAGCGTCCTGAGGACCCTATGGGGCGAGCTCAGGCACCATGTGACTGGTGCGCCTGCCCCTTCCCAGCCAAAGGATGACTGAGTTTTCGTCAGGCGAGCCAAGATTTGAGACACCACCCCTGGGAGGTCCACCTTGGCACACAAGCTCAAAACATACAGTCCCACCTACTGTGGGTTTGCTAACAATTCCTTCTGTCTCCAAGGAAAACTTTCAGCAGAATGAGGCAAGAAAATAGACAAAGAAGCTCTTGGCTTTCTCTGCAAATCTGCTCCTTCTGCAGTGCTGTCCCCATCTCAGAAACAGGTGCCACCACCAGGACAGTTTTCTCTACAGAAACCTGAGACCCAGGTGGCATCTGCCCCCTGCAACCAAAAACACAACCTCTGCATCCTGCGTCCCCACCAAGCACTCAGGCTTAGCCCACCCTCCGTCCTGCGCAAGAACAAGGGCAGCACCTCCTCGGGGACCCTGGCCCCTTCCTGATGTCCCACTCCCCCTTCAACCCATCCATCTTCCAGCAGCGGCCACTGTGATCTCTGGAAACCACATGTGTGACTGTGGAATTAAGATATTTCAGAGCTTTTTCTGCACTCCCAGACTCACCTCCAGACCCGTCCCGCACATGCCCAGGGCTCCCTTCCGGCTCCTCTCGTGCCCGTGCCCTCCCCACCCTCCCTCCAGCCATGCTGGTGCCAACCGTCCCCATGCTGAGACCCTCCACAGATGGGTAATTTGTGTCGTTTGCTGGGGTCCTTGTCCACATGAGGGCCAGGTACCTGCAGCAGGCCTGGGCTACCGAGCAGACACGCACCCTGCCCCGTGTTTCTGTGACACAGGGAAGCACATCGCAGGCAGCCCTGGCAGGTGGGGGGTTCTAGGCTCTGACACACCTGTGACCTTAGTGGTGGCTGGATGTCTTCAGCCTCAGCTTCCTCATCTCTTGCATAAAACAGCAGCAGCCTCTTAGGAAGGTCGTAGGGCCTACGGGAATGTATGTGAAGGTGCTTGGGCCCTGTGCACACGAACATCACAGGTGTGCAAGAGCCGTATCTCACGTCACCTTGGTGGTCTCCGCAAGGCCTTGCTCAGCCCCAGGACCTTGCTTAGATGAGTTAGGTTTCCCAAGCTGACCACCCCATCCTCTGGCCCCCTTCCCCCTCTGCGGCAGGGTCCTGCCCAGCTCCCACCATGAGAGGAGGCTTATGTTTCGAACCCCTTGGACCCGAGTGGGCCCTGTGATTGCTCTGACCAACCAGCTCAGCCGGTGACACTGCCACAGTCTGCTGGGGACTTTCACTGGCCCGAGGGTTCCTCTTCCTGCCTCTGGGAATTCTTGCAGTCAGTGTTCCCTCTGGGACACCAGCCACCGTGTCCTGAGAAGCTTAAGTCACAGAGTGGCCGTGTCACAGGGCTGGTTGACAGCTGAGCATCCGGTGCACCACCTT
Organism: Lemur catta; assembly: GCF_020740605.2. Lineage (NCBI taxonomy): Eukaryota > Metazoa > Chordata > Mammalia > Primates > Lemuridae > Lemur > Lemur catta. Next base: position 1,463,993 of record NC_059139.1, read on the forward strand.
GGACATCCGGCGTGGTCCAGCCCCCAACATCTGGCTGCAACAGCTTGGGAGGCCCCGGGTGCCAGCTGCCCAGCTGAGCCCTGGCAGCCCGTAGAACCCTGAGAGCTGAGGCTGGCGTGGTGTCGCACGCCACCAAGTTCTGCCACACAGCAATCAGAGCAGGTCACCAACAGGGTGTGGAGTTGTCTCCTACCGCCTTCCTTCATTGTCGCTCCCCCCACTAGATGAGACTTCCCTGAGGACAGGGACCAGTTGTCTGTGTTTTCAGGACTGGCTGTAGCCCAGTGCCAAGTGGGATCTCGGGAACATTTGCAGAATAGATGAATGTACATAAATGTGCAGCTCTGATCTCTGATGACATGGCCTCGTGCCTGGGCCGGCAGGGTGACTCCAGTGAGTGATGAGGGAGCCCAGAGAGCTGGCTGTGGGCACCTCTTGGGCCAGAGCCTGGCGGTCACACGAGGCACAGCCCCTCCCAGCCCAGCCGCGGCTGCCCTCCGCGCGGCCGCGTCTACACCCACCTAGTGCTGGGGCGAGCTTAGCAGGTATTGCTGCTCATTTCAGAAGTTTATATTAGGAATGAATAAAACTTTACGCAGGGCAATCTTGAGTGGCAAGGCAGAGCAGCTACGTTTAAGTTTCATTTTTAAAATTTCAATCCAGTTATTCTGCTTATCATGTTTATAATTTATAGACACATCAGCCTGGAAAAGACAATGAAGATAAACTGGTCCCTTTTCCCTTACAGCATTAGCTACGGCTGTGAGGTAGCTTTTAAAATTACTGTTTTATTAAAATTAACATCTCAACATTACATTTTATAACAATATTTCCTTCCTTAATGGGAGATCATAAAAAACACCTTTATTTAAGGCAAAGTAATTTTTCTAAAATAAATAAAAGTAAATTAATTTCCATCTGACTATAGGTTAAATATTTTATTTTGTTAGTATAATGAAAACAGAAAAATAAAAGGAGACAAACTGTTTTGTTACCGTGGTACCCATGACAGCATTGGCATCCTTTCCGGAGCGTGCGAGCCAATTTCAATAACATCGGGAACAGGAGGATATAAATTAGACATTTTAATTGTGAGATTATAACATACTGATGGAAGAGCTGGGGCAAAGCCAAAACAAATCTTAATGACAAAACAATAATCTAAGCAAAGTAGAAAACATTAAACTCCGAGGGCTTTGCAAGAAAATAAAGGAGCAAAATTAGTAGGGCTTCTGAGCTTATGAAGTTATAGACGATATAAATTGTGCATGAAGTTGACAAATTTATTACAGATAATGCAGGCTGCTTTAAGTAGTAAATCAAGACCCATAATTGGGTAAAATTTCAGATAGCATTCATAATTTATGTTTTAGGTAACTACAAGAAAATTATATCCCTAAGGAAAAATTTAGAAATTTCAAAATAAGGAGTCCACAGTGCACAATCACACTATTCTGTAATATTTTGGTTCAGAAACATGACCATGGATGAGTCAGTCTTGGATGAAAGAATTTTCCTCGTCAGGTTTTCCAAACAATAGGTCTATTCTCAATACAATTAGCGACTTGGCAAAGGAGAGAGACTGCCGGAAGAAGAGGATGCTATCGGAGTCGGGCGCGGCCACGTTGCCACCTCCCTGAGATGCACAGCCACGGCACTGGGACTCCGCTGCACACCGGAGCCTCGCCCGGCTCTCCTGCCTCCCCGGGAACGCTGAGCGCTGGGGTCTCCCCCCTCACCCGCAGCCTGGCACAGGACAGCACCAATGGTTGTGAGAACACAGCGTAGAGACCTTAGATGCTTTAGTGAACTCTCGCTTGGCCTAATTAATTTTTAATCAGCTTTATTGCGGTGTAATTCACATACAATAAAATTCCCACATTTTAAGTGTACAGTTGGATTAGTTTTTATAGACATTACACTTGAGAAACTACTTCAATCAAGATGCGGGACACTCCTGTCCCTCCAGAAAGCTGTTTCAGGTCTCTTCCCCACCAAAAGACCCCTCTTCGGGTCAACACTGATTGAATTTCTACGAGCACAGACTCATTTTGCCTGTCCCAGAGTTTCGTATAAATGGAATTGAACAGTGTTTACCTCGTACTGTCTGGGCTGTTTTGCCCAAGGTAACGCCCGTGAGGTTTGCCCGAGTCCTGTGTGCGGCAGGTCATTGCTTTCATTGCTCCTGTGAATACCCTGCAATTTGTTTGTCTGTCTATCTATTCATAAATTGAACATTTTTTTCAAGTCATCTTTATAGCTATAACTTTTCATTTCTCCAAGGTAAATATTTAGGGGTGGATCATATAGTAAGTGTTTAGTAAGTGTGTGCTTAGTTTTATAATTGCTTCGCAAAATGGTCATGCCATTTTATACTCCCTCCAGAGGATGTGAGAGTTCCATTTGCTCAGTCCTCTAAATCATTTTGTGCTATTACTCTTTTAAATTTTTAGTAGGATTTGGAATTATTGTGAATTTAATGTGAATGTACTTGGCAGCTCATCATGTTGAGCACTTTTCATAGGCTTATTGGTCATCTATGTATCTTCTTTTGTGAAATAGCTGTTCAAATGGTTTGCTCATTTTTTATTAGGATTTTTGTTTTATTACAAATATTTTTAACAGCTTATTCATATACATTTTATGTGCATATGTGTGTAGATGCATATGTACTACATAAATATATATGCATGCATGCATATAGGTATTAGGCAAATACGTAAATACAGATGTATGAATTCCAGATATAAGTCTTTGGTCATACGTATGTGCTGTGACTATTTCCTTCCAGGCTGTGGCTTGCTTTTTTATGTCCTTCACATCATCTTTTGAAGATCTTGACATTTTAAAGTTTGTGCATCCATTTTGACACTCGCCTTATATTGGTACAACCCAACCAGCTTTCTCATGTTGCTTTTTGCATGAGATTCCATACTTTCACTTTCAATGTTTGTCTTTATATTTAAAACAAATCTCTCCTGGACAGAATTTAGGTCGGTCTGTTTTTTTATTCAGTTTAAAATCTCTGTTTTATAATTTGCATAATTAGTCCATGTAAATTAAATGTACTTATTGATACAGTTGGGTTAAATCTATTAGTACCATTTTATTCTTCAGTTATCATTGATTCCTTCTGGTTTTTGTTCCTCTACTATTTTGTTTGCATTAATAAAATAGCGTAATATGCTTTCTGTTTCATGTATTATATTAGTTTCTAATCTCTAGCTCTTTATTTTTATTATTTTTAGTGGTTATTCCAAGGCTAATAATAAGCATCCTTAACTTATCAGAGTCTATTTAGGTTCAATATTTTATTTCCTCCCACTTAAGACTGCTCATTTTATGCCTGACATTTTCTGTATTTCACTTCAAAAATGTAATAACTTTGCTACATGTAATTCTATGCACCCACCCCCATCATTTTTGGAATTGTTGTCATATATATACGTGTGTGTGTGTGTATTACTCATGCAGATATAAAATCCTCACCATATAGTGTTATTGTTTTTTCTATGGCGAAAGTCAGTTGCATTTTAAATGAATCATTAAAAGAAAAAGACGAAGTGTTTTGTATTTACCTGTTGAGTTTCCACTTTTGGTATATTCTTCTTTCTTTCCTGTGAATCCAAGTTTCCATCTTAAATATTTTCTCTTCAGCCTCAAGAAGAATTTTATTATTTCTTGTAGTTATTCTTGCCTGCACCAAAACTTTTCAGAATATTTTAAAAATCTTAAAATGTCTTTATTTTGCTCTTATTTTTAAAGGAAATTATTATTGAATATAAAACTTCTTTTTCTCCTTCTTTCAGTGCTAGAGAGGTGGGTTCCATTGCCTGCTGGCCACCATTGTTTCTGGTGAGAATTTGGTAGCTTCTTATCTTTGTTCCCTGCACATTTTGTGCTTTTTCATTCTGTTTTGCTTGTTGGCTACTCTCAAGATTGTCACTTCACCCTTTGTTTTCAACTATTTGACTATGAAACATCTAGTTTTGGTTCATCTCTGTGTCTCTGCCGTGCTCTCTGTCTCTGTATCCATGTGCCTCTCCCCTGCACGTGCACACATGCACACACACACCACAAGTGAGATTCACAGATGTTCTTGGATCTGCTAGTCAGTGTCTTATAAATGAAAGTCAAATTTAAGAAGTTTTAGTGATTACTTTTTTCAAATATTTTTACTTCCGCACAAACTCACTTTCTGCTCCTTATGGTGTCCAATTTACTTAATATAATAACTTTAAGCAAGTCCTGAGGCTCACTTTGATTTTCCTCAAACCGTTTTCTCTCTGGTTTTAAGATTAGATCATTTCTATTCTTCTGTCTTCAAGTGAATTGACTTTTTTCCCCTAATCATCTCCAATCTGCCGTTAAGACCGTCCACTATTGTTGTTGTTGTTTGTAGTTGTTTGTTTTCAGTTATTTTTCTTTTCAACTCTAGGATATTCTTTTGGTTCCTTTTTATAGTTTTCATTTCTCTGTTCAGATTCCTTCTGTTATCTCAGTATGGCCATGTTTTTCTGTGCTTACTATGTGTGTGTGTGTATAGTCATCAGCTGCCAAAGCTATTTTCCTGTTTCTTTGTGTTTTAATGATTTCTAATGGAATACTGAGTATATTATATGCTTTAGAAATTCTGACTTTCATCTTCTTTCTCTGAAGGATTATGATTCTTGTCTTTGCAGCAGTAAGTAACTGGCTAATTGCATTTACTTTGTGCAGACTTGGCTTCACACTTTGTCAGGGTAGATCTAGAGCAGATCTTACTCTGGGAGGGTCCTCACTGCTGACCCCGCCTTGCTGATGTGTCTGCTGGAGGTCAGGTGCAAGCAAGGTCTCCAGAGACCCTTCACACCGGCGGAGTTGGAGCTCCCGAAGCAGCCTGGCCCCGCCCTTCCCTATCCCTGCTCAATCTGGCATCTCTGTTCTCACCTGCCCTCCACAGCAGCTGCCCTCTGCCAACCTCGCAAGTCCCCGCCCTGCACATGGACAGCCCGGCTTCCAGCCGCAGACTTGCGGGGGGAGCTTCCTCGCCACACAGCCACCTTGTCCCAGTGCCTCATCCCAGAGCTCCACACTCATCTTGGCGTCGCAAACTCTGACCTCTGCCTCCTCAGCTCAGCGGGACCATCTTGCTCTGCGAAAACCAGTCCGCTCTGCTGTGGTTATAGGTTGTCCCCAGGTGAGAACTAAGTGACCACGATCCCACATCCCAAGTTTACCTTATTTTCCTGCTTCTTGCACATCGACTGAAAGCACTGCCTCATACGTTTTGTCCATTTTCATAGCTGTTCATAGGGAGTAGGTTGCTCTAGTACCAGCTACTCCATAATGGATGTGAAAATCTGATCCAATAATTTCATTTTGACAACTGAGGCTTTGGGGTAAAGCAAAAGGGTTGCATGTTTCAGGAAGTAACAAGTTTGTATTAACTAATCTAAAGCTGAAACAAGAGAAAATGTAGTGAAAATTTCACAATTAGCTGGTTCATGTGTTCTATGTAGATAAGTGGTTGAGATAATTATGTTCTCAGAGTTAAATTGTTTGACTTGGGAAATAATCAAATTGACTCTTCTTGATTAAAGAACATGATATTTACTAAATCTCCACTTTACCTAGTATCATGTAGACATGGCTTGAGATAGAATCTTTGCACAAAGAAATAATTACAGTTTCAGAACTATTTTCTCCATTCCTCTCATGAATTCAGTGTCAGCCCCATGCTTATATATGCCATCAGGCAAACTACTTCTCTTGATTTAAAAACCTGTCTTTTGTCTACATGGAATCATAATTTAGATGGAACTTAATTGTTTATATATTTTTTTCAAGTTTTTAACTTGAAATTTTTGTTCTTTGCTGTGCTCCATGGCTTTCTGCAGGATCACCCGGGAAGAGTGTGGCGGTGTGGAGACCCTGGTAGAGGGAACCGTGTGGAGGAGTGTTAGAGTGGACACGTGACTGGGCGTGGAACTAACCACCAGTGCTTGCATGTGCCCGCCAGCACCTCCGTCCCCTCCTGCCTGTTACCCGAGACGGGGTCTGCCTCTGTCCCCCGGGCTGAAGTGCAGCGGCATAACCAGAGCTCACAGCAGCCTCGAACTCCTGCCTCAGCCTCCTGAGTTAATTTTGTTTTAAGTTTAAAATACGCAATTGTATAGACATCAAACATGAAATTTTCTGTATTCATGCAGAAATTTCAGAACGCTTGGGATAATCAACGTTCCCCTATTTGCTGACCCTGGTGTTGAAGAAGCGTGTCTTCCGTCTGATGTTCACCTGTCACTGACTCATGCATTCCTCTCACACCTTGTGACGGGACCTGGGCTAAGGATGTGCTGCTCTCTCAGCCTTCTAGAAGCCCACGGCACAGCAGGAGGCAGAATGACAGATTTGGGGAAAACAGTCATGTTTTGGGCCAAGAATGAGTGCTCTCATAAGGCCTTGGGCTCTGTCTACAAGCTGTGTGTGCGGGAGGGTAAACTTCAGAGGAAACTAGGCATGGGCGGTGGGTTTGCCGCGCTGGGGGCTGATCACCCCAGGCTGGGGGAGGGGACGGGAGGGAGGAAGCAGGCAAGGGGAGGACCAGAGAGGTGGAGCCCAGGACATAGGAAGTGGTCCCTGAAAATGCAGCAGGGACATTTAGGGCCAGAAGCTTGAGGAGCAGGGGTGATGGTGGGGTGGGATTTTACCTCTTGCTGGGGACACTGTCCCTCACTGTCAGAGCTGGGATGCTGCAAAGCCGAGATTTGTCTCCATGGCGGGTATTTTAGGGACATCTTTGCTGGTCAGTGGAGAGGGCTGAGGAAGAGCACCTGGGGAATCTCCGCAGAAGCTGGGAAGCTGAGGTGCTGGTCCCGCCTAAAGGCCCTGAGATGCCCCCTGACCGGCTCTCCATCCGGGGGCTGGGCTTTGCATCAGTCTCCTGAAGGGCTTTCAGAAGGACACACCCCTGCCCTATCCCAACACTTCCCACAAATCCTTTAGAAACAAAGTTAAACTGCATTTCCATTCATGTTGCAATGTTCATACTCACCCCCTTGTCTGTTTTGAAACTGCAAATGTTTTCATATTTGATTTTACTGAAGAGTGCAACAAGTAACCCGTTTTCATTTCTCCTCATTGACAAAAATATTCAGTCTTCCCCTGAGCTACAAGAGTATCTTCCCTAGAATAGCTCAGTGGTTTAGAGCCCAGCTGCAGGGGTCAAATTCTGGCACCGTGGCTCAATGATTGGGTGTCCTAAGGAAATCTGAACTGCTCCAGGCATTGCTTTTTCGTCTCTTCAAAATAGGTGATGATAGGACCCCTGTCATACGGTCGCTGGGAAGACTAAATGAGAGTCTACGCTAGCGGGGTGGAAAAGGTGCCTTCATCGCCGTCAACCACGCAAAACAACAGAGGCTGTTTATTTCCAACAAATAACCCCAGTGCCCTCATTAGTCTCCACTGGTTTAGGAAGCTTTGAAACCTAAACTGAAATCTCTCCATCTTTTTTCTGGTTTAAATAATCTGTTTTATTAATTATTTACTTACTGAAAATTGAAATCCCCCATCGGGACCCCTTCAATGAGCTCATTTAGATGCAGGTCTCTTTGGAGTGAACGACCATTCTCTCAGACTGCCCTCCCTCCTCCTCCTCCTCCTCCTCCTCCCCCTCCCCCTCATCCAGTCCAAGATGGCACTTGGGCATGGGGGTGGCCTGCAGGTGGCCGAGGGATTCCAGGTGGTCAGAGGGGAAGGAGCCTGGGCTCCACCTCGGGACCTTGTGCCCAACCTGGGGAGACACAAAGGTGCCTCAGGCCCTGGGAGCAGGATGTGGACGTCCTTCCCCAGAGCTGACCTCCTGGCCACTCTTGTGTTCCCAAGGAATTGGCTGCTGTCACAAGTGGCATTGATGTCACAAGTGGCATCCCAGACACCAAAGAGCTCCATCCCTCACTCACCCATCTGCCTGTGCTACTACCCAGCGTGGGGTGTGTGTCACCTTGTGGGCCATGCCTGGACTCCCCGACCCTTCTGGATGCATCTGTCCTGCGTGCACCTCTGCCCCAATGCCAGGCCCCTTTGCTTGTGCCTGCAGGTGGCCTCTCCCACTTCTCTGAGATGTCTCCTCCATCCCACACGCCCAGCTCAGAAAACACAGAGGGTTGGGGGGCGGGGCTGTGAGCTGGATCGGCTGGCACGGCTGCTGTCAGCCTCAGACAGCCTGGAACCAGGAATAATGCAAAATGTGTCACCCCAAGGCTGAGGATATGCCAGGCAGAGCATGGAGTGTGATTAAAGGCCACTGTCCTTGGGCTGCCAGTTGGCCAGCGGGACTCTTCCCGCCAGTATTCCATGCAGGCATTCGTGCCTGGCAGCGTCCCATGGCTAATACTCACCCCCTGTCCCGCTCTCTGTAGTATCAATGAAACTGATCTTGTCTGCCATTTAGGAACCAGGTTGTTTGATTAAACTAAACCACACAAACATGTGACTATCTGATTTCTGTCCCCTCAGAACAGTGCTGTAAGTAGGAACACTGCTCCCGTCATTTTTTGCCCAATGCTTTCTATGTCCCTGTCCCCGGGAACAGACTGGTGAGGAGGCTCACCCCGCTCCCCACACAGCACGTGGAGAAGGCATGAGGGGCCCCACAGAGTGGCTTTGCCTGCAGAAGGTCACACACTTAATGAGTGAGGAGCCAGGAGGCAGTAAGTTGTAGGGCTGTGTTGATTGACAGCTTGATGTGTTAACTCTCAAAAATATATTAGTGTGGCATATGCAAAGCTCCAAAGGTGAAACTCCAGCAGCAGCTTCTCCTGTGCTTCAATCATGTCACACAGTGAGTGACATCTGCAGCCGAGGCTGATTCTTGTGAGGACCCAGTGCACCCGCCTGCTCCCTGTCTGCCTTCTGCGGGCCGAGCAGGAAATCAGCACTTTCCTGCGTGGGTCTCGACACTTGGCCCGCTCTGACTCACACGCATGCCGGATGGTGAGAGAAGCCACTTCTCTGTGCCGGTTACAGGCAGCAACGTGGAGGTTTGGAGACTTCACTTTCTTTGTTGAAGATTCAGAGCCCATGATGATATCTCTTTGGGGAAGCAATTACAATTTTTACTATATTGAGAATGAAGGATTCAAAATGACATAAGCCCAATTGTGGAACTGCACAGACCCACGTGCACATGTCAGTGTGCACACAAAGTGCCCGGGCTGTGCCACGCCTGCCCAGCTCTGGAGCCCTTGGGCAGCTCACGGCAGGACCGGTGTCCCCTGGAGGTGCCGGGGACAAAGTAAGTGTGGCATTCCACACTGAGCTAACAACCGTTACCCCTCAGTGGTAGAACTGTGGGTGATTTTTCACTTTTTAAAAAATATGCTCCTTGATTTTCTTGATCTGTTGTGTGAGCATTTATTAATCATTAGAAAAATATAAATTCTGTTTCATTTTGGAAGAAAAAAGAAGAAACCAATTGCATAAGATGAACTGTGATTTTTTCCTGCAGTTTATACTGGATGAGTGAAATTCTAAATTGCATTCCTACAGGGCAAACACCACAAGCATCACAAGAAGTATTATGATTTAAAATGCATCTGTAAACACACTTCAAAAATATCCACAGCATGTCTGTTTATGCATGGGTTTCTAGGGATAACCACATTTTGCAGTTGCCTTTACTTAATCTCAAAGAACAAGTGGCTTATTTAAAAGAAAGTAGCACAGGCAATACTTGTATTTTTCATTTTGCAAATTGTGGACCTCTGGTATTATAAAAGAAAGACAACCAGCTAACCTAATAGGCCTTTTATTTGCTAATCAAAACTCTCATTAACAATTAATTGGATCAAAAGTTCATAGGCCATTATTGCCGTGTCAATTAGATGCACAGGGCCTCAGAGGCTGAAACGGAACGACCCACTCGGGTGATAAATAATTTCCAACAGCGACTCGCCTTACCGCGGCTGTCTGCGTGGAGGTCATCGTCCCGGCCACAGCGGCCCTGTGACAAGAAAAGATGCAGCTTCTCTTATCGCACATGCTAATTTAAGCTCCGTAATCTAACACATGTGAAACAGCATCTCGGGGCAAACAGGAGACGCAGTGGCTGGGTCTTTCTTTCCTTGAGCCCCAGGAAGAGCCATGCACTGCTCCTCCGGGGGAGAAAAAGAGTCAGATGTTGGGCAGGAATTTGTCATCCCTGATGGTCTTGCGCTGGCCGAGCCCCGCGATTGTGAGACACCGTGGGCCCCCTGGCTAGGCTGCCACGTCAGACTCTGGCCGCACCGGGTCCCCCGACGACGTCACTGCAATACAGACCGACGTGCCGTTTTCAGACCATCGTTAGCTCTAGTTCAACTCCTTCATCTGACGTCTCCTCTTCAGTAAGGAAAAACCCTGACTTTGATTGGAGTCTGAAATGCCATGTTATCTTGAAGACTGGTATTCCACACCAAACTCATCAGGTACTCACATGAGCCATGTTATTCCCCAGACAAAAATAAGATAGAATCAACAAAATTACAAATTAATTGAAGTAGGAGAAAACCTTTATTATTAAAACTTCTAGGAAATAAATATGAAATGCAGTTTATTGTTGGTTTTTAGCTTTGTGCCTAATTTGTAGCTCTCTCCTGTCTCCGGGGAGTGCAGCCCTGCAGAAGGTGGGGAGCCTGTTCTGTCGTCGCCCCTGTCTAGGGGCAGATATGCCATGAAAATTTGCTGAAATTGATCAAATTTGAACTGAATTCAATGCAGGCCGGTAAGTCAAACCAGGCCAGCAAAATTCCTTATGAAACCCTGTGGCCGGTTACTCTATACTCAAATCCATTCACTGTGATATGCTCTAGCGGGGCACGTCCAAGTACAGTGACTTTCCTAATCGGTCTGCCCACCGCCTGAGCCAGGACTCGGACACTTTTGGGACTCTGAGGTCACCTGCTGTCCCTCCCAAAGTCACGCTGGCTTATAGCCACGCAGAGCGGGGTGTGGCCAGCCTGAGGCTGGGAGGGAAGCTGCAGAGGAGGGTGGGAGAAGGTGTTTGACCCACCGCTCTGGAGGTGGTGGCAGAGGGGTCTGGCCCCTGCTCCTGAAAGCCCGTAAGGATCACATCACTCTCCCCCAAACCAGAGAGCCGCCCGCACCCTCCAGGACCCGTCCCCCATCCCCTCCCCCCCACCCGACCAGCCCGCAGACCTTCTGCTTTGGACCCTGTCCCTGTTTGAAGGGCACCCCTCCCAGTCCCCAGGCTGACGTCAGTGTAGCATGCAAGCAGCAAGCCACTGTATGTATTTGTCGAATGGAATTAAATTTCAGCAGAACAGGAAGTCACCTAAGGACCCCTGGGTGAAGCATGATTAGGTATCTCTGATGAAGAAATGTAGACTCGCTGTAATGCTGCCTGGAAGGCGAAATCAATCAAAATGTGGGTTTTATTTTACAGTTGTCTCAGGAGCAAGGACTGCGTGTGCTCCTGCTGCCGCGGCGTGTCTGGGAACTTTCCATGAAACTCCAGCTCTCGGCTCCCGGAAGGGCAGCAAGGCCCACAGTTCTGTCCCCCGTCATGCTGAACGGCACCCCAGCACCCTGGCGTCTCTGCAGCGATGTCCTCTCGCAGGGGGGTTCACACAGCACAGCTGCCAGCTTCACAAGGCCCTGGGCATCCAGAGACCTCCAGCACTGAGATTCCTTACTGAGGTTAATGCAAGGACAGGGAAGCGAGGCGTGGGTGCAAGGTATGGTCTCATGTATTCAAAATTTCTGTTGCAGGTAAGATGAGAACAAGAACCGGGACACAGATGAGAAGCCTGTTACACAGAGAAGGAGGAGACTTTGTGTTCAGGTGATGCATTGCTTGACGTCTTGCTCCAAATGGCTATGGCGGTGACCCCTGAGAGGGAGGAGAGGGACGGGACGCGGGGTGGACGTGCCCGTCAGCGGGGGACACACCTGCGAGTGCTCAGAGCACAGGCAGGCGACCCTCCAACTGCAGCAAAGGCGCCATCGCTGTGCACGGCCTCCTCCAGTGGAGCATCCACTCCTGCGTGGTCTAACGTGTTTTGATGTTGCATAAGACGTAGAAACATTGGGGGTCACTGTTTTAACATGAACACGTCCACTTGGGCAGCTGAGTTTTAATCAACATCTGCTTGGTTATATCCGTGGCTGCGCCCTTGCAGGAAAGGGCAGCGTTATTGATCATCCCCACCGATCTATTTCTCCAGTATTGACTTGTGGGGACAACGTGAAACACCGGCCAGTCCCTGTGCACCAGGCATGGCCTCCTGCTGCAGCCGCACTCGCTGCAATCACGCCGCCCACAGCGGGAAAGTTTGTCCTGCAGGGTTAGATATTTCTCCTATTCCTTCTTTGCATTGATATTTTTTTTACTTATTATTTTGTATTGATAAGGCAAAATTTTTAAAATTAAATAAATACAGCATGGAGATGTTTATTTTATTTTTCCGTCTGCCTAGAAATCAAAGTAGCTGCCTTGGTACCCGATTCAACATTGAAATTCCAGAAAGAGAAGCTACCAGTGCATACCTCCGATTTGTCAAGGCTCCAGCTGAAACCTTCTGGGTTTCTCCTTTATTTCCAGTGTCAAAATGTGAGTGTCCAAGCTTCAATCATGCCAGCGACTCCCCCTGATGCTCCCCCTGGCACCCAGCGCCCAGACATCTGCTTGGGGCGGAACGCAGCTGAAAGGCTCAGAGCAGAGACAGGTGCGTGGGGGACATGGTGGGGCTGGGGTGTCACAGAGACAGGCACGGGGGACACGGTGGGGCTGGGGTGTCACAGAGACAGGTGCGGGGGACACGGTGGGGCTGGGGTGTCACAGAGACAGGCACGGGGGACACGGTGGGGCTGGGGTGTCACAGAGACAGGTGCGGGGGACACGGTGGGGCTGGGGCACTGCAGAGATAGGTGCGGGGGACACGGTGGGGCTGGGGCACTGCAGAGACAGGCCTCGCAGACACCCAGAGACCAACGACCCCAGGAAGAGCAGCACAGGTAGACCAAGCGCGTGCACTTCACTGGCACCTGTGGGGCAGAAACAAGGGATGTGATTGTCAAAACGCCAGGGGACGAGCGTCCACCAGGGGTGCCACACCCAGCACGCTGTCACTAAACAGGGAACAACAGGTGTTAAGATGAACTGACCTTCGCTGAAAACACCACCAAAGGACACACGTGCGTGAGGAGAACGTGAGGGCAGAGGCGGGGCCTGGCCCCAGAAGCCGTGGTGGTGACAGGGGTGGGCCCCGGCTCGCCCGCGGGCTGTGTGGTGCCCGGTGTGCCCGGTGAGTGACGCGGGGAAGAGGAGGCGGGAATGTCGGGAAGAATAACTCGGTAGTCGGGAGGCCCTCAGAGAGCAGGGTAAAGAGTGGAGATATTGATTAACTTTAGCCTTTTGTAGGTCAAGTATGCTCGTTAGCATTTTAAGGGTAACCACCAAAAGAATATAAATGGAGTACATAACTTACCAACAGTGGAGAAAAAAGTAATAAAAAAATTAATCAATACAACACAAGATTGAAAAAGAGAAACAAAAAGCAACGAAATAGCATGGAAAATCCTAAGCACAAAATAACACAGTGGAGATAAATCCAACCACCATACTCATGATACATCAGTTGTTCAAAAATAGAGAGTTTTCAGATTGGATGCTTTTGAAAATTCACTTATTTGGTGTTTGAAAAAACATGCACAAAACAAAAATGACACAGATTGGAAGCAGAGCAATGGGCTTAAGACATGTCACATGTTCCATCTGTGTCCCCAAAGGAAACGGGCAGCCCCCTCAAAATAGAGCGACTGGGCTGGTTCACAAACAACCCACAGAGGACCGGGTCGAGGGAAACCCAGGCTGGGCCAACCCCTTGGGCCGGAGCAGACCCGGAGCGGGGTGGCTCACCTCCTGGGGCCTGAGAGTCGGCTGGAGTTGGCCTTGCTGGCGGCACACGGGGCTCACAGCCCCCTGGGAGCAACCGGGCAGGGAAGCCACAGTCAACCCTGAGCCTGCCGGCCGCTGCCTCTGTCCCCTGTGGGCTCCCCATCGGCCACTGGGGGCCACACAGCGCAGGGCTGAGGGTGAGGGCCACGCAGGTCCCCTCCTGGGCAGGGGTCAGGCCCTGACAGCAGCGCAGGTTCCCTGGAGGGAACACAAGGACTGAGACTGACTGTCCTTCCCTCCCCTGCCCACGAAAACGCAGTTGCAGAATTGGCGTTGCTCCGACAGGCTCCAAGGCAGAAACACTAAGGGCAGGGAATCATTTCGCCATGAGAAAAGGTGGGTGCCATCTCATCAGAAGTACACAAACCCTGAATCTGCACACGTGCTTGACAACAGAGTCTCAAACGCGTGACGAAGGCAGAGACGGAACTGCAACGGTGACTTTTAAACCCTCAGCCTCAGCTGCTCTTGGAGAGCGACAGGTCACACGGGTGATCTGCCATTCGCACCACACAGTTGACAGGCTCAGGCTTCAGGGCGGGCAGAGGACCCTGAGGGCGGAGCTGCAGCCCTGGTGGCATCAGGGGAGCCTCGGGTGACATCAGGGGAGCCTCGGGTGACAGGCGGTCGGTACCTGACATGCACCCACAGACGGGAAAGGCGCCAGGACCTCGTCCCGTCCGCCGGCCCAGGTGGGCGGCAGAGCAGAGGGAGCCGCGGAGCCCGCTGGGTCACTGTGGCGGCACATCCACGGTGAAGACGGAGCTGCCCTCTGGGGGTGGGGGGTGCCCCCTCGCAGATTCCCGGCCCAAGAAGACCCCCGGTGGTTTTCCACTCTACCAACATGCTGCTGACTTGCCAAGAAAGCCCTGCACTGTCACGAAAGTCACGTGACACGATGAGATTCAGACCAGGCAGGAAAGTGGTTACGCAGCAAGCGGATGAGGGTGCTGAAGGCTGTCCCTGCGGTCCTGGGACTCGCAGGTGCGTCAGACACCTAACAACGGTCCCAGGACCCCTGGCAGCAGACAGGACAGGCGGAGAAGCAGGGACACAGGATGACACAGGGAGCACAGTCCTGAGGGCAGGAATCTTCCAGAAGGCCCACGCCACGGCCATGGCAATGATCATGCACCCAGGGCCAGCTACCCCTCCACCCTGCACCCCTGTAGCATCTCACAATGAGGGGCCTCCCTCTGTGGGCCCTGCTGTCCTGCAGACCCTCTGCAGACGGTCCCCAGGGTTTGGTTTCAACTCCCAGGACGACACAGCTACACACGCGTCTCCAGCCACGTCCCTCTGAGGCCAGACCCTCTCCAGACAACACCAGGACGTCTGCGGGACCTGGAATCCAGATCCTCCTTAGCCTGACCAGCTCCTTCCACGTTGCTGTGAGGGAGAAGCACGACCATTCAGTTGCTCAAAGTGAGGCTCAAGGATTCTTTCCTTCCCCGTCACAGCCCGCACGAGACACGGCGGTCGCAGCTGGACCCGCTCCTCAGCCTCCGCGTCTCCATCACACGTGGAGCCTCGCTTCCCGCCTGGGTGGGCCACGCCCATCCTGCCCCCATCTACCTCCCGGTGACCTGAGTACCGCACACCGGTCCCCACACTGACATCCGAAGAGGACACGGTCCAGCGCAACTTCGGGTCCTACACAAATCTTTTGGAGTTTGGGGAGTTTTGTTGTATTTTCTTTATTTGCTTTTTGGTTTTGTTTTGTATTTTTCACTCTCTTGCTCTACACATGCAATAAAATCCGAAGCTACTGGGGAGGCTGATGTGTCAGTCCACGAGCCCCGAGTGAGCCCAGAGCCCTGCTGCCAAAAGCAGCGCACGGAAAATTAAATCACACCAGGAGGCCTCAACACATTGAAATTTACTCCCAGTCACTGGTGCTCTATTCTAGAAGCAAAGCGGATGAATGAGTAGCACGGCACTAAGACCAACAACAGGCTCTTCATCCACACATGTGCTGACTGCCTGTGCCATAGGCATTAGCATCAGTGGATGGGCATTGTCACACATGTGCTGACTGCCTGTGACATGGGCATTGACATCACTGGGTCAGCACTGTGGTCCGTGTGTGCTGACTCACCTTCCTTCAGTGCATTTGATCCACTGAACACGCAGTCACCGTGGGCTGTGCCAGGACTTGCTGGAAGTGACCTGAGAGGGAACAGACCTGAGGTAAGAACATCTCAACCTCACTCTGTGAGCACCCAACCTCTCTGAGCCTTTTCCAGACAATCCTTCTACCCTAAGATTCCCCTGCCCCCTTAGAGTCACAAGGCAAGTATTTCCAGCATTTTGGACAAGCACTTTCAAGACAAGCGCTTATAATTAAACGGTTAGGCTGGCAGCAAATCATTCCTAACTATTCTAGCACAGCAGCAGGACACAGGGCTGAGGTGAGATCTGGAGTCAGACAACGCTGGCTCCCAGCCCAACTCTCCAGTGACCCACCGCGAAATCCGCACCAACTGCATATTCTAAGTGCCTGTTTTGTTTTGTTTTGTTTGCACAATAGGGATAAAAGTTATACCCATCTCATGGTTGCTTTATGTACATAGAGAGGTAATAAATATGAAATACTTAGCGTAATGCTGGAGTACTAGAGAGATTCAACAAGGAGCTGTCGTTCTTACGGAAGTTAATACCACAGTTCACTAAAGCAAGTTTGAGACTCTCAGCAATTACGACTGTTTCTCCACCAACAATGACGGTGAAGAGTTTAGATATTAGCTTACCAACCCCATGTGGTTCCTCTGCTATTAGGGAAACATGATTTTACCTAATAATCATTTTACAGGGATGTGAAGACAGTCACACAGGGAATAAAGTTTTGGCCTGTTTGCTTTGTTTTGCTTTTAGCATAGAGAAGTTTTCTGCTTCTGTCTAACAATGTTTAGCTGAACTCTTTCAGCAGCCTCATTGCCAGGAAGGGACACGCACCTCCCTTACTTTGAGCAGCCAAGAATGAGCAGTGACCCCAAAAATACAGGAACGCAAGATGCCAGCACCAAGAAAAGAACACTGACCAACACACTCGGGGCAGCCATTCCTGCACCGTCAGACCCCAGGCACGTGATCTCTCGATGCCCTTGACTCACTGGCTCAGGCACCTGTGCTCTCAGGGAGCGTTTGCTCTGGGCCCCTCCCGTGCTTCAGACACTGAGCTCAGAGCTGCAGACACTACAGGTGGTCCAAGCCCACCTGCAGACGTTCTCTTGAGAATTTAACATGCAGCCAGTACTTCGTCTGGAGCTATGGAAACGCAGAGGGAGCATGAAGACTGCCGGCCAATGTTGTGTGAAGTCCAAAAGCAACAGGAAGGAAGAGATGTGTAGGGTCTGAAGACAGCAGGAGTGGGAAGCCTGGCCTCGCGAGGAGGGGGAGCTCTTGGGGAATGTTCTAGAGGGCGGATGTGGGAAGGGACCCTGTACCTCTTCTGCCCCAATTTCCTTGGCACTTAAGAAAGAAAACGAGGAAACTTAACAGACCCAAGCACGTTGATATCAATTCACTTTGTCAGTGTGCATCTCAGCCTCTGCATGGGCTGTCCCGTGTCCTGCCCCAAAGTCAGGAAGGAGAGAGGAGACATCACCACGGAACCCACAGACACTAACGGGACAGTGAGCACGTTGTGAGCGGCTGCATCCCCATAAATTCCACAACCCTGGTGAGCGGGCACAGTCCTTGAATGACATAAACTATCAACTCTCACGGAGGAAGAAATAGATGTGTATAGCCTTGTTTTTGTTGAAGGCATTGTAGTCATATTTTAAAAACCTCAAAAAGAAACTTGTGAGCTCTGATGGTTTCACTGGTGAATTCTATCAAACACATAAGGAAGTGACGGCACCAGTTCTACAGAAACACTAAGAAAATGGGGAAAAAAAGAGCATTTAAGGCCAGGCATGGTGGTTCATGCCTGTAATCCTAGCACTCTGGGAGGCTGAGGCGGGCGGATTGTTTGAGCTCAGGAGTTCGAGACCAGCCTGAGCAAGAGCGAGACCCCATCTCTACTAAAAATAGAAAAGAAATTATACGGACAGCTAAAAACATATATATATATAGAAAAAATTAACCAGGCATGGTGGTACATGCCTGTAGTCCCAGCTACTCAAGAGGCTGAGGTAGGAGGATTGCTCGAGCCCAGGAGTTTGAGGTTGCAGTGAGCTAGGCTGACACCACGGCACTCTAGCCCGGGCAACAGAGTGAGACTCTGTCTCAAAAAAAAAAAAAAAAAAAGAGCATTTAATACCTTCTTTTATGACACCAACAACATAGTGATACCAAAACCAGGCAGAGACTTTATAAGAAAACTACAGACCATAAATACAGTCATAAAATTCCTCATAAAAATGTTAGTGAATCAAATCCAGCAATTAAAAAAGAGGTAATATATAATGACCAAGTTGGATACATCCCAGGAATGCAAAATTGGTTTAACATTTGAAAGTCAACCAATGTATTTAACAACCAATTTATTTGGCTAAAATAATGAAAAAAATCAACTGATTATATCAATAGATGCAGAAAAAGTATTTGATAAAATGAAACACTCAGGCATGACAGAAACTTTCAGCAAACTGGAAGTAGAGAGAAAAGCATACAGATTGGAAAGGAGGAAGAAAAAGTCTATACTTGTCAACTCTGTTGTGTTTCTATATGCAAGCTATAATGAATTAGAAATTAATTTTTAAATGCGATTTTGCAATAACATCAAGATACAGGAAATTCTTAAGGATAAATTTAACAATATACATTAAAAATCTTATAGGGAAACATAATGCACCTACAGTATCCAATTCAATTTTGAGAAAGAAAAAATTGTAGGTTTTCTACATTATTCAAAATTTATATAAAGCTATGGTAATCAGGGAAGTGTGACGTGATCATAAAGATGGACACAAAGATTAGAACATATTAAAGTATCAGAAACAGACGTGCACACGTGCAGTCAACTGATTTTCAACACAGGGCGAGGCAATTCGATGGAGAAACAAATGGTGCTGGAACAATAAGATAGTTATGTGCAAAATAAAAAATGAAAGAGGCCTGAATCCTTGCTTCATACCATATATAAAAATTAACTCAAACAGATCATAAATCTAAACATAGGAGCTAAAACTATCAATCTTTTGTAATACATTTTAGGAGAAAAGTCCTTGTGATTTTGGGCTAGTCAGAGATCTTAGATAGTACTTCAAAATCCTGAGGTATAAAACCACAAAATCAATAAATATAGTAGTTTTGTAAAAATTTAAAAAATGTGCTGTTCCAAATACATTTTTAGGAAAAATTAAAAACAATCCTCAGACTGGGGAAAAATATTTTAAAAACATGTATCTTATTTTTAAAAATATTGTCTCCTCAAATATGAAGAACTTTTACAATTCATTAAGACAACCCAATAAAAATTAAATTGGAAAAATATTTGAAGAAATACTAATTAAAAGATGTATGTGGGTCAGGTGCGGTGACTCACACCTGTAATCCTAGCACTCTGAGAGGCCGAAGTATGAACATTGCTTGAGCTCAGGAGTTCGAGACCAGCCTGAGCAAGAGTGAGACCCTGTCTCTACTAAAAATAGAAAAATTAGCTGGGCGTTGTGGCATGTATCTGTAGTCCCAGCTACTCAGGAGGCTGAGGCAGGAGGATCGTTTGAGCCCAGGAGTTGCAGGTAGCAGTTGGCTGTGATGATGCCACAGCGCTCTACCCAGGGTGACAGAGCAAAACTCTGTCTCAAAAAAAAAAAAAAAAAAGAGGTATGTGTATGGTTAATAAGCACAAAAAATACTCAACCTTCTTAGTCATCAGACTAATTAGGAATAAAATGAAATTCACTTAGAAATGAAAACTAAAATCTCTTCTAGAAGGTCAAAAAATTCAAAGTCTGATAATACCAAATGTTAATGCAATTGTGGAGCCATTGAAACATTCATACACTGTTTGTGGGAGTGCAAAATAGTGCAGCCACTTTGAAAAACAGTTGGCATTTTCTTATAAAGTTAAACACACATGTAACATGTGAGTCAAAAATCTCACTCCTGGGCAGTTACCTAAGGAAAATGAAAACGTGTGTGCCCGAAGAACCACAATTGAGTACGTATGGCTATTCTGTCCTTAACAACAGAAACTGGGGACAGCTCGCGTGCCCGCCCTCCCACGCATGCAAAATGCACCGTGGCCTGTCCACGCAGGGGAGCATGGCTCAGCCACAAGAAATAACAAGGGGCCTACATGCCCCGCGGTGGGCGAGGAGAGCTGGCAGCGGCCGGGCACCGACTGTGTGCCGTGTGGTGGCTCCACCCACGTGAAACTCCAGGACAGGCACATCCGCAGTGACAGGACTGGGTCAGGGGATACCGCAGGTGGCGGGAGGGATCCACTGAAGTGGGGCATGAGGGACAGTTTGGGGTGGTGGAAATGTCCTAAATCTTTGTCGTGGTGGTTGTTGACGTGGCCACACGCATTTGTCAAAACTGATCAAACTATACATGTAAGACGGGCAAATTGCGCCACATATGAGCCACACCTCAGTACGGTTTTTAACAAACTCACTCTGGCAGCCATATGGGGGAGGGATCAGAGAGGTCCACCATGCAAGCAGGGAGAGCAGGAACGGGGTGGTTGTGTCACCCCAGGATCAACATGGTCACAGCAGCCACAAGTGGCAGCTCCTCACTTCACCCTTTCATTTCCTTCTAGAAGTTACTTCTTTATGATGTTCCCACCTGGCCAGATCTCTGCAGGTGAACATGGGCAGGACACCTGAGCACACACCCTGTTGTGTCCTGGAGGGACAGACATCCTCCTGCAGGGCCCAGCGTCACCGAGCGCATGAAGCCTCCACCCTAAGCCCGCAGAAAGGCCTCTGCAGCCCAACCAGCCCCGGCAGAAAGGCCCAGAGTCCGCTCTGTGCAGTGGCATCTGAGCAACGCTAGCGGCACATTAACCAGAGTGAGACTCACTGGATTTTCAGATTGTTTGAAAATCCTTGCCCCCAGGTGAGGTGACCCTTGGACAGCCAGGATGCCACCTCTTCCCCGCAAGCGTGCACTGCGGGCTCCGTGACAGGAGTGAAGCAGGGTGATCTGCTAACCTCCGCAGGACGTGGTGTGAGTGGGTGGTGGCTGAGACCCCAGCCAGCCGCAGATTCCCTGCATGTGAGTGCGTGCTCGTCCCGACATTCCTCCTTCATCCACTTGGTCTCCACACGCTAGACTCCCCCAGTGTAGTTCTGTGCACACGTCTCAGCGATTCTTATCTCTTTCCCAGCATTAAGCATTGATTTTGCTTCTGTGTGATTAGGTTATCCCAGAGAGTCAGTAGATTGTGGGGAGAAAAGATATTTTATTAGTTAGTAATGTACTCACCAAATTACTTGACTCATGACTGAATCATATATTTTTACAGGCTATTAGGCCTCTGAATCAAAGGTGGAGGAGTAGAGGCACATATTTGCTTCTGGAAAGTTTGAAATGACTCTAATATTTTAACAAGGAAGAAGGTTTGGCCGTTTAAAATATCTGAGCGCTCCTTTCCTGTGAGCCTTCATTCAGCTGGGAATTCAGTGGATTATAACACACTCACATCAATTATCACTGGAGTAATCTGGATGGGAAAACACCAGCTAACATATTTATAGTACCTGGAATAGATTCTTGGCCGCAATGTGTATTACCTGCTCTTAAATCAGAATATCACCACGCAAAAAAGAATTCGGCAATAAAACATCAAAGAAAATGTAATGAGAGTTTGGTGATGCACAAAATTATCTCTCTCTTATCTCGGCCCTCTGCCTGGAGGAATAACTGAGCCTCTCTGTCATATCCTGCTGCTAATGGGATAATAAAATCACAGCTGTCTCGACGTTCTTTGCTGCCTTCGCAGGACGCCACCTTCCCCCCAATTCACTGTGTCCCCCAGTGGTTCTGTGTTGATGTCTAAAACCCTGCAATTTGGAAGGTGACTGTATTTGGAGACGGAGTCTTTGAAGAGGTGACTCAGGTGAAGTGAGGTCGTGCAGGTAGGCCCCGTTTCCTGTGAACTGTGACCGTGTAGGAAGAGCAGCGTCAGGGCACAGCTGCAGAGAAGTGGGACCCTGCGAGCACAGGGGGAAAATGCCATCGACAAGCCACAGAGGGGCCTCAGGAGGAACCAAACCTGATGCCACCTGCCCTTGCACTTCCAGCCCAGGATTTCCCAGCCAGGGAGGAGCCATAACTCACACTTGGAGTTTCCCAAACATCCCTGCCCGTGCTTCAGGGTCACACCATCTTGGTGAGGGCCGGGGCTCTGCCGACGGGGAGGGGATGGACTCTTGGGTTCACCGTGAGCCAGTCCAGGTCCACGTCCGACTGGCCCGCCGCCGGGCTCTCCAGGCGTTGCCGAGGGCGACAGAGCGGCGGCGCTGGGCAGGGCTGGTGTGCCAGCGGTGGGCACGAGCCTGTGACCAGGGGGCAGAGGCGCTGGTGTGCAGGGCGGCTGGAAGACTTCCCTCTTCCAAAAAAAAAAAAAAATGCAGAATCCACCCATGGCTCTGAGTTCTCTGCCACTGTCTTCCTTGCAGGGAGCTCAGGCCCGATTTAGCCAGGGCAGGAAAGCCCTCTGCTCCCATCCCCAGCAGGAAGCTGGAGCCCCAGGGGCTCAACCCAGACCAGCCCGGAGTCCTGGGAGAAGGGCCAGGACGGGCCCAGTTTCCCTGTGCCGGAATCCCAAAGACCTTCGGTCAGACCCCAGTGTGTGGGACGGTGACTCCCAGGGGGCTTCCGGGGACACCCAGCTCTCAGTGCAGGGATCTGTCTTCTGGGAACCTCCTCACACCCTCAGACTCTTCTGTGTGGCGCTCCAGGTTCCTGTCACAGGCTCACCTCTGTTGACACCCTCGGTGCACCTGACTGTAGCTGCGGATGTGCATCTGCGCCTCCCTGCCGGCCTGAGCTTCCCGGGCCCAGCTCCCCAGTGGGCAGGGGACAGGAGCACGTGAATGACATCCTCAGGGACGTGGATGCTGAGGCCACATTTTAACTGTGGCACATGGAGAAGTGACACTTCAGGCAGCAGGTGTGTAGCAAGTCCTGAGCCACCTTCCCTGCCTACCTCGAGGGCTCTGCTAGCTGCTGGCTTCACCCTCATCCTCAGGAACAGAGAGACCAGTCCGATAAAGATGCCGACAGAAAGGATCTCACAAAATGCTGGGAAATATTTAGTTTTATACACACACACACACACACACACACACACACACACGCACATACACACACACAGTAAGTTTCTTCGTGACTCATCAATAAATACATACAAGTAAATAAATACAAATGGCTTGCTTTGGAAGCCATAGGTATTTAAGAAAACTGTCAGCAAAAAGCTGCAAAGAAAAGTTTGTCCCAGAGCTACATTTAAAGGGCACCGAGCAGTGCAATGCGTGGAAATGGTGGCTGCTTGGAGAGGGCATCTCAGGAGAACAAAAGCCTTAGACACGCAGAGCAGCACATGCACCTTCCTTACAACCTCAGGCCCTTTGCACAAGTTGTTCCTCTGCCTGCAGCCACATATCCTCCCCAAATGTCAAGCAGGTGTTCCTCCAGGAGGACATTTCAACCTTAGACTAGATCCAGTTACCTCACTTTATGCTTTCAGATTACTGCCTTCTTCTCTTTCATAGCCATGGTCCCTGCACTGTGCCCGGCAACTCACGGCCACTCGCCCCGTGTGTGTTGAGTGAAGGAAGGAATGAATGCATGAGCTGCCTCTGGAGCGAAGAGCCCCCACGGAGTCACGGTGGCTCCATCTCAGGGCAGCTCCGCCCTGGAGCTGGTGCCCAGACTCCCTTTGTGAGGTGGGCGCTGAGCTGCGGACAGCCCTGGTCACCTTCAGCAGGGTCTCCACACGCTACGGGCCAAGCCACCGCTGGAGTCTGCCCGGGCCCAGTTGGAGGCAGGAAGATAAATCTGTCTCCCAGTGGTTGACCAGACAAGGCACTAACTAAGGCCAGTTACAGCAGCCTCTGCAGCAGCTCTGAACCCGGCACGAGGTGCACACTTGGGGCCCAGCTCTTCTAAACACCCTGAGGGTAAGACAGGGGCTCCCCGTTCATTCCCCTGCAGAATTTGGTGCTATTTCTCCAATAGTGCATGTTTAATTTTGGTCCAATTTTCTCTACCCTATTGCCTCAGTTCTAACCCCAGGAAACCAAGGTTTATAACAAGTTAATCTCATCCCGACCCCCCAGCACCCTCTGGCTGTGGACATGCCCTTGAAGGCGGTGCAGAGCCCAAACACCCAACCCGCACAGGTGCCGCGGGCCCCTCCCTGAGCGCATCCCACGTCCTGTGTATGGGACATTAGTATTTTAAAATGTATCTCATGTCTGTACAAATTATACAGATGCGTAGCTCGACAACATAAATGAAAGTGAAACAAATAGACTTCAAGCTTGCTTTGAGCTGTTTCAGGAACTCTATGTAGCAATTATCATAATAGCACTTAGCATCTTCAAAGCCTCTTTAAAACATTGGCAAATTAACGTCCCCCACTATGGTGTGAGGTAGACGGATGGTGCAGTTTTATTACCTGTGATTCGCACACAGGGAAACTGAGGAAAACTGTTTATATTAATGCCCAGGACCCCACACGCCCACCCACCTCCCCGCGACCCACTCACGCCCTGTGTGGAGTCGGGACCTCAGGCGTCCGTGTGTTTCTGCCCGGCCCTGTCTGTGGCCCGACTGTTTTAACGTCACCTCTTTGTGTCTGGCCATCTGCCTGGCCACTGGCTCTGCCCCCACGGCCCCCGCAGGCCAAGCTCACAGGGCGCCGGGGAGCGTTCTCACCTCTCCTTCCCAGGTGGCTCCCAGGGTGGCATCTGCGTGTCTTCTCAGATCGTTGCCGGAACCAACTTTCGGTCCAGCAGGTAAAAACCCACCTGCTTTGAAATGCTCCTTTCTCTCTCGGACACTGGGCTGCCACTGTGCTCGTCCTTAGCTGTCCTGCTGCCTGTGGTCTTGGTCCTGTCACTCCCCACGTCTGCGGAGCCCTCTGGGGTCCTGGGTGGGCGGCCTCCAAGGATCAGCACCGGGGCTGCAGGAAATGAGGTCTTTGCTTCAGTAGATGGCACTCTTACCTCTGCATCAGCTGAGCGTCAGTGATTCTCTGAGCACACGCACCTGAGGAAGAGAAGCTAACCTTGTTGCATTCTGCATTCACAGCAGCGAGAATCCTCAACGTGCGTCCTCTCGTGGAGGGAATCGTAAGCTCTTTTGCGAGTTCCCCACAGGGGTCTGCCCGTGCGCCCTTTCACTAAGCCAACCCCTGCAAACTTTACAAAAGTACTGAAGGAAACGGAAGTGGTTCTTTCTATGGAATAGTTCTTCCAGCAAAAGACCTTCCAGAATGTTCTTTCCAGCTGCCTGGCCTTCAAGCAGCAGCTTCACTGACTTGCTCCCATCCGCGTGTGTCTCATGCCGCGGCAAGCCGTCTGGGAGTCGCTGCTCCTCGAGTCTGGGAACGTTCTCAGCCACCTGCGCAATTACAGGTTCTCAGTGAACACTCGCTGTCCTGGGCAACACGACTAATTGTTTTTACCTCGTTACCTGGTAGAAAATAATTAGGATAAAAATAATCAGTGTTGTAAGAGATAAACTAGATAACCAATTTATTCAATGGCTTTGAAATCTCTGCTATTTTCTTTCTGGTTTTTTTTTTTTTTCTTTAGAACGTGTTGTCTTTCTGATTTCATACTTCTTGAAGTCTCAAACTGCGAGAATAAGACAAATGCAAACTTCAAGACGGCCTCTTGCCCTGGGACTAAGGAAAGATAAACACCACCAATTCCACCAGGCAGAAATATTCGCTTTGAACATTGTGGCAAGTTTCTTCTCATGGTTTGAGTGAGGATGGCTTTGGAGGCAAGAGAGAGAAATCTAACTTGATCTGGCTTAGAGCAAGGGATGAATTTATCAAAAGGTGCCTTGGAGACCCTTGGGATTCAGACGGCACATCAGTAACCCGGCTCCTTCTGCCTCCGACATCCGTGGCATCCACGTGTCGGCCTCCTCTCTCCGGCTGCAAGTCGGCTGCCTGCTCTTGATCTCCTGGGCTCCTGGGAGAAGTGGCTGCCACCCCCAGAGCACTGGCTCATAGCGCCTGCTGCCACGCCACAGCCTGGCCGGCTGGGACCCCTGACTCCAACTTCCAGCTCCCGGAGACGAGCTCCATGGTCCATGATCCGGTCAGGGTCACCTGACGTAGCTGGACCAGTGGTCCAGCCAGGGCTGGGGATATACGGTGGCTCCTGAGGGACCAGCTAGACAGGGTCAGCTCCCAGAGGAAGCAGGTGTGTGTGTGTGTGTGTGTGTGTGAGAATGTGTGAGTGAGTGAAAGTGTGACTGTGAGACTACAAGAGTTTGTGTGAGTGTGAGCAGGTGAGAGTGTGACTGTATGTGAGTGTGCGAGAGTGTGTGAGAGTGAGAGTGCCTGTGTGTGGCTGTGAGTGTGTGACTGTGTGTGTGAGAGTGAGTGAGAGTGAGAGTGCCTGTGTGTGGCTGTGTGTGAGTGTGTGACTGAGTGTGTGAGAGTGAGTGAGAGTGTGTGAGTGTGCATGTGAGTATGAGAGTGTGCACGTGTGATCGTGTGTGTGAGAGTGTGAGTGTGTGAGTGTGGGTGTGTGAGCATGTGTGTGTCACTGTGTGTGTGTGTGCACCAAGTGGGGGAAGAGTTTTAAAAAAGAAAGAGACAGTAACACAGGTGGGAAAAGAAAATGTTTCTACCACGCAGGCGGCTGTTATAATCCTGTGAGGAAATTATGCTTTAATGAAAGTGACATCATAAGGCAGGTCTTACATCTGCATCTTGCTTCTTAACTATGGTTTGTTACCTTGAATAATCCCTAGATTTAATTACAATGAATGCTTAGGTTGTTCCCATTTGATTAAGTTTCCAGGATTGGCACAGGCATTCTTTTTTTTTTCTTTTTTGAGACAGAGTCTTGCTCTGATGCCCGGCTAGAGTGCAGTGGCATCATCATAGCTCACAGTAACCTCCAACTCCTGGGCCCAAGTGATCCTCCTGCCTCAGCCTCCCGAGTAGCTGGGACTATAGGTGCACGACCATGCCTGGCTAATTTTTTATTTTTAGTAGAGATGGGTTCTCACTCTTGCTCAGGCTGGTCTCGAACTCCTGACCTCAAGTGATCCTCCCGCCTTGGCCTCCCAGAGAGCTGGGATGACAGGTGTGAGCCACCAGGCCGGGCCATGCACAGACATTCTTAAACCCACTGATTGTGGAATTTTCCTTCACGGTGGATGGAAAGAACAAGGTGGTTCCAGATTGTATCTGTGCTTCCCTCAAACTAACATTTGGAAATAGATACCACTGTTCATTAAAAAAAAAAAAAGTCATAAGAAACAGTTAAGAAAAGAAATTGCTGCAGGGATCTGCAGGCCTTGGTGCCAATTCCCATGCCCTGGTCTGCAGCTTCCGGGGAGAGAGCAGCCCCTCCCAGACCACTGCCCAGGGGCTCTGCAGCTCGGCCACAAGCACAGGGCAGCAGGACACAGCCGCCCGCATCCCAGGGCAGAGCCCCCGGCCCCAGGCTTGGCGGCAGAGGTGGGGATGGTCTTCATAAACTGACTGACATCAGATGATTAAAAGACAAGATCGGTTTTGTGAGTTTGCTCTGCAGCTTGAGGGGAGCAGTTTCTATGCACTCATTTTGCCTATTGTTCTTTGAGAAATGTTCAGACTTTTGGAAATGCCTCTTAGAAAGTTGTTTTCTGTGGATTCCTGAGGTCTTACGATTGCTAATTTACGTATACTGTAATTCCATGTGCCATGTTGCTTTTCTCTTCTCAATATGCTGTGCAAAGAAAAGCTTTGTGTTCATAGGTGTGCCCCGTTTCCTAACTTGGTGTGAGCATGTGCCATCTCTGTGGCTGTCTCCGGCCTTTCTCTTTCCTCTCTCTCTCTCCCTCCCTCTCTCTCTCTCTCTCTCTCTCTCTCTCTCTGCCCCCTCTCACCTGTGTCTCTTAACAGCACATCACACATGTTCTGCATCCTTTGTGAGCATTTAGTTAAGTCTGGGGAATAGCTGATTGAAAGAAAGACAAAAAACGATGGGTAAAGAACGTAGGAGGCTTGAACATTTGGCAGTGAGAACAAACTGAAGCCTAATTAACAAACAGGAAGAACCTGAGTCTCGCTTGCTGCGGAGACCATGTTAGGGTGTCGTCAGAGAGAGCGGGGTGATGCGTGTTGCTGAGTGGAGGTTTGGAAGGGTGAGGCTTGTTCAGAAAGGCCTGGCCAAAACAGGGAGGGTGTCACCCTGTTCCCAACACAGTATGTGTTGCAGAGACGGATGGAGAGAGGGAACTTTTAAGAGTCGAAAGCACTTATACTTTTCTGTGCGGCGAAATCCCTAACACCTACTTAGTAAAACAGGGAAGCCTTGGTCCGCGTGAGCTCAGAAAGGAAATGAGTCTGTTGCTGGCGGCAGATCAAGGGGACACCATTAAGGGGCATTAAATGAATGAGATGACACCCCACCCAGTGCACGCGTGCACCACACCACCCAGGGGTGGCAATGAGCCCCGGCCCTGCGGCATTTCCCAGAGAGAACCGGCTGCTTCTCCGGCCACCATCTGACTAGGAGCATCAGGTTTTATCCTATTGCTTCACGAAGTGGCTAAAACACCTCTGTGCTTCCTCGGTCCCCATCAGACCAAATGGCATGTCAGTTCTCTCCTGGCAGTTACATCTCTAAATATCGCCCAGAACGACGCTGGGCCGAACTTCTCTTCGCAGGAGGACTTTCCCTCCCCCGCTGTCAGCATCTGCCGCGAGTGTCAGGACAGACGGGGCCAATGTTGATCGACTGCGGGTCAAACGCTAACGAGGAAAGATGCCACCAAAAAGCGGGGCACGTGTAGAACATCCTCACTGAGGGACTATTAATATTTCATTTCCATAACGAAAAGGAAAAAGTCCCTTGTAAGAGACATAATAAATAAAAATCAAAGAGATCACTTTTCTCTCAACAGATGCGTTCACACGGCCCCTGTGAAGGCGGAAGGTGAGTGAGAGGCTGCAGGCCCTGCATGGAGGGAGGTCACACGGTCACTCTGCCATCGTGACTGCGGCGTGGAGGCTGGACACGTCACCTTTGTGCTTCTCCTGGGCTCTGGCTGGATCTCAACTGTAAACACACTGAGATAATTTGAAAGTAATATGTGCCGTCGGAACTTCAGCAAGTCAGTGTTCAAAGTGTTAAAATATGCACAGTTCTAAGCCTTACCCACGATCGTCGTATCTCATTTTAATAATATTTGCATCGTCTTATTGGGTATCTTAAAACAAGGAATTCATTAATCCCTTTAGGATCCTTACTAAGTTTTAAAATGAGTTAACATAACACAAGGCAACATTATGCTAATTCTTTTGGACTATTCCACTTCAAAAAAAGCCATCTCGTTCTGCCATGGGGAGATTTTCAGTAGATTGCTCCAGACCGGCAAACCGCCCGGGCCAGGGCTGTCTGGACACAGCCCTCAGATCATAGCATGCCACGTGCAGGGGCAGATCTGCCCGGGGCAGGCTCACGGTCAGTGCCCCCTCCCCTCCCGCCCCCAGCCTCAGGACCCACAGAGGAAATTCTGAACCAGCGGGGCCAGGGATGGGGAAGAGAGACATCCACATGGTCTTTCCAGCAGCCGGACACAACGGAGCACTGTGAGGGGCTGGGGACAGCTACACAAAGGGGTCCAGGCAGGTGGACGATCTCGGGGGGCACTGAGCTGGCAGTGAGCGGCACTCTGGCTCCGAGGGCCCAGACGAGGCTGTCCTGTGTGCTCCAAGTGCAGGGGAGGCGGGCGGGCCGGGGACGAGTCTCCCAGGGTGGCATTCCATGTCTACCCCCTGGTGGCACCTGTGGTTGGTCACCTCACCAGCGAGGCTCCCAGCCCATGGGATGCCGATGGCCTGACTTGCTTACTATGGGACTGTCCCTCTTCATTGGACCATCTGCTTCAATGAGGGGCTGGTTTCTGGGCTGCCCAATCCTTTGCCATCAGCTTCCCGTTGTTCTCTCCAACGAGGGCAGAGTTGCTGCTCAGCAGGCCCTGGTCCGAGGGCAGGAAGGAGAGGAGACCTGCGGGGATTAGCAAATTTTACTGAGAATTTTCCCTAACAAGCCCCATTCTAGGCTCTAACTGCACAGAACAAGCCAGACACAACCCTGCCATGGCCCCAGCAGCCCAGGAAGGACCAGGCCCCTGGTGTGCGGTGCACAGAGCAGAGCCGACAACCCCATGCCGGGGTCTCACCCAGGGCTGAGCAGAGAGTCCCTCACCCCTGTCCCTTTCTGGCCCTCAGCCCACAGCAGCAAGGACAGCGTCCTCAGACGGTGCCCTTTCTGGTGTCCAGAGCACTGGGAGAGCCTGAAGGGACCACAGGGTCCTGCTGTCCCTGTCTCTCTGTCCATGTCATCACCACTGGGTGCAGTTATTTCTGCCTTTTCTGCATGCCTGGGGAGCAAACTTCTCCGCATGGCCCACCCAGTCTCTCCTCCCTGCAGGTTCGCCCAGCTCCACCTCCCACAGGCTCTGGGGTGCCTGACGCCCCATGGAAAGCACTGATCCGGGGACACATCACCACCGCTGGGTAGCACAGACCCAGAGCACGGCGTGCCCCCACAGTGAGACAGCAGGAAGCCACATCCCGTATTGCAGCCCACCTCGGCCCTACCTCAGCGAGGTAAGGCGGTTACCTGTGCACACGATTCCATGGTTTCCATGCTCTGGCGGAGGCGTGTGCAACCCCTGCGTCCCAGTGTCCCCTCTCAGGTGGGAAGCAAGGCCTGGGACCCAGGGGTGAGCGAGGGTGCCTGGCCCCATGTGCAGAGCCTGTTCCTTGCCCTGTCCTTGAGCTTGGTTGTCAGGGTGATCTGGGAACAAGGTGTGTCCCTCCTGTAAAGCTGAAATTAGGTGGGGAAGGGAGCTTTCCGGAAGGCCCTCAGAGAGTGTGCCTGGGGACCGGCTAGAGCACAGGGGACTGAGAATCAGGAAGACAGGTAAGATGCCTCTGAGACCCGCCCATGGGTATGTGCTGAACGAAAGAAGTGGGCAGAGATGGGCAATACCATGTGGCTTGAGAGAGATTCGGAGGGCAGGTCCCAGGCCTGGGAGAAATGGGGCAGTGTCTGAGCAAGGCCCGAGCAGCACAGGTTTGACAGTCTGACCATGTCCCCACTGGGAGTGCTGGGTGCCGCCATCACGGGACACTGGGGCTGCTCCAGCTCTCACAGGCCACAGGCAGGACTCTCCCAAGCCTTCCGTGTGCACCACACGCCCCCTTGCCCAGCCAGCTCCTCTAGACTGGGGCGGTCTGTGCTGCAGACGCGTCTGTGCCCAGGAGCCGAGGCAGAAGTGTGGTCACCAGCAATCGCGGTGTCATGGGCAACCTGGACGTCCAGCACAGGGGCACGTCCAGAGAACAGGGACTCCCCAGGACGTGGCATGCCAGGGAGGACTTCACAGGAAGGGAGCAGGTCCCAGAGCTGTGACAGGAGGCCCCAGTGGACGCACGCCGGCTGCCAGGGAGGTGGCTTGGACCAAGCTGGGGGTGGGGGAAGCTACTTGGTCTGAGACGGTTTGGGGCGAAACCCCCCAGGGCTGCTGCTGCAGTGGGTCTGTCAGTGGTGGGTGGAAAGAGGAGAAGGAAGGACACTGTGTCACTTTGGCGTGGGCGCCAGGAGCAGAGAGGCCACTGCCCCAGGCTGGGGCTGGGGGTGCGAGGTTAACGCCAACTGCATCTCAAGCTCCTCTGGTGGAAAACTCACCATTTCCGAAGACTTTTTTTGTGTGTAGTGCAGATTGAGACACTGAACTCTCATAATTTGGGAGGTGTCCCCTCCATGAGGCCAGGGAACGTGACTGAGATTAGCACCCTGGACCCGAAGTGGCGAGCGTCAGCCCCAGCCCGCACACTGGAGCTTGCAGAGCTGTCTCTGGCGAGATGCAGCACCAACGCATGCCCCGCGGTGGCAGAAGCCCTGGCAGCGCGGTCCTGTGCCGACACTGCCCGCTCAGGGCGGGGGGAGCAGCATGGTGCCTGCACACGTGGCAGGACTTGTCTCTGGGCAGCTGTCCTGAGACCCAGAAATGCACAGTTTATTTGTGGGGACAGATGAGTGCTGAGATAACTGCGAAAGGAGAATAGACGTGTTTTATGGTGACGTTTTGTAACGCAGGAGCCTCAGAGACTCCTAGCAGCACAGACAGTTCTAGGAAGAGGCCTCGAGAGAGCCGCCTGGGGCTCCACACCTGCACAGCCCTCTTACCTGGCCTGGTGGCCCTCTGCCCCCTCCGCTCACTGTCCCTGCATCAGCGATGCCTGCGCGAGTCCCTGCCGAGGGCGCCTGGCCTTCGGTTCCTGCACTTAGCTCTATAAACTCTGGCTAAACTGGCAAAGCAAAGTGGCCTCTCCAAGCAGCGATGGCACAGTCGTGGGGTCCTGCCAGCTCCATAGAGCCCTCGGCCCCATCTCTGAGCTTGGGCAGGCCACGCCGTCTCAGACCTGGATCACGCAGCACATCCTCCACGAGTGCTGAGCTTAGTGCTGTTGGCCTTAAATAAGACGTTTAGACGGTGGAAACACCGGGCTTACCTGTGAGCTACGTGTTTATAAGCGTTGGCCTTCGCAGCAGGAAGCAAGCTCATTCCAGTCTCGGGTGCTGCTGTTCACAATTCAATACAAACTGCAATAGAAACATCAGAAAGTAACATAAAAACCTGCTTCCTTCTCTGAGACTCAGACATAAATTATATAGGTCCCACGTACAAATAACGCAATTAAAAACGAGCCTAAGAAAATGATCCTCCAAATAGTCTGGGAAAAAACAGGTAGAAGGAACCGCAGTTTTGCAAACATCATAGTCCTATCGACGCTACTTTTTATAGAGCACTATTAATACGTATTTCACCTTGGAGAGGCTACCGTGGGGTGTGGAGGCTTAACACTTAAGAGTTCTTTTAATTGCACGAAACACATAAACCTTTAATAAATTAACACAACTGTGCCTGCAGGCCCTTCGGCAGCGCCGGGAGGACGCGCTGACCCACTTCCACCCCAGTCATCCATTTCTCTGTGATGATGTCATTTCTAACTCACTTAACACCTTAATTAAACCGAACCTGCAACATGGCCAAAAGACAAGTATCTTGTAAGAGATTTCTAATGACAACGTGTTTTGGAAATGATTAATGTACACACAGGTGTAAACCTTTTGACGTGATCATTAATTGAAATGATTTTAATTTATGGGGAAAGACAAAATGATGTAAGCTCAGGATTACAACTCAATCATTCAAAATCTACTTGCCTAGAAGAAAGCCTGTGTGTTTCTCATGTGTGCCGTGTGCATGTCTGCATGTGAGGGTACGTACTGTGTGTGTGTGGTGTGTGTGTATG
The DNA here is from genome assembly GCF_020740605.2 of Lemur catta. Taxonomy (NCBI): domain Eukaryota; kingdom Metazoa; phylum Chordata; class Mammalia; order Primates; family Lemuridae; genus Lemur; species Lemur catta. Next base: position 1,497,406 of record NC_059139.1, read on the forward strand.
TGTTGTATGCGTGGTGTTTGGGGGGATAAGGTGTAATGTGTGCATGTTTGTGGGTGTGCTGTGTGTAAGAGTATACGTACAGTATGTGTGGTGTCTACATATGTATTGTATGTGTGGTGTGTGGGGAGGAGGGAATAATGTGTGATGTGTGCATGTTTGTACTTGTGGTGTGTTTGTGTGTTTATGTGCTCTTGTGTGTGTTTGTGTTCATGCATGTGTGCATGTGTGTACTGGTGTGTGCATGCGCTTGGGTGTGTTTGTGTATGTGGATTTGTGTGTGTTCGTGTATATGTGTGTGTGCACTTGTGTGCACGTGTGCTTGTGTGTGTATTGTGTGTTTCTGTGTATTTGTGTGTGTGTGTGTGTGATAACCCAGAGGGTGCAGGAGGCAAACAGGAGGGAGGACTCTGGGCAGCACCACTCCCCTTGGAAAGCTCCAGAAACACAGTGAAGCCGTCTCTGCCAAATGGTGTTTACTCGAGGTATTCCAGGGAAGTTGGTACCACCTGTTAAATAGAGATGTCTTCAAGTCAACATGAAGCGCCAATAAGCTTTTCCTTTACATAATAATTACAAAATAATTTTTGTAAAATTATTACATATGACAAAATAATAGCACCAATAAGCTTTTCCTTTACATTATATTTTTCTTTAAAATTAGATAGATTATTCAAGTAAAATCCTAAAAGAAAGTGGCTTAGTTTGAACCCCTGAAGGCAGAGCCTGAGCCAGGTGCAAAGGCAGGTCGCTGAGGGCAGGACCCACGGCCAGGTGGGCAGGAAGCCCGGGCAGTGCGTGGGCCACAGGTGTAGACGCAACCCCACAAGTCCGAGTCTGCACTCCAAGTATCTGGGGCGCCTGGTATTAATTAACAGCGAAGAAAGAGAGTAGGAGGGGTTCAGCTCTAATAAACGGCCCTAAAATTTAAACTTCGTTTGCAAATTTTCACATCATCATATCTCAGCATTTAGATACTACAAAAGTAATAACTTCTATTGGAAGCCAAAGTGTTTCCTGGTTTTCACTTCCAGAAAAAGCCTTTATTGGTTTATACTTGGCAGGGATGTGGTGAACTTTAGTGAAAAAAAAAGAAAGTGGTGAATATGTCACTCTTAATTATAGTATGTGAATTATTTTTAATTAAGTACAAGTCAACATTGTTAACAAAGTGGCCAATTATTTAAAAGTGTGGTATGACTATACTGTATTTCTATGTTAATGAGATAAATTGTCCCAGTCACAAATGAATATATGTAAAAAGATATTCTGATTTACAAATAAGGTTTCATTCTAAAAATTAGGTTGTAAATATATTCTTTCAATAGAAGTAGCTCGCAAAAAAGAAACCCAAAGGAAAAAAACAATAGCACCAATAAGCTTTTCCTTTACATTACATTTTTCTTTAAAATTAGATAGATTATTCAAGTAAAATGTGTTACATGTACACTTCTTAGAAATTTTTAAAAAGCGTAAGACAAAGTTATCCCTTTTAGTCTCATACTTCAGACTAAATAACTTTGAACGGTATGTGTATATATATGTGTGTGTGTATATATATATATATCTTCCTGTGTTATTTCTATGAATTGCTAGAAATTGGTAATATGCTATATGCACAGTTTTTAAAATATTTTTCTTTTTATAAATAGGATAATGTATGCTTTTCTTTTCATGCATATGGTAACATTTCTTCATGATACAAAGTATGTTTCTAAAACATTATTTTGATGTCAGTGTAATAGTCTATTAATATGTTATGTGCGTCCCAAAACACTTTAAGTAATATTCTGTTGTGGAGCATAGTTATTGATAATAAATACAAAATTAAGATTACCATTACTCAACATTTTAACATCTTTTGAAACAAAGATGAAAATGTTTTTCATCTCTGATTATTTCCTTATATTAAATCCTATAAGTAGAATTGCTGGGTCCTAAAACATAGTACTATAAATGGTTTTTGATACTTATTTTCTAGAAATTTTCTAGAAAAATTATCCATTTCTACTTTTATCACACTCTGAACAAAGTAGAAAATAGTACACCTTGCTTGGAAAACTGTCCCTGCTCAACAGCCAGCCCTGCTACCACTGTAATTTCTGTTTTATGTACTTGTCAATTTGAAAATAAAGCTGGCTGAATAAGTCTATGATTATTGTCTATGTGCACATTTTGCTATTTTTATATTGGTTTCTTAAGATTGTTCTTATTAGTTTGTGAAACTTTATTATATAGTTAGTCTGTTTATCACAAATAAGTTATATGTGTTGCAAACACATTTTCTCAATTGACTATTTCCTTTCATACACCTTTGGCAGTTTTAGATTTCAGAGATATTAAATTTAGTGTAGTTTAAGACAAGCTAAAAAATTAAGAGAATAATAGAATATCTAAATGATAGAAAAGAAAAAAAATAATTATAAAGGCTTCAAAATAAAGTCCCAGGACTTAAGAAAGACTAAGAAAGCAAAGAAGAAATCGTTCTGAAAAGAAGACTAAATAGAAGTAACACAACAGTTAATAAATATAACAGAGTGACTTAGAAGAAATAGAAGGGGAAATGAAGAATATATTAGAAAGTAGAAAAAAGAAATGAAGAAAATGTTTAAAAGGAGTTGTGACAAGGTAACACTAACCGGAAGGGCAAGGCCACCTGATGTCCCCACAAAAGAAGCCCAAGAAAGAGGATGGAGGAGCAGGATTAGAGCAAAAGCTCAGGATTGTGATTCCTGATAACTTTTCTGACATTAGAAAAGAAAAGCTTTTGAACTACATATTTAAAAGGTGTATTTAGTGGCAAAAAACAAGAGCAAATAGTGATGACCAACACTAAAACATTTTAACATAAAACTACTGAACTTTTAAGAAATAAATCATAATAACAAAAATTCTTTGGAAATCTAAATATCATAAAAAAGCAAGCATCTTATAAAAATAATCAGATTGCTATAAAATTTTTGACAGTAATGTTTTATGCTTTAAAAATAATAGAACATATTTTAAATACTCAAAGGAAGAAAAGCAAGTCCTGGATTTGGTATTCAGCTAAGCTGATGCTTAAATATAAACGATTTTTAAAATTGTTATTGACATGCAGAAATTCAGGACGTATTGTTCCCTTGAGCACTGCCTGAAAACTTTCTTAGAAAATTAGTTTCAAACAGCCAACACTGCTAGACACATTCTATATAAGAACCGTTTGTAAGTAGTAAATGTTAATCTAACTGAAGAAGAAAGAAAAATAGTAATTATGCTGTGTAGACTGCGGTATGTAATGACTGCATTCTCTGATGATGCAGATAAATTACAACCATTAAAATTGAAGGATGATGAAGGGATCATATGAAATAGAATAAGCCTGCCGCTGCCTTAAAGCTTTTAATGGAGAAAAATATTACTTTGTATCAGTTACCAGAGAGATACAGAGTAAAGAGAGGGAAGAAAGGTTTGTAACTAATGTAGCTATTGTTTCTCCCAGAATAAACAAAAGTAAAAGGGAGGGTTGTGGTTATCATATTGAGGAATAGGTATAAAGATTGGCATAAGTGTAACCAGAACACAAACCAAAGTAAAATCCGAAAAATATACTAAAAAGAGCAAAAAAGACGAAGCAAAATTTATAAACTATATAATGAACAACTGTGTAGAAGGCTGTGTGTATAACAATGCAACAGAGTGTTTAGGTAACAACACAACAGAGCTGACTCCAGGTGTATTGACTGTATCTATGTCTACCAGCTTAATTCATTACTAAATCAGAAACATTTTTCAAATAAACTAACAAAGCGAAATCCAAAACTGTGCTTCCTGTACAGACACAGCTAAAACAAAGGCCCAGAAAGACTAAAAAGAACACCATAGGCAAAGCTATCCCAGACACACACACACACACACACACACACGCATTTATAAAAGCAGTAGATGTAATTTTTATATCTGACCCAAAAGCATTAGAAGGAAAAAAAATTCACTTTAAACATCTGAAGGTTACAAGGCACAATTAAGATAAAACAGCAATTAATATTTATGTTCTTGGTAACAACTTTCACAAAGCAGAAACCAGAGCACATGTGAGGAGAAACAGATACAACACAACAGCAATAGTTAGTGTTAACACATTTCTACCCGCGCAGAGGAGATGGAGTAGACGAAGCCCACGGAATGATATGGGAGACTGGAACGATAGACTCAGTAGGAAAATCTTACACATGGAACTCAGATTCCCAATAACAGAGAATAAACCTTCTCTTCAAGACCATGCGTACATTTACAGAATGTCCTAGTCCACAAAGAGAATCCCAATAAATTTCAAAATATAGGAAAAAATACAATCAGAATCTCTGCTCATAAAGCAATAAAAATAGAATAAAATTTTTAAATCAAAATATAAACTCTTCTACCTTTACATTTTTCAAAAATTATTACTAAATAAATTATGAATTAAAAGGTAAATTTAAAAAACATACAGAATCTCTTGAAAATACAACATATTAGAATCCATGAGATACAGCTAAAATAGTTATTAGGAGAAAAAGGAAAGCATTAAATAAGTGATATCAATAAAAAATTTTAAAGTAAAAATAACTTAATGACGAACACTATTCAAAAAGCAAGAGAAAGAATATGAAAGTAAATCAAGAGAAGGTGGGGAAAGAGAATGAAGAGGAAGCGTAGCCGAACATGTGGCAGAGCTTTAAAAATCAATAGAACTATTAAACTTAAAGTTGGTTTGTTGAAGTCAACAAATTAGCTCACTCAAGAAAAATGTATGAGGTGGGATTGGGGGAGAGACTAATACAAAAAATTAAAAATTAAATGGGAGAAGGAATATTCAAAGTGATATTTTTAAAAGTGCACAGGAAGCTAATTTGTACAAATCTATCAAAAATTAAAACCTGTCACAAATTAACATAAAAATACTCCTTATTGAAACTGACCCCAGTAGAGACAGACCGTCTAGAACAGCTGGTAGTTAAAGAGCAGCTCCTCACAAACGAATCAGAAAAATCAGAAACCGTTCATTTTCTCAGGAGACAACCACTAAACCTTTAAAGATCAGATCATTCCAACTATTTCAGAGCATAGGGAAAGGAAGAAACATCACAGATTCATTTGGTGATTTATACACTGATCTAAGTCCTGAAAACTACTTCATCAACAAAGAAAACCCCCGCTGAACAATCTAATTTATGAATATGAATGCAAAAATCCTTAAAAAGAAACTTAGCAAAACAAAATAGAAAATACATTCTAAACAAGACATCCCAGCCAATTTGGGAATTTTGAAAAAAATACGAGGGTTGTTCAATAGTGGGAAAGTCATCAAATAGAGATGAAGAGAGAAATCATATGACCGTCTTCACAAATGTACAGAAGATATTTAGTACAATTTATCCTGCTTTGTATTAAAAACTCTCAAAAACAGGAGTTGATTGGCAATCGCTAAACGTTACAAAAGCTTTCCTGTGCAAGTCAGAAACCAAAGACAGGCCCACTGTCTTGACTCCTGCGTCACACCATGTTGTGAAGAGGAAGAGCCACAGGCTGTGCGTCCACTTTGCCCACGTTCCTCGCGTGTCCATCAACTGCACACGTGCAGGCTGTGACCCCGCAGCCCCCCCTGGAGCCAGAAGGATCGAAGATGCTCGAGTTGCCGTCCATCCCAGTGGGGCTGGGTTTTGCATTTTTGACATCTGTCGACTTAATTGCTTACTTAAAAAATAAAGCAAAAGTCTTCCGAGGCAGTTAAAGCAATCTAGAATTTCTACAGCGTATTCCGCACAATATTCAAGATGAGGAAATCGGAGAACACGCCAGGCTCTCTGGAGAGAGGGCAGGCCACGGTGACAGCCCCGGATCCCACAGTCACGATCAGGGGACGCAGGTCCTAACGCAGCTTTTGCTACTGCTCAAGAATGTCAAGGAAAAATACGTTTATAATGAACATAAACAGAGTAGATGGCAGAGAAATATCAACTAAAACAAAAGAAAAAATAAAAGTCAAAGTTGAATATTATAATATCTGATTTTTTTTAAAAAAATCACAGGACAGGCTTCACAGTATGGTGGAGATGACAGAAAATCATTGAATTTGTTGTTTAAAAGATTGATAAAAATGATTCAATCTTGACAAGAGAGAAAAAAGATGAAAAGGAAGTAAGGAGTGTGTCACATGATGTGCTAAGCTCCAAAGGAGACGAGGACAGACGTGTGAGGCTCAGTCCCCGTCCCATGTGGCGTGGCTCCCTCGTGTTCCAGAATGGTCCTGGCTGTGCTGGAAAGAGACCCTCCGGGCGGGCAGGGCCCAACCTCTCAGGGGAAACGGCCACCAGGAAGAGCCGTCACGCTGAGAATTCTGTTTGGCGTCACCTGCTGCCCTAGGAGCTCCCAGCGGCACTTCTCACTGCTGCCGGCCTGTCCCATGGAGAGAATGTGGCCCAGAGGGAGGTCTGATCCCTCCAGTTCTAGCGCGCTCAGGTCTGGGGAGCTGGGAGCCCTGCCGGAGGGCACTGGGGCCTCTTCCTCTGGGCTCTGCACCTGACAGAGAGGACATCCCTGACCTCTCAGTGCCCTTCCCCGGAGCCCAGCACTGAGTCTACTGTTAACTTCCTTTGGTCATTGCCCTGGGTTTGGGAGGGGGTGCTGCACACCTGGGCTCAGGTGGCATCTCAGAAGCAGGAGCTGTTCAGCTGTCTGAAGAGCCCTGTCTCCCTCTGACGCAGTCAACAGGGAACGTCGGGAACGTGGTACCAAACCAATGGTTTTTCTATGTAAATACATATGGTGTGTTAAACTTAGTAATCGAGACGTATGAACATCACCAAACAGAGCCTCCTGTTCATCTTACAGTCATCACTGGCGCATGGATGCTGCTTATTAAATCACACACGCGAGCACACTCTCTCCTACCTTCCCGGCTTGTCACTGTCCCCACCCCTGCAGCTCCCCCCACCCCACCTGGTACACCCAGACTGAGAGCTGTGCTTGTGGGCAGGGATGTCCCCAGGTGAGTTCTGGACCAGCTGAGGGACTGGAGCCTTCACATTACATGCCCTGACGGGCTTTCACTTGCCGGTCCCCCACCCCCTGCCATGGGGAACCCGACCAGTTTCCTTGGCCTGATGTGGCCCCGTCTGACTTGGGTTGAACCTCAGCCCCTAGACTGGTACCCTGGTTTGGATTCCACCTGCTTTCAGCCTATGCCCGACTGAGACTTCTCTAGTCCTGCCCTGGCCCTAAGAGGGGGACCAACAGTAACTGTCACTTACCCTAATAAGCAGGGCCTTCCCTGACCCTGTAGACCTTGGGGCTCTGAATTCCCCCTCCATGGAGCAAAGAAGCCAATTTATCCACGCAGATGTTCTCTTTTCAGCCTCCATGCGAAAGCAGGCACCTTGTTAGGCTTTCCATGCAATAGTTTGTCTGTTTCTATAAAAAGGGTAAAATATATTTATATAGGTACATTTGTACCTACATATGTATTTATACATGTGTGTACATACACAGACACACACACCTATATCACAGAGATACTCTGGGTATTAATGCAATAAGTAATAGTTCTTCAAAGCACTTATTTATTGAGAAAAACATAAATGTATTAAAAGCTTTTATTTCTAGCTTATTAGATATTTGAAGAGTTCTTGGGCAATTATGGTAAGAGAGACATGTTAGACCCACTTCCAGAAGACGCTTGTTGATTGCAACTAGCATTACCCTACAACTCCATCGGTAAAACTGTCTCATCCTAAGTCATTGGTAGAAGAACCAGTCAGGGCTGGGCATTCCTAACTTTCTCAGATTGCCACATTCCCCTCTGGACTCGATACGCCAGGGAGAGCTGGGATTATTATTAATACATTACACGTCAGAAGGATCATCTCAAAGCTCACACGGGCTCGCAGAGCACGGGGGTGAATCACAGATGCAAATCCACATTCAGAAGAAACTTCATGCCAGAGTCAGTGAAACCAAAACATCTAAAACCCATTTATCCAGTTACGCCGGAATCTCCTGTGCCCAGTATGTGGTTTATATGCTGCTGATCCCCTATGTGGACCATGAAGTTTCTCTATAGATTCTTTCAATCAACACAGCAACTTCCTTGCTGGAAGGCTGGGCCCACCTGGCCCGGGTATGTCACCGCCCCTATCCTGGCAGGAGCTGTGGGGCCACGGAGCCAGAGGACCATTCAGACCCCTCCCCACCAGTGGGAGAATAGCGAAGATTGATTTTCCAGAATAAAATACACCAAAGCCTCATCCATATCGCTGGGTAAAGTTTGCTAATCCTTCACAAAGGATTTGTGCGTCTAGCTTCACAAGGAGTATTGATTGTCTTTTTTATTTTTGTGAAGTAAAAGATTTTGTCAAATCTTCCTTGCACTGTTAGCGTCACAAAACGAGCTGGGAAGCAGCTCTCTCTCCCGCATTTCCGGGAAGTCTCTGTGGAAGGCGGCTGCTGCTTCCGCTGAAAAATCCGGGGTGGGATTCACCGACGGCATCTGGTGGGGCTGCGGTGCTCTTCCAGAAGGTTGGTTTGCTTGTTTTCGTTTTTAACAAATGTAACTGCTCCAGTATTTTCTATGTGAGAATAAGTCCGCCTTGGTAAACTGAGTTTTCCTAGGATTAGTCCATTTCATCCACATTGTAAAATCGATTGCCGTGGGAGACGGGACACGACGTATTCCAGAAATAGTAAAAGGCTGTTTTACATCATTTAGAGTTAAATGTCTCTGGGATACACGGTTCTGTTTCTTCTTTCATTAATCTTAGCAGGAGGTGATTTATTTTACGAGTATTTTCAAATAACTAATAAATTAGTTTCTTTTTAACTTTTTCTATTTTCTATTTCATTGAGGTCTGCTTTCTTATTTTTTATTTTTTTAAAACTTACACTAAATTAAATTTACATTTCTTTTTCTAGTTTCTTAACTTGGAAACATACATCAGTGATTTTAAACTTTTCTTCTTTACTACTGTGCAGATAATTTATAATGAGAAAATATTGCATATTCCTTAGGTGTTACAATGAAATTGTGCAGAAATACACACACATGTGCACATCCATGGACCACTTCGCTTCCTGATGTGAACCGTCCACGTGCCCACGAGTGCGACTTGCGTTGCACATTCTGACTTTGAGCATTCGGGCAGAGAGCAGCTGTGAGTATTCACAAACAGCTCCTCACCAGGGTCCTGCTGTGCTCGCCCCAAACGAGGGGGAACATGGACTAGTAAGACTTTTAAAAATGGTCTTAATGATCTTTGCGCAAGTCTGACTTAGAAAACACCTGACTATTGGATAAAGTACAGAAGCTCCTTCTTGCGGACATGTCATTGGGCTAAGATGCAAATGGGAAATTGAAAAGCGTGAAAAGGTGGAATAGTCACTGTATCTTCACTTTTTCTAGACGGATTGTCCCTAAAATTCCGAGAACAAGCAAACACGCGCGTAGGACAGGAGGCAGATGCAGCCTTGCTGGAGGGGTTTTGGCGGTGAGATCCCACCTCCCACGGGAACGCCAGCACCTTCCCAAGCCCGGAGTGCCTGGGAAGAGCAGGGGCATAATTTTCTGTTTAATGGCTTTTAATGGCCTTGCCTTTGATATTCATTTGTTCTCGTTCCTCGTGTAAATTCAGTTTCAACTCTGTATAAATGATTACACCCGCTTAGGGCATTCTGCACGACCCTGGAGAAGTCTCCGTTTGTGCACTAAGAGGGTCTGATGCTTTGGGAGCTCAGCTCTGAGCCGTGGCCCAGCCACAGACACCTGCCACGTGTGACGGGGCACAGCACCCACAACCAGCCGTCCACTTCCGTTCTTGAGAACCGTGAAAGTCTAACTTCTTCCATGGGATATTAAACACAGAAATCACCACTAATTGGAAACTTCTCAGGCTACTCATCCATTTTAAAGGCAACTTAAAGTGCTATGACAATAATAAAATGACAAAATGTAAAAGATCCATTAACCATGGAATATAAGATTCATCACAATCGTTTATTTGTGATTTTCTAAATCATTGTTGAATTTTTCTAATATTGGACCATCTGGGGCACAGAGTTACTGCTTATTAGCTGTGCTACATGGAAAGTGCTGGAATGTTCAACTCTGGGCTCTGCAACACGTATACCACTGAGTAATAGACGTCATGTGAGACTCGTTTCTTTATACTGTGTGATTTTAAGTGTCTGTTTCAAAGGGATTTGGGGAACAGTTAAATCCTCTCCTTTTAGCCCCTTTATACCAACATCTCATCACAGGGTCCTCGTGTTGTAGGTTTATTCTGCAGGGACTTGGCGCTGTCAACTGTGTCCCGTGCGCTGGGTTGGGGCCTGGCACATGGTCTCTGCAGAGGACCAGGGAGAGCCTATTCTCAGTTTGCAGCCCCTGCAGTCTCTGCCACGCGGCTCCTCTCTGCCGCTGCAGCCTGCGGTAACCACAACCCACACGTGAAAGGCTGGGCGCGTCCCAGGGGGCTTGGCTTGCACGGAGGGACATGCCGGGGGGCTGAGTATGCTGCAGGGGCTGGCGGGGGAGATGTGCCCTGCCCCAGGAGGGCTGGCAGTGCTGGGGGAGGGGGCCTGGGCGTGTGTCACAGGTGCTGTGACGGGCTGGCTTGTGGGAGCCCACCATGGTGTGGGGTGAAGGGTGCCAGAATAGGGGAGCCCCATACTGAGCTTTAATTTTCACTATTTTAATTAAAATGTAATTACATCTTATCATTGCTCCAAATTTAATTATGAACCTGTGAGAATAAAACGAACTAGGAATTCAGTGACAAAGTGGACTAGAAGTGACGGACACACGAGCTGAGCATTTATCTCCAAGACCCAGGTTTTCCCCATCCCTGTGCATGCGTGTCGGGTGCACATCTGGCATCAGGCAGGCGGCCATTAGCCAGGTGACAAGGTGCTCACCTCTGCGGGCTTGGCCCTGCGGGGGAAGCGGACAGCAGGCAGGCCATGCGGCAGCAGGCGGGCGAGCTGCTGAGAATCCGTGTGCGCCTGGGGACAGACTTCAGGTGGGGCTCTCAGTAGCAGTCTCTGGAGAGGGGACCTTGAGCAGCAAGAACAAGGTCCCCAGACCAGGTCACCCCTGGCTTGGCCAACGCAGATCCAGAGGCCAGGACAGCCCGAGCACAAAGAAGGGAGGAGAGTGTGGGCTGTGAGACTAGGGAGGGTGGGGTGGTCTGCAAAGGTGTGGGACTGAGCGGGAAGCCCAGGGGATCCCGGGCAAGAGAGCGACTGCACCAAACCCACGTGAAGAAAGCTGGCTCGGATGAGCTTCCTGTGCAGGCTGCATGGAGGGACACTGGGACACAGCCACTGGCTCTTGTTGTGGCCCAGGTGGCCAGCGATGGCTACCTGACCCCACTGCGTGATGACATCTCATGTTTGTGTTTCAGGGGCCTGGGATGTACACAGCTCAGGGTCACATCTAGGATGCATGAGCCTCACCTGCTGCCGAAAACCCAGATACCCACCCTGTCCCTTAGTTGTATGCTCCTGTGTGACAAATTAATCCCAAACTGAGGTTTCCGAGGGCCTGGAGCCCAGAGTGGTGTGGCTGCATGGTTGTTGCTCAGCCTTTCTCGTAGATTTGGTGCCAGGCTGTCCACTGGGGCTGGGGTCACCTTGGAGCTGGCCTAGCACCATGGGATCTGCTTCCAGAAAGGTTCCCTCCCGTGGCTGCTGGCAGGGCCTCCCTTCCTCACTGGGCCTCTGCCGGGGGCTGCTCTGGCCTCCTCACAACACGGCTGCCGGCTCCCCGAGCGGGAGGGGTCCAGGGCCGGCAGAAGCAGGAGTGCTTCGTGACGAGGCGGGTAGGGACACACTGTCACTGCCGTGCCTTCTACTGGCCACGCTGGCGGCTTTAGTGCCGCGTGGGAGGGGCTGCACAGGGGCGCAGGGGGGCCTGTGCACAGGGGCCGCTGCCCTCCCCATTCTGGTCGGTCAGGTCTGAGTTGAGGCCCAGGCGTCTACTTTTGTAACAAGCTGCCAATTTATTTTGATTCTGAGAACTTGTGGGTCCCACTGTGAGAAGCACCCGTGTCATGAAAAGTCCCATTGAGACAAATGGACTGAAAGGAGCCAGCGCGTGAGGCTTCTGGTTTCGGAGAGAAAATCCCCCTCAGCGACCACTGCTGCCCGCCCCATGGACCCCTCGCGCCCGCACGCCTGTGTGTGACGTCAGCTCAGGCCAGTTTACAGTCACGTGATCAGGGCTCCCGCAGGGGAAATGTCCCCCGGCCGCCTTCTTGGGATCCGGGCGTCGCGGGCAGACCCAGGCCAGTGCTGTCCCTCAGGACACACGGGCTCTTCCTGGTAGCCGGCAACAGCGGTGGAAACCTTTAGGTGGGTGAGCCCAACTGTCTAATTTCTCTAACCTCATAACGTAATTATATTGAAAGCAAATATTAGACTCAATTAGGCTGCACCTGTGAAACCTATTAAATACACCCTGTTAACAAGCAGGGTTAAAAGTTTCTGCAACCTGCTCTGTCGGCTCGATGGAGTCCCGGCCGCTCCCTTGAAGTGAGAGGAGAGCAAACCTGCCAAACGGCCACACTTGTCACGAGCGTTGGGTTCTGTTAACAATCGCACCAAGACAACACGCGTGGAGAGAGCTGGCCAGGCAAAGCGGGGGCCCGGGAGTCTGCGTGTCACCTGGCCACTGCAGGGTGGCCTGTTGGGTCACACACCAGTCTGGACGCTGCTGCTCACGTTTACATCAGTGGACCCTGAGCAGAGCAGCCCACCCTCTGCAACGCAGTGAGCCTCACCCGATCGGTGCAAAACCCTGCGAGCAAGACTGAGGGTTTCCACACAGAGCAACGGAGACATCCCGTGGGGCTCCCGCCTGCGGTCTCTGAGCACAAGGCGGCAACCGTTAAGGCGGCCGAGTTAAGGTGAGTTAGTTTAGGGCAGGCCCCAATCCAACAACAGGTACCCTTATTAAAAGAGGAAGTTTGGACACAGAGACAGACACACGGAGGAAGATGATGTGGAGACTCGGGGAGAAGACGTCCGTCTGCAAGCTGAGGGGGCGGCCAGGGGCAGACCCTTCCTGGAGTCTGCAGTGGGAGCACAGCCCGCCAGCACCTCGATCCCAGACTTCCCAGAACCCGGAGACAGTAACTCTCTCTTGTTCTAAGCCACTCCCCTGGGTATTGCGCTGGGGCTGACCAGGGACCCACAGTGAGGGGAGGAGCCACTTCCTCCCACCCCACGCAGGCCTCCCTGAGACTGCCGGCTCACCTGGACATGCCCGGCTCTGCAGAAGGGCTCCCTCCTCACCTACGCCTGCTCCGTCCTGCGCATTGCCTGCTGGTCCTGGTCCCCGCGGGCTTGGGCCTTGAGAGCACACAGCCGCAACCTCGCAAACCAGGCGGAGATGGTGTTTCATGTCTGCCCTTCCGGGAGGAAGCGTGGTCTAGCCCAGAGCACTTTGGAGTCACAGAAATGTCTCAGAACTGAATAGGGATAGTGTTGAACAACAGCAATGAGCAACATGAACTAAGGCTCACTCCACTGTTCATTTTAAAGTGGCCAATTTTGTTTTGTGAATTTCATCTTGATTATTTTACAAAATACGGCGGGCATCTAATGCATTAGGACCACCTGTCCCTGCGGTTTGCCCCAGCGCAGCTGAAATTGAGCAGGACTGTCACCTGCAGACAGCAAGAGACAAGAGTCCGCATCATCTCAAAAAATAATCTTCAGTCATTTTTCTGAAGCCTGAATCCAGAAACGGAATCTGCAGGGTCTAAAGCGGTGATGATTTGAACCGAGGAGGGACGACCCACCCAGCGCTGCCTGTGCTTCCAGCCGGGCGTTTCCGCCAACATAGCACAGACAGCAGGGCCTGGACTGCTAACCGACGGGGGGATGGGGGTGGGGGGAGCGGGTGGGTGTATAACTACGTGATGAATGCGATGAACACTATCTGGGGAATGGACACACTTGAAGCTCTGACTCGGGGGGATGGGGGGGATCATGGGCAATATACATAACCTGAACTTCTGTACCCCCATAATAAGCTGGAATAAAAAAAAAGTTTAATTTTCCACCAGTATTTTCTTCAACATGCTAAGTCCGTATGGAGGAAAAGCCCCCCATTTTCTTGCTGTGAGGGTTTGCTTGTAGAAAAGGCCATTTTAAGAGAACTAGACTTGTGCCCAAGTGTAACAAGCATTTGGAATTTAGAAATAAAAGTGCTGCACTTGAAAAGCCAAACTGACTTAAATGTGTCATCTCCTTCCGGCAACTCTGACAGGGAAAGAAATGGCAGGAGAGCGGCGGTGCTGGGCCGGTGGGCAGGGGGAGCCCCCAGGAGTAAGTTCACAGTGGTTTTCAGCAGCCGAGCTTGCTGGGATCAAGAACCTGTGAGCATCTGAAATAGGTGAAAAGTAATGCACTTTAATTAGCCTATAATTAGATTTATAAACCTAAGAATCAAATTCATAATCATTGAGGAAGGAAAAGTCATGGAATAAAAAATATTTAACTCAATAACAGCTGTCTGGGGTCAAAGAGCTCTGGCAGGTCTCAGGGTCACCCAGGGTGAAGCACTCTGGCATCTCCTGCTCTGTAAATTAAGATACTTGCTCCTAACTACAGACTCGTTTTGAGATTACATCAACCTACGACATAGAACACTCAGAACAGTGTCTGGTTTGTAGTGCACGTTCAAAGTATATCTTTTTGTATTATTTAAAAGTTAACAACTTCAAGCATGTGTCACCAGAGCACATCTGTGCAAGAAGGGCACTAGTAACATGGGTTTGGCATTTTAAAGTCTCCAAAATTAAACCACAGAATTTCATAAAACATCAACTTTGGTGTGGAAACCGATTACCAGCTGGTTGGTAGGGTCTCTGAGGACTTTATCGAATTCCCAAGCTAGAAACAAGCTTAGAGATGATCTGTGATTCTGGGCTCCCCCCATCCTGCTGGAGAGCAGCCCCAAGAGCAGGGGGGTCCTTGATTCCCCCACCCCCAGCAAGCTGGTGGCAGAGATTGACCCCAGACAGGACAGTCTCCCAGCCCCGCTGCCAGCACTGGGGTCTTTGTTGTGTTTATGCCCTTAATAGACTCCTCTGAACTTCAGCTCTTACTCACTGTGCCCTCCCAGACAGCAATTATGCATGCCCTATTTCCTGCTGAATGCTTACTGCACAGAAGTGTTATTCCTCCAACAAGGGAGAAAATAATCACTAGGGAAGGGACCATGGCAACTACTCGTTGGGTATGACCTTGACCTTTTAGCACAGGTCCCTGGAGAAGGAAGGAGCAGTGAACTGATGAGACGTAAAATGTCTGCTCCTGCATTTGCCTTTGAACAAACACATGGGCTCAGCCAGTCAGCAGTAGGTGCTCGTCTTTTGACAGAACTTTCTATGTGCTTGTCAATCCTCCACAAGATGAGGAGGTGGCAGCCGCAGGAAGAAACCGTCTCCGGGGTCAGCTCTGCAGGCACCGGGGCTCCACGTGTGGTATCTGTGCAGCTCCCCCCACGCAGGTGGCAAGCTGAGAACTCTGCCCACAGTGCCGAGTCCTGCGGGCTCCCGGGGTGCTGGAGGCTGAGGCTGAGGGGCGCCGGTGCAGCTTGCTGAGGAAGCCCAGGGATGCTGGCCTGGTGGCCCCGAAGAACTAACTGGCCCCAGTTTGCCTCTGGCTGAGAGGCCCCCACCTCACTGCTCAACCCCCCCATGCTCTGTCCCTCTGTCCCCCTCACGTCCCAGACAGAGGTCACTCATCCTCTGCTGGCCTGGCGAATAGCAGCTGCTGGACCCCCTGCCTCGAGGCCCCAACTTCCTTCCCTGCACCGGCCTCCCCACCCATCCATGCTCCAGCCTTCCTGGGGGGATGCGGACTTCGGGGGGAGTCTAAAGCCTGGGCCACTCTCCCCTCCCCACCACCCCCCTTCCAGGTTTCCCCTTTGGGACAGTAAGCACATAGAGCCTTTCTGGTCTTAAAAAATTCTTCCTCAACCCAGTAACAGCAGCCACCTCCTCCCTCCCCTCACAGTTAAGCTTTGCCTCTATTTCCCCAGCGTCCCTCTCTCCACACAATGTCATATGGCTCCTCTTCCCAGAAACCCCAAACATCCCCCAGCCAAGGTTGTTGAAGAACTGCACCTTCCCGCACCCATGAGCCCTCCCTACCCCATCTGCCAGGCCCCCTCTCCTCTGTGGTCTCCAGGACACAGCTGTTTCAAACTTCTCTCTTTGTTTTTCTTTCTCGAATCTTCTTCAGCCTCCCCTCTTCCTCCTATCTATAAATGTTGGCATGACACAGACTTCCACTTTGGGAAAGAGCTCGTGCCTGTGTGGAGGGGGTGCTCCAGGGGTGCCCGTGAGGCTCACCAGACCTGCTGTCAAACCCGGGGGGGCTTTCCTGAGCCCTGTTCTCTTACAGGTCAGAGGGCAAGTGTGAAGGAGGTCACACCTGGCTATGACCCTCTCTATGTTACATTTTGCTTGGATCAAGTCTCAGTACAAAGAAGGCAAGTTAAGGAAATTGGAACCCATAAAAATTCAGACATTCAAATATTTTTTTCACAACTGTATAACGGTTTTCAAGATTTTAAGGTTATACTAACAGTAGTAGAGTTTTCTCAATGATTGCACTGTAGTATCTTTATATGCAAAATATAGTGAAGTCAGATATTTTGAAACATAAATAATGTGATCATTGAAAATTTTCTTCTATAAATTATCATGTGATCCTGATTGAGGTTAGTGTGAATAGTAACTATAATAAGAACCTACTGAAGGCTTTGGAAAACTCTTTATATAAATGGTTAGTTAAAAAACTTATATATATTATGAAAGAACCCAAAGTTTAATACTGACAGGAATTAAGGCATCCCTTATATAGGTAGGAAATCATTCATATTGAAAAGCAATTCCTATGAAAATATTTTCTATAATATTCTTTTCTCAAAGCGTTTGACTTTATAAGATGCCAGGAATTTTATAAACATTATCACCTATAATCCGTCAAGTAATTCTGTAATCCCTCAACCAACTTTCCAGGTGGAAATTATTCATCTACCATTTATAGATAAACTGAAAAGAGCTTAAAAACTTTGTCCAAGTTTATAAAATTGATAGATTATTATACAAACATCACTCCATATTTTCAGAATGACTTTGCATATCCTCTATAAACAGAGAAGGGTGTGTCCAAAGGGTTCTGACTCATCATGTTTAAATTTATAGTGTAGAGCCTAATAAACATCAGGCTAAACTCAGAGAATGAATTAAAACCCTCAAAGTAGGCTATTGATGACTGTTCCAGTTGTCTATCTCTGTGTAACAGATTATTGATACTTAATAGTTTAAAATGACAACCAGTTCATTATGTTGCACAATGTTGGCATCAAAAATTTGGACAGGGCTCAGCTGGGTGATTCTTCTGCTCCATATGGTGTTAACTTAGCTGACGGGTGGAATTCAGCCAGCAGATCAGCTGGTTGGAAAGCCCAAAGCGGCTTCCCTCATCTAACCAGTATCTTGGTGGGGACGGATGAAAGACAGGCTTGCCCAAAACTCTCGACCAGAGATCCTACACATGGCCTCTCTGGCAAGACAGTCTCAGGCTATTCCAGCTCCTCTCATGATAGCTCAGGGCTCCCCAAAACAGTGTTTCCACACATAGAAAGTAGAAGCTGCTTGTTTCTTAAGACCCAGGTCTGATAACTTCTGCCACATTGTATCAATCAAAGCAATCAGCAAGTCCAGCCTATAATCAGGGGAAGGAGAATGAAATGCCACCTCTTGGTGGGTGCAGGACAGAGAATCTGTGCCCATCTCAAATCCACACCCTGAGTACCAAAGCTCTTCTGAAATTTGGCCAAGCGAGGCCAAGCCCTTGGAGGTCACATCTGCAGAGAAAACGTGGATCCCCCTTCACCAGTTCTGTGACATGTACACTCATCTTCCTCATCACCCTTTGTTTCACATGAAAGAACAGAGCTCCTGTTGTGCATTTGGTTTCCTCTGGAAAAACAAAGTGCCTTACATTGCATAATTAGATAATTATACTCTGTTTCTTGATGTAAGTTCTTTGGAAGCCTCTGCCTTGGAAGAGGTTCTTCTCCTTGGAAGTCACGTTAAATTTCTACCTCAGTGAATTTAAGACCACCCACTTCTATGCACACACATCTATACCCCTTTGTTTCGTGTATTAAACAAAACAAAACAAAAATGCCTCCCAAGCCAACCTGAAAGGAAATGCACAGTCCCACGTGGGATCAAAGTGTGGAGCTTGGCCAATGCCCTCTCCAGCCTGGTTGTATATGCGTGTCTGCAGTTGAGGCAGTTGCTGGAATGGTAGGTTTGGACTTGCGTGTGCTGGCTTGTCTCACATTGGCATACAGGGAGGAGCTCTGATCCTCCCTGGAGCGATTATGACTGCTCTAGAAATAAGTCTTGTTAGTCTATTTAGGACACTCCTAAAAGATAAATTTCATAGTCTTTTTTTCCCCATGGATTTTTTCTACCCCCATCAATGGTAGATACTCACGTCCCTGTGACTGTATCTCTATGTGTAATTAAACCATGTAGTGGAACCCTGACTATCTGCTGGTTCCTCCAATACATTAGTCTTTAGAGAGTCCCCCACCAGGGCTGACTTGGGGGCACGTGCCAGGTCCACAGAGCTGTCCTGACTATGCCACTCCTTCATGTTTATTTAGCTTCACCAGTCAAATCTCTCTCTTTTATTTTTCCTTCTGAGACAGAGTCTCACTCTGTCACCCAGGCAAGAGTGTCATGGCATCAGCCTAGCTCACTGTAGCCTCAGACTCCTGTGGTTAATTGATCCTCCTGCCTCAGCCTCCCAAGTAGCTAGGACTACAGGCACATGCCAACACGCTCAGCTAATTTTTCTATTTTTCGTAGAGATGGGGTCTTACTCTTGCCCAGGCTGGTCTCAAACTCCTGAGCTCAAGTGATCCTCCTGCCTTGGCCTCCCAGAGTGCTGGGATTATAGGCATGAGCCACCATGCCCAGCCAGCCAGTCAAATCTCTTATTTGTCTTTCAAAACCAATCTTATTTCCTGGATTACTGAGCCATCAACAGTCCAAGACACAAACTTTGGAGTCCAAGGAGACGTCTGTGCTTTCCAGGGAGAATGTGTTCTGGATGTGGGGACCGAATTTCCACTCTTCCTGGGGCCACCTGTCATAGGCTTCTGAATGTACCAAGATGCCCAGAATTATGACTTGAGTTCACAAGTTAACGTCCCCCCTCAGAATGGCAGAGGGTGGGTGTGGACAAGGGCTAGCAGCCCCCACTTGCTCCACAGGAGGCAGGTCTCACGTTGAGACATGGTCGGTGCTATTGGGCCACATCTCTGTGCCGGGAGACAGGTGTGTGGGTTCTGCTGCACTTGGCATCTGCACAACCTGAGACTCACTTGCACTCCCAGTCGGGTCTTTCAGGGGCTCCCCGCCCCCCGCACCTAAATCGGCCTGAAGACACCCGCCCCCAGAGTGCCCGTCAGTATCTGAAGGGCGAACACAATGTTCCTCCTAAAAGTAACCACTAATTTTAACTTATTACGATTTAAAAGTATGTGCCAAATGGCTTTTGGTGGTTGGAAATGTGGTGACACTAAGTAAGGATAAGTTATTGCAAAGCTAGACAAGACGTGAGTCTTCCTAAATATGGAAACTCTGACTTGTAGCCGGCGGGGCGGGTCACAGACGCGACACTAATGACGGCTGTCAGCGCCACATCTCAGGCTTCGGGACAGGCTTGCCCAGGGGCAGATACGGTGTTCTCCGAATTTTCTTCCAGTTTCAGTTTTAAATATGGAAAATGTATAGTTTCCCCCTGTGTCTTAGCACAGTGATGTTCCTAACATAAAATATGTCAAGACACCCCTGAAAAGTTTGGGGAATTTGATTTTTTCTCTCTAGGACAGAGAATCCCCAGCTTACTGTGGTGCTGCGAGCTGCCTTCAGTCATTCTGTGCGATTTTCAATGCTTCTTTCTTCATAACAGAATAAATATATCTTTAATTCAATAAAACAATTTTAAATGCATGCCACATATTTACAAGAGTCAATTTATTCTACATAAATGCAATCAAAATCTGCCTCAATTAAAAAAATGGTAACTAAAAAATTTTCAATGCTAATAACAAAAACCAAACCTGGTTAGATTAAGCTAAGATGTGTAGTTTATCATAAATGATGAGGGTGACTTTATGGAACTTAACTACAGAGCTAGAAGCAGGAAGTGGGAACTGCCAAGACGAAGGCAGGTGGGCTGTCAGCCTCCCCTGCGGAGATGCGGGCTCTTGATTAGAGTTAGGGTTGGGGTTAGGGTTGGGGTTAGGTTTAGGGCTAGGGTAGGGGTTGGGGTTGGGGTTAGGGTTGGGGTTAAGGTTAGGTTTGGGGTTGGGGTTGGCGTCAGGGTTAGGCTCCGGTTCCCCGTGTGGCCCGGCCGTCTCTGCACCCTGCCCAAGCATGTGGCTCAGGCTGCAGCTGCTCCTGACGTCTCCCTCAGTCCAGGGAACCTGCAGCTCCCTGGAATCTCCCCATTTGATGCCCACAGGAGTGGGAAGCAGAGCCTGAAGGAGCTGCGGTGGGTGTCCACACGACCCAGAAGTTCTGCACAAAGCAGGAACTCCGGTGCAGCAGAGGCTGGGTGGGCCGTCTATGGCTCGTCCTTCTTCTTGGAGGAAATCCCAGGCCAAGGATCCTCTGCCATGGAGACAGACGTGTGGCAGGGCCAGCAGAACCAAGGTAGAGTGTGGAGGTGGTGCGTGAAGATGTGAAGATGCTGCGGCTGCCGTGCTGTGACCACGAGGCTACGACCGAGGACAAAGGCCAGCCTGGTAAACAGCAGGGTGCACAGGGGGAAGCACCTGGCGGGCAACCCTGCGGAGGGCAGGCCTGGCAGAGTGCAAGCGGAGGGCCTCAGGCAGTGGTGTGCTGGTAACGGGTAACAACCGGTTCTCTTTGGGGTGCTGGGGGGTGGGGGTGGGCGAGGGGCGCCTAATTGCTAAAGTTTGCCAATGTTCATGGCTTTGCAACTGGGTCACAAAATGCCTGGAAAAGTCACAATTGGTTCTTGCCAGCCAGTGTGAGCCATTGCCAGCAGGCTGCCGTTCATGCCGTGTCCAAATATGCAAAGATTAAAAGTCAACCCGACACTCTCGATAACACAAAAAAGTGGCTTGTTCTGTCTTCCTGCCTCAGCCAGCACACCTTCTACTCACTGGAAAATTGGGGCTCACGTTTGGAATTCTCTGAGCCAGCCACGTCCTCACCCTCTGCTTCTCCCCACCCGAGGTGGGGCTGTGTCACACGCAGGTGGACGTCTCAGCTGGCACTTCTGAGCTGGGACCCTCCCCACCCAGCAGCTGCCCTTGGCTACACATCGGCCCAGTGTAGACAGTCTGTCCCCACCCACAGCCCCAGGAGAGTCCCTTGGTGGCTCAGAGCCCAAGTTCCCTCTTTAGAAAAATAGTGATGATTCCACCCGCTCAGGCTTACTGCAAAAATCAGAGCTACAGTAAAGATCTTTGCACTTAGTGGGGACAGTAACCAGTAGCAACAGACCCCGAAAAGCCTTTGATTCCATTATCATTTGCTTTTGATAAGTCTAAGAAGGAAAAATGAGAAAATAATCATCAGAGAAAGTTCTGGTAGAAAAAGACTCCGAGATTCTTTGAGTCAGTTGGAAATACTCCACGGCACAGTAGCCGTGCAGACAGGTGACAGGGGTGGCCTTGGCTTCCCAGTGGACACCGTGCCACGCTAGGTGTGATGCTGCAAGATCTGTACCCGGGCAGCAGAGCGGCATTTTAAATCAACAGCAGGTGTGGGTGGTACTTAAATAACTCCACAGGGTGACTGAAAATGCTCGTAATCTGGATAGCAAAAATTCAGAAAAAAATTAAAACTTGCAAATTCTCAAAACTGAAAGGAGTCTGTAAGTACAATCTAAAATTCTTGCTGCATAATTTTCTGTGTTAATTGGGAATTTTCATTCACAGAGAGCCAAATGGTCTAAGAAGTATGGCGATTACAGTTCGCTTCAGGAGGTGTGGAGCCCCTGACCCCCCCATCCCTTTCCGCCCAGCTCAGCCTGGGGTGCAGCAGCCCCACCCCATGCAAACCCCAGACAGTTGAAAGGCTGGACTTGCGTTAGGTGGTGTCAGAGCTGGGCGAGATTTTCTTGTATTTGGGGGGATTTTGCACATGTTCTAATTGGTAATATCGAGAGATCAGAACAACTACGTCTCCACGGTTCTTTTGAGAAATTTCATTTATTCAACAATTATTCATTAAGCACCTCTTGTGCAGCGGGCCCTGTTCTAGGCCTTGGACATGCCAGAGAGTGACACAGACAAAATCCCTGCCGGGCTAGAAGCCACACTCGCTAGAATGTCACTCAGCATCATTAGCCACCCAAGGGCAGGAGGACGCTCCACGGTGACCACAGCGAGCTCACAGCGGCAGCCTCCTCACTGGCAGTGTTTGTATCCTGATCCTCTGATTGGGAAAGACGATCTCTTGCTTGTTCTAAGCGTCAGGCGTGAGAGTGGCC
Organism: Lemur catta; assembly: GCF_020740605.2. NCBI lineage: Eukaryota > Metazoa > Chordata > Mammalia > Primates > Lemuridae > Lemur > Lemur catta. The sequence continues at coordinate 1,519,984 of NC_059139.1, forward strand.
AGCGTGCAGCGTGCGCTCCTGAGAGAGGACACAGGCCATTGCTTTCTCTGCCACCCTCCCCCACTGAGCTCTCAGCCATGTGCTTTGCAACCCGCTGATAGTACAGAATTATAGCATTTTGAACACTTTATGCACGTATATATTGTCTTTTTGGATTGACTTCGGATATTGTATTACTTTGTGTCTGACATATGCATCATTAGGACCTAACCTGTTCCGCCAGATTTCGTACCAACTGCTGGTCCTTTCTATGCTGCTTCCCTGCCCTTTTTTTTTAAAGTTACCGTCATGGTTAAATTTCTCTCTACCTGGACTCAGAAGCATCTCCAGATGGTCTGGGGGCTTGGGCATGTGTGTGGCTTACGGTCTGGAACACACATTCTCTTTGCATGTGTGAGTGTGTTGTGTGTGTGTGTGTGTGTGTGTGTGTGTTTACCGGAAACGTGAACGGCTTTTTGAGGTATGAATAGAATCTTTGAGATAATGGTTTTAGCCTCCAAACAAGAAGCTTTGCTATATTTTCTTCTGGCGTTCATGTTGTAGATTAAAAAATCTGGGCCAAGATTATTGTCCCTTTAGAAAAGGACAATATGCAATATTTTATTTTTCCTCCTAAGAAAATTGTAGCAGTTTCTTCTTATTCTTATGGTTTAAAAAGTCACCAGGAAATGACCGAATACGAGTTGTTTCTCATAGATCGTCTGGTCATCGGAATGTTCTCACCATCTGCGAACTCCATGCCTGAGCCCAGAGCAGTGTCCCTCTGCCGTCTCCCTCGGGCTGCTTCTGTCTGTCTGACGTCTTCTCCCTCTCTGGGGGACAGCTGGGGGTCTGTGGGCCACAGGTGGACCCCAATCCCGGCAGGTGGTGAGTGCCTCACCCCCTTCTGCCCTGCTAATGGCATCTTCTCCCCAGAATCCTCGGCCCGGCGGCCCAGCCCTCCCCACGCAGGTTCTGCGGCCAAAGGCGCCTTCCCGGGGCCAGGTGGCTGCTCACCCACAGTCCCGGCCACTCTTTCCCGCCGTGATCGTCTTTCAGCTGCACAAACAACAGGGATGAGCCCAAGACCATGTGCTTTGAGCTGATTTTGCAAGAAAAGTTTTCCTTTTTACGGAGTTGAGACGTACCAAAAATATCGGCGCAATATATTGACAAGTTTAACACTGTTGTGTTTTCCTATATGCATTCTTATGATCAAAGAAACACATATTATTTATGAGTATGATATATCGTCAAGCTCATTTTTAAAAGTTTTAAAGAAACATTTATCATCTTCTTAGCAAAATCACAAAAACATTTTCTATCATGTGAGAAAAGTCCATTTATCAACTAAGATTTATCAACCACTTAAATTAATGGCTTTCCTGGAGTGACACCTTAGTCGTCAACAAAATGAGTTTTCAGACTTGAGAGCAGCAGAGTTCTCGCTGACCTTGCACTGAACAAACTCACAGTCACACGCAAGATGCCATCACTCCCTCTGCGTCCGGTCCCTCCTAAACCGCGGGGCACATGCCCACGGCACCACCCCACATGCCCACGCCCGGCCTCCTGGTGTGCGCTTCACTGCCCGCATCTGAGAGTCTCTTTGGAGGATGTCCCTGCACTCTGGAGCCACTTTGCCCAGATGCTGAGGGCCGGAAGTGCCCGGGAGTGTCCAGCCGTCCCCACTCCCTTCGGGCCACACAGCCGGGGCTGCCGGGGGCAGAGCAGGGAAGCCGCCACTTGCCCGGTGGAGAAACTTGGAGGCACGGTGCCCACTCAGATCCCCTGGGACGCTGTCTGGACTCATCCTCGTGTGGCGTCCTCCCTCCCCATCCTGTCCCCCCACCCCGGAGAGTCATCCCTTACTAATTGCCATATGCATGCTCTGCCTGTCTCAGGGTTTCTGGGGCACATGCCCTAAACAACAGGCAGGATGGCAGCTGGTAGGAATCCAAAGTAAATATTTCTCACCATGGCCAAAAATGTAGCCTTGCTTCTCACGGGTTTAAGACATTCTTAAGAATATAAGTGATGAAGTAAATTGAAAATAAATCGGAGTGTTTAAAACTCACTCGACACTAACGTGCAATATTCAGTGCTTCGGTGGTGCAGTCATCTGTGGCTAGCGACATGCGTTTTCCACACAGAGTGTCTGGGGGCTCAGGGGGAGGTGACCTCGTCTGGGCACAGGACTGACAGGCCACCATGGGCAGCTCTGATGTATGCACGGAGGGACACGGGGCCCAGAGACTATGGAGACTGTGGAGATGGGAAGAAATCGGCTCAGTCAACTGAGCGCTCACTCGCTGCCTCTGGGAAGGTGAGACAGAGGATCTCAGCTATGTTGATCTCGGGGTTCAGAACTTTCCGAAAAAGAACCCTCCAAAGTGGAAAATCTCAGCCTACTTAACTGTGTGGGGTCGGTTATCACAGGGCCCTGCTGCGGGCAGGCCCCTCACTCTGCAAACCTTCTCCGTCCTAGCAGGGGGCTGCCTGCCCCCCTCGAGGGAATGAATCCTCCTGAAATATGTCACATGCCTTAAACGAACGCCTCCATAATAGAGAGCCCAAAGTGATCGAGAACTGGGAAATAAGGGGCTTCGGTCTGCAGCGCCTCACCAGGGAGGGGACCGGCTGTCCGATGGCTCTTCAGCTGCTGTCAAGGCCTGAGGGCTGAGCCCCACCCCCCCAGGGACCCTCAGCGCAGGTGCCAGGGCGAGGGCCCAACACTTCCTCATGAGTGGTCAGACACAGCGCGGAGAAGCCAGGTCGGGAGGGACGGCCGCGTGAACCTTCTCCGTGGGTTTGCAGACACGCTGGGCTCTGTGAGACCCCATGTGGACAGACTCCCTGCTCCCCCACTCGCCGGTCAGTGGGTGTCTGGCCCATTGCGTGTGGGTGGAATGCATGACAATCAGGACTCCTTGGAAACACAGTCATTAATTAATAAGCTAGAATGTCTTATCAGATGCTCTTATCTTCTCCGTACATCATTTGACTTGTCATCAAACATTCCATACTTCTCGCTATAACACAGTAAACTATTCCCCTAAAGACAGAAATGCAGGGAGTTCAAAGCGAAGGCTGAGCAGTTGTCCCTCTGGCCATGCATGGCACGCATAGGCCCTGCTGTGCCCGCGGGGACCCCGTCCCCAGCCTCACTCCCTCCCTTAGGAAACTCCAGACAGGTATCTGTGGCCTGGCCCCACCCTGCACGCGGGGCACGTGCGTGGGAAGGTGCCTTGCACCTCAGACTCCTCATCCCAAACCGGCCCCGGGCCCTCCCTGGGAGCACGCGCCCTGTCTCCTGGAAAAGGCGTCACCCTCCACTCGGACGCCCTCCTAAATCCCACCTGGAGTCCACACCTCCACGTTCACCCACGTGCAGGTGACTCTCGAATCAGTGTCTGCGGCCCCCAGTTCCCCGCAGGCAGCTAACAAACACGGTCAACGCCACGGGCCTTCTCAGCGAGCTCCGTGACGCGTCCAACTCTGCAGGCCGAGGTGAAGAGCCCTCTGTGGAGCTGGTGCCCCAGAGAGCCCCGATCCTGGGGAAGGCGCCAAGACCCACCCGACTGCGCAGCCAGGAGTCCGAGACGGGTCCGTGAAACCCCGATCCCAGCACCCTGTTCCCTTCTCGTCCCCACCCCCACACCTCTCCTCGAGTGGCACCGCCCTGTGCAGCCTCCCTGCACCGTGTGGGCTCTCAGCTGTGCCCGCCCTCCCTGCCTGGCCCTGAGTCCGTCCTCCGCAGGCAGCGAGGGGCTCTCGAAGACGCACAGCAGCACAGCAGCCACAGCCCACCCCGCCCTGGGCTGCCTTCTGTGGCTTCCCGAGGTTCTGGAGAGAAGACAGAATCCCTGACCGTGGGTGGGAGGGTCGTACCTGCTCCCCACACTGCATCTTCCAGAAGCCTCCTGCTCTCCACACCCGCACCCTGAGCTCAGGGTGCCCCTCTTGCCACAGGGCCTTTGCACATGCCGTTCTTCCCCTCCCTCCACACAGGGAGCTCCTTTAAATGTCAGCTTAAGTCCACTTTGTCAGAAAAGGCTCCCCTGACCCCCCGACCTCCCCAAGCTGCTTAGCTCCTTCCATCTGTGGCTCCCTGCAAGCTTGCAGCTCTGCTTGGCAACATTGCTCATGGACATAAATTACACAAGAGCTTATACGATGGTGTGACGCATGCCTGTGTCTCCCGTCACCTATGCATTCCACGAGGGCAGGGACCCCAGATGTCCCAGCTCACTGCTGTGCCTGGAGCAGGGCCTGGCACACCACAGGGTTGACACGTGGACATGGCAGGGGGACTCTGAGGTGCCCAAATCAGCCCAGACCCATGCAGGGAACCCCCATAAACAGGGGGCAAGAGCCAGGTCTGCGTCTTGAGCTAAATCATGTTTTTAGTTCTGCCAGCTTCACTTTCTTACTGCGAAAGCCGTAAGCCGAGAGTTTCACCCCACTGCTGTTAGGTGGAGATGACAATGACGCCTCTGTCATGACAGGCGTCTGACCATGATCATGCGATTGGGGAAACCGAGTGATCATCTCTGAAATCTTCTTCTCCAGGGTTTTCACCGAGGGCTTGAATGAAACGGTGGAAATGCTTTCATTTTATATGTTGGCTGTTTTAAATGAAATGGAATAGCTGACAGAACCGCTCGAAGACAGATGAAGAATTTAAAGGGTTTGAATAAACAGCGACAGGAATCATTATTGCCCCGAGGTGATACGCAGTTGAGTGTGGACAAATGTAAGGCAGTCCATAAAAAAAGGAAAAAAAAAAAAAAAAAAGGAAGCAAACAAAGAGACAGCGAGGAGAGAACACAGGGGAGAAGCGGGAAGGGTGCGTCCAACCAACAGCCAGACTGTCTGCCACGCCGGGCTCCAGCCCGCGCAGAGAAGGCCGCTGGGCGCCAGGGCTTCCGCCTCGCTCTCAGGGATCGTCGGCATTCGGAAGACAGACTCTGCTTTCTCGCACTTTCCCCTTGTCATAAACGGTCTGTGCTGCTTGACAATTACTGATCAACTTGCTTAATGATTTAATCTGGCTTTGGTTGTATCCCTCGGAATAAGTTTTAGAAATGAATTTAGTAATAATCTCAGCTAACAGGTACTTGCTAGGCTTCAGAATGACGGGAACGCTGTCCCTTTTTCTCGCAGGCGGAGAAATGTGCACACTGACTTGGTCACCAGAGGGCACGGAGCCTGCCACAGCCACGGACTAGCTCCGAGGCACAGGCCACCCCCACATTTGCACACAGGCATCGGCCACACCTCGAGCAGGTGTGTGCGGGAGGAAGTTCACAGAGTGTGGGGGGCAGCAGTTTGCACGCGCTGGTTAGGGGAACTCAGCTCCCGGGAGCAGATCCGGCAGCCGCTGGCACTGCGGCACCCGGCTGCCCTGCGGGCACACGCAGCACAGTGCTCCTTCGGGAACGAGGTGGGCTCCAAGCCCTAATTTGAAAGAGTTGGATCATGATGTTTGCTCATCTAATATACCTTGAATTTAATGTTCCTTTTTAGGAGGTTTTATTTTACCTTTTTCATTTCATCCCTTTCCTCCTTTGAAAATTTCTAAATTTTGATTTGCTGCCAACCCCTTTTTCACCTGCAGAGAACTAGTGGTGACCACAGCAAAACACAGGGGTCCCACATCTTAATATTTACCCTGTTTACAAAGTGCTTAATTCCCCTTCCAGTATTCCGTCGGCTCTATCCCTCCCAGAGCTGGAGATTTCATTTGACAGTGAGCCTAAGCCTACCACAGTCCTCTCCGTGGAGTGCTCGGGGCTGCAGAGAGAAGGATTCTCTAAGGAAGCAGCAGTTCACGTCTACACCGCACAGCGGAAAGTTACAAATCCATCACGTTGCCGAGTACTGAGCTTATTAACGTCCCAAAAGGCATTTATCTTAACATTTAGATTACCTTTTGCATGCTTAGAGAAGTAGTTTTGCTTGTAATTACCCTCTCATAAAAGGTAATCACAAATGACACCACAGCTCTGAAATAAACCAGTTGAAACCGGAACATTTTATGTGAAATGGAACATTCTCCTGTGCTCTTTCTCACACGGTACAAGCTCAAATAACATGTCAGAGATTAACTCGACCATCCTTTAATTTTGACTTTGTGCAGCAGATTTCACGTTATTTAAAAAGCTTTATATGAAAGTCATTCAAACGTGAGTAATTGAAATTATTTTTAATGATTGTGCCCTTAGACCCCAAACTTACACGGATCTCAGACTGACCTAGTTTTTTTTTTTTTTTCCTTCTTTCGTCAGTTCATTTTCCTGGTGAATTTAAACAGGTTTATCTCTAATTAGATATGTACTTTTCAGACAATACTGGAGAACAGGTACCTTTAACATTTGTTCTTTGCATCTGTCATGCTGCCCTCGTCGGAGAGCCGGGCGACGCGCCTGTTCTCAGTGCGGCGGGTCTTTTCCACACGTCCCTGTCAGTCACCCTGCCAAGAGGCTCTTGATGGCTTCTAACCTTTCATGGTGAGGAATGCACATTTAATTACCAGGAAAACGCCTGTGATGTAATAGGTCAAGACACGCCTGGACCCCCGAGCAGGAGGGCTCCACGCAGCGGCGGGGGGAGCTGGGGGGAAGGCGCCGTGGCCCCCGCACCCCCAGGGGGCTCTGGGTCCCGAGTAGAGCGCCAGGCACGGATTCCTCCCAACTGCAATGGGCACTTGGTTCATTAGCAAAAATAAGTGAATCCTGAAGGCTATAAACATGCTTTAGACATTTAAATGCATAAATCTTATCCAGTCACTAATCTTGACATAGGATCAGAGACTTTTCTTTGCATTACAATGTCCTCCTAGCAGCAGCTATGATGTCTGATTTTCTGTGTGTTTTTGTGCAGTTTAATGATTCATTAAGATATTTGCAAAGCAACCTGAGTGTAGGTACCTAGCAGATATTTTTTCAAATCTCGTAGAGTTATATGGCAGAATGTTGAAATGATATCTTTAGAAAATATTTACAAAGCAAGCAACTTAGGTATTACAGGGGAAAAGTTCGCTTCACACTTATATTAATATTTTGTATTAGCATGATATTAATATTGAGTATTCTCTTACGTGGTATTTAATTAAACTGTATAATTTCATAACAGGCATAACTGGTGTGAGTGGGTCTAGGAAAATCACAGCGGACTCTCGGTGAGTGTTGAAGCCCCACCCCTGGGCAGGAGGGAAGTCCCTGAGCAGCCTGGCCGAGAGCCGTGGCCCTGACAGGTGCATGTGGGTGCAGGGTGGGGGACAAGGAGAGCTAACATTAAAAACCAGAAACGTCTGCGGTTAGGACCCTGTTTGATGTGCTCTCGCCGAAGTTACTGCTCCAGACAAGCAAAGCCCCTTCCGTTTCCCCCGGGTGAGCTCCCCCCTGGATGGTCAGCACACACCGGATTCCAGGGACACTTTCTTACCTCGAATCCTGCTGGGCGTCAGGCCCTAAGTCAGCGGATCACAGCTGCACAATGCAAATGCAACGAGTTTGCGCTTTGTGTACCAGGCAGGTGCAGCTCAGGATGGACAGAAGGAGGCGCCGGGATGAGGCCACCCCAGTCTGGCCGTCCTGCCTCTGCCCTTCCGCGAAGTCCAGTAGCTGCCCCAGAACCGGGCCAAACACTGCAAAACAGACGCTGGAGTGGGAGCCTTGGAGTTGCCCTGAGTTTTGTGTATTTGACTTGTGTATGCTCTAATTCCTTTTAGGTAGGAACTTATAGAAACAAATATTTGCGTGCCATGAAGAGCGTCACAGCACATGGTCTGGGACATAGAGGACGTGCCCATCAAAGGTGCCACATGGCCCCAGCACAGGCGCTGGGGTGCGGCAGAATGCAGGGAGTCGGGATTCACACGCTGGGAGTTGAGTGAGCGCAGGCCATCCGCAGCGAGGCTGAGGGGACAGTTTTCAGTCATCTTGAAGAACTGGGAGAGGTGATGCTGCCTTTCTGTTTCCTAGGGGTTGCCCCCTCAGCCGTGTTCAGAGGGCAGAGTAAGCCTCATGCCCTACCCGTTTGTTTTCCTAAAACACTACCGTGGGTCAGAATTTAAGTGATCAATATCAGAGTACTGCAAAAGCATGTTGAGAATTTCTGAAGACTTATTATAAAATACCCTTTGCAGGGGAACCACAACTCTGCAGCGTGTGGCGTCTTTGGTGGCAAAGAAGCACTTGCATCTGCTCAGCCATCCCGCTTGCTCCACCGGGAATCTGCCAGCAGGATGCGAGCCCTGTGCCCAGCTCCAGCCGTAATCACAAACACACTGCAAACCGGGTGTTTATGTGCTTGTTGAACAAGAATGTAAATCTTTCGGGAACCAGAGCTCACCATAAGGTTTCGAAAGTGAGCCCGCCCCCGTCCCCCGCGGTGCCCCTGTCTGCTCCAGTCTGCTGCGCCAGCAAGGAGAGGCATGGCGGGAAGGCGGCCCAGCCTCTGAGCCACGCGCGCCCGCAACTTGTGGAGCTGCAGAAGGCGGGCGGGAGGGGGCCGCTCCGACACCTGCTTCCCAAGGTCCCGCGGAAAACCTTGTGGCCACCTGAGCCCGTGGCGCCTGTGGCTCATTTGGATTTCATTTGCTCAATCACTGCCACTTCTTGCTGGGCTTATTTTTCGCCTCCACAAGTTGCACAGAATCACCTTGAACATGAGCCGCGGTGAAGTTTGCTTTTCTTTCAGGCCTCAGCTGCTATTCAATGCGGGTGCGTTGTTGTGTTTCTCTGCCCCTGTGCTGTGGCTTCTCTGCAGAGGGGCAGCTGTCACCTGGGGACCGAAGACTGAGTCCAGCCCAAAGACAGCAGCTAACAACAAAAGTGGGAGCAACACTATGTGCACATGTGCTGGGCTCGTGCTACGCGCTGCACACCGTGCCGGCCCTGCCGGTCTGGTCTTGCTTGACCTCCACAGCGCCAGCTCAGAGTCAGCGCTCCTAGGTCCCCGCTGCACAGAAAAGCGAAATGACACCTACAGCAGGTGTGTGGCTGGCTGTCCAGGAGGCAGAGGCTCCGAGCAGGCACATTGGCCTATTTCCATGGTGTAACTGTCGCCACGATGGCCAGTGTCAGGCTCCCTACTAGGCGTCACTGAATGGGAAGTTGATAAGTGACGGGTTCTACCAGCTCCAGTCACCACTGGCAGAGGTCAAGTAACCAAGTAGCCCGAGGGTGACCAACCTGAAATAGATGTCAGGGGTCAAGGCCAGCAGGGCTGTTGGGGGGAGGGGGTGTCCGGGTCACCTTTGCCGGGGTGAAGCTCTGCCCAAGTGAAAAGGCAGAGAGCAGCTCGGTCGGCATCACAGCCCGCCACTCGGGCTGTGGTGAACCGCAACCCGCAACACCACCGCCGTGTGACTTTCAGCAAACCTTGGTCGGCACTGGCGGGGCACGCCACGCTTCCAGAAGGCAGGAGCAGTCCCACCTGTGGATAATGGCCTTGTGCTAACGGTGGGTTGGCAGCCTGCACATGTCAGACTTGTGCCTGCCCGGGAGCGGCAATGGCAGTGGGAGCCTGCCAGATCGTCCCACGCTGCAGGGACATTTTCCCCAACCTCCTGAAGAAATGTCGTCCTCTGCATCACTCGGGTGACTCTGCTCTCAGCAGTAGCGGAAAGGAAGCCCTGGGCTGAAAGTACAGGGTCTGCATCATTTCCACGGGCAGAGCCGGTGGGCTGGTACTGCTGGTGTGGGCAGAAGCTGTGCGGTTAAAGCCACTCACCATTGCCTGTGTCCCCTGCTCCTCACACGAGCAACTTCCAAAGGAGAAATCAAAACGCACTCGGTCTCCCCTATCTGGGACAGACACCTCACTGAGCCTGGGGTTCCCCTGCTGCCACCTGTGGTTGACACGCTCTCTGTTTAGCTGCAGAGCCACCCACGGTGGCTGGGACCGAGCAGGTGCCCCACCTGCAGGGACAACCACAGCCCAAAGGTCGTCCTCTCCACTCTGCTCCCTCCCAGACCACTGAACGCAGCGGCGTCCCTGCGTGAGCCGATGCCGTGGAAGCTGTGGGAACGGAGGGTTGGTGGTAGCGGGGCCCATGATCTCGGGAGGAGTCAGTGTGTGCTTCCCCGCACTGGTCCCTCTGCCCTGCCGCTGGGGTCTGCGGCGGCTGTGGGGTTTTAAGGACATGGAGCAGGCAGAGCTCAGGCTGGGGGACCACGGGCGCCAGGTCAGACGCCCGAGTTGTCACCTCGGGTCTTGGGGCGAAGGGTTCGCTTCTCTGAGATCGAGTTTCCCCTCGGGGAACGAGGCAGTCATACTGAGCAGGGTTCTGGGAGGATGAAGGGAGATGCGCCACGTCCAGCCCGGCGCCGGGGCTGTCCCGCTGTGGGGGGCCCGGCTAGCAGGCGTCACCCGAGGCTCAGCGGGGGACCCCAGAGGCAGGGACTTGGGAAGAGAAGCCCCAGGAGACCCTGGAGCAGTGTCGCCTCCGCCTCACGTCCCAGAACACAGCGGCTCCACGACGCAGGAAGACAGTCTGGGAAGTTACGCTGGCTTGCGCGTAGATGGACCCGCAGCCAGGCTGTGGGTTTACCCTCTCAGGAAAGGTCAGAGGGCAAAGGATAACTTTCCTTCGAAGACACCGTAGGGTCAGACGGGCGTCCCTGGGGCACCCCGTAGACGGCGGTCATCACTCGTCTAATGGCTCTGGAAGTTCGATGACCTGACTCAGAGGTGGCACGGTGGGCGCGGCCCAGCATTCATCTGCGTCTCCCTCTGCAGGGCTTGCAGTGAACTCCGTGGGGTTGAGTCTCTTTGGAGACCAGTGCTGCGTGTGGCAGACTTGACTGTGAGAGTCATTCCACACGAGGGACACGAAATTCCCACCCGGGGATGCGGACATTGACTAATTCTCCCATCACTTTCTGTAAATGGATAGGATGCGCCTTACATAATAAATCCGTCTCCCGCAACAGAACCACCTGAAAACGATCCCAGCTTGCATAAACCAAAGAGATGGCTTTCCTATCCGCCTCACCCTTAAACCGGCTGCTTTGTTTAGTGCCAAATAAAACGCAGCTTTGTTAACTATCCCCTTATCCTCCTGTCCGGGGAGACTGGCTGATTGCTTCTTGAAGCCGTGAATAGACAAAGTAAAAATCCATAGCAACATTAGTTGCAGGTTACTGGTCAATAAGTGTTCATTAAATAGTGCATTGGTTCTATTCAGTCTGCGGTGTCATTTGTTTTCTATTTTTTATTAGCTTTGATCATACAATAAGGCTTCTTTTTTTTTTATCCTGGAGCAGTAAATCTGCATCAATACGCGTAAATCTCTGCCTAACGCGAGCCGTTGCATCTTTATTAGTGTCGGGGAGCAGGGCTGCCTACAAAGTCCTCCTCTCTGTCACAGAGAAACCCACCTGCAGGGTGGAGACGGCTCCTCAGCACTGCGTCCTGTCAGGACTTGGAGCTCCATGTGGCCTTGGCCGTCCCCAAAGGACGTTCATTCACCCACCTGCTTAATTCCCAGCACACCCGGGGCCTCGTCTGGGGGCTGTTCTTGGTCCCCCATCTTTCTTCCAGGGACTGTCAGGGCGATGCCCCCCGAGGGGAAACCCCAGACCCCTTCTCGACCACACTCAGACATGACATCACGCCGGCACACTCAGGGTCTGCATGTCTGTACCTGTGAAATGAGCCTGTTGATACTCCTGAGTCTTACAGTTCAGCGTGGCCAGGAGGTTAAATGAGATCATGAACTGGAAATCAATACCAGCTTCTCTCTGCTCCCTGTTGGGCCTCCTCCCGTCTTTACTGTGCACACCTTGATTATCTTTTTAAAATGAGGTGTGGTCACTTCATTGTATTATTGTATTAAAAAGAAAGCTCTTACTATTTTTAGGAAAAGTTTCCTATTGTAGCACTTGAACCTCAGTTGGGAGAAATGGACATTCTTTGTTGAATGACCAGGTCCCCAGCTGTTGGGCGAGTGACCCGGGACAGTGTGACTGCCTGCAGAGAGAGCTCCGCCAGCACGTGGAGAAACCACTCTGAGACCGGAGGTGCGTGTGCACGTCTGCGTTTGGAAACAACGCACCTTTCGTGTGTTCATCAAAGGCACACGTGGTTATTTTTATTATTCCTTCATTGATTTTGTTCAAGTTCCTAATGCTCTTCTGGAAAAAAAAAATAATTACTCATTCAGGGCGCCTGTAGAGCCCACAACAAGTCCAATCGGTAGGAAGTGAACGTTCTTCTTAAATTATGACCCAAAGCCCTGGGGGAACATGACTCTCGAGACCCCGGGACCCCGGGAGCCGCTGGGGTCTGGGAAACACCTTCCCCACCGGAGCCCCAGTGCTCCTTCTTTAGGGGGAAATCACGGCTCAAGCCCAAATGCAGAAGTGTTTTATTACGGTGCTCACTCGTCTGATGCACTTTGAGCTTTAACCTTCACATTTAGGGAGGTTTTGTTTTCTCGTTTCATTTTTTACACTTTTGGAAAATTTTAAAGTTTTTTAAATTTTCTTCCTTCATCCTTTGTCTCTAAGGCCCCTCGATATTCTAAAGGAAAGTGCCACCCTGATGTTTCCAGCTCCCGGGACAGGTGGGGCATCACTCACCTGGGAAGGGTGGGGGTGGGGCGGGGGCAGGAAGCCCTGACTCTGCCCCAGGGCACAGCCACGGTTAACCCCACGGAGAGTCAAATTCTTTGGCAATGGGGCCTTTATGCTTAACTTAATTTGTTCCTGTGATGCTAAGTTACAAAATAATTTGGAAATTCCAGAAAAAATAATCTCTCTAACTTAAAGTTTTGATCGGCTCCCAACTGAGGTGCGAAGTTATTTCTGCTCCGGAGGAGCCGCGCTGCGCACTCATTAGCCTGAGTATCCGGACACGTGGCTGACAGTCAGCAGGAAGAAACTCCTTAAACACGGTGCAAGCCAGATGGGGTTACTGCGCCGTCGCGTGGAGCCGCGGCTTGTGCACGGCTGCGGCCACCGCGGCCCCGTTAGCACGGGCTGCCTGTCTTGGGATGATGTCATTGCTGGCCTTAGGAAGCATTTGGCCCGTGTAGCCATGCGCTGAAACTTAAGCTCTGATTTTAAATTGCCCCATGCTTTGGCCTGGCAAAACACAGTTTTTAATTTTTACAAAGAAAAAATACATATGCTGGAAAATTCAAAATCCTATTTAGAGAGCGTCACACTTGCATGATCTCATGGGGACAGAGCTTTATAATCCTAGTGACACCAAAGTGACTCTTTCAAGCTGGAGAGACGGTCTAAAAAGACAGGAGCAGGGTTTGCAGAGAAAGAAAGAGAAGCAGCAGGTTAGGGGTAAACAAGCCAGTCCCGGTGCTCCCGTTTCCCCCCCAGAGAAGACACGAGAGCACGCGGCCAAGTTTCCCCGCCCGACCCCGGCGCAGGCCGCAACCTGCTCCTCGATGACCACTGCCCGGGCAGAGTCCTCACAGGGTGAGGTGACACACCTGCCCAGCAAAGACCCAACACGACCCTTCTGCTCCCTCAGGGCTTATGTCTTCCAGAGGGGCAGGAATCAGCAAGCAAAGGTGGAACGGTCAGGCCCCGGGCGTGGAGCAACTTCCCACCGAGTCATCCTGAAAGGTCGGTGCTATCCGTTAGCGCAGGAGGAGGCTGAGCCCTGGGGTCCCCTGACGTGGAGCCCTCGCGAGTGCCGGAGGGGCCTGGTGTCTGGGAAGCACGTTCCTCCCACCCGTCTCCCAGCCTCCTGCACGTCTGGTTTCCTGAACCTCCGCATGGAGCTGAGGGTGGGAAGGGCCAGACGCCATGGCCCCAGCCAGACGCCTGGGTGTGTGGCCGAGCTGCGTGCACGTCCACACGGCCGAGCGCCAGGGGCAGGAGGGCCCCCTGGGGGGCTGTGGCCTAGACGTAGGAGCAGGGCGTGTGTGAGACCCCGCTGGGACCTCCAGGGCTCCGAGAGCTCCTCCCTCAAACCACGCTGCCCTGCCCTGGCTGTGGACAGTCGGCGTCTCCAGGGCCACCCCCATGCTGCCACCCCAGGGTCCAAGGTTGACTCTATGTCCCCAGTCTCAGTGCCAGCCTGGTAGGCGGGCGTGCTGGTCTGCAGCCGCCAGCTTCCTTCCCAGTGCGTAGCCACCACGGCTGGACAGTGTCCTCAAGCTCCTTCTGCAGGAGCAGGCGCCGTCCTGTGGCACCGGGGGTGGCACGTGTGACCAGGGCAGCAGCTCTGGAGGGAGGGCGTGGGCTGTGGGGGAGACCACAAACAACTGTATCTAAAGCCTTAGGGGGTGCAGTGCTCGCTCGCTGCAAGTGCAGCGCAGACGGCGCGGCCTCCGCAGACCTGGGTCCCCACCTGCCCTGCAGGGCCGGGAGCTGCTGCCTGGGCAGCCACGTGACCCAGTGCCGCGCCACACTGAGCGTCTGCACTGGGGCGTCGCTGTGCCTGGAGGGCGATCGCTCCACGGCGAAGGAGACCCCTTGCTGAGGGGCGTCCTCGTGGGGCCCTGGGCATGTGACCCTCTCCGTTTGCGGCTGTGCCACATAAAGACCTGCCCTGCAAGTCTGTGCATCAAGGCCACGGGGCAGAGCGCGGCTGGACTCGCATCAGAAACAGTGTTTCAACTTCAGGTGAAATTGAACGTCCTGAACTCTTAAAACTCAAAGGGTAGAGTCGCTCAGGCATCACTGAGTTAACACCAAGAAGAACAAAGGAAACCCTGCTCTCCAAAGCCTTCCTTTCCCCCGAACTTCATGATAGAAATGTTTTCAGTGGCGTTTTGGTGGGCCCTGTGCCCTGCCCGGGCCGTGGGAGCGGACGCAGCCCCTCTCCCGGGCGCCGGGCGCAGCCTCGGGCCTCCACGGAGGGTGACGGGCGCGAGGCTGCCGGTTCTTCCGCGGAGTCAGAGGCCTGAGCCCTAGAGGTGTGTCCCGAGCACACCACGCGTGAAGACATGGCCGTCACCTGCCGCCGTGGACGCGGCTTCCGTTCCCAGGGCAAGTGTGCCTTGATTAGTGGCCACTGGGTGCGTCCCTGCGGCTGCTCCCATGCCCGCTGCCTGGGGTCTCCGGAGATGCAGCTCCCACCTCCGCCTCTTCCCTGCCCAGGAGTCTCGAGCTCAGGTCAAAGCAAAGGCAGCGCGGCCACGCACGGCAGAGCGCGGGCTGACCGCTGGGAGAACCATAAACCTCGCAGTGTGAGGACCGACGGAGCAGTGAATTAATTAATCATCATTTTATGCCTCATCAAGCACTTTGCCGAAGCTCTCAACAGGGGCCGCGGGTGAGCCAATGGGAAGCAGACTGTTTTGTTTAGCCGGGTGAGCCTTCCATAAACAGGGGCGGCTTTGACAAGCTAATAAATATGTCATTCGTCTCTGCCGCTGGCAGCAGCTCCGCCCCACCTGCAAAGTGGTGGGATCCTGCCCGGCCTGGTGGGCAGCGAGCGACGGCAGAGCCAGGCCCTCGGAGGGGCGCTCGGGAAGCTCCCCAAAATCCCTTCAAGCTTCACAGGAGAAACGCCACACTCCTCACTCACCAGCTCCCCCGCCGTGTCCCCCCAGGGGCAGAACGTCCTGACAGCCATCCTTCCAGTCCAGCCCGCACCATCCGTGGTCTGCACGGCCTCTTTTCCCTCCTGAAGTCCCTCGACATGGGGACGGATGCTCATATTAATATCGTAAGGATGTCCAAGCAGACATCGGTCCAGTGGTAGACGTCCAATTTCAAGGCTTTGCCTCTCCTCTGAAATGCATCCCAGCAGCTCCTTAGGAAAAAGTTTCAAGGTAACCTCGATCCGTCCCCACTGGAAAAAAACCCAGCAGTGTGGAAACCACCAACTTTTAGGAAACTGGGTTGTGCAAAGCTAAAGAAAACTTGGTATTTGGGTGATAATGCCTGTGACCTTTTCATGTTTTGCGTCATGTCTTTAAAGCAAAATGCAAAATCCAGTACTGTCGGGGCAGATCTAGCAGCACCAAAAAAATACAAACGCGAGTTCCTCATGGATCTCTCATTTGTCAGTGAATTTTAACCTGTCCTTTATGTGGGTTTAACATGCCTCGGATGTAGTTTGATGAACACTCGTGTCAGACACGGATTCGGAGTTTCTCCCCTGCAATAACACAGGGACGGCAGGTCCCACAGGAAGCGGCTTCATTCCAGGGTCATTTGTTTCCAAGATAAAGAAAACCTGGACAACCACAAAACCACGGTGAAAACAGCACTTCACGCCTCCTCTGCTCTTGGAGTCCAATCTTTTAAATGTCACTTTAAAGGACCTAACGGGCCGTGTTGCTTACATTTTCTATACGTTTATTTATTTTTTATTTCTTTTATTTCGTGCATTCTCTATAGGAGTAATATTGCCCAAAAGGGGGCAAAAAATGGTTCTTATGGGACAAAAGGAGCCTTACTCTTTTATATAGAAAACTCATAAACACAATGTATAGAATACATCAGTAGACAGCTTGTAGGCCTATAATATTAAAATCTGGCTGGGCATGGGCCCACTTGTAGTCCCAGCTCCTCTGGAGGCCAAGGCAGGAGGATAGCTTGAGCCCATGAGTTGGAGGCTGCAGTGAGCTATGATGATGCCACTGCACTCCAGCCTGGGTGACAGAGCACAGAGGGAGACCCTGTCTCTAAAAATAAAATAAAATAAAATAAATCTCTGTGGGTAGCAATTAGGGGGAAAGTCTAAAAATGAAAAAGAAGCTTGAGAAACACTGTTGGATTCGATTTGTTAAATTATGAACCAAGTGTGATTGACCCTCCCGTCGTAACGGCTCTCACACACTTCCTGTGTGTCCGTTTACACACACACGCTGCCTGGCTGTGTCGCTGCCGTGTTGCTTGCTGAAACATCCCTCAGATGCCAAGCTCTTCATACGTGACATGTCACCGCTACGTGATGTGGCTAACGTGTCCACGTGCAGCCTTCCCGGCCACTGTGTTTGGTAGGAACGTTTCCACTTCCGCTTTGATACTGTCTGATTCCAGTGGTGCACACTGACCCACATTTTTATTTTCAGTCTTCTCTCATCATTTGATTTTGATGAGTTTTTCTGCAAAAAAAAAAAAAAAAACAGAGCTGGACTTTATTTTACAATCCAGCCCACCACACCCAACTTTCATGTGGACAGTCAGCCCACGGCAGGTAGCTCGATGCCCTGACACCTGACGGGCAGGTCCCCCTGCACCTGTGTCTCTTATTCACCGCGGCTTTGCTGCGCCTTTCCCCCTTTTTATTCTGCGGTCTGGGGAGACACCTGCCCACGCTGCTGTGGTCCGTGACAATTAGCCTGAGGCACAGCCCAGTTAAGGAGCTGCGCCCACCCCACATGCATTCGCCCTCTGCCCTCCGCCCTCCTAAATTGATCATGTAGAAAGGGTCACATCCCAAATCCCTCCATCTCCCGCATTCCTGGGTTTTTCCAAAGCACTTAAACACTTGATTCCATCCCGGAGTTGCCTGTGGGTTTGTAGAACAAACCAGAGAGTGAGATCCATGCTCTTTCCACACCTCGTCCTCACGTCCTCTCTTGAGATTTCCCACCCGCTCGTCATCTGGCCGATGGCTCCTGACTCCCTTCCCCACACAGCAGAGAGGATGACGTTCCCTCCGCATCATCCAGTGTCCAGAAGCATTCCATGTGGCCGAGGATGCAGAGTGCTCATCCCACCACCCCCCTGCCATGTGGCTCCGATGTTCCTTCCCTCGGAGTGACCTTCGCTTTCTGCCTTGAAACTGCCACAGCCTTTGGGGGATGTGACGGAACGAGAGTGACTGAACTTTAAAATTTACCCTCCCTGTGACCTAGCATTCCCATCTGGGGAAACTTGCTTTATATAAAGTCACAAGTCTGCAATGATATATATCTTGTTAAAATTAACTTGAAATTAGTTTAATTTATTAAAATGAATAAATTTCTAGTTTAAAATTAACTCAGATATTGACCAATAATGGCATATAGATGCTGTTGATATAATATATAGTTCAGCCTTGTTAGAAAGAATATTAAATCTCTACGCATTGGTATGTGGCGTGGCCACGACAGGTTTTGTGTGGGGAGGGAGGAGCTTCACTGTCACCGTGTGCAGGTCACGGGAGGACGACGGCTGTGCGGCTGTCTGTGGCGCACTGAGCTGGTGGGCGGGGAGGGAAGGACATGGACCCGGGGCTGCTGATGGGGCGAGCAGGGCTGGGTGTTTTCTCTGCATACTGGCGGGCAGTCCCTTTGCTGCAATAAACATCTAATTGTGTAATTTAAAAAATAAAGTGAAAGTAATCAAGACGCAAATAAAGTTCATTTTAATCAAGTGATTCAGCATCTGAAAACAACACAATTAAGTAGGAAGAGTCACAGCTTGTCCTGCAGGATGACTTGCACCTGGCTCCTAACTACCTGGCCAGCCTGGTCCCCAAGCCCGTCCTGGGCTCCTTTCTCCAGATTTTGCTCACGTGACCACAAGTACTTGGCAAAACTGTCCACATAACTGTCCAGCGCCTCGCCTGAACGTTGCTTCATCTCACCGTCTCCTAAGCCCGTGTTAGCACGCTGGCCCGACTGGGCACCCTCGGAGTATTTAGAGGAATCTTCGTTCACCACTTGGTCGTCAGTTCAGCCCAGACTGTCCTGTGTCCCCTGTGAGATACAGGCAGCTACCCACAGACCGTATGTGACGTATGTTTGTGTGTCGAGCACCTCCCTTTCTGATGGCGTTGAGTTTGTGAGGACAAGAACTGTATTTTTAAAATATCATAGCCATAGTGATACATCATAGATAAAGGAACCAATGGATTGATCGATTGGTCGTTAGTTGCTGATGTGCTAGAACCTAGACCAGAGAGCAGGGTCTGCATTACAGGTGTTCCTCCTGCAGGGCTTTCTTGGATCATTATTCCTGCATCGCTGGGTGGATTCAACAGCCGTAGCACCACCAACTCCTCTTCCCTGTGTTTCCAGCTCCAGAACACGCGTGGGAGCAAGTCAAACAGGCACATTCACGCACAAGGAGCAGCTATCCTCACACTAAAACCATAGGTGGATGTAGAAATAGATTGATAGATGGATGGATAGATTCAGCTTCTAAGACATTTTTAATTGCACAGAGAAACATAACTGCAATTTGAGTAAGCTGTTCCCAAATAATACTAAATATCTGCTTCACATTACTTAGCCTGTAGCCAAAATACAAAATGGGTCAATGTCTTTTTCTTCTTTGTAACTTAGAAAAATTACATTAATCTCTTGAACTTAAAAATCTAGAAAAGAGAATAAATCAGCAGTATGTAAACAAACTAGCAAACAACCAACCACAAACCAGAAATAACAATTTCTCTAAATAAAATTCTTTGTAACCTGCAAGGAGCACTTGGTTTCAGAGGCCGAGGGACGATCCACTTGGCTCTAAGTGACCTGCCGGGTCAACACGTCCTTCCACGGCGCGACTTTCCGGCACGTGACTTCATGCGTGACTTCTGCCTCTGATGGCTACAGTGTCGTAAGCACTTCCTTTCCATGAAGAGGGCACGGGGGTTTATCTTCTGAGGCTTTTTACCGTATATGGGAATGAAGTCTGGGGCCAGCAACAGGCTTTCCTCGCGCACCCCCCGGCAGTGCTCACACCGCAGCCGGGACTGCAGAACAGACGTGTGTGTGTGTGTGTGTGTGTGTGTGTGTGTGTTTGTGTGTGTGTGTGTGTGTGTGTTTGGGCTGCCACAGATCGCCAGAGCCTGTCTTGGTGTGGACGTCTCCAGACCGGGAATCTGCTGGTCACTTGCCCGGAGCGCTGACGGCTGGTGCTGTCGTGTACATGGCCGCTCTTTGCATCTCTAACTGTTTTATTTTATCCACGGTGTTTTGACGCCTGCCCCTGTGCTGCTTCTGCATCCTTCCCTGGGCAAGCCCCGGCCCCAGGTCGGGCTAGCGTGTTCCACTCTCCACGAACACCAAGTTTATTTTATCATCATTTTACTTCCATTGCACCTTTCTCTGCTCTCCTAGAGACACTCTCACATGTGTGCTCTGGAACCTAATTTAATTTTTTATGGTGTAAATTCCGTGTCTAGTTTCCTAAAGCACAGGAGGTATCTTTCCTATCAAAATTGTACTTTTTAGTATTTTTAACTCATCCGCTTCTTTTAATGCCAGTTGTAAGCATGCTCCCCGCCCCGCGTGTGCTCCTGATCCTTCACCACCCGCATTCCCTGCAGAACCCTGTCCCCTTGCCTGGCCGGGCGGTGCTCACACTCCGCCAAGAATCCCCAAGGGCAAGCCAAGATTTCCTCCGATTCCCGTCACAGGTCATTCTCTGTCCCCCTCCCTGTGCGGTTGTTGCAGCCACCCCCACCCCGTCCACCTGTTCGCTCCGGTTCTCCACGCGGTCTGTGGCCCGAGTGGGAGGAGGATCAGCCACGGGGTGCAGAGGACTAAATTTTGGCCTGAGAAGGGGATGGCTACTGTGCTTTCGGTTTGGTTGTGGGTGGGTCCCGCGCGACTCCGTGGTGCCGTTCCCCTGGGAACCAGTGAGTCCTCTTTCTGGTACCTGCCCGGGAGCTCCTAGCCCAGAGTTACTCAACAGAGAACAAATAAAATATCTCTTTGCCTTTCAGAGCCCTGTATTTGTTGTAGATGGAGACAGGAAGATATTGAAATGCTTAAATTGGCTGTAGCTGGAGTTTCTCCAAGAGCTGCTATAAGTTTTCTCCCTTTTCTGTGTCTCCAATAATGCTTTAATGGAAAGTCGTGGAGGGGTGAACCGATCTAATTGAGTCCTGGTCTCCCCCCCAGACTGGCTGGTAATACTTCTTTGCCACTCACACGGAGTTGGTTTCCAAAACTGAGACCACTTGCAGGAGAGACCACAGCTTGCTTTAGGCCACCGGCCCGCGGACACCTGTGATGCCACCTGGCCCTGGGCGAGGACTCGCTGCGCCGTTGGAGTCCCTCACCTGGCTCGGACTTTTCTTCTTGCGTCCGGCTGTGCACACCTGTCACCCAGCCTCCAATCTCATCCTCTCGCAGAATAAGAGACAGGGAAATAAAAAGAACCGCTGATACAGTTGGATTTTGTCCCCCAAATCTCACGTTGCAATGTGATCCCGTGCTAGAGGCGGGTCCCTCAGGACGGGCTGGGTGCGGTTCCCGGTGCCTGTGGGATGGAGAACCTGGACCCGCCCTCCTCTCCCTCGCTCCTCTGTCCCCATGAGACACACCTGCTCCCCTCCGCCTTCCACCATGAATGGAAGCTTCTGGAAGCCCTCACCAGAAGCAGATGCTGGCGCCATGCTTCTGGTACAGCCTGGGGAAGCCTGAGCCAAATAAACCTCATTTCTTCATAAATTGCCCAGCCCCAGGTGTTCCCTCCCAGCAGCACCAGCTCAGTGAGCTCACTTTTCCTTCCTTTTCTGTTTTCCCTCCTCTCACATTCATGCTCCCTCCTGGGACCACCCTCCTCACCCCGGACCACTGAGATGCCACGAGGGGCCGACAGAAGGGGTCCCACCCGCTCCTCTCCCGTGTCCCACCCAACAGTCGCTGTGGCGCAACCTCGGAGAGCTCTCAGCATCCACTCCCTGGCTGCGGGGTTTCCGCTGAGACACAGACACTGGTGACCGTGACAAAGACCAGCCCGTCCCCAACTCTGACAGGGCTCAACAATGTCACCTGCAGTTTCCATAAACCAGTGGTGTCAGTTAGGATAAAAGGAGGGATTCACGTAAATATCTTTTAAATCGAATCAAACATTGCTCAAACATCAACTGTCTCTGTGTTCTCCTTGGTTTTACAACCACCCCATGATTAGATCTCAGATAAACACCAAAAATGCCTCCCTTTGTGTCAAAGGACCCGTCCTGCCAAGGTGCCTGAGCCCCACGGTGGCCGGCAGAGCACGGCGTCTGGACACAGGCTCAACCTGTCGGACCAAGTGCCCAGGATGCCCCGTCCTGCTTTTACTCCAGGGGGGACAAACCCTGTCCCTGCCCACCACTGTGTGGTGCTGGGCTGTCCCCCCCACCACTGTGGGGTGCTGGCCTGTCTCCCCAACCACTGTGTGGAACTGGGCTGTCCCCCCAACCACTGTGGGGAGCTTGTCTGTGCCCCCCCCGCTGCGTGGAACTGGGCTGTCCCCCCACCGCTGTGGGGTGCTGGGCTGTCCCCCCACCGCTGTGGGGAGCTGGGCTGTCCCCCCACCGCTGTGGGGTGCTGGGCTGTCCCCCCGCTGTGGGGAGCTGGGCTGTCCCCCCACTGCTGTGGGGTGCTGGGCTGTCCCCCCGCTGTGGGGTGCTGGGCTGACTGTGCTCATGGATGGACCAGGAAAAACTCTCACATATTTTAATTGCAGGATTTAAGTGATAGTTAATGCGAATCTGTTATCCTGTTAGTTATCTGGGGTATCAGATTAATAGAATATGATAAGTAATTTGTGTTTTAAGGGTTTAGAAATCTACTGTGGACACGTGGTGTGATTAGATCCATATTTTATTCAAATTTGTACAAAGGTGAACCAAGTATGGACAAAAATAATTTGTAGACCATGTTTCCAACACAAAAACCAAGAGATTGAAACGAGAATGTTGACAATGAGCTCCTCAACTGTCCTTGTGATCGTGTCTGTAAGTGACTTTAGACACCGCGGTTGGGGGCAGAGAGGAGGGCAGGGTGCCTCAGGGCAGGCGGCTGAGGAACGGTGGCATAGGGACTGGACTTCTGGTTTCAGTGGCAAATGACATCACTGAGAACCAGGTGACTTCAGGGAATTAATTGCTCCATTGTTCCAGAGATGACTGCTCCTGTTTACCAAACCCCGAGGCCCTTTCAGTTATACCAGGTAATTTTTAAAAGATGAAACCGACTTCTACCTGTACAAATTGAGAGGGAGTGTTCCCGCCTTTGCTCAGTAGTTCAAGCCACTTGGTTGGAGAATCTCCCTTCAAACGTGATTCCTTTATCGTAAGTGAAGACACTCCCTCTACAGCCAGGTGAAAGGACGAGGCAACAGAGCTTTGCTTCAGTTTTCTGGACACAGTGAGAAAAACCTCCTGTAAACAAAGTTTTAAAAGAGGAACTAAACAGACAGCCAATGTATCAGGGGACACATTCGGGAAAGCAGCATGTCTGGGGACAAAGTTCGGAGGTGGTCCCCGGACACCTGTGGTTTGTAGAGAGAGACAATGACGTCCCGGGTGGCTTGAAAATCTGCGCTGAGACCTGTGTGTTCTTCCTGGGATCCAGCTAAGAGCTTGATCTTAACAGGCCAGAGGAGGCCAGCGAAGACCCCCGTGCCCGCAGGAAGTCACAGTGCTGCTATTTCCGGCAGTCCCACCGGCGGCAGCCTCCCTTGTGAGCACCTACAGAAATAAAAATTGCAATACTGGCCTTCTGAGGCGTTGGAGGCATTGGCTAATAAATTGCTGTTAACAGATGTCACACAAAGGCACCGAGCGTCAATGGGCTGGCTTGGATTTCTGGCCGGGGACGGTTTCACTGTGCCGCAGAGCTCGGCAGATGGGAATCTATGCAAACAAGACCCGTCAGAGGCGTCGGCAACGGCTGTGCCAACTGCAACCCACGGCTTCACCAGCCTTCCCGGGGGCATCGTCACCCCGACGGCCTTCGGGAATTTTCCCACCCCTGAGCCTCTGACTCATTTCCTCCCAGAAGTTTGTGCGTCGATGTGAGATCAACGTCAGCTCCACAGTGCGGAGGAGCAGCGACTTCCAGGCTTCAGCGCTGGCCTGAGCACTCATCTGACAGGCATTTCAGCTGATCTCCCAAGGAGCAAAGTGACTTACGCCGGTGCCCTGAGAAGGACAGAGAAAGAAGCTGCTGGAAAGTACTGGAAGAATAGCAGCACCTTAGAAATTCAAATCCCAGTCCTGTTGCAGATTCGTCAGCCATCCCCAGTTAGCAGTGTCAGGTCCCCATGGTACAGATGGGGACACAGGAGTTAAAGGTGATGGGGACACTTACTGTCCCCCCATGTGCGACCCACCAAATACAGTCATCAAACCTCCCCGCCAGGCAGGGCCATCAGCTCAGCGTCCTGCCGTGTTGACCTGGGAGGATACCATGCTAGGAAAATGTCTGGCAGCTGACTTCAGTTCGTTGTTGTTGCCACTGCTGATGCATTTAATTTTCCTACAAAGCATGGGAAATGCCACTGAGCTCTGTCAGGGACACCGCGTACGGGGCTGGCACCACAGCAGAAGGGCCCGGGGTCGAGGCGGCCAGGCAGACCCTTCAGGTGGGTGACTCCCAGGAGTGACGCCAATGCCGTCGGAGAGTGGAGGGTCGTCTGTCCCGTCTCTCTGTTCCTGACCAGGCCTCCACCCCACCCCACTGGGGCCCTCCCCAGGGAGACCAGAGGATGGAGCCCCCGGTGTGGAGCAGATGTCCGGGAGGGGGCAGGGACCCCACATCCATGGCAGAGCAGGGAGACAGAAGCCAACCGGGCTGTGCCCGAAGTCCACAGGGACGGGCGACTCGGAAGTGGCCCTGCTGCCAGTCTGTTAGGGTGGCTCTGTCCACTGAGATCAAAGCCCAAATTACTGCCACCATCCCGTCGTCACACGCACAGGCCCAGTGTGCGAGCCTGGCAGGATGGCGGCGTGCCTGGGACAGCTCGAAGGACCAGCGGGAGAAATGGGGCCTGACCGCACATGGGACTTGGTGTGGCTTCTCCACTCTGCCCAGGAAGCAGGAGGGTGTGACCCAGGGACCCCTCCCTGGCGCGTCTGGTGTGTGCTGCAGCCTCTTCCTCCTGGGGGGGGGGCATCAGGGGGTGGGGGGGCCTTGCCTGTCCCGTCCCAGCAGGCGGGCGGCTCAGGGGAAACCCGTGGTTTTAGGCCTGTCCTCCCCTGCACACACAGCTGCTGCCCTCTGTCCCAGCAAGGCTCACCCAGAAGGGTCTGGAATGCCACATGGCGGGGCCCTTAGTGTGTCCCTGAAAGCCAAATCTACTTGTGCTGTGTTTATCCTGAACTATTGCAGAGTTCTGGGAATGGTCCTTAAATTTTCCAGTAGAAAGGAAACAACTATCACTTTTGAGAATTTAGTAACACTGACTCACTGTTCTAGATGTTTCTACACAGGGTTTTTCATATCATGCCCCACAGCCCTGGAGGGGTGTCCTGTCTTTCCACTTTGGAGGTGAGAGAGGGGAGCGGCAGAGAGATGGGTGCCCCAGGGGCTCCCCAGTGGAGGGAGTGTCCCCCAATCTCGGTCTCACGGCCCAGGGCTCCCCGACAGGGCTCCATGGTGGACACGACCCCAGGGCTCTGTGGTGGCCCCAAGCTCACCGGGACACTAGCCAAGACCCCAGAGCAATGAGTGCCCCGATCTGGGCTGTGACAAAGACACTGCCCCTCCAGACTCCAGCGAGTGGGGTGCTTGACGTGGAACGACTCACATGGAGGACAGATGGAAGGAAACAAAACGAACTGATTTACTGGGCTGAAGTTCCATTTCCCTTTGCTTCATTGATTTTGTACTTGTTATAATTACGGAAAATTCTTTTAAACAGCCCATAAAAAGACGCTGTTTCCTCTGAGTGGGAATACGGTCCTGTTTGGAGCCGGTGGTGCCGGGCCGCCCTGGGAGGGGCTGGCGGGAGCCCCTCCCCAGACACGCAGCCCTGGTGTCCCCCACGCCGGGGGACCGACCTTCCCCGGTCACCCCCAGACTCGCAGACTCCACAGCCCTGTGCTGAGCACAGCGTCTTAGAGGTGTAGCCGTGGCTTAATGATGAGAAGAAAAGGCAGGCACCGAACACAGTCACACGGCCGTCCTCGGCGTGAGCGGCGCAGCCGACAGCCCAGAATGAAAGCAGATACGCGACTCTCGACAGTCTGTGCACACAGAGCACGCTCATGAGGATTCTTACAAGCAGGGACAGCAGATTACATCTTTCCAATAAACCGAGTTTCATCTCCAAACTGCCACACAGCACGACACAGCCACCCCTCTCTAATAACGGGGCTAATGAGGAGGCTTCGGGGTTGCGGGGGTCGGGAGGGGGCCATCGGGGGGCACAGGTCAGAGCCGAGGGTGCGCTCCGAGCTGAGACAGCTGGTTTGATCTAATCTGCTATCCCGGCGTGTTTTCAGGAACACTAAATTGAACCCAGATTTTACAGGATGAGAAACGCATCCAGCAATTAACTGAGTGGTCTGGCGTTGGGTGTGCCTTGGGCGGCCCCTTCCTCTCTCTTTTCTGGAAATATTAGCCCTGCATGTTGATCTCCCCCGTTAGACTGGCTGGGGTGGCTGCAGCTGGGACTTTAGCGCCCAGAGTGGAGCCTCCGTGGGCTTCGCCCCAGTGATCCAAGAGCTGCCAAGGACTGGGTTGTCAGAATTAATTGTTGTCTCGAATGTTATTAGTGAAAACACTAAGTCTGCTCTTAGGGTAAAGTTCCTCCTTAATGAACTGCAGTTCTTGCCCAAACCCCCGCCCGGAGGCGGTTCTCAGCTGTGTGATAGCATCAGCCCAGGTGCGGCAGCAGCCTTTAAAAATCGTAAATCTTAACCTGTCACTGAAGGGAGGGGAGAAAAAAGGTTAAACAGGTTTGTGGAAGAGGCTTTCCCAGGTGTTATTTTGCAAGAAGAAGGCTAATTGATGGTTCTGCCGTAATAGTTCCCACCGATAAGCATCTTGTAAACACTCCCTTCTCTCCAGCCAGTGTTCTGGGCTGTCCCAGGGGTGCAGCACCCCTGCACTGAGCTGTCCCCCGCACGCACGCACGCAGGGAGAGCACCCCCGGATCTCCTGACGAGCTCGAAGTGCCCGGCGCCAGATCCGATGGGACTCCAGGTAAAGCGGCATCCACACTGAAAGCAGAAATCTAAGTCCCCGAAATTAGGAAAAGCATCCGTCTCCCGTTCTGTCCTCCAAGGTCACACCCAGGGCAAGCAACCCTCCTGGAAACAACCGGTCTATTAAGCAACAACCTGCAGGAGCCTGATTTACTCTCAGGACATTTCATCTCTCCTCATCCCAAGTTTTCTTCTAAAAGGGCTTAAGATCTGTCCCTTTTCGATTTTAAGGCGAATAATTCCTTTTTCAAGACGTAAAAGGGAAGGAAAGCTTCCCCATGGCCACCCCCCGGAAGCAGAGAAAAGCATTTCGCTCGCGGCCTCTCATCTCAGCCACAGCCTCCCGCACACGGCCCTGGGCCGCCTGGACCACGCATGTAATTGGATTCCGGGCGAAGGGTGGGAGAGGAGCGATAAAGCTGGTGAGAATCTTCACACAAAAGCACACAGCCCATTTCCATTTCCACGGGCTTCACAGGAAGGAACACAGAGCCAGTGGAGTTTTTCTAATTTTTGCCGTCATTGAAAAATTAGCATTTGCCCAAGTAAAGATCACTGTGCTCACGGCTGTGATATGGTCCGTAACCTAGAAGGGGTCGGGAGAGGAGAAAAAATAAAAAATAAAGACGGTAATAACATTTTCATTTTCGCCTTTGTATTTTTGTAACCCGGTTTTAACTGCATTTAACTGCATTTGCTTGGGGATTTTGCCCTTATGAAAATAGTATCATGTGTGACATTCAGGCTTCCATAAAAAATGATTAAAACCACAGTGTCTTTGATGATATGTATTTGGAATCTATAAATAACACCAATATAAATAGATCCCGAAGCAACAATGGGCAGAAACGCATCATGCCAGAGTCCATCCACCGCTCGGCTAAACTGCCTGTCTGTTTTAGGGTTTGGAAATTAAGGAGCCAATAACTGCCTGGCTCGGTGGGACAGTAAGAGCCAGCCCTGGCGTTGGCTATGGTTGCACACCTTAGCCAGAAAGATCTCCCGTCCTCTTGAGAGGTCGCAGGACCGTCCTGGCCAAGCCTGGCTCCCAGATG
The DNA here is from genome assembly GCF_020740605.2 of Lemur catta. Classification (NCBI taxonomy): domain Eukaryota; kingdom Metazoa; phylum Chordata; class Mammalia; order Primates; family Lemuridae; genus Lemur; species Lemur catta. The sequence goes on from NC_059139.1 coordinate 1,547,808, forward strand.
TGGGGACAACAGCACCGCTCCAGCTTTGTAGTGAGCAAGAAAACATGTTGAGGTCCCGAGTCCTGCGGCTGTCACCGTCTCTCCCACTCGCCTCTGGAACTCGTTACCCATCTACCACGTGGGGCTCGCGTGTCTGCTCATTTCATACGTGAGGGACCCTCCTGAAAAGCTGTGATTAGAAGTTCTAATATTTTTTTAAGAGTGGAACCTTGTCTTCGTGTTACTCTCATTTCCTTGGGAGCAGAGTGGCCGTTTTCACAAAATCTGCCGGTTTGGAATGATCTCTAACGGCGGGTTTGCAGGGAGAGCCGGGTGACTGGCGGGTTCATCCGAGAGGCTGGGCCTTGTGGGGTGGCGATGGGGACCATGTCCCGAGTGTGGTTTTCACTTGAATAAATAAATGGTTTGTGAACTTTTTTTTTTTTCAATAAATTTAGGCCCAAAGTGATGTTGGGGCTTCTTATTGCTTCGACCTGTTTTATGAACGTATCTGTGTTCGGGAGCCTGTGAAAGTAACGAGCCCATTTACAAGCTCTGTTACAGCAGGGGCACCTGGGCCGGCCCTGCCGCTCGGAGAACACCCAGGCCCGGCGCTTCCTGGCAGGGGAGGCTCGTATTTGTGTGTCTCTGTCCAAAGCCAGCACCCGGGAAAGACCGGGCCAGGCGTCCTCCGTCCGCCACCTTGACCTGGGCTCTGGGCCCCCCACCGACCACAGGGAGAGTGGCCGTGACGTGGCCTGGATCTGCCAGGCCCTGCGTGCCCCTCCCAGGGCCGGTGCAATGTGTGTCGTTCCCTATTTTATTCGATGGACTTGCCTTTTATTAGCTTTAATGAAGTTAGCGTCAGGCAAAACTTTATGTTGTTACGGTAACTGGAATCATTTGGTGTCCAAATACAAGTATATATAACCAAAACAATGCTATTAAATTCTAAAATTAACATTAATGGTAACTTACAAGGAGTAATAAGTTGAGACCATTTATAAGACAGTCCCCACTGAGGAAAGTAGTTTCTCAGGGGCACAGTGTGGCTGTCTGTGGCGCGTCCCGAGACGGGGCGACTCCAGGCAGAGGAGCAGCTCCCTGTCAGTAGGCCCAGCAGAAATGCTGCATTGGGGAGTTTGTCTGTCCGTGCCCTGCGAGCATGGAGGCGGGTTCCAGGCGCTGCAGGGGACACGCAGACCCTCACGCCTCCCGTCTCCTGCCCGGATAGCGGGCCCCACTGCAGGCTCCCACGCTTCCGCCTTGTTTTCATGGAGGGTTTGTTCTTGGGGGCTCCACAGAGCCCCTTTAATTCACCCTCAGTGGGGTCTCCCGTTGCTACACAGCTCCTGACCCTGAGCCCTAAATTTGGTGAGCACGCACAGGTACCCGCCAACACCCGCACGCTTCCTGAACCGAGGGGGCCAGGACGTGCAGACTTTTTCCTAACAATAAATAATAAACGCAACTGTCAAATCTTCATTATAATGATCTCCAGAAGCTGGGAGATGGCAACCCAGTCCCGTGGGTTTTGCGTGTGTTCCTCACACCTGTCTACCTGGCTCCCTCCTGCCCTCCTCCCCCTCCTCTCTCTCTGTCTCTGTCTGTCTCTGTCTCTGTCTCTCCTTTTCTTTCTCTCTCCCCCTTCCCAGATGAGAATGGTTTGGATGATCTGGCCAAGGCACCTCCCGAGCTGTCCCTCTGCCTGTCGCTGCATCTGGTGCTGCCAACCTCGGCAGGCCAAACACCACGGCCCGGACAAATGAATTCCCCAAAGAAGCCACAAAACTTGATGCTATTTTGCATAGTTTCTAATATGCGTAAGTCAAAGTAGCATCCAAAAATGGAACAAAAGAGCAGCAGAATCCTTGATTTGATAACTTTACTATAGCCAAAATATTTACATTAAAAACAGATCCTTTGGTCACTTTAACAAAGTCAGACCCCCTGAACATTTATTTTAATGGTCTAGGCATGCATAAATTTCTTCCAGTTGGCTAGTGACCAGAAATTGTTGGTAAGTGCGGCCAATCCCACCCCAACTGCCAAGGAAACCCAAGGCTTTTGCATTCCAAGGCTGAACCACTCAACCACCGGGAGCGTGAGCTGGCCAGGTGGGCAGGCCCTGAGCACCTGCTTCCCCAGGTGGGTGGCCTGCCCAGAGCCAAGGCACCCTGAAGCTCGGATTCTGTTATTCAAATATCAGTGAGCAAGGGGGACTTGATGGGCCTTTTCAGGCAGGAACTCAAGGAAAACACAACTTCGCAAAATATTACTCAGTCTCTTTTGTTACTTAATTTTCACCAAAAATTACTGTGAACATAGGAAATGGTTGAATATATTTGTGAGTTAAAAAGTTTTAAACTTGCCACTTACTAAATACTTACTCCAATTTGATCATCAAATGGCCAAAGGAGGCCCCTGTGTGTGCAAGTGTGTTTCCCTTTCTTGCGACCGTCTACGCAGAGCACGTTTGCAGGAGAGAAGAATGTTTTAACTGACTAACCACACTGTGCAAACCCCAGACAGAGTGCGTTTCGTTCCATCTGTGGAGATTTAAAGACAAAACCACCACCGGCACCGTTTCCGCTATGTTTGTATCTCACTCTCAATTGCAGGGGCTGGGCTAGGGGGGAGATCAGCGAAAGGCCCACAGTTTTTATGGGAAGAACTTCGCTACCGTGGGTTGCAGTGGGCACCCTGTGCCTCTTGGCAAACCAGGCTTGCTGGGGACCCCCACGTCTGGAAACCCGCTGCGCTGGCCCCGGGGGAGAGGAGGAGAGAGACTCGCTGGGGAGGGACCAGGAGGAGAAGGCTGCGCGGGGCCGTGGCCTCCGTCATCGTGAAGTTTATCAGCCTAGAAAGTCTGAAAACGCCTCTGCTCAGGCACAAGAAAGCAAAACCGTCGGCTTGCGCGGTTTATAAGGTCTTCACCAGCAACACGCACAGATGCACGGTCAGCACGTTTCCTTCGATGAAAAATTACTAAATTTGTTTATTAAATTTTATTTCCTTCAAAGTTTGGTTTTCATCCTTTTGCCCCCATCGTGTTCAGGAAATCCGGAGAAGAGGGAAATCATAGGTAGCCGTCGAAGACACAGACGCAGAGCACGGCCTAGTGTTTCAGAAATTGTGCTTTCGTGAAAGGACACTTTTGTTCTCAGTTTGACTTATGAGGGGGGTTAATTTTCGGAAAAATATAATGTTAAATGTGTTTTCTTTTTGGTGAAATCTGCATGGCTTTAAGTCATTTAGAGACACGGGCTGTGTTCTTGAAAGGACTGGACAAACAGATTTGTTTCCCCAGACACCACGGCACACGGAAATCTCGCTTCGAGGACGGACGGTTCCCTCTCCACCCGGCGCCTGCCCGCTCTGCCTGAGAAAAGACCAGTTCTTCCTTTCTTTCCGGGAGGCACCCAGTTTTCTCTGGGGGAGACCAAGTTCTCCTCCTGTGAGACTGACGCTGGATCAGACAGATGTGCTCCACCCCGGCTGGGAGAGTGCTCCCTCCTCGACCTCACATTGCCTCTGCGCAGTGAGAGCATCTCATTTAATAGAGGAAGATAAATTATAATCTGTGACTTCTGCTCAAAGTAATATTTCAACAGTTGTTCCTTTCTAATACATTTTCTTTATTTTTACAACTGTTCCCAAATCTGAAATAGTTTGCAGTGTCAGCAATGAATACGAGCTAATAGTGTTTGCCTTTTGTAGAGAAAAGGAAAAAAAAAAAAACCATAAATCAGGCATGAGAAGAAAATTAAAAACTCGTTTAATAAGCAAGAGTTAGAGAATTTCACAATATTGGGTGAGTTAATGTATAGCAGCTAAAGCCTGGGGAAATAATCTATTGAAATAGCTACATGACTTTCTCCCCAGCATTAACCATAAGATCCCAGTAATTCTGACAACTCCTTACTTTTAGTAATAGTTACTAAATTTAAAAAGCTCTTGACTTTATACATTATGAAGTGCTAGCTACGTACATTCTCATGAAAAGACATAGGTGGGCTAATTAACATCTCTGCATTTTATGAAGCTAGAACCTCCTGTGTAGACCAAACATCAGGTGAGAACAGAAAGTCCAGGAACAAAAATGTGCTAATTGGTAAAGTTAGCCGCTCACATCACTGCTTTGAGGAATGGATTTTTTCATAAATAATGTTTGGTTTATCATTTGGATAAAGATCAAATTTGACCCATTCCTCACATTACACACCAGAAAGAATTGCAAGTGGATTAAAGATCTTAATATGGAAAACAAAAGCAGGAGTATTAGAAACAGTTAAAACACAGACGGATTCCAGTCTCACATGGGAGTGGTGATAAACTTGTGATTACGGCTGAAAATTCAAAAGCAATAAAATATTGAAAAATTCAATTATAAAAATTATGTTTATGGCAAAAATAAACCACCATAAGGAAATTCGAAAGATAAATAACAAACTGAGAAAAGAAATTGATTTACATTGTAGGCAAAGAGGGTAATATTTTGATATAAAAAGTTAGTTTTTAAGAATGGGGAAGAAAAAGACCAAAAATTTATAGAAAAATAGGCAAAAGATACGATACACTCAACTTCACTCAGTGTAATTTAAAAATCATTCCAACATACTATTTCCTATATACTGGAATTGTGATAATCCCCAAAATTTGGCAACACACTCTATAAAAATGGAAACTCTCTTAATTGCTGGCCATTGGGGAGCATTTGCAAAGGATAATCCTGTAGAAATTGAATCCAAATAGCAAACATGAAATATATATTAAATATCTGAGATTCTAATCCTTAAATAAGGAAACTAACTCTTTCCTTTGCTTTTAATTCTCAGGATGTTTGTAATTTTTGTGAAGTGTTTTTCCTACCAGCATAGAACTGATTTCTGAGGTTCTAAGTGAGAGAAAATAGTCTTTTTTAAAATCAATCCTTTTTAATGTTTTATTCCATAGATCTGTCAATACACAACTTCATAGGTGCTGGAAATCTTGGCCAAATTCTGAAAGAGTTAGTCTTTTGCTGGGCCCAGCAACATGCCCAACAGAGCAAAGGCAGGCAGAAAAGTCACCCAGGAGCTCATGGGAGCAGAAGATCAGCTGTGACCCTCAGCCTCCCCAGCACCACCTCACCTGCACAGCCTCACCTGCACAGCCTCACCTGCACAGCCTCACCTGCATAGCCTTACCTACATAGCCTCACCTGGAGGTCCTCACCTGCACAGCCTCACCTGCAAGGCCTCACCTGCAGTGCCTCACCTGCAGGGCCTCACCTGTACAGCCTCACCTGTAGGGCCTCACCTGCACAGCCTCACCTGCAGGGCCTTACCTGCATAGCCTCACCTGCATGGCCTCCCCAGCACTGCCTCACCTGCACGGCCTCACCTGTAGGGCCTCACCTGCAGGGCCTCACCTACATAGCCTCACCTGCAGGGCCTCACCTGCACAGCCTCACCTGCACAGCCTCACCTGCAGGGCCTCACCTGCATTGCCTCACCTGCACAGCCTCACCTGCAGGGCCTCACCTGCACAGCCTCCCCAGCACCACCTCACCTGCACAGCCTCACCTGCAGGGCCTCACCTACATAGCCTCACCTGCAGGGCCTCACCTGCACAGCCTCACCTGCAGGGCCTCACCTGCATTGCCTCACCTGCACAGCCTCACCTGCATTGCCTCACCTGCACAGCCTCACCTGCAGGGCCTCACCTGCACAGCCTCCCCAGCACCACCTCACCTGCACAGCCTCACCTGCAGGGCCTCACCTGTATGCACGGCCTCACCTGCTGAGCAGCCCAATCCCAGTGGTGCTATTCACACGGATCATGTGAGGCTGTTATGGATTAACAATGAGCCAATTCCATCTTTCTTGTTAAAACTTAGGTTGCATTTTATCTAACTGTGAAGTCGTTTGGGGACACGAATAGATCTAGTCTGGGGAAGACTGGCTCGCTTGCGCCTGAAGAAATCGGGAGTTTACGCTTTTGTTTTCGCAGCGGTGGAGCTGACTGATGCCGTGCTCACTCTTGAGGGCGTCCGTGGCACCGCCGGGACGCGGAGACGAGCACGTCACAGCTGAGTCACAGAGTCACACTCATCACCAGAGCGACCAAACGGCAACACCCCAGCTGGAGAAGCCACGGCACCGTCAGGAGTTGAGTACATTGGTTGAGGCCGCAGCCTCGCCACTCCACAGGCAAAGCCCCCACTGCCAAACGGGCTCAGGAAGGTCCCAGCAGCTGAGCGAGCACACACAGTCCTGGCGTCACCTTGGTGCCCGCATGCTGCTCCTCCCTCCCCTCCACCGCCTCGGCCCACGGGACCCTGGCCATGCCTGGAGCTCGCCTCCCTCCGAATCCTGCCCCACCCAGCCTGTGTCACTCTTGAACCAAGCCACACACCCGCCCTAGGTGCTACCGGCTGGTGCTGGCAAACACGTTTCCTTCCATGAGAACCCGTGTCCTGGGGAGATAACTTCAGCGATGCTAATGTTATGCAGACCCCATCGTTTGCATTAAGATCACCAAATCCAGGATGGGATGACGTCATCACTTACAATAGCACGTTACTGGGGTTACCTTTGCTTTTACCCATGGCCTGGCTCCAACCCAGCTTCCCACTGTTTGCAGGACAAAGACACAGGTGAGGGGCTCGGAGGAGGGGCTGGTGACACGTGCACTTGGTGGGGCCCAGGAACCCAATCCCAGCTGCCCCCCACGGCACCCTTCCTGCTCTGTGCCCGCCTCACCTCCCAGGCCTCCTGCCCAGAGCACCAGACTGCCCTGGGCCCTTCCCCAGACCCCCCACACTCCCTCAGAGCTCCTGGGTCCTCCCTCCTGTGCCAGCAGCAGGGACTCTCCGCACCCACCGTGCCCAGCACACGGCTGGGGACAAAGCAGGTCCCCAGTGACCACCCTGAGGGACGACGGGAGAAGCCGCACTGCTGCTGTGGCTCCCAAATCCCACCTGTCCTTACACTCACTTCCTGAGACCGAGGGACCTCCATCAAATTCTTGGCCTACTAATGGCATCTTGGCATGTCCAAAAACAGAAAGGTAAAACTGGCAGTAAAATAAATAAGACATGGAAATTTCCATACCTTAAATTTAACTGCCTTTGTCCTTTTTATAAGTGTTTTTTGCAAAAATTGAGAAGGAAAGGAATGCTGGGGCTTCTATCTTATGCAATTAATGTATTCACATTGGAGTCCGGTGAGGTTTAAGGCGGGAAGTTCCATTTTAGAGAGAAGACCCCGTTTTAGAAAGAAGATCCGAGGGTGCCGGGACCCAGGCGCAGGACCCCGGCCGCCCCAGACCTGAGCGCACGCACCGAAGGTCACCCAGGTCTCCTCTCATCACCTCAGTTCCCGAGAGTGGCCCCAGATGGCCTCGCCAGCTCCAGGAAGCCCCTGAGGCCAGGCGGCGAGGGTTGCTCTTCCTCGCCTGGGTAGGAACAGGATTCCCGTGCGCGAGGCGCGTGGTCTCCGGCTCTTTACCGTGACGCTGCCCGCGGCCTGAGACCCTTGCCCGGGGAGTGGGGCTCCCGGGCCCGGGCAGCAGGTGGGGTGTGGGGGGCTCCCCCAAGCATGCGTAGAGACCCACGTTTGAAAAGGCTCCTCACAAACACCAGTCCTCCCCTCCCGCGGGCTGCCCTCATTGCCCGCCAACATCACCACCGATGTCACCGCCGGTCACACGCGAACTTCGTGCTGCAGACCACGTGGGAAAGATCTGAGTAGGGTCACAGCAATTCTCAGTGTGGATACTTTTAAAGACAGGCAACTTTGTTATTTTCAAGAATTTACAGTAATTACTATTAGGCTTAAGGCATATTAAGTAATCACAGTATTCAGATGACTTAAATTAAAAAATATGTTGTGTGATTCACCATGCCTACCACAAAGCTAAAAATGGAATGGACAAGGAAAAGGTTAGCAGTGCGTAAGTGCAGCCACCGGGTACAGTATTTTCCTGCTAACAGCTTGGCTACTTCCCTTAAAAATCAGGAAGGTTCTGAACTTTTAACTTGCTTAATTGGTAAAGAAAGGCAGGAAGCTTGGAAACCCTGGAGAAGATTCGCAACTTCCCTCTCCAGGGAGGGTTTTACAGTCGCACGAGCACAGCCGCTAACGGCCTTGTCACTGAAGGCTGACAAGTCAGCTCATCAGCGTAAGTGACGCAGCACCGGGGCACACCCGAAAAACACCCCAGCAAAGCTCACGGGATCAACCTGCTCCAGCAGCCTCAGACTTCTCGGGTTTCTCAAGGGGAACCTTCAAGGAAAGAAAGCAACTTCCCACCAGAGGCGACATCTGTCCACACGCAGAGTGAGTCGCAGCAGCAAAGAATTGCTCCTGAAATCTTGGCATCCTCCCATTGTGCTGGCACACAACCTGCCCCCCTTGCCAGAATATTCCCGGGGTCTGGATCAAGTAGAAGGGACATTCTCAGACATCCAGAGGCAGACGCCAAAGCAGAGCTGGGGAGAAGGAACCGACCCAACCCAAGCGCTGGAGGCCACAAAGACAGCGCTTCTCGAATAGCAGAGGGGCCGGCACAGCAGAATCCCAAGGAAAGCTCAATCCCTGAGAAATTCCAAAGCTGCACTTCCAGGAAATCATCGTCAAAACAATACAGAGCAGATCATTCCACAGCACATAGTAAAAGCCCACAGCGGCTGGGCACTCTGGGTGGACACAATCAGACATAGGATGTGGTCTCTATCCTCCTGGGGACTAGAGTCTGGTGGTCCTAGTGGACCCCATGAATCAACAATGATGGTCAACTCTCAGCCTCCCAGGCACATGCAAACTGAGCAAAACTGTGATGCCTTTGCAGGCTGCCTTGAGAGTCGAAAGATGTTTCTTCCTCTGCTCCTCGTGGGTGACACAAGCCAACGTTCTTCATTCCTCGCAACACTGTTCAAACTGCTGCACAGACTCTGTGGCCATAGGAAAACCTCTGGGCCCCAACCCAAGTCTGCAAGGCAGGAAAAGTGGCAGAAAGCAAGGCACTTAGTTCCCAAAGCCATGGACACCTGTGCCCTCCAGTCCCTCCCTACTCAAAGTGTGGCGTATGGATCTGTGGCATGGCAGGGTCTGGAAACTTCCTAGAGATGCCCAGGCCTCCTGAATAATCGAAACTGGCCTTTCTACTGACCTCCTGGATGATTCTTGGCTTGCTCAAGTTTGGGAAGCACGGCTCCAGTCTGCCCGGGTAAAGCCTGCTGCGCGGCACTGACAAACCTGCGCAGAGACCAGTGTTGGCACGCACATTCCCGTCCTGTGACCTCACGGCACAGAGGAGACAATGCAAATGCTTTGCGACATGTGCGGGAGGCCGCGTGTTGCCGCCTGGCAGCGTTCTGTAGGGTTGTGTGTCCGCTAAGCGCCCTAGCAGTGTGCCCCGACCACATCCCGCCCCGCGGGCACTCAGCTTGAGTCCGACTCAAATCCTGGCAGCCCTGGACCCGCCGTCTGGGTCTGTGCACAGACCGTGCACACACTGCAGCGTCACATGGAAACGCTCCCAAGACCCTGGTGTGGGGCCGCAGGGAGGGGTAACAGGTGCAGGAGGACAACTGTGCAAAAGACACCCTGCGGGTCCCCAAGACCGCGGGTCCCACCACTCCCAGGACCCGGCAGCCTGTGGAACTTACAGCTACCACTGATCACAGGCAAAGGATGAAAACAAAGTCAGCAAAGGGACAAGGCACAGGAAGCAGAGTCCAGGGACATCAAGTGTGAGCTCCCACGATGTCCTCGCAGGGGGCCACACGGGACATGCTAAATTCCTCCAGCACTGAGCTATGACAACACATGTAAAACGTTGTCACCACGGAAGTTCATCAGGGACTCAACACCAAGGTTTCTACTGAGGGCTGGTCACATGGTCACCCTCTGCCCACATGTACCAAAATTCCAGACTCCCAGACAGAAAGCAGGTTTGACACAAACCGTGTGGGCACAGTGAGCCCCTCCTGCCAGTCAGGGTCGAGGGGGGGGGTCTCCAGAGACCCCTGTTTCAAGACACCAGCCGGGGGCCAGACCCGCAGGCCGGCCTTTCTGAAGTGACTGGTCTCGGGCCTGCCGTGTGACCCATTTTCTGGGCAGATGATTTCGTTTCTCAAGACATGTTGGAATATGGTGATTGTTCTCTACTCACCATGCAATTTTAAACTGAAATTGCAGGAATTAAGTTACCTATGGCAGAGAACTTCTTGATAAAAAAGGGTCCGTGAGAGCAAGAATGTTTAGGGTGAGTTCTCTCTTCCATGTCTGTCTTCCTTCTACAGCCACCATCCCATAATTTGCAATAATTCCACATGGGTAATAAAACCCAACTCTGGATCCTAGACGGTGGCCCTGGCACCCAGGACTTCCTCGGCTCGGTGAGGGGCGTGGGGACGTCCTCAAAGCTGCTTGTCAGCAGGAGACGCACCCTCCACTCACGCCCGGTCCCTCAGCCCCTGAGCACAGCCCGTGACAGCCATCGACAAGCCCCAGCCCCAGGGACAGTAATTACTCAGTCAAAGGTATTTCTGCAAAGTTTGAAATTAACTGCCATTGACCATACATGTTCAAATCTTTGTTCAGAATAAAAATTGACCTCAATTCCATCGCACACTTAAAGCCACACGTGGGGTCTTCTCCGCAGTCAAATCCTTGTTTTCACTCCATTACGGAGGACCCAAGACCACAGACGGGCACAGAGGAACTGTCACCAGCACCCCTCACTCAGTAGATCCAGAAGGAAAAGTGACATGAACCTATTTTAATGCCTTTTGACTAGCCAAAGGATTAGCATAATTTGACAAGACCTAAGCCAGGGAAGACGGAGATCGGTTAAGTTAGAATTTTAATAAAAACCAAAACTGAGCCCTATTCTGCACTTCAGATTCCCCCAGCGCCACTCATGTTTCAGTCACCGCGTGAGGAATGTGGGGACTTTGGATGAACCTGCGGCCCTTCCCACGGACTGACACATTTTTGTCGTTCACCCTCGCGGAGGTCGCCTGCGAGACTCTAGTTCCTCTCCGCGCTCACGTGGGGCCGGCAGTCGTCAGCTCAGCTGATGCTCTCTGGTGGGACATGCGCTGTGAACCCACCCGCGAGCTTGCGCCTGCGGCCCGTGTGCGTCAGATGAGGCGCCTGCTCGGTTTGCCGGCGTCTGGGAACAGGCTCCTGCGTCCTTCCGTCTGGAAACGTCGCCACCTCCGTCCGAGGAGACCACCCAGTGCAGGGAGGGTGGAGAGGACATTGCCCTCCCTGCGGGGCAAGGCCCACTGCAGTGTCCTGAGAGCAGGGAGAGGTGCCCCAGGGGACCCGCGGCGCAGCCCCACTTGCGAGCACGCGCTGACCGACTTCATGCCTCCAGCCGGGTGCCAGGGCTCTGGCTCACCAGGATGGAAACGCACCCGGGGCCACCAGTTCCTCTGAAACCCTGAGACACACACGGGCAGAGCCACCAGAGGTCAGACTCCTCAGTGGTGCTACCACCGCAGGCAACATGGCTCCTCTGTTAACAGAAGAAAATGTAGCTATGATTTAGCCAAGGTTCTTTTGCTTTGAGGTTAAAGACTAAAAATTTTCTGAAGTTGTCATTTCTCTTGAATGAGATATGTCCTGTGCCCTTGGGGGTCTCAGGACGAACCTTCAGAAAAGATGTTGCCCACAGTTGCACACGGATGTGGCGTGCATTGCTCTAACGTTCTCTGTGCCCCACCATGTTTGTAATTTGAAATTTACATAATTGAAAACAAATATATTTTCTTTTTAGAGGCATTCAAAAAAGAGAGTGCTTCCGGACGATTGGCAAGGGCTTGTTTTTCGCGTGGCATGCTCCGGAAAAAACCGAGCTCTGATCTCGAGCTCCGAGGCTGCAGTCCCGAGGCTCCCTGGCTGCGGGCATGTCGTGGCAGGTGTTGGCCTGCTAGTGGGTCACCGAAAGCCGGGGCAGATCAGGACAGTTCCCCGAGCTGTACAAATGAACCCGATCAAAGCTCGGAGGCAGAGATATCTATCAGGATGGCAGCACTCTGTGCACAGGGTAATTGCCGCTCCTGGAGCTGGAAGAAAAACCCGGTGGCTGATTCAAAAAGGGACAAAAATCTCATCTAGAGGAGACCCTGGTGGAGCTCTCGATGCAGTGTCAGACCATGTCCTTGAGGGAACCTGAGGAATCTTCCAAAATGCAAACAGCAGGAGACTTTCCTGCCTTGGCTCCTCATAGCCAGGAGGTGTTTAAATCCAAGTTCCCGCAGCCCCCGGGCGCAGGGCTGGGAGGCCCTTAGAGGGTCCCCCTGAGGTCCCCCAACAAGGGGCAATGTTGGGGAGGGTGGGGTCGCAGAGCATCCCACGGCCACTCCTGCAGCAAGCCCTCCGTGTGTGTGCACACCAGCGTCCAAGCAAGATGCCATCTGAGCCAGGACTTGTGTCCAACAACAGCCCACGACCCCATTTTGCACAGGAGTGAAAGGATCGGTGCCCTGTGTGGGGACATCTGAACTCAGCTCTCTCCCCTCAGCCCCACGGTGCCTGTGATGACAGGACCCCGTGCTGGTGTCCCTGCGGGACGGGCGGGAGGGGAGGTCTGGGGACACGTCCGTCCAGGCTGAGGCCAGGAAGGCACGCACAATCGTTGGGGGCACTGGGGGTTGTTTTGTTGTATTTATTCTTCACTTTTCTTCCTCCGGCCTGTGACCATGGGGCAGGCCAAGTGACAGTCCGGAAGACGCCCAGGCCTTCATTCTCCGGAACTGCGAATGTGGTGCATCGAGTGACAAGGGGGAATTTGCAGGGTAGTCACGGTTACAGCCCTTGTGACAGGGAGGCCACCCTGTGTCGTCCTAGTTTGCGGATCTCACCCACCTCATCGCAGGAGCCCCTGAAACCAGAGACCCTTCTCCACCGGGAGGCAGCAGGGAGGAAACTGAGCAGGTCGCTGGGGAGGTCTGAGACACGGGAGGGGCCGTGTGGGAGGCAGGACAAGGAATGTGGCCCCTTTAGAGCAATGACTGGCTTTGGCCTGCAAGGCAAGGGGGACTTTAGTCCTACGACCGCAAGATTCCAAAGGCCACCAGCAACCTGCAGGAACTTGGAAGTGGGTGTGTTTCTAGAGCCTCCAGTGAGGAAAACTGCTCTGCTGACGCTTTGGCCTTGCCCGTGAGACTCTACGCGGAGGAGCCCAGGGACGCGGCTGCCAAGTGTCAGGGGAAAGCAGAGACAGAACTGGATGCACGAGCATGGACCTAAAACTCGCCCAGGGTGGCGGCACCTGTGTCCAGCAGAGTCTCAGGCCTTGCAGTCTGCAGGTGGCCCCGGGGAAGGCGTCCAGGCTCCACGTGCTCCTGTCCCTGTCTCTGTGCCCCTGTCCACCCACATCCCAGCCGCGGCAGAAACTCACCACTCACTGCTCAAGCACGCTCGCTGTCCAGCTGTGGGTCTACCTGCCTGGGACCCTCCCACCCACGCTGCCCTCCCGGGCCACCCTCGTCAACAGTGCCCGGCATTCTGGTCCCTGGCACCTCCCCTCTGAAATGGCTCCCGGCGGCTCCAAACACGTCCCCTCCGAGCGCCCACCCCAGCGTCAGGCACTTGGGGGGAGGCTCTGCCGTATCATTTAGGGACACGTCTGCCCCCGGCCCCAGCTGGACTGCAGAAGCCTTGAGTGGAGAGTGCTCTCACCTCCTGTCCCCAGACTCTGGCCCAGTGCCGGCCACTAGCGGATGTCCAACAAGTAATTACTAATACTTTCTTTGTTGCCGTAGGAGGGCGGGGCGGCATCCCAGCCTTTGTCCTCACCTTTGAGTTAAAGCTCTGTGTCAGGTCATCTCTCCTCTCTCCACCCTGCAAATTCCGACACAGCTACTGCAGCCTCAGAAACTTCTCACACCACAGGTATCTGATGCGCGTGTGCCTTGACTTTTTGACCACCGACGAACTGTCAGACGGCATGGTTTGCAGTGAGGATGGCATGACGAGTAATTTGGAAGGTGGCAGGAATCATAAAAGACACATACTGGTGAGGCAAAGCGGGGAGAAGGTGAGGGATCCCAGCCGGGAGTTGCAGAGCCCTGGCTGGCGGGTGCGAGCGAGCGCGAGGCGGGTGAACAGTGGTCTTCAACACACGTGCCCCCGGGCAGCCTTGCGAGCGTGAGGTGGGGGCATTTCCTTCCCGGCGACAGATTCCGGCAAGGAGTCGTGAGCAGAGAGCCTGGTGAGCCTCCTCTGAGCCGCGGGGAGTCACCTCACAGAACTGCCGCTTTGTTCACCGCATTTGGAGACATTCGAGATTAGGGTGGGTTCTCCACCAGACGGGGTCCCTGGGAGATCACACTGCACTCAGCTGGCCAGCACTCCCTCCATGGACATCCAGCATGAGGTTTTACACTACCGACCATTTAGAATTGTTTATTACCACAAGACAACTTAGCTTATCGTCGAGGATACCAGAACTGGTACCAGAAGTGGGGCACCGCCATAGCAAACAGCCTGGAACACGTGGCCTTGGCTTCGAGGACAGGTATAAGCCAATGAGAAAACTGGTAGTTGAGCCTGTGAGGGTGTTGGTTCACCTTGCATAAGAAGCCGTAAAATATTTAATAAAACTTCACTGGTGATAACCCGGACGGAATACGATGCACCTAACAGAGCTGTTGGCTACGGGAAGAGATTGCCTGGCGGTCAGTTAATGCATGTGCTGGTCACTGCTGACCGAACGGGACAAGATGCTACAGAAGAGACTGCAGTTTAGAAAAGAAAGTAGGGGACAGAGAAATCAGGGGGCTTTCAGAGTTAGAAGGTATAATTTCGTCTCATCAGAAACACAGCCAACAAGTCCTTTGTTAGAACTTCTGAATAGATTGGGATATCTCAGGGCAAAGGTCACGCTTTCAATAGGCCAAAGTGTCCTGGGGACAAGACGGAAGCTACGGCTGTGTCACCAAACCAGGTGAGCTCATTAAAGGGAGAGACCGTGGCTCAGACTGAGAGATGAGCAGGGCACAAAGGAACACAGACTCAGAGCACATGTAAAAGGGACATCTAGGATTGGAACAAGAAGAGAAATGTATGCAATTTATCAATTTTTAAATTAATATCTATTAATATTAATTTAATATCTTTTTTAATTAAATAATTTTTAAAATCATAGCCCAGTGTGGTTTAGTCCAGAATTTCAAGGTTACTTTAATATCCAAAAGTTATTTATTAATTAATGTTCATTATTAATTAACTAACTATTCACATTAAGAGGCAATAGAAAGTGATCTCAAAGATGGATATCTGGAAATATCTGAGTCTGGTAATTGGCACATGCAGTGGACTGTAATCCAATAGACTAGAAGCCTGTTGTGTTTTATGTGTAGTTTTTTGTTTTTAATGTTGGTAATACACACACATATATACACACACATATGTAATTTACCATTTTAACTATTTTTAAGTGTGGAGTTCAGTGGCATTAAGTACACTTACATTATTGTGCAATCACTATCACCATCTATTTCCAGAAATTTTTCATCTTCTAAAACTGAAGCTCTGTCCTCATTAAACACTGACTGCCCCCGCCCCCTGCCTACCTCGGGCATCCACCATCCATGTTTTGTCCCGTGAGTTTGGCCGCTCTGGCACCCATGCAGTGGAACCTGCCACACTTGTCCCTTCACAACTGGCCTGCTCATTTCACCTGCATGAGGTCTTCATGGTTCATACATGTTGTAACATGTCAGAATTTCCTTTTAAGGATGAATAACATTCCAGTGTACATATATACCATATTTTGCTTGTTCATTTATCTGTGGACGGACACCCGGGTTGATTCCACTTTTTGGCTGTCATGAATAATGCTGCTATGAACACAGCACACAGATATCTGTTCTAGTCCCTGCTTCCGATTCTTTGGAATATGGACCAAGAAGTGAGACGGCTAGATCCCACGGTAGTTCCATCTTTACGTTTCTGAGGCAGTGCCGTCCCCTTTCCCATAGCGGCTGCACCGTGCTACGTCTGCACTAGCAGTGCACAGGGCTCCCGCTTCCCTACATCCTGGTCAACATTTATTTTCCTTTTTTGACAGTAGCCATCCCGGCAGATATGATGTGGCACCTCCTTGTGATTCTGATTTGCATTTTCCTGATGGTCAGTGATGGTGAGCATCTTCATGTGCTTATTGGCCATTTGTACATCTTCCTCGGAGACATGTCTGTTCCAGTCCTTTGCCTGTTTTGTTTGTTTCCTTGTTGAGTTGTAGGAATTCTTTATTATTATACGTATTAGCCCCTTATCATCCATATGAGTTGCAAATAATTTCTCCCATTCCGGGTTTCCTTCCACTCTTGAGTGTCCTTTGATGTACCTAGAAACTCGCTGTGTTTGTGAGATACTTCTGTCCTTCCAAAGAAACCATGAGCTGAGATTCAAAGACTCCATAGAAATTAAATGAGATTATGCATGTATGACACTGGGCACGACATCCGATGCACTGTCGTGTTCTGTGGGTGTCAGTTTTAGTGCACATTTATTCTAATGATGCAACCATTGGTGATAATTCTACCATCACTTCAACAATTTCAGAGATTTTTTTTTCTTAATTCCTTTTGGAATCATCTTACAAAACACATTTTAAAAATCTCAAAGATAATCAGTCTCATTATTTATAAACACATTTTATGTTATGCTCCTAAATAAATATTATAGTATTTGTTTCTTGGTTATTGGGTTTACATTTAAATTTCTTTCACCTTCTAATTTTTACGAGATTTTGGGCCAGTTCTACATAGAAAAACTACCCTCAGCAAAAGAATATTTGTCATCCAGGAAGTATCTAGAATGGTAGTTTCGTGGGGATTCTAAGGATTCTGAATCTTTACTACCACGGCTTAAAAGAGGCCTTGTGTTAAAACGGGCCTCCCAAATGAAGATGTCATCTTTAAAAGAAAAAATATTAACTTAAAAATATGCTCACTGCAAAAACAACCACCTTATCACTTGCCTCAGGTAGCTCAAAAACTCCACCGATCCTCAATATTGTGACTGTGGTGCTGACACCCTCCGGCCTTCTGACGCGACTGGACGTGAGCCACACTCTTCCTCTGCATCCTGCCTGTCGCTGCGTCAGACAGCCAGCACCACCCCCGTGCCATCTGCAGGATCGTGGGACCAGCCAGACATGCTGGTGGAAAGGCTGGAGACCCGTCGGCGGTTTTGATGCCACGCCACTGTGGAGCGGTGACTGGCATTCATCACCAGGGACAGAGCTCTGTACTAAGCAGAAGAGGGAAAAAGTCATTCATTTATTCAGCCAAGAACTCTGAACACTGGCAAATACCCCACCCTAAAAATTAAGTGTGCCTGGGTCCACAGCGATTCGACGGGGCTGAAAACCACGTGTGTTGTGACAGGTACCAGGAAGGCCTGTGCTCTTCCTGCTGTGAAATCGCTACAGAACGGGAGCAGCACCGTTTATATTTGCCAGCTCAGGTTGGCTCTTTTCACCTGGTTGGGTCCATCCAGCCAGTCCTTCAGGTATGTGCTTCCTAGGTGATGGTTTGCATAACTCAATCTGAAACACAGAAATGAGTGCAGTTCTGACAAGCCGATGGTTCGGTCTGTGTTTTCGTGTGCCGATGTTGCTGCACTAGCTTCAGTGACCGTATTTTTGTTGTGTCTTAAGCTCCAATCCTGAAATAATGATGCCCTGTGTGAGCACCTGGCTGGGTCTCGGCACTGACGCAGGGTGCTCGGCCCGAATGCATTCAGACAAAGACGTTAAAGTCTGCATCCCCCAAACGCTCTGCGCCGCACGGAGCCAGCAGTGTGTGTAAATTACAGACTCAACATCGCAAAGTTACCAAAAGCCAAAGAAGAATGAGAGAAATGCCAAAGAACACATCTCCTATCACGTGACATTCCTAGGGTGGAGGGCACAAGGACATCAAGAGCAGAACCTTGAGGGATGAAATTTAGTTTAACGTGGAAGTTGGCAAACAAAATTTGAGTGAAAGTTGAATGGAAAGATTCTTCAGGAAGCAACTCTATTACCTGTTTATTTTTAATCCATTTCTAATAGATAGGGAATGTTTGGGGAGGTTTCTCAATTATCCGTGCCTTGAGACTGAGTAATGACTGGCTTTTATTCCACTGATAGCTGTGGTAGGAACATGACACCAAAGCAAGTGTGTGTTGGAACATCAGGACAGAGTCCCCAAACACTGCTCAGCCATGGAGTTTCCAGCAGTATCAGGGTAAATACAAAATATAAAAACAGTGCAGCATACGTAGGCTTCAAGCTGATAACCAGCCAGGCTTGGAAAGAATTATTCCTTAGTCTTTACTCTGAGACTATATCTTTCCATGGTTTGAAGGTTACAAGTGATCTTTCTTTTTCAAAATGTGTTGATAATATATACTAGTAATTGTGGGATTTTTGGTTGTTTATTTTTAATGCGTTTTTTGCAAAACAAAAGCTGACAAAGTTCCGTGCAGCCTACAATTAATTTATTTTAATTAATAGTTCATAAACATTTAAAAGTTCCAATCCACTCTTAAAGAAAGCAAATTAGGCTGTGGTGCAGGAGTGTGGGTGAGCAGACGTGGGTGGAGGGAGGAGCGGGGGGAGGCAGGGGTGCAGGTGGGGCTGGGGGAGACTGCAAGGAAAGGCTCTGTCCGCAGGGGCTGCGATGCCTCGGCCAGCTCTCACCCTCATGGACATGGCGGGACCCTCTCCCCAGGTCCCTCCCTCCGTTCCAGACGTGGTGAGGAAGTGCCTCGCTGGCGAGAAGGCGTGGACTCGAGAAGTTTGATGCATTGCTTCAGACAGCTGAGGAGGTCTGGCAGAGGGGCGACAGGCCTCTTCGTTCCACACGGAGTCAAGGACATTTGTCTATAGACTCTGCTCTTCAGGTGTCGCGGAGCTGGCAGGTGATGACGCCCCTTGGCCGTGGGCCACCAAACGTGAACAAACCTGGTGGAGCAGGTGGAATCCACACCAGGAATGTCAGCATCTACTTTGAAGGAACAGTCAACTCCTCCGCTAAACGCGGAACTTTCGACTGCGAACGTGTAGTCCAGCAGACCATGTGATCAGCTCCTGACCTGCACCCAGCAGGCCGACATGAAACAAAACGGGGTAAGATCAGTGCCTTCCAGACTCGGCTGTGTAGGAACAGTCTCTGCTCTGCGGCTCGGCCGCTCTCAGCCTGAAGAGGGGTGCGTGGCGTGGTGGCCGCGCAGCAGGGATCGCTGGTGGCCTGGCAGGGCAGCGATGTGTGGAGGCCGACACAGGTTCCCAAGCTCTGGCCAGAGATGCACCGCGTGCACCGAGCTTGCTAACGCTGTCGTGCCCTCAGACTTGCCCAGAGTTGCTGCACGCACCGTCTCGGTGGTTGAAATAAAGAAACGAGGCGTGAATCAGAAAAAGCTAAACCAAGCGAGGAACTCAGAAGACTGGACTTAGGTTTTTTATCTTCAAGTCCTGCTATCAGAGACGTCTCCCAGATGGGTGAGTCACTAGGGGGGTGCTGTGCGCCTTCCCCAGCCGACAGGGCTGCAGACGCTAAACCCTGAGATGGACACAGGGCCCAGGCGTCTGTGCCCTGCTGGGAGGGCCATAGCGGCCACAGGGACCAGCAGGGACCACCAAGGACCAGGCTTCACTGGATGTCGGGAGTGGCCGGGGGCAGCACAGCCCCTCACTGAAGAAGTCTGTGTCCCCCCCAGTGGGAAGTCCTTTCTCCCCTCAGGTCACAGAGAAGTCAAGAATGTTCCTTATCTGCCACTAGGACTGTGCTCGGAGAAGTCCTGGGAGGAGTCTGGACTGTGCCCAACAAGGACAACAGCGGTGCTTTGCGTAAACGTTCCTTTCCTAGTAATCTCCTGGACACATTCATCAGATAACAAGTTTTTGTTTTGTTTTGTTGTTTTGTTTTTCCAATTAGCCCTTGGAAAGCAGAAAGTGAAATTGTGTAAGGCTCGTGCACTTTGGCCTCACCCTGGGCTGCACCTGCTCAGGCCTGGGCTCCCCCCCGGCCAGGCCCCTGTACAGGCGCCAGGTGCCATTTCACACTTACTCAGAGGCCCCTGTGACAAAGTGGGGCCAAACTAAAGAGGAACTGCCACTTTGCAAATTTGATTTTAAATTTTTAGGGCTTAAAAATGCATACCTGCAAGAAGGAATATTTAATTTTGAAACAACTATTTTTTTTATTATGGAAGTGCTATGTGTTTACCAAAAAATAATCAAGTAATACAGACAGCAACAAAGAAGAAAGGGGAAAATCATCTGTTTGAGGACTTGACACATTTTCAATTTAAATTTTGCTCAGTGTCCTCCAGAAAAGTTGCAGCCTTGGAGGTGGGCACCCACCCTCAGCAGCCCCCCACCCCACACACTGCCGATGGGCAAATACTTGCCAGCTTAACATAGGGACATTTTATTTAAATTTAACTTATATTTTCTACTATCAGCAAGATTAAACACCTTTGATAGGGTTACAGGCCATACATGTTGTTGCTGATATTGCTATGAATGATCTGGTCTTTTTTTCATTTCAGCATATCACGGGGGTACAAATGTTTAGGTTACATACATTGCCTTTGCCCTGCCTGAATCAGAGCTTGAAGCATGTCCATCCCCCAGATGGTGCGTACCACACCCATTAAGTATGAATATCCCCAATCCCCTCCCCCTCCCACCTGCCCGACACCTGATGAATGTTACTACTATGTGTGCACATTAATGTTGATCAGTTAAAACCAATTTGATGGTGAGTACATGTGGTGCTTGTTTTTCCATTCTTGGGATACTTTGTTTAGTAGAATGGGCTCCAGCTCCATCCAGGATAATACAAGAGGTGCTAGATCACCATCGTCTTTTGTGGCTGAGTAGAACTCCATGGTATACACATACCACATTTTATTAATCCACTCCTGTATTGATGGGCACTTGGGTTGTTTCCACATCTTTGCAATTGTGAGTTGTGCTGCTATAAACATTCAAGTACAGGTGTCTTTTTTATAGAATGTCTTTTTTCCTTTGGGTAGATGCCCAGTAATGGGATTGTTGGATCAAATGGTAGGTCTACTTGTAGCTCTCTGAGGTATCTCCGTATTGCTTTCCACAGAGGTTGCACTAGTTTGCAGTCCCACCAGCAGTGCATGAATGTTCCTATCTCTCTGCATCCACACCAACATTTATTGTTTTGGGACTTTTTGATAAAGGCCATTCTCACTGGGGATAAGTGATATCTCATTGTGGTTTTGATTTGAATTTCCCTGATGATTAGAGATGTTGAGCATTTTTTCATGTTTGTTGGCCATTAGTCTGTCTTCTTTTGAAAAGTTTCTGTTCATGTCTTTTGCCCATTTTTTCATGAGGTTGTTTGATTTTTTTCTTGCTAATTATCCTGAGTTCTTTGTGGATTCTATTTATCAGTGCTTTATCATTCTAGAATGATCAGTTCTTAAACTCTAATTTTCTATTTGGATGTGTATCTCTCCTTCTTGATTTATACAGCTCTTTTTTGTCAGAAATATTGCAATTTTCTCCCACTTTACCATTTCTTTTAACTTTATTTTTGTTTTTGTTTGCCCTTCATGAATTTTCAATTTCTATTGGTCAAATTTTTTTTATTCTTTTTGAGAATAATTCAGATTTATATTTGGAAAGCCCTTCCCCAAACCAATGTATTTAATAATACAAATTCTACTTCCTTTTCTTCCTGAATTTTTGTGGTCTTAGTTTCATATTTGGATATTTTGTTCACCTTAAATTTATTTTGGGGGAAAGTTATATTGTATTTTATAAGATGAATTTTTCCCACGCTATGTATTTTTTGCGTGACAGTCCTCTTCAGGATGGCTGGCCAGAGTCACATGGAGCAGTGAACATTCACCACCCTCTTACCAGCGTCAGTGCACCTTCGGTGGGTTCTGTTTGTCAGACGCCACTCCCTGGATTATCCTTCCATGGATGAGGAATTCGATCCCACTGGCTGTTTTGAATCTTCCTAGACAAGTGCCCCATGACTGTAATGACTGAAAAATTTTTGTACAGTATATGACTCACTCTCATAGGAGAGTTTTTAAAATAAGTCATCACAGATAAAAATATGCAATGACTTATGTAAAACTCACACTAAGCGAATAATAGAAGACGAAAAGAGAAACATTTGTATCGACAAGTTGGAAGAAGATCTAGAAGACAGGCTTATCCAGTGTCATGTTGACACAGAGCTCGCTCACACCGGGGACAGAACCCGACTTCAGGAAGCGCAGGGATTGGAACTGACGAGCCAAAGCGGGTGACTGCAGTGTGTGCTCAGGTCAGCGAACCTGCTCCGCTGGTGCAGGGTGGGGAAGCCCTGGGTGACCACAGCCTCTTGTGAAAGCCACCGAGGGCTGCAGGTGGAAGGGCAGCCCCCAGGCGAGTCTGAGGACACCGCATGTGGTCTCCGCAGCCAGCAGAGTGTCCCTGGGTGTTCCCTGCTGCTGCACGGCCTCTTAGCACTGTTCCCCCACAATGAAAGTCGACAGCAACTTGCGGACAGGGATCCCCTCTGCACAGAAGTAATAATCTGTGTCTTAAGTCTGGACTCTCCTACAAGTGTCCTCTTGACACTGTTTTTAGAAAAATAATCCTTTTACCAACCAAAACAGTTATATTTACCAAGCAGACCACCAACCACTATGTGAATACTTTTTGCAAAGGAGCTTCTAAGAACATTTGAATTTTACTTACGTCGACTGAGGTGAGTGCAGGTGCAGGGGAAAAAGAAGCCCTTAAGTTTCGTGAAGGAGGAACGCACACGGCTCACCTCTCTGAAGTTACGGGCATCTCAAAGATGAAGACTGCACGGACAGCGCCAGAGGCTGGAGCTGATTGTGAATCGTAAAAGGCAACGTGGAAAAAGACAGTGGGAAGAACACAGATCTGAAAACACATCTGGGTCATTTTCCAGAAAATAAAAGGTGGAGACTAAGGCAGTCTGGGAAATGGGAAGAGGTGGAAGGAAGAAGGAAGAGGAAGAGGGAATGGAGGCGGAGAGGAAGAGGAGGAACCTGGGGGAGGAGCAGCGCCCGCTCAGGCAGGTGTCGGGAACGCCAGGTGAACACGGAGACCGCAGGTGTGGCTCAGCCTCCCGAACCTGGGCCTGGTCCGGAGCCTGCCCTCAGGTGGGCGGCCCTGCCCCCCTCTCCTGGCGCAGACAGCACGGAATCCCCGACCTCCACGGCGGGGGGCAGAGGGCCGTCCCCTTCCCCACCATGGCCGTCCCCACCCATCGCAGGGCAGGCGCCCCCATGCCGAGTTTGAGTCAGCGCTGGGGCAGAGAGCGGTGGTCAAGGCCTCGGGGGCTTTCCTGCCAGGGGCCGGCCCCTCTCCAGGGTATAGAGCCCGGCACACATGGGCATCCGGGGTGAGGTCCACTCCCGAGCTGGAGATCACCAGTCTCTGCCACGGCGGAACGCGCCCACTCCCCACTCCCGGACAGTGGGGTCAGAGCTACAGAAGGCCCCTTGGATGGGGGCCGAGGGATTCCAAATGCCGCCCTTGCGAGCGCCGGCCTGGGAACGCGGCGCGGGTCCTGTCTGGGGCCTGAGTCTGCTCCTGCCTCGCCTGCGGGAGCCAGACCTGCGGTTGCCCCGAGGCCTCTGAGCCAGCTGGAAACGTGAGCACAGTTCACCCCAGATAAAGCCACAAAACAACCACGGTGGCATCGCAGGGGCCGTGTGCTCACCCCACCCGGGCCACTATTTCAGCCAGTGCTCCCTCTGCCCACCCACAACGATTTTAAGTGACTGATAAAAGTAACGCCACTGCTCGTTTACTTGTCCAAACACAGTTTGGAAAGTGC
Source organism: Lemur catta (assembly GCF_020740605.2). Lineage (NCBI taxonomy): Eukaryota > Metazoa > Chordata > Mammalia > Primates > Lemuridae > Lemur > Lemur catta. The sequence goes on from NC_059139.1 coordinate 1,571,635, forward strand.
CGGGTTATACTGTAATGTTTAATTGCTACCAAAATATTTGTATGTCAAGTAAACAGTTATAGATAAAAGAAAGGCATTGTTCAGAAAATGAATTAATTGGCATTTAATTGCTATAACTTGCAATTAATCCGTTAATATTAGGAACACAAGCTTATAACAAATTAGTGACAAACAAAAGAAACCAACGTGGAATGAAGGATCCATGGCCAAGTGCATAACCCGGGAGAACGCCGACCTCCTGCAGCTCTCAGTCGAGCTCCGTGTTGGAATCTCGAGGTATTTACGTGGGTTAAAACTCAGTTTTTCTTTCTAACCTCAGAAGTCTTTCTCAATGGCCAGGGTGCCTTCAGTATTAGTGTCGATGACTCACTCTGAGGTGACGCAAACACCTTGGTGGGAGTGGGCGTCTTCCCTTGCGAGCACATCTGACAATCACTGGCTCGGGGGAGCAGGGAGGGAGAAGGGAGGGAGGTGTCTTTGGAAGGACACAAACCCCAGATGTTCACTGCCTGCCCTGGCACCTCCTGGCAAACGTGAACGTTCCAGCTCAGCCCAGGCCACCTCTTCTAGCAGCTTCTGTCCAGGAGGAGCGGGGGACAGAGTGTGGGCTCCGGCCCAGGTGCCATCTGTCTTGCTCTGGCGGAGGGGTCCCCTGCCCCGCCTTCTCTGACCACCGGGGCTTGGGAGCCCTTTGGGGCGGACACATCCCGGTGCCCACGCCTGGCATGGCCCGGAAGACTCGGGCGGGACCTGACCGAAAGTCCGGTGAAGGCAGCTGGCTTGGTCTCCCAGGGCCCGGCCCAGGCCTTCCCGCCCCCGCACCCCAGGGCGCTGGCTCCGGCTGCTAATTAGGAGCCGACCCCACAGAAAATGGGGCTGCTCCTGCGGCCGGCGGCTCCCTCCCACGCCCGTCCACCCACCGCCGGCTCTAAAGGCCCCTCTGAATCGTCTGCTGTCAGCAGAACAAGTGAGTGCCCCGAGATCCCACAGACAACAAAGCCCGGCAGCGGCGTTTCACGCGGGTGATGTCACCCAGGTAAAATTGTACTGACAAGCTTTTAATTAAAGTTTTCCCACACATCTTTCCGCGGTCCCCGGAGCGATTATTCATTATGTGCCGACTGCCAGCCAATTGTGAGTCGGGAGGGAAGTGTTTTATTTTCAAAGCTCTTGCTGACAGCTAGAGAACACTTTGTTATACAATCTGTTTACGCTTTTTCACACATACACACTCGCACACGCACAGCCGCTCTCGCTGAAGGGGATGGCTGTGCGGGTGTAGCCGGGCAGCAGTAATGAAACACATCTGGTGCTGGAGTAACCGGGCGGAGCGGTGGGGGCAGCCAGCTCCTCTGTGAACAATCCCCCCAGCTTGGCGAGACCCCCCTGGCTTGTCAAGGAGCGGCGACTCCGGGGAAGCACAGGTTTGGACAGGTGCAGGGAGCCGCGGCGGGAGCCCCCGGGAAAGTGGGAGCCCCACCGGTCACGTGCACGTGGCAGCCAGTGGCCACTTCTGGAAGAGCACTGGAAGCTTGCATCATGCTCCAGCCCACACCAAGACAGCGCCCCACGTCCCTCTGTCCCTGAGAACCTGCTTCTGGGGGACGGTCTCAGGAGCCAGCTGCACAGCAGGGCCCGGGGCTTCCTGTGCTTGTCGGGTGTCTATGGGGAGCACAGGCCCTTCCTCAGTCCCCACATCACCGGGACAAAGACACAGGAGGGGCAGAAGGGGCTGCGGCACAGGCGGCCTGCGAACCTGCCCTGTCACGTGACCGCTGGGCATCCTGGCTCCTCCTGCCACGGCCTGCCTGGCTCCTCCCCGGGGTGGTGAAGGCTCCAGAACTGGGCTCTGCTCCGGCTGTGCCCTTGCTAGCTGTGAGCCTGCACACGCAGCTCACCCTTCAGGCCTCAGTTTCTCCCATGAACAAACTGAGAACAGGAGCACCCGACTCAGGGGGTGCATCACAAATGACTCAGAAAGTGCCAGTTCATCAGAGTCCTTCAGTCATGAGAGGGTCCATGATACGTGTCCCCAAGCCTGTAGCACAGCCCTGCACCCCCAAACCTGTAACATCACCCTGCACCCCCAAACCTGTAATACAGTCCTGTACCCCCAAGCCTATAACATCACTCTGTACCCCAAAGCCTGTAACATCATCCTGTACCCCCAAACCTGTAACACAGCCCTGCACCCCAAGCCTATAACATCACCTTGCACCCCCAAATCTGTAACACCCCCCAAATCTATAACAGGGCTCTGCACCCCCAAGCCTATAACATTGCCTTTATCACCCAAAGCTGTAATATGGCCCTGAACCCTCAAACCTATAACATCACAATGCACCCCCAAGCCTGTAACATGGCCTTGCATCACCCAAGCCTGCAACATCACTCTGCACCCCCAAACGTGTAGTATCACCATGCACCCCCAAACCTGTAACAGGCCCTGCCCCGGGTCCTTTCTTCCCTTCTGGCGGCTGCAAACCGGTGCAGAGCACAGATTGCAAAACCTCTGTGGCATGAATGTGGGCCCATGAGCCCCTGGAGGGATGTTGCACCTGGAGCCTGCTTCTAGAACATTCCCAGAGGACTTGGCAGAGGCTGCCTGCAGAAGGAAGCAGGGTCCCATGCAGGCTGGTGGTAGGTCAGTCTTCCCACACCTCACACCGCCTGGCCCATCCTCCATATCCGTCTCTTCACCCATCGTCCTGCCAGAATTATCTGTGAATTGCAAAGAAACAACGTGCGCACGTATGTTCATCATCTGGACCACACGTCCTTCTCTCTTTGCAAATCTGAGAGGTGCACACACCTCGGCCTGTGGGACAAGCCCCCATCCCACGGGCCCGCCCGGGCCTTCCTGCCGTGCCCGTGGCAGACTTACGCTCTGCACACGCTGCTTCCTGCTCTCGCCTTCCTCAGCCACAGATGCCTGGTGGGACCCAGACACACCCGCGTGGCAAGCTCTGCCCCTTGACACTGAGTGAGCGGGTTTGGGACGCTGGGGCCACGCTGGCCACCCGCTCTTTCCCTAGCCTCTCACCCCTCCCTCCAGCTCAGCCTGTCAGCTCCTAGCCCAGTGCCCCGGAATCTCAGCAGTAAATTTAAAAAGAGCCCCTGACCACGCAGCACACGATGGGGAACCAACCTGGCCCCAGGGGCTCAGCGTGTCCTCTTCCCGCTGCCCCGCCCTGGCTCGGGGCCCACCCTGGCCTGAAGTGACCACAGTCCTGCAGAAAACTCTCACGAATGCCTCTACTCTGCTTCGAGGTGCAAGGTGTCCTGCCTGGTGCCAAAAACACAGTGCAGAGCAAGAAGCAAAGTACTGTTCTCGGAGAGTGAGCAGGCCAGCTGCCGTCACAGACGCCGAGGGGACACAGCGGATGTCTGGGAGAAGCCACACTAGCAGTCAGGAAAAGCTGCTCCGGGGAACGACATTCGCCCCACACGGGAATGCTGTGCAGGAATGGCTCCTGCGCGGGAAAAGCAAAGAGGGCACCGTGCAAGGGACACAGCTCACCAAGGACAAGGAGGCCAGGGCAGAGAGAGACGTGGGGGGAGGGAATGAGGCAGAGGAGGGGAGGGGGGTGGATGGTGGTCCATCCAGGAACCCGGGCAGAGTTCTGTCTGAGGCTTGGTGTCTCTCAGGAGAGCAGCCAAGGAAGGAGGTGGCGGAGGTCACAAGGTGGGACAGAGAGGCAGGACCCTGGTCCCTGGAGCCCAGATTTCACTCCTGTGCCCCTGGCTCACTGAGAAGCCAGGTGCCCCTGGATGTCAGGAGTGAGAAAGAGCCAGTCTAACTTTCATTTTGGAGAGAACTTTCCAGTCGCTGGGTGAGTAGTAGATGTGAGGGTCCTGCCGTGCTTGGGAGGACTTTGCTGTCACCAGGAATGGGAGGGGTCTGGGTAGAGGGTCGAGTCGGTGAGGATGGAGGGGGTTGGCCAGGGGACAGCAAGCGGAGGGACAGCAGAGACTGCTCTGTGGAGCTGGTCCTGGGGGCTGCAGTGGGGACTCAGACGCATGAGGAACATGAGTGTGGATGCGAGAATCAGCGAGCGGAGGGAGGGAGGGATGGTGGACGGGTGGAGGGATTCCACTAACGAACTGGTAGAAAATCATCTATTCTCAGTTTTCTGGCAGGTTCACTACTTGTAATTGGTTTGGTTAATCTAACTTGGCATAATGCATGAAGCAAGTTTTTTTAAATGGCCACAAAAGTGTTCGATGCTTCTCTCATTGAGTTGTGGGAACTAAATCCTTCTCCCTCAAATCCTGGGTGGTTTTTGAGTCCCCAACGCACACGATATGACGGAGGTATGTCCCTGCACAGCTGAAGCGTGTCCAGACAGGCATGCAGGTTCCACCTTGCTCTTCTGAGCTGTGTGCTGGGCCCTGGATCTCAAAGCCATGGGCTGGGGAGCTTGGCCACATGCAAATCTTCTGGCTGACAGTCTCAGCTGAGCTCAGCATTTCAGCACCACACAGCTTTGCTAAATTTTTCTTGAAATAGTTTTGTCCCCAACGTTGGGAACAGCCCAGACCTCATGTATTTCTACATAAGGCCCCAGACACTGCAAATCAGAGACACACTGTCTCCTCTGTGCCTGTTTAAATTCTTGATGCCTGAGTGCACGAGCCAAATGAAATGGCTGTTTACGCCACTAAGATTTGGGCGATTTGTTTTATATCGATAGGAACTGGAACAGAATTTGGCAGCTGGACATGGGATTCTGCCGTAACAGAAAACTTAAATACGTGGCATTGGCTTTAGTTAGGGCTGGAGGGAACTGGAGAGGCTCAAGGAGACTTAGCAGAAGCCAAGAGAATCTCGTGGGAGGTGTCAGTGAAAACAAGATGAAAAGTAGGGAATATGTTATCAGAGGAAAGATGACTCTTACTACACAGTGGTGGAAATTCAGCAAAACTGTTGCCTGCACTTATGTACAAAATAGCAAATGTAGGCACCGAAATGATTAGACCAGGAGATTTTTAGGCAAAATGTTGAAAGTGTCAACTATTTTCTAACTGCACATTGTAACGTAAGGATAAAGAGGGATGGGTGGGTTACAGAAAGATTTATTCAGTTTGCAAGGAGAACTTAGAGAAAATATAAAGAGGTAAGACTTGCTAGCTTTTTTATTTATTCAGGCTCTCCAGAGAAAGGTTTGAGGCAGTACTTTACAGATTCTTTCAAATTGAGAAAAATCTTCCAAGAATCTTAAGGCTGTGCCTCAAAACCTTTCCTGTTAAACAATAAGACTTCTAGGAATCTTAAGGGTGTTTCCCACTCTATCCTCAAAAGTAATTCAGTTAGAGAAGGACTTATCACGAAGAGCTTTAACTAATGGAATGAATTATAAACAGATACAAAGGAAACCCACAATGTTTTTAAAGAAACTGTATCAACAGCTGGGACAATACAGAAGCAGCATGACATGCAGGGACTTCTGGAGCAGTGGCATTTGACATCAGGGGTCGGTCAAGAAGGGTATTCAGTTACAATCTCAGGTCATTTGCCATTTCTTACAGGAAAAGAAGACTAGCTCAGAGAAGGAGCCAGATCCCCGGGGGGCTAAGCAAAGGGCCACAGAGAACAACCCCAGGGAGTGTGACTAAGATTAATCAAGGATCAGAGAACATGTGCTGGCTGAATTCAGAATTGCTCTGGTCCAGTGACTCGTGTGAGCCTCCCCACCATGTACAGGTACATGTGTCCCACCATGGCAGATGGTGGGAGGGGCAAAGGTAACTTGTCTCTTTTGTTCATAGATCTTTCTGTTGAGAGGAACTGTATCCAGAGAACCCCACACAGAAGCTCCATGCTCACCTGGACCCTGAGCCTGACCCAGGGATGCTCAAGGGTGGTCTTGAGCTATTTGCACGAGGGGAGAATGAAAGTAACTGTGGACAGAGGACAGACTATAATATTCTTTCTAAGAAAGATGGCCAAGAAACTCTTTGACATTTCTCCCATTAAGGTATAGGGTCTATATTTCCTCTTCTTAAATCGGGGAGGTCTTGTGTTTGTTTTGCTTAATATACAACAGAAGTGGTGCTTGTGATTTCTGAGTCTAGTCCACAAAAAGTGGTCCGGCTTTTCCCTAGCTTACTGGCACACTCCGTGTGGAACCCTGTGCCATCGTAGAAGAAGCTCTGCTACCCTAATGCCGCCACGCTGTGAGAATGTCCAAGCATCACAGGGAGGTGACAGTGCCTCGGTCTGTGACCCCAGCCATTGCCCATGAGAAAAGGAGGCCGGGTGACTCCATTCCCCATTGCATCAGCTGGAATTCTCCAGAGAAACAGAAGTAGTAGGCAAGAGACCTGCAGACACAGAGATAGACGAAGACATTTATTTCAAGGAATTGGCTTGTGCAACTGTGGGAACTGGCAGGTCTGGAACCCACAAGATGGTTGGGCAGGCTGGGAGCTGTCGGGAAGGAGCTTAGGCTGCGTTCTCGAGGTGGGATTTCTTCCTGCCCAGCGAAACCTCCCTTCTGCTCTGAAGTCCTTTCAGCAGGTGGGGTGAGGTTCACCCACATCATGTAAAATAACCTCCTTTACTTAAAGTCAACTGGTTGTGAATGTTAACCACATCGGCAAAATATCTTAACAGCAGCACCTAGACTGGAGTTTGATCGAATGCCCGGGTGCGATAGCCCAGTCAGGCTGACACATACACTGACCCCTGCACCCATCTTTTCAGTCACCCCGACCTTCTGATCCTCACAGCTGAAGCTGCGGGCTTTGCAGGGAGAAGGAAGCCCCCCTACCGCATCCTGTCTCAGTTCTTCACCTGCAGGAGCTGTGAGCCTTTGAAATGGTTTTTACACTACTAAATTTTGGGGTCTTGTGTTGTGAAGCAATAGTGACTAAAACAATGGATGAAAGAATGGCTGTTTCGAGATGAGGGCCGTGCCAGAAAATCTAGAAAACCCACTACAGAAAGCTCTTTCTAGTGCAATATTCTGTACCAAGTGCCGTGGCAATTTCCGGACTGCTTCCACCAGGGCAGCTAGTCCGACAGTCACAGAGACGTAGGGATGGTTGTCCTTTCCCAGACACCAAGGAATCGGCGTGTCCAGGTACCGTAGACACAGGCAGGGAGTCGTGGGCGGGCACACAGGCAGAGCCTCTCCCACGCGGTGACAGGTTCTGAGTTTGAGGCAGGTCAGGGGAGGGCACGGGGTCGCAGCCCACTCTCAGTCTGAAGAAACTCAGTCGTCTGTAGGCTGAGGACACTGGGGGCGAGGCTGCATCTCACAGAGCCCCTCCCGGGCCGGGCAGCGGCCAGACACTCACACTGGGCCCAGGCCTTTCCGCGAGGACTCCGGCATCCATTGGGTCCACACAGGGAAGGCGGGAAGGAGAGACGGGCCAGGGAGGTAAGAGCGGGATGGGAGGGAGAAAAGGCGAGGAGGGTGGGAGGCAGGTTTCTATTTGAGAACGAGCCCCCAGAGAGATGTGGTCCGGGTAGTTCCACGGCGTGGGGTTCAGGTGCCTGCAGAGCAGTGTGGGGGTGACGGGGCTGAATAAGGACCCCCCAAAGTCATCCACGCCCTACGCCTGGGCGAAGGTTCCAGAGACGACACAGGGAGGTCACCCTGGGAGCCTTACATGCAGTCGCAGTGTCCGCATGAGACGAGGCAGAGTGAGATTCCACACGGAGAAGGGGCCGCATGAAGTCGGAGGCAGCCGGGTCGGGGCGGGGGGGCGTCCAGGACAGGAGGAGGCAGGAAGGACCGTCCCTGGGAGACTCTGGGGAGAGTGAGTCCCTCCGACTGCTTGAGTTGGGAATTTGGCTTCTAGACTGTGAGAGAATACATTTCTGTCGTCTGAAGAAACAGTTTTTTTTTTTTTTTTTTTTTTGAGACAGAGTCTCACTTTCTTGCCCGGGCTAGAGTGAGTGCTGTGGCATCAGCCTAGCTCACAGCAACCTCAGACTCCTGGGCTTAAGCGATCCTACTGCCTCAGCCTCCCGAGTAGCTGGGACTACAGGCATGAGCCACCATGCCCGGCTAATTTTTTTTTTTTGTATATATATTTTTAGTTGGCCAGATAATTTCTTTCTATTTGTAGTAGAGACGGGGTCTCACTCTTGCTCAGGCTGGTCTCGAACTCCTGACCTCGAGCGATCCACCCGCCTCGGCCTCCCAGAGCTAGGATTACAGGCGTGAGCCACCGCGCCCGGCCAGTTTTTGATCACATGTTTCCACAGCCACAGGAAATGAATGCAGCGATCCTCCTGCATGTGTGTGAGGGTGAGGGTGAGGGTGAGGGTGAGGGTGAGGGTGAGGGTTAGGGTTAGGGTTAGGGTTAAGGTGAGGGTTAGGGTTAGGGTAGGGAGGGCAAAGTGCCCCATGAAGCAGCCCTGGCCCTTTGGTGGCGGAGGCCTGATGGGGATTGCCATTGGCTGAGCACAGCGTGGCCAGGAAGGGGCAGTGGGACCCCTGGCTCAGAGCCTGTGACTTACACCCGAGGACAGGTGACGCACAAGTGGAGAGCCACACGATGGCAGTGATGGGGACAGGAGTGCGGAGTGTGAGAGGGAGGGCAGCTCTTTCTCCTTCTCCTGGGACCATCCTTCCCCTTCCCTTGGACAGGTGGGGCCGTGTTTCCCGGGGCTGCTGTAACTGTTCACACAGACTGGCCTGAAAGACGTCAAGTCACTGGAGGCCAGAACTGCGAGACTGAAGTTCCAGCTGGGCCGGTTCCTTCCGGAGGCTCTGAGTGCGCGTCCATCCGGCTCCGGCGTTGCTGGTGCTCCCCGGCGGTCCCAGCCTGTGGCCGCGTCGCTCCGGTGTGGTGTCTGCCTCCACCAGCACGCGGCGTTCTCCTGCAGGTCCCATCCCCTCGGCATCCCTCCAGGACACTCCCCACACACGCAGGGCCCATCCCAACCCGGAATAAGCTTTCTTGACATCCTTACTTACACTTGCAAAGTCCCTTCCTCCAAACGGGATCACACTCTCAGTTTCCAGTGGCCGTACCTTTGGAGGAGACACTGGTCACCACTGTTGTGGGGTTTCACTAAGTGGTGCCCGACTCACATGTCGGAAGGTCAAAGGTGTCTGGATGGGGCAGGGCCACCGCTGGGGCAGGTTAGGGTTAGGGTTAGGGCTCAGCCACGCTCTGGGTTTGGACAGACGCCTAGGCGGACGCTTGCCCTCTGACGCATAGGTGCATTTTGAAGGAACCCAGTGAGAGCCAAGTGAAAAAAGGAGGCTTGTTTTACCTCTTGCATGTTTATCCTGTCAACATGTTAAACATTTTATAACCCAATCAACATGGATTTTAAGGTGAGGGCAAAAATTTAGTTCACCAATTCAAAACCCAGTGTGCAAGGGATATTTTTTTAAAAAGAAGTATGTGCATATTTTGTTAACATTTTACTGGGGGCCTTTGTTTTGCATTTTGTCTTAGGAATTGAGACTCTGAAAATTCCGTGAGATCACGGATGCATCTTAGATTAGGAACTACTGCTCCGAAAAGCTCTAGTCCCCGACAGCACAAAACTTTCCTGCCTGAGGAAGCCGGGCAGCCTCATTCCAGATATCTCAGTAGGGCCGAAGGTTTGACCTGAGGATCTTCTGTATTTTGGTTTCTTCGCATTTGAAGTGTGAGTTAATAAAGACGGAATCTCTCTGCTCCACCATCCAGGTGTCAGGGGCACTGGGTAAATGTACCACTAGGACACGAGTTAAATCTGCCCAGGCAGAGGTTTACACAAGGGTCATGGGGTGGTCCACCCTGGTCTGGAAGAGCCCCAGCTGTGGGCGTGTTTAGTGTCAGGTGGAAAAACGTGGATCTACCTGGCAGGGGAGGGAGCTGCTTCCCCTGAGCCGCTGTGACTGTCAGCAAACATCGGTGTCTGCTCCCAGGCAGCCCTGTGTCCTTGTGCCTCTGTGCACCTGGCTCCCCCAGTGACTGGCAAGAGCTCGGAACACTCCTGGGAATAACTTTAGAGAAGAGCACGAATTTGCCGGGAATATCCAGGACTCATGTGTCTTGCCTTTGAAGACTTTGGGAAATTTCGATTGCATGCCTAGTGCTGTAATTCATACTTCAGAAGATAAAGCTGATCTGGGGAAACGTAATTTTGACTAATTTATTGGCAGGAGGTTGACTCTTCTCTCTGTGACACATCTGCAGACAATTTCCCCTCCAGGATCTGCTCTGGGGCTTCCCGGCTATCAAAGCCCGGCACATCTGCCCGCCGCCTGCGTGGGGAGGACCGTGTGCGCGGCACCAGCCCCCGACACCTCCGCGACCCCTGCCTGGCGTGGGCGTGGAAAAGCTCCCACACGCAGACGCGGGGCTGAAAAGTCCTCTGGCTGCTGTCCTGACCCCCGTCCTGTCCTGGTGAATCCTGAGGCCCCTTGTCCTGCTTCTCTCCTTTGCTGTCGCTATGACAGCTACACAGCTGGCTGGAAACTCGCTCCCGGCAGCCACAGGACACCCCACGCTCCTGCCTGCCCTGCGCCCCTCCCAGGGCTCCTTCTCTGTTTTCTTTGCTGGGTCCTCTCGCTCTGGTCCCTGGGATGTTGGGGCTCCTGAATGCTCCGTCACCCATGGGGCCACCTGGTGTCACCCAAACCTCCAGTCTCTGCAACCCGCACCTGCACGCCAGGCCAGCCTCCCTCCCTGGACCTTTGGTCTGGGTGGACGGGACGGCCCTCGGCTCAGTCTGGTCACCACACTGGACGCCCAGCCACCTCCACGTCACACGTTCAGCAGCTCTCCCGTCCCTGCCCACACTGCGTGCCGACCTGGGTGGCCAGGGCTGCACATCTCTGGACCACAACCGCCACCTCTCGCTCTCCCACCCAGCCCTCCCCGCACGTGCACCCCGGTGTTCTGAGATGCTGGGGAGGTCTCGGGATCCCCTGCCCCCCCGCCTGTGGTCAGGCCGCTCCCTTGGGAAGAGAACGTCAGGTCTGCCTCCCTGCAGGACACCTCCTCCAAGAAGCCTTCCCCATCTTCCCCACGCCCCAGGGGGACCCAACAGTCCCTTCCCCACTGCTCCCCTCTTACCCCGAGCATGCCTTGTCCACAGCACTGTGTGCCAGCTTTCAGGGCCACAGGGACGGTGTGGTTTCCTCCTGCGCCCCTGGCTCTCGCTGGGATGGAGCTGTCTGTGGCTGGCAGCTCTTCATTCGTTCATTTACTCGCCCGCCTCACGCAGCTGGTATGTGAGCAGCTCCCCAGCCGCAGCCCTGGGCGGGCAGATCTGGACCCCGAGGGGTCACGTACCCATCAGGGCACATTCTCACACTCGTTGTCAGAGGTGACACCATTCTGCATAAAATCATGTGACCCCGATTAACCCAGAGGCCCACATGGTTGAATTCATAGCAGAATCGTGTTCAAAAGGCAAAAAATGCCCAGTTCCCAAGGGGGGAGGAGGAGCAACTGGGGTGCTACGCTGGGCGTCCACAAGGCCCCCCAAGGAACCTGCCGACGGAGCCCAGACGCCCCCCGGCAGACCACTCCTTCCCTCCGTGGTCACTAATTCCTGGTAAACTCTCCAGGCTGCTGCCCCACCTAACTGACCCGTTTCCTGCCCCTCAGCTCCGCTGCGTCCCAGGGCTCAGCCAGGACAGCCAGCCCTGAGCCCCCACGCCGTCCCCATCTGTGTCCTGACTCTCCGGGAGCCGGGCTGAGAGGCAGGCACTGAGCTGGCCAGAGGGGAGGGGGCACCGCTGCCAGGTGCCCTCCTCAGCTAACATTTCTGTCTGTTATCCAAACAGCAGGGTTTTGCGTGGAACACGGCCACGGTGCCTCCGAAGTTCAGCCGCTCCTGTCCGTCCCTGGTCTGTCCCACACAGCCTGGCTTTGCAGCGAACAAAGCCCCGGAGCACCCCCAGCCGGGCCTCCCCACCCCCACACGGGGCCCGGCTGGGGGGCCCTTGCAGACAAGGTGTGCGGGAGCCCCTGCGGGGACCCGGGAGCCGTTCTGCCCCATTGCTTTGTGGCGAAAAGAAAATAATAATAATTTCTAAGACTTGCAGATTCAGCCTCCCAAAGTGCTTTTCCAGGAACACTCTTTGAAAGAACTCCATAGAAAATGTGATCCTGGTGACATGCAACTGCAGACAGCCTCATGATTTAGGGGGCGAGACCACTGAAGGACTTCTGGGATAGTTTTTTGTTTCTGAAATTTCAGAAGGAAAAAAAAAACATATGCCTCCGAGCTGAGCCTACACGAGCTTTGCCGTGTAGCGTGGAAGAGGGTTTGTTGTGAGGGTCTTCGGCTGAGCATCCCATGGTCAGGGGGTTGGCTCCAAAGGGCGCACCTACAGCACAGGGTCCTGTACATTTTTGACAGAACACAGAGGAGGTACTCTAGAACAGTCTAGAACAGTGTGCAAGTGAACAAGCGAGTTGCCAGAGCGTCTTTGGGGGGCACACGGGAGTTGTTTCGGAATGAGTGTGCAAACTCTGAGCGTAGAGTCGCCCAAGCATATTTCTGGGCACTGAGCATCTACCCAGCACCCACCGTATGCCCGGCCAACGTTAGGCTCTGCAGAAAGAGCGGAAGAGGGCAGCGCGTCTGTCCCCACAGCTCACACACAGCAGGTGCACACAGGTCTGCCGTGGGGGCCCGCGCTCTGTGCAGAGTGTGGGCACCATCGTCCTGCAATGTGCCCAGACCCAAGGGGGCACAGGAGCCTCAAGTCTGGCGTGCTCTGGACCTCATGACGCGGTGGCACCTGAACCCCAGCCTGGCGAGAGGGGCTGCGTCTTGCTGAGGGAGGAGCCAGAGCCGTCTGTTTCTCACAGTGTGGGGCGCCCAGTGCTGCTGCAGAAATTGACCACAGAACTGCAAAATGTAAGAGGAGGAGCGAAAACCTCAGCCTTCCCTGAACAGAGTAGCAGTTTAGCAAATTCAATTTTTTAAAAAATGTTCCAGTAAGCTGATGAGGTTTCAGATGGCTATCGATCCAAACTCTCATCTTTATCCACAAATTCTTAATAGCAAAATGCCGAAGGAAATCGATGTCTTTCCCGCCTCCTTCACTGTCCTTGGGAACTCAGCATCAGACAGTGAAGAATAGTGTTTATTTCCTTCGAGAAGACTCAGAAGACAAGCCCACCGTGGGCCAGACCGCTGGAGAGGTGCCCACTTGCCTGTGTCCCAAGGAGCACGTCGTAGCCTGATCTGGCTGCAGAGCCGATCCTGTCGCAGGGCCACGGACCTGCTCTCCCGCCCCCGCATGTGGTCCCGCCCGGGAGTACTTAGGTGCCACGGTAACGGTCAGTGGCCGCGTTCTGAGCAGCCGGCCCTGAGCACGTTGATGTTTCATTGAAGAACTGCCACAGCCGCATGACAGTTATACTATATCTTACGGGTAAGGAGACAGGACGATGTGCTAGATTAATACTTTGCCTTTTTAATCTATTAATCTACCACCTCTGGGACATGATTTTAAATCCACTCCAGAGCAAAGTGACTGAAAATCATTCTGGTCTGACAGCTTTAAAAGATCACAAGTGAAATGTGTTAAGAAGGTCTCAACCCACTGATAGCAAACAAGGACAGCTATTTGGGAATTCACCTGGCCCCGGAGAGAGCTCCACACCCTCCTGGTGAGGGTCTGACGCTGGTGTCATGTGCCTGCTGGCGTCACGTGCCTGCAGGACATTCCGTTGGACGGTTATAGGACGAGGTTCACGTTCTATCAGGGCCATACGTGTCCGTCACTGGTGCAATCTGAGGATCGTCAGAGGTCCTGGGGCAGATCTGCCCCTTGCGTGTGGGCCCGTGTGGCGGGCACCATGCTGGCAGGTGAGGGGGGAACACGGAAGCCGGATGCTGATTGCTGGAGCCCTGCAGCAGGACAGGCATAAGATTTATTTTTTTCAAAAGCTTAAATTTTGATGAAAGTGGAGCTGAACGTGTTTGGAGGTCTTGCTTCACTGGTCGGCTGAGGTGTCAGGCCACCGCTCAGTCCCCAGCGGGGCGCCTGGTCCTGCTCTGTCCCTCTGAGTGGGCGAGCAGGGTCCCACAGCCTACAACGGGCTCCCGACATGCCTCCGCCTGCGGGTGGAGCTGCTGCCCCCGTGGGGTCTCCTGGCTGCATCATGCTCTGAGCCCTCTGTGCCCACTGCCTCACGCTGCCAGCACCTCGCTGGGGGTCAGGCCCCTTCTGCCCAGGCAGGGAGGTGCCCACACTGTCCTTAGGGAGTGTCTGGCTCCTCTCTGCAGCTCAGCCTGCCCGAGGTCCCAGCTACTCTTACAGGTGGCGGCTCTGTCTCAGCCTCCACCCTCTGAACCGCAGGATGGGACAGAGGTGCAGGTCACCTGCCTGCCCATACTGGCCACTCCCGGAGAGGGCAGCTCCGTCTCCCTCCAGCTGGGTCCCCTGGGCTCCTCTCCAACGCCTGTGCCATGTGGGTGGCACCTTTGCCTACTTCTGGGGCCAACAGGTTCTGCTGCTCCCCCCACTCCAGTTTGGTCCACTCCCGCCACTTAGCCCAGTTCCCAGGAAAAGGTTCTAGAACCTTCTTTACACAGCCACTGTCCTGGTGCACCGAGCCTGTACCTCCCCGAGGGCAGCAGGGGGGACTGCAGGGTCCACCGCGCTCCGGGCACCACGCTTGGCGCTGACGGAGAGCAAGGCGGGGGCCCGGCTTCCCAGAACCTCTGCTGTGGGATCTTTCGGAGAAAAGTCAGACTTCCTCTGTGAGCCCTGAGGGAGGGAAACGGGCAGACAAGAGAACCCAGAAGACGCTCTGGGCCAGGGCTACGGAGCGCCTGCTGGTGCCAAGCCCTCCGATGGAGGCCGAGTCCCCTGTGTGAGCTGCCTGCCGCCTTGGGCTGTCGGCCCTGAGAACGGGACAAACGGGCCGAAGGCCCCTCCTCGCACCGAGGGGAGAATTCGCCAGAGCTGACTCACTGTCCTGCGCGTCTGTGTCCGGGACGGACTGGCCCAGGTCACCGACTCAGGAGCCCCAGGCCCCTGCTCCCCTGCAGGGGGGATCTGTGCTGTGGCCCTTCCTGGGGGAGGGGGGGGCTGGAACCCTCTCGCCCTGTGAGACCGAACGGGAGTGCTCAGGGGACCACGAGGTCTTTGCCTGGAGAGTATAGTGGCAGCAGGACTCAGACCCAGCGGGGAGGAGAGGACAGGGCCAGGCGGGCGGCCCCACCACCCCGCAAAGCAAAGCACACCTTGGGGCCTCGCAGCAGACTCCAGGTCTGCGCGTCCCCATGAAATCTCAGATGAGACGCCGTCCTGTAGAAGCAAACTGCCGTAGAATTACGACACGTTCTGCGTTTCAGTCATATTCTTTTGAAGGTTTGTACCATACAGATTCAGTTTCAAATATCAACACTTTTGTCGTCTGATAGGCGAACACAGATCTTAAAACAAAGAAAGAAACAAAGTGAGAGAGAGAGAGAAAGAAAAGATAGCCTAAATTTAAAGTTAGGAGAAAAAGTAAACTACCATTTACAAAATTTGTATACCTTTTCCCAAAACTGAGTTGGTTCGTGCACAGCCCAAGCAAAATGCCTACAGTCAAGGCTCCGTGTGCTGAGTTTGCAATGTGTAGAGGAGGTGATCGGCAAGTGACACAGCCAAGCTTCCTAAGCGATTGCAGGGACGTGCACTCTCTGCCGCAATCCCTGCCAAGCACTTCGACATGCCATGTCCCTCCTCGTGTTGCTGGAAGCTTCCTTCCTATCTGAATGCCAAGGTCAGGGGTCAACTTCCTTTCTCCAGGAGGCTTCACCCTTTCTCAACACAGGGACCCACAAGACAAGGTGCAATTTTATTCCCACTGTTCCCCCGGCTTACTGCTCCAAAGCATCCAACACAGATCAAGTCACGGCCTGACTGTCCTCACCAAACCCCACCCTGGACCTTGGAGTGGGCCACCCTCCCTCAGCACCCTCCTCTGACCTCGTGACGGGCCCCCTTGTTGGAGAGACTGGCCTTGTTCCCGCACCTCCCGCTACACCACAACTAGCCGCAACCCAGTTCTCCCTGACGCTACAGAGATGTGACTTGGGGACATCTCACAAAGACCTGGGACAGTCAAATCTGGAACATTGGCCTCCATGGCTTCTATGCGTGACGCCTGTTTCCAGCGCCTCGGCCCGGGGTGTGGCCACACATCTCATGCTGCTTTTACTTCTAGTGGCTTCCTGTTTCTCAGTGGCTGGTTTTTCAGCTCAAGCCCCCGTGGTTGAGGGGTGGCGACACTTTTTCTTCCGTCCTCTTGCTCTGTCTTACTCCTTTCTTTGGGAGAACCCGTATCCGTCACGGTCTTACCCACCAGCACACTGGTAACTTCCCGGGAGTGCCAGACAACTGCTCTCGCCATCTGTAAACCACCACGCCAGCTCCTTATAAACGACACCCAGTCCCCACAGGTCCAGAGTTAAATGTCATCACCGTAAAGCTGGCACCAGCCACCTCTGCAGACGACAGGGTCCCAGAGCCCTGTCTCGGCCATGGCTCCGGTACCCACCATCCCCAGCAGCAGGGGCATCGTCCTGCCTTCCCTCCACTTCCTCACACTGTGCACAGTCTCACCCCCAAAGGCATCTCCTGTCTGTGCCCTCCTGTCTGTTCTCACTGGCACTGTTTTTGCTCAGTCCCTCGTCATCTCCCATGTCCCCCTGTCTGCAGCTTCAGGACATCTAAGCGCTTGCCAGTCCTGCTGCCAGAGGGCCACCAGAGAAAGACACTGCTGCTCTCATTTAAAACCCTTTAAACCTTCCCGCCACCCCCAGGCTAAAAGGTCCAAGCCCACACATGGTGTCACCCGACCAGGTGTATTTCTACCTGTCCAGTCTCATTCCCATCTTTTATGGCACCTAGAGGGGAACCTGTCCCAGTGGCTCACTGACGTCAGCAGCACCTCTGACTCTGAGACATCGCTGGGGACCCGTCTCTGGTCCGTGTGCATCACCCTCTTTGGAAGCTGTGGACACACACGCACCCCCCTCACACCACAAACAACCTCTACAACATACACTGTCAGCTGCTCCCAGACCCATCCCCACGGAAATAACCAAAGACTCCTACTTTAGAAAATTGACGTTGTACTTTATTAGCCATGTTTTTGCAGCAAAACAGAGGAAAGAAAATATTACGCAAAAAAAAAAAAAAAAAAAAAGAGAACCATGATTTTCTCCATTATGCAGGCATAAAATATTTAGAGAAGGACTGAGCATAAGCCAAGCCAGTGCCATCAGCATATTTAAAATAAGCATTTTCAGAGGTGGCAGCTCAGTCAGGGAGCCTTCCGCAGGCTGAGAAGAAGGGCCACTGAAGGCAGAGTCACTTGACAATTGCTGGTGGAACCCATTTAAGAGCACGATATTAAAATTGGGATTCCACCTCTGGCTTCAGTATTATTTGCACATAGAAAATAACAAAGTATTTTAAAAGAGATATTATAACAAGTAACTTCCAACTATAAATGCATCAAGGCAGCTGGAACTTACCACATTTAAGATATTAAAATTGAAGTTGATGGCGGCACCACATTATTCATTACATCAAATGGAGATGCCTTTAAATTTATATTAAATTCAATTTAAATGCCATCAAAACCATGGTTGACAAAGTACTGACAGATGAATATTTTAGTGTGATTCAATAGCAGTAAACTTTATTTTCTTACCTTGAGGCAAGGTGATGGGCTTTTTATATGCAGTAGGTTGAACTGGGTTTGTAGTAACAGGGCTTATGATTTCCATAAAGTAAAATTTTATCTTTAAAAAATGATTTTAAAGGGTTTAAGTCTTGAACTCTGAAAACATTTCTTCAGGGGTTTTTTTCTTTCCTCATTATTTTATACTATGAAATCCAATAGCTTCCTTATACGACTCTCAAAATATCTTCTGACTTGGAATGAACAATTAGTCATTTTAAAGGTTTTATGTTTAATGTTGACACGCGGTAATATTTCATCTTGATTTTTCTACTTGCAGCTCTTGGTCATGGGGGAACATGCCTCACATAGTAACTCACCTGTAGTTGGTGTCGAATGAATAAATTGTTAACCGGATAAATGAAATATTTAATTAATTGATTAGTTAACTAGTTTCTGTGGCTGTTTCTAAGAAGTAAGAGGCAGCCTTTTGTCTGCCTGCTGGAGTAGCCCTTGGTGTAATGTTTCCAGGCTCTCGTCACAAGGGACACAACCACTCCCCTAAAGAGATTATTAGTGATATATGTATATGTATAAAATATGCATCTGTGTGTATAGAGACAGATTATATGTTGACATAAAGAAATAGATGATCATCTATGCACTGCACCCTCTAGTCTCTGGCTCTAGATGCTTCCATCTAAGATCTTAGAATTCAGGAACAGTTTTTCCTTCTCTAGACTTTGTTTCTAGAATTGAGAAACCTGCTCTTCCAGTCTATCATCTGTACTGGAGATTTACAAAAATCCACGCAGTGGAATCACATTCTGCAAAATGTTTTCAAATGTATTGGTTTTTGTTTTTTTGGCCCAATGTATTTTTAATTCCCTTTAGTTCCTAAGTGGATAATGGCTGATATCTCCCTAAATCGAGGCAGTCAAGGCAGTCACTGCTTTGAGAGAAGGACAGATAAAGGTAAAAGTCAAGAAGTTGTTGCTTAGCTTTGACTTTCAAAATAGCTTTTTTAAAAACGAACCCGTTAGACTTGGGAGCCGAATTGTCAACCGCATCCTTGAGAGAGAACAGGATGCCCTGAGCTTCCAGGGCCCCCGGAACCAGAGGCCCAGCGCCTGTTGAGGCCGAGACAAAGAGGTGCCCAGAGAAGGAGAAGCTGGCACGTGCAAAGTGCCTTTCCTGGGGTGGAGGAAGGACGTCCTGGAGTTCGGGGCCCTGAGGCAGTCGGCGCCCCCCATCCACCCACGCTCTCCCTGGACTTGCAGGCAGCCCTGGGGCATCCTGCAGGGGCTGCAAGTCCTGGCTGCGCTGCTGTCCAGGCAGGAGCTGTGGGCCAAGCTCCCGACGACCTCGGAACAGACACGGGAGCAGTCTGAGGGGGTGGGTGTGGGCGGGAGAAGAGGCTGCAGCCACAGGAACCAGTGCAGACCCCGGTGGCAGAGATGAGAGAAACATTAGAAGAATGTGGAGGAGGCAGACGCCCAAAAAGACTCTTATCTTCCCAGAGAGACTGAGCCAACCTGGAAATGACTGGGAACAGCTGAGGCCAAGAAGTCATCCTCGCTCCTGGCCCATGTCTGGCCCCCGCAGCGAAAGCAGCTGGCGAGGAAGTGGATGCTGGAGCTGCCTGTCTGCAGACTGGACACACTGAGCACTGGCTCGGTCTTAAACCAAGGGGCAGAAGATGGAGAGGAATCGGCCCCTGCTCCCTCCGTGTGTCCCCTACCACGGAGGCAGGGCAGACAGAAAGCTGTCGCTGACACCGAGTCGCCAGGGTGGGGGTGAAAGTCCGAGTGGACGAAAATGAACAGGGAACGTCGTACCCAAATGTCACTATGCACTCAAAAGCCATCTTTATAGGAAAAACCATTTTGTGTGCACGACAGAAGTCCTGTACTCTGATGCCCTAGCGTCTCTAAGGAAAATACTCTCTCCTCTTTGAGCCTCATCGTAAATGTCATAAAACAGAAAAGTTTGTTTGCTCGAAAATATCTATTGACCAGTGACAGTGTGCAAAGGAGTGAGTTCAGTTGAAAAACACAGACCTCACTGTAATTAATCCTGTACTGAACATATAAACATCTTGTCTTGTTTTCCAGAATGCACTTTGCACATTGATGTGGCATCCAAGGTCTCTCTGGTGTGGATTCTGGTCACTTCTGTCATTGTCCTCCTGGGCAGGAGCAAGTGCCCTGCAGTCAGCATCCACGATGAGGAGCCCTGGGCACGCTCTCTGCTGGGCGCATCAGCTCATCCCGGGCCCAGGGCCCAGGGGCTCTGGATCCGTCAGTGTCCCACCCTCGCCTGGGAGGCCCTACGGCGACCAGCTGTGCCCTTCCAAGAAGCACCTCCTTCCACAGCAGCTTGCAGGGAGGAGGGACAGGGAAGGAAAATAAGGAAGGCATGGCCTGCTTTGTTTTGCTTCTAATCAGGGAAGAACATTTTTCTCAGAACCCCACCCTCACACCCACAGTGATTTTCCATTCGGTCTCACCACCTGGAAGCAGGACATGTGACCAAGCACAGCCCGGGAAACTCTGGGGAAGTGAACACACACCTTCTCCATCCTCTCGAGGAAGCAGGAAGCAAGAGAGAGGGAAGGGCTGAGGGGCGGGTGGCCGGCGCTGAGACCAGCCGGCTGGGACGGTGCATGGTGCAGCCCCGCGCCCCGGCCAGGGTGAGACCCCAGAGTCAGGCCAGGGCTCCAAAGACCCCACAGAGCTCCTCCCTTGGGCTCAGGTACTGCCTCTGTGGTGCCGCACGGTGGACCATTTCCCGCATGCTATTAGTATTATATATTAATTCTCGCAGGAAGACTGTTGAGGAATGCCTTCTGCAAACTATCACTGTCATTCCTTGGATCCACGCTGTCCATTATTTGATCTCCACACTGGAGAGCGTGGATGCTGCTGGTTTCTGAGCAGATTTTCGGTTCTAAAGTTCCCTTCTACCCTCGTCACGTTTCCCTGGCAAATCTGCAGGGTCACCCGTGTGGAAGAGCAGCCGCGGCGGATCCAACACAGTTGTAAGTGGCTAACATTTTGGGTGCTTAATCTTGATGGTTCCACTATTTTTATAAACATTTAGAAAAGTTCTTTTCCCAAGTATTTTTTAAATTAATTCCAAGCTTTCTTCTTTAGTTAATTTGCGGTAGGAAGGAAGGATCAGTGTACGAAGATGTTTGATTTGTGCCTTGGCAAGCAAAGGCCTACGCTGACGACCAGCAGAGAGTCAGGAAAGTAATCCCAGGACGGGGCTTGCGTGCCTCTTGGCTCTGCAGAACACAACAAAATCCAGAAGTAAAAATTACTTTTTAATAGAATGGCATTCCTAAAATAGTCCATGTTGCTAACCCTTCACATGGTTAATTTAGAATACAATTACTGTGTGATTACATATATTCACATATTATTTGTTAATGCAAAACATTAGATATGCACTTTTAAAGGAACATCTATTTTTTCTACTTAGAATTCCATTAGACACATTCCTAAAGTGAGTTATAAACCTCACTTTAAATTTTAGACTACCCCAGTGTCCATTTGCTACACAGAGACACGAAGACGTAATAATTCCGAGTAGAATATCCCTGCTGGTACATTTAAAAATAGAAGCCATTACATTTTCTAACTTTTGCCAAATTGCGAATAAGGGAGCAGGACAACCAGTGACTGTGACGAGCCAGGCAGTGCTGGTGTGGCTCTTGGAACGTTGTCGGGCCCCGAAAATGCCAGAGTCACACAGGCTGCCATCTCTCCCCCGACGCGGAGGGTCTGGCAGGCGCCGGTCACCACACCTCACTCAGGCAGGCAGCACCTGAAGTCCCCTTGCTCCGAGGCACACACCGGTGTCTTTGGGGACAGCCAGTAGCTGCCAGCTCCTAAGGACACCTGGTTGAAACTACCGCGCACACCGCCGTGATTTCCTCCCGTTCTCAGTCACGTCTCCTCTGCTCTTGCCTGCAGGAAGCGTCCTACGGATGACCCGGCACCCAGGAAGACGCTTTAGACAGTCACATTCTTGCACAGAGAAGGGGCTGCTTGGTACTGGGGAGAATTCCGGGCAGCAGGTGAGACTGCAGGCAGCCGGCTCCACAGCCAGGAGCTCAGCCCAAGTTCCTAAGAAAGGAAATCCCATAATTGCTTTGATATTGGCAAACTCGTAAGTGAGAAGGCCATGCACTCACAGTGGCCTATACCACTTAGGAAAGAGGACAGAGCCGGATGTGACTCACGTTATTCCACACTGTTCCTCCCCAGGTGTAGATACACTGGCTACTTGGACTTCCAGTGGTCACAGTAGCAGAAGAATCCTCATTTAACATGGGGAACGTGACCATGTGTGACTCTGCAGCTGGGGCTTTGGGACTATGGGCAGGTGGGTGTGGGGCAAGTGTGTGGAGGTGGCCTTGGAGGTTGGGGTGGTCGTTGGCTGGCTTTGCCCTCCTGGACCTGGAATTGCTGCCTCCCCACCACAAGCTCTACCAGTCCCTGTGTTTCAGGCGTGGCTGCTCCACGGCTCCATGACACCACGTCCAGGCAGGGCCATCAGCACACTGTGACAGCCCCATGTCCAGAGGCTGGTTGGGGGCTGGGCAGGTGAGGGGGAGCAGGTCCCTGCACAGTGTCATCGCCTGAGGGCTGAGGCGATCGTCTGGAGATGAGTCAGCTCACTGGGCGGCCACAGCTGGGTGGCTGCTTCGTCCTCCCTCCTCTCTGTCCCCACTAACCCAACTCTCTGCAGACATCAACGTGGGTGCCACTGGGTGGAAAACTGGGGCCTGGAAGAAGGGCGTGTGCCAAGTTCAAAGGCCTGCCACGTTCAGCTGCCGGGGAGGGAGCCCCTGGGAGGAGCCAGGTGCTGGGTGCCAAGGGACTGTGTGACCAGGAGGGGAGCTGCCTCCTGAGGACAGGGGGCTGGTGTGGGTTGTCACCCACTCAAGGACATGGAGGTCAGTCCAGGACTTGCCTGCAGGAGGCAGGTCAGAGCCCGGGGTGGTCCTCGCGGCCCTGTCCTGAGCATGCCCCTGCCCCTAAACCAGCTGGGTGCGGCGAGCTCCAGAGACCCCAGTCTCCATCCAGTGTTCACTGGTGATTCCCGTTGGACTTTCACTTGTAGATATTTATTATATAAGTAATTTAGAACATGTGCAAACATGAAAGGACAAGCCAGAGTTTTGCAGCCGGAACAATCTCTCATGCACCGTCTTGGTCAGGGCACCCTTGAGTCTCCAGCCAGGGTCACGAGGACCCTCTCTCTTCATTTGGAACTGAGCTTCCTAATTAGGGGAATAACCAGGCCAAAGGGAAACAGCAGAAGTGCTCGCTGGGCACCGGTGTTGCTGGGACGTTGCAGGGGGAGGATTCATTCTGGACTGGAACAGAAGCACAGAGCCAAGGCCCCGTGCGCTGGTGCAGTTCTTTCTTGTGATGGTAGAGTGCCCACCAACCTGCGTATGAACAAAATTGTAAAAAGGAATCTACCTGTGGGAAGTGGGGTGGACGCCTGTAGACAGTGAAGCCCAGGGTCCCTTCACTGGGGGTGTCCCTGCCCTGGCAGGCAGGGTCCCTCTTGGCAGACAAGGTGACCTCTGGTCCACATGAGCACCAAGGACACCATGTGGCTCACGTGAGGGGTCGACCCACTGGTTCAGATTACGGGGAGAACGTCCTGTCCAGCCATCCCCCGGCGGTAGGGGGGAACCTGGGGTTTCGGGGTTACCGCCCCCCCCCGGGAGAGTGGGCCTAGTTTCTAGAACGACACTTCTTGAGGGAAAGGGTGCTCCACCTTCTAAAACAAAGTGGCGGGAAAGGAAAAGGCAGCCTGTCTTAGCCTGGGCCGTGTGAATGACCCGTCTGTCACCGTGTGCTCGGCCGCCCCGCATTGCCTTCTCGGCCTCACTGCGTCCTCACAGCCCGTGAATCCGAGGGGCGAGTGCAGCCCGAGTTCAAGCATGTCGGGAGTTAAACACTAATCGGAGAACCTCTCCCGGACTCAGACTCCGTCTAGGAGCAAAGCCATGAAAGAGCAGTTGTGCGGCAGGACCGCGGTGAACACACGCAGAGTCCTGGGGGCCGGGATGCTCGTCTTTCTCCACTGTGTCCCAGAGAGTGGCAGGAAACAGCTGGCCAGAATTTCTGAGTGCCTTTAATGAAGAGAATTCTTCCTCGTTCAGATTCGGTGATTAAATAGAATAAGACTAATATTCCTCGGTGGGTTTCCTGAAAGAAGGCCGTCCTGGAAGACGGTGGGGTCCGCGCCCTGCGCCTGCCGTGGGGAAATCGGGCTTGAAGAGTGACCTTCGGATCACATGGGCTGGGTCCTGTGCATTTTTGTTAGCATGTATTGTTGAGAACATTTATTAGGCCCAACTCAGAGGTCGATGCCGTTTCACCTGTCAGGATTCCTCTCCACAGAGCCCCACGGTGGGGAGGAGGCTGCCACCCGCCATCCCAGGCACCACCCAAGCCCTCTCCCAGGGTGGCGGCAGAGTCACCTTTGCTCTGCACCGTCTGCAAACCCCTGCTCCTCTCCCGGACCTCTGAGTTGGGTTTTGCGGGTACAGAATGTGATTTAATCAGTTCTAAGCTCATCTAGAAGTCAAAATCCACACAGATAGTCTCATTAACCATGTTTTGATGAAGTTGGATTGGAAAAAACAAGAAACAAGAAGTGTTTTCTATAAATGCACACCCAAGAATTAGCCCAAGGGAAGTTAGGTAAGACTTTGAGGTGCAAATTGCCTAAGAAGGGCCGGACCCCTAAGGCAGAGGTGGTGGGGCCACCCCTACATGGGCTTGGGGAAAGTCAAGCTCATTTTAGCCACTCGTCAAGAGGTTGTGAGGAATTATTAATAGGAATTTTGAACAATGCTATTCAAACAGAATCAAGATCTCCAGGCAGGATGCTGAGAGGCTTGGGGTAACCTCTGGCTGGCTGTTCTCATACAAATGGGCACCTGAGAGCTTTCCCAACAAAAAACTTTCACTCAAAGCACACTGGACTCCACCCTACCTGCTGCCAGCATCCTTCTGTCCCAGGAAAGGCATTTTTAAATATCTTTCTGTATGTTCCGTTCCAAATGCAGCAGAAATAGCTTGTCCACGAGCAAAGTGCACCTTTCTCCAGCATAGCACAAACCGAGCTAGCACGTCAGAGATGGCCGGCTGTCACCCTAATTGCGTCGACTCTTTTCTTCACAACCACACCATGGATACGCAGCAATCTGAAAAAAAAGAGACAATTCTCAAGGAAAGAAGAGGCTGGGATGTGGGCTCAGAGGGCACAGGAGAAGCTGTTGTGGACTGCGGTGAGGTCAGCGTCCTGGGAACCACGGTTCCCCTCGCTGTGCAGTGGCCACTCGCGACCCCAGGGAAGTCACCCCGTCTCTGGGCCTTGGTCTCTGGAACACACGGACGAGGTTTCAACTCTGCTTTCCTGCCTCCCGTGGCTATTGGTCCATTAGCGAATTAATGTTTGTCAAGTATTTTGAACGACTTGGATAAGAGTCTCAGCGGTCAGGAATCACATTCCTCTTGGAAGACTGAAACAGATGGAGAAGAGGGCTCGCACGTGCATCTGGCGAGAGTGGCAGCTTCCGTGCACTATGTAGATTCCACATCCTCACTGCTCTGATCTCTCTGCTAAAATTCGGACATCCTACCCGATTTAGGAACACGGACACTTACGGGCCACCTTTGGTATAAAAGCAAACAATGGGTCCCTGTGTCTTCATGGTTTTGCCAACAAAAGTCCTAAATCATGGAGCCCATGCTGGTTTCTTTGCAATAGTATAAAGTTATTTTCAATCTCTCTCCTCCTTCCCACCATCGAATGAACATGCGCTATTGGAGGGCCATATTGCTCTCTTCTAATAAAATTTCATTTTAGGTTTGGAATCGCATTTATGGACAATATACACGACATCCATTCACACTCTAGAAGGTTTATGAGCCATTCTAAGTTATCCCTCTAATAAAAAATTCTGAAAGTAGCACAATAGAGTTAATAATATTCAATGAATTGAATAATATATTTAATAATTCTTAACTGCATTATAAAATCTCCTGATCCCTGGGTGCTTCTCATGTGCTCTGTTTTAAACATAACTTTTGCTGAAGAAAGGCATCTGGATTTTGTGGCCACACTGCTCAACTGGAAGCTAGGAAAGGCTACAACAAAACCAACTTTACTCCCAGATAAAAAACTAATTACTGTGTCTGATATTTTCTAAGTTTTGTAGACTTACTGCAGTTTGATCCAAAAAGAGGAAATGGATCACAGCGTTTCTGTGTGGACACGGCTTAAGGAACAGTTCTGCACAAACGTCTCCTTACACATGTGTGACGACTGTGACCAGGGAACTTAGAGGACAAGGTGGCTGGAGTGTGCTCTTCCCACATCTGCTCAGACTACATGATGCTTCATAAATACACATTTTACATGTGGTTTTTGAAATATTCGATCTAACAATTTTTCCTTCAGAATACACCGTGGGTGGGCACCATGCCAAGAGCATAGCACACGGATGAGTGACGGCCACTTCCTTCCTGGGACCCCCGAGTCCAGCAGGGAAGGCGCCCCGTGGAAAAGCCCACCAGGCAGGCTGCTGGTCACCTGAGGACTCTCCCAGAGGCCCAGGACATGCCAGCAAGGTGTGTGGCTTTCCGAGGACGGGTCCCACTGAGAGGCCAGTGAACAGGACTGTGATGTCACATCCAGAGGTGGGCAGGGGACACCTCAAGAAAAAGGCACTTACCCCTCTCATCATTCTGCCAGAAGCCACTTGCTTGTTTATCCTCAAGCCATACCTTTATTACTTGTTCTAAATTTAAGATATTTATTCATATTCCAAAACTGGAAACGTGTGTCTACAGAGGCGAGGAACTGTCTTTCCATATCCTCGGCAGAGGCAGCTTAATGAGGAGGGGACCCTGTGAGTCCCACCCGAGCCGTGCAACCCTCTCCATGCAACTGGTGTTGGACAGAATGTGCCAAGCTGCTGGCTGGTGCTGACTGACAAGCTCAAAATATTCCTGAAGTGCATGGTCAACTAGAAAGGTTTTGCTTAAGGGTTGCTAACCTGCGTAAGGTAACATACGCGTAATTCCTGCGCCCAGATCAGTCTGTGCGGGTGAGAATGAACCTGAAGCGATGTGCTGTGTGTGCAGTTGGGGAAGCCTCGTGGGCATCTCTGGGAACCAGTGGTTTGGCTGTGTGTGTGTGTGTGTGTGTGTGTGTGTGTGTGTGTGTGTGTGTGTGTAACAAAAGGCAAAGATACTGTGTACGGTTTTTAAGGCTTAAGCAACCTGCACTAATGTTGAACTGAGGAGCCCCACAGAAATGGGAAAGACGTGCTGGGGTGCGGGGCCCAGTGTGCTCGCTTATGTTCTGCCTTCCGTTCAGCAAACCCAGGGTGCCTGGCCACTGTCCCGCTGAGCCCGAGTCACTAGAAGCCGACAAGGGAAGAGTAAATTACAGGGAATGTTTGTGGGAAGCACAGCTCCATATTCCACCTCCCTTCCAGACTTTCACTTATTCCCAGAAATTTAAAGTCCATGGGAGACAGAGGTAGGTATAGATTTAAGTAGATACAGATATAGATATGCACAGGTTTATAACATTAAAAAGACCAGATCTCAAAAATTAAAAGAGATCTAAGGAAGAAACCCAGGGCTGGGATTTTAGTTTCAGATTCAGGAGGAACAAAAGTGAGAGGTGCTTCCCACTGCACTTTTGCTGAGCTCAGGCCGAGCACATGGTGCATCCCGGTGGTGTCCCTGCACCAGCCAGTGTCCCGAGGAATGGGAGGGGGTGGTGGCCCGCAGGGGTCCAAGAGCTGAGACCAGGAAGCTCACCACCACTGCTGTCACTATCTTTTTGC
The DNA here is from genome assembly GCF_020740605.2 of Lemur catta. Classification (NCBI taxonomy): domain Eukaryota; kingdom Metazoa; phylum Chordata; class Mammalia; order Primates; family Lemuridae; genus Lemur; species Lemur catta. The sequence goes on from NC_059139.1 coordinate 1,599,140, forward strand.
CTGGCAATGGGTTCAGATCGAACACTTTGTTTGTTTTTGCAAATACTGATATGCTTTTTTTGTGAATTTGCCATGAAATAATTTAAGGAAAACAACATATGCTAGCAGCAACTCTACTTAAGTCAGGGGAGGACTTTCTGCCATTCCGATCTGTGGAGAGAAATTCCATACTGCATATGGAATAGTCAGTCTGTGCCCATCGCCTTTGCGTGTGTTTGCACAAATCTCAGTCCTGGTGGGCCTTTACCAAGACAACTCCCAGCAGTAAGGGTGGGAGATGAAGACATGTGCCATCCACAGCATGGGCCAGGCTGCTGGTCCTGGTGCATCCTCTGCACGTCATCCTTGGATTCATCTGCCCGGGACTAAGGACAGTCAGCTGCAGGGGAGCCTGAGGGCATGTGGCACAGGCACAGGGAAGTCAGCCTAGCCCCTGGGGGAGCGGGCGTTCTGTGCCTGGCCAGAGCAGAGTCCCCAGCCAATTCCTTACCTTTGGTTAACCTGGGCGAGTTGGAAGCCTCAGTTTGCTCACCTGTGAAGTAGAGGCGACAGTCATCGCCATTTGGGAGCCTTGCAAAGGTGAGATGAGATGACCCCTGGGAAGTGCAGTGTCAGCGCTAAGTAAATGCTGCAGTCGCCTTTTCAATAATTACTGGTGTCCTTAAGCCAATCGCTTAGAGCTCCGGCGCCCTCCTGTGTAACGTGAGAAGAAAATAACATCAACCCAGGGAGACCTAAGGGAATTTTATGACCGTTTAAATGAGATATGGTGCACGCACACGCTGAGTAAACAGCCCACCCCTAAACCTTAGCTAATCCCACAACGATTTGTGTCAATCCAGCTGTGGATAAAATCTGGCGTAAAGCAGCTCGGCCAAGATCCCTCCCCAGGACAAGCCACAGGAGTTGCCTCAACTTCCTTTCCAAGTGCTGAAGGACCCCAGGGCATTTGCCTATTTAACTTCTTGTCAAGGCCATTCATTAATATTAATAGCAGTTAGTGTTAATCAAAATGGTTTTGAATTTCATGAGTTTGTTTTTCATCTCTGAGTCTCCTACCCTATGGGGATGTCTGTGTGCCGCGTGGCTGGAGCTGGGACAAGGGCCTGGACATGGGCACAGGCCTTCCAGGGAAGCCTGTGTGTGCTGTCCCGGGCAGACTTGCACGCTGCACATGTACACACACGTACTCACGAGTGCACACACACTGTTCTGTGCGGTTTTAAATCTTTGATGATAATATACCTGGGGCATTTGTAAGCAGAATCTTGAACTTAATTGATGGCATCAATAGAAGGCCACCACTTATCCCATGGCAGTAAAATGCCCCGAAGTTCAGTGAAATAGTAATTAAATTTCTTATAGCAACTTAAGCTTCCTCGTATCTGTCCCTAGCAGGGATTCGGTCCTTCTCACAGAGGACTTCACCAGGCGATGTCTCTGTGACTGCTCCCCTCCCGGCCTAGTGGGAGACGGGCAAGTCGATTAGCTGAGAAGCTCTGCAGCCAGGGACGAGCCGGGCGTCCATGCTGGGCGCTGTCTCTCCTCCCCTCCTGCGCTCTGCTACACTTCCTCGTCCTCTCCTTCTACAAATATTTCAGTCAGCGTGTGCTGTTTCGAGAGCTCACCATCATTTAGCATGTATTTAGTAAGGACACGTGTTTAAAATAAATTCTAATTATCTGCATCTAACTTCAACTGAGCTAAAAAGCATTTGAGGCCCTTTCGTGGGAAGAGGGTCCTAACAATTTTAAGAGGTTTTTCTGGTTTCTCGTGAAGGAAAGAGCAGGGCATGGCCCACTGAGCACAGGCGGGAGGTTGTGGGAGTGTGAGTAATGCTGTGAGTATTCCCCGTTGGACACGGGAGCTGTTTCCCCAGCCCGGCACCAGTTCTACCGTCCAGGCAGCTGTCCACATGGGGCCCCTGCAGCCAGCCCGCACAGGCCTCCTGCTCTGTCTACACAAGTCTTCAGTTGACTGTCTACACCAGGCCCCAGCAGCTGGCTATGCACCTGGGGCCCTGCAGCCAGCCCACACAAGCCTCCTGCTCTGTCTACACAAGCCCCCTGCTCCGACTGTCTGCACAAGCCAAGCAAAGACAAATGTTGAAAGGATCATTGGGGTTTCTGTGCTGAGAGACAAGGTTTGTCTCCTTCTCATCTTACCACAGGGTGATTCTGGCTGATGTACACGTGGTCAGTGCTCAGATGCACAGTATTGGGGCCCCGTTTGTCCTCCTGTCCTGGCCCCCACCATGGCCATCCCTGGGGGTAGTCACGCCTGGTGGCTGGGATCTTAGGCCCCGGGCAGGCCGCAGTGACACCAGGGTCAGGCCAACCCAACGGCTGCTCATGCCTCTGGGGCCCTGCAGCCTGACACGGCAGCTCCTGGTCACTGTGACATCCACGTGAGCAGAAACCGAGAAGCCAGCATGAAAACGACCTGCATTATTCACTAGCGACTCTCCAGCCGAGGCAGGAGACTGCTCCAGGCAGGGCCAGCGGCAGGTGCAGGTTGGCTGAGAAAGGACAGAGCTCTGTGTTCAGAGAATCCACAGGGCCAGCAAGGAGAGGGGAAAGACAGGTGACACCCTGCCCATGTTTCTGTACCTGCTGGCTGGCCTGACTCAGGAGAGTATGAAAGGGTGGGAGCACACTTGCTGGAGCCTGGGGCACACTGGAGGCACTGGGCTTTCCTGGTAGGTCACTCTCGGGCCACCCAGAGAGCCACACTAGGAGGTCCTGAGTGTTACCCCTCCCCTCCCCAGCAGTACCAGCCTCCAGAGCGTACTGCTGCCTGTTCTGTAGACAGGGGAGGCTGCCATCCCATCCACGGCGCTCCTCCATCTCAGAGCCAACCGCAGTAGCCCCCAATGTTCTGCCTGAGGCTGCCAGTTCTTGCAGGCAGTGGCCCCGTACCAGGCAAACATGCTTTCCTAGGCTTCCTAACACCGGAATGGCGTAGGACCATCATTGGTCTTTACCATGTGAGAGGTGTTCCAACAGAGGCTTTTCCTGACCTCAGAGTAACAGGCAGACTAAGGGTGCACCTGGCCTGGGGGTGCCCCTGTGACCGGGCCCCCTGAGACCCACAGTCTACCTGCAGGGCGGCCCTCCCTGCTCCCATGCCTGGAGAGGCAGAGAGCACAGGGTGTGCTCCTGAATCCAGTGTCTGCTTCTACTTAAAGATCATGAAGTCAGTAGAAAGTTGTTTAAAATGTAACTCATTTCAGGGTCTATCTCCTGGCAAGGTCTATTTATTTTCTCTCAAAGCACAGGCTTAACTCAGCCCCTTCCTTTATAAAACCATCCAGTTGCACAGAAATTTTAAACAAACTATGTGTCCCCCTGGTGCTTGGGCTCAACCTCCTTACCCTCTCCCCACCCCCAGGCCCTGCTGGAGGAAGTGGGCTGGGTGTTTACGTCTGGGCCCATTACCACGAAGAGAAGGACACTTTTATTTGAGGGCTTGAGTACTACATAATCATTATAAAACAAATTGTTTTTCCACTGCTTGAGAGCCAGAGAGAATGGCCCTGGAAGAATGGGCCATGGCTTCCTATTTAAATAAACTAATGTCACAGCTGGGCCCTGAAGGAGCCCCTGCTGCCCGCCCACCCTACCCTGGGCCCAGTTGTCCTCCAGACCCTGCATCTCTGGCCCCCTGGCCTCAATGGCTCTGCAGGCTGGTCCCAGGACACCCGTCCACCCTCTCCCTGCTTGGGCTGTGTGGCTTTGCAGGGTTGAGTCACTCGGATGTCCGATGGCAGGGATGGGGTTGAGGCCAGGGCCACACCTCCCCAGATCCTCCACAAGGCCCTGACCCCCAAAGGCTACAAAGCACACTCCTCCCCAGATGGGACCCCCTGGCCTAGGGCCTCCCTCCGCCAGGCCCCCTGTAAGTCCTGTGCCTCTGTGGAACCCTCTTCCCCTGTCTGTGCTATGGGGGTCTCCGCAGAGAGCCCCTCTATCCAAGGCCAGCAGTGGCCACTGGAGGAGGAGGGCCACAAGCCGGGTCTGGCCACTGGGGCCCTGAAAAGGGTAGGGGGGAAAGGCTGGGGCTCCAGACCCCCTTTGACTCTCCAGCCTGATGAGTGGGGCTGCTGCAGGAGCAGATCCAGGGGGCCTGCACCTTGCTGGCGCCGCCATCCCGGCGCTAACTCTCCTGTGTCCACTTGGGCCCACACCAGCTCCAGGCAGCCCTCCGGCTGGGTTCTTATGGAGGAGCTGGGGGGGGAGGTGGGTGCTGCATGTTTCAAGGTGACTCAACTTGCTTTGTCAGTCCTGTAAATCCCTGACTTCGTGGAGTAAATTCCCCAAAGGAGAAAAGAAACTCCTTCAGCAAGCCGCCTGCGGAGAGCGGTGCAGCCAGGCGCCTGCCCCCCCCAACGCTTGTCCAGGGTTCATCCGCAGAGGTGTCGCCCCCTGCGCCCCGCTGGCCTTGGGACCCCGGCCGTGGGCACCACCCACCCGCGCTGGGCCCAGCGAGCCCCGCATCCGGGCGCGGATCGAACGCGGAGCCGCCCGCGACGTCCTACGCAGCTTCCCCGGGAACATCGTGTTCTGCTGCCGAGTGGGCAGAAAGGCGCTGTGCCTGCAGGAAAGAAACCGAAAAAGAGAAAAATGAGAAAGAGTCGAAAGGAAGGCCTGCCCTCGCTCGGAGCTCCGGACCGGAGGCTGGCGGCTGCCAGGACCGGGCGGGCCGAGGAGGAGAACCCCACTGCGAGGCTGCCTGACCCCCGGCCCTGAACTCCACAAGCGCTTTCGGTTTGCCCGGCGCTCGCGGGGCGCTTTGTTCCCAGCTGACCCCGCCCAACCCCCGGGGCCGAGCCGCGTCCCCAGGAGTGCCAGCCTGCCCGCCCGGGCTGGGGGCAGGGGACTGGGGACTTGGCACCCCGCACCAGCCACGGGGCGTGTTGGGGGGAGTGGAGAGAGAGGCGGGCTCGGCGGGAGCCCGAGCAGGGCCTGGGTGAGGAGTCTCCAGAGTGGGGTCCGGATGGGAGGAACCCGAGTGGACTCGGCCTGGGGCTTGGGAGGGGTCTGGGGGAGGGAGCCCGGAGCAGGGCCTGGAAGGGGCTACGCAGTGGGGCGAGGCAGGAGCCGGGCCTCCCTTGAGAGCCGGTGGGTCCTGCAGGTCCTCAGGCTTGTGCGTGGCTGCGCGCCCCCGGGAGCCTGGCTATGGCCTCCTCTGACGCTTGGCAGGGTTGGATCCCGACTCCACTCCAGCGCACCGGGGCCCAAAAGCGGCGCAGAGAACATCAGCAGTCGCGGCGAGGGCCGCATCCTGTTCGCCGGGTCGCGCCCCCGCCTCCAGCCCCCGCCTCCCCTGCAGGTGCGCCTGGGCCGGGCTCCGGCGGGAGCCGCCGCCACGGGAGCAGGGCGGCCGCAGCTCACTCGGTGTCCAGGCTGCCTGGACCTGCTACTGCTCAGCTCACCCGCGGGGCCTGGTCGTTGCCTTTCAGGGCCTCCATGTGACCAATTAAGCGCACGCGGGCTGCAGTGCTGCGCTGGTGCACAACGGGACAGAAATGGGTCTTGTGTCAGCTGAAGGACCCCCCTATGCGCACTAGGACCGTCCGGGGGCCGGAGCGCGTGGAAGAATACAGTTCCCCGAAGAAAATGATGACAGTTGTAGGGCAAAATACGTGTGCTCGGCACCGACCCAGGGTGGGAGCTTAAGGACCTTAAGGAGCTTCTGCCCCCAGTGCTCTCCCGGGAGCAGGCGCCTGTGGGAAAGGCCTCGGGCCGGCGGGAAGCGACACCAAACCCCGGGAAGAACGCGGGAGGGGCACCAGGCCAGCCTGTCCAGCGCCTCCAGCGCCTGTACCCTAGGCCCAGGGCCGCTGGCGTTCGGAAGGTGCAGAGCCACCGTGGCAACAGCCCACTGTCCTCCTTCCATGCGCTGTGGCGCGGTTCTCTGAGGCTGGGGCGGCTTCTCCCCTCCGAGCTCCTTGTGGGATCGGCTGCTCCTCCCCTCCTGGCCGCCTACTGGTCCCCACCTAACCTCGTAACTCACCTCCTAACCTTTCAGAGTCCAGGAGCATCCCCTCACCGCGCCTCACTGGACTGCAGGTGGGTGCGGGAGCAGGGTGCACGCGGGACTCGCACCCGCGCTGGGCGAATGCGCAGTGCTGGTCCCACGCAGGCCCAGTCGGCCCGCGTCGCTGGTATTAGCAAGGCCCCAAAACGAAGGTTCTTCCCCAGCCCCCCTTGCCCCTGTAAGAGGAAATGGGGTTCGGCCCTTAGATTTGCCCTTTCTCTTGCCTTGGAGGGAAGAGGCAAAACTGCTGGCACCTTTATGGGCCTCAGCCCTGCGCTGTTGCGAGCAGGCGCAGCCCCGCTAACTTTGATCAGCCTTATTAATTCCAGCTGCGCTCTATTTGTTTGTCATTTCCCCCTTTTCCTCTGGAATCATTATTTATGGCAGAAAAAAAGGTGCCCACTGGTAGAACGGAGACAAGGAGGGTATTTCTGAGAACCCAGCAGGTGAATGTGAGTGTTTTCACTTAAAGGTCACCCAAACGGAGGGGAGGAGTAGGTTGGGTCTGATCCGTTCTTTGAATTTATTACTCAAGAGCATTAACTAATTACCAGATCAGAGAAATGAAAAAACAAATATTCTTCAAAATAACCGAAGGTAATTATAACCCTGTTGTTGACACTAACGATTAATAATTGATCAGGAGTTACACACAATAAATTGTCAATTTATCTCCCCACAAAAATGGGAGTGCTCGTGTAGCGTTGTTTTGTTTCTTCCCTTTGGGTATTCTCTGGGAAGATCGGCTGTGCATTGGAGGCAGCCCCAAACCTGGCCGTCAATTCCATAGGAATATTAGAGTTAATTTGCTTTCAGCTCCATATAGAACAAAGCAACATTGGAACACCTTTAAGAAAGACGTTTATTTATTACCTTGGGGCCAGATTTAAACAAACAAAAAACATTCTTCCTATTTCCTTTTACCTGGGATTGCAAAAGAACAGATGACAGATATTTCATAACCCATTCCTTTTTTTTATTGTATTACCTCCTAAATAATATCTTCAATTTTTATCTTTCTTAGAAAGAGGGAGAACACTCTGCCCTAACCCTGGGAACACAAGCCTATTCTCTGCTAGGAGGGTGGCGAGGACAGAGGTGGCAGCTGAGACCTCTGTGTGCAGAGAGAGGGTGCAGGTGAAAGGATAGAGTGAAACACACAAGTGGGGTGACTGCACCCTGAAATGGGGGTATGAAGTGGTTTCTCTTCTGCCCATCAGTGGCTGAGGTCCAAGTGCATATTGCCAAATACCAGCTTCATGGTCTTCTAGCCCAGCAAGGGGGGAGGGTTGTGAGTGCTTTCATTACAGCCAATAGAAAGTAATTTTCAGCAACTGGAAAATTATATTGTCATAGATTACTTCTTCTTATAATTAGCCTTTAAAATATCTGCAGGGATTTGTCACTTGCATAAAGGTTTGAAAATACATCAAAGGGACATGTCCCCCTTGCGATTTGTAGAAATTCAAATGATGTTAATCATAATATCCGCATATCACAGACGGTTGTGTATTGTTCCCAAGATAGCCCCTTGGGTTAACACATTTTAAAAATATTTAAAATGTTATTTTTGTAAAAGCAGTTTAAAAACACATATTTAATAGATCTATTTATATTTTTAATTTGTAGTTTAAAATGAATGTTTTCCTTGGTATAGTCAATGCAATAAAGAAAATTATATAGTGACAATTATTGTATTCTCTGACTTAGAGAAAACTTTCTAATAATTCAGAGTGTTATTTAAATTTGAAAATGCTTGCCTCTGATAGGACCACAAATTGGGTTGGAATGATCTTTTTCAAATTGATGTCTATTTAATTGGGTTCTAACAGTGGTAGTTTAGTGTACATTTATCTGTATCGTTAAAAAACAAAGAACCCACTTTACTTTTAGCCTCTTCAATAAATATTTAAATGTAATTGTAAATGATCCGAAACGCTCTGGAGCTTCGGAGGGTGGCTACTTCATCTCTGCGTGTTTTCGCAATGGTTCTAACCTCCCGGAGCCTGCAGACATCTGATAAACACAAGGATTGAGAAGAGCCTTGTGGAGACACCCCTCGCCCCGCCACTGCCCCACCTATAGAACCCCGCGGCGCACGAGGGGGGCGGGCGGGGCGCACCCCAGGACTCCCGGCTGCCTGAGCCGGGCCGGCCGCCCCCGGCCCCCTGCCTCTCCCTCCGCTCCCGGCCCCTCCCGCCTCGCCGCAGACAAAGGTGGATGAAGTTCTTTCCAAGTTTCAAAGGCAGTTGCTGGGCAGCTTTGCAGAAACAATAACTCTTTTATTGGGAACAAATGTTGACATTTGACGGGCGCGGGAGGCAGCGCCCGCGCCGGCCGCAGGGCAAGCCCCCCCAGTGCTCTCGGCAGCGCCCGGCCCCCGGGGCCCACCTGAGATTAAAGCGCGAATTCCGATAAATCAGTTCTAACGCAACCCCGGGCCGCGGAGGGCAGAGGGGCTGTCGCCGCTGACCACGCGGGCGCCGGCGGAGGAGCCGGGAGCGCCCGGGCCTGCTCCGCGCGAAGTCGGGGCGAACGCCCCCAAGCCCCCGTGCGAGTGCGCCGGCCGACGGGTCCGCGACCTCGTCGACAACCGCAAAGGAGGATTCTATCTCGGCCCGCTACGTAATTTTGGATTAACAAATTTTTAAAACAAAAATGAAAGTCAGACCCCATTAGCTGCCTCCCTCCCCAGGGAGGACTCTCTGCCTCCCTTCCTTATTTCTCTTCCTCATTCATCTTTCCCGGTGACCTGCATGGAGAGGCGCTCATAAATCACTCTGCATTTCTTTAAAAAGATCCCTCTAAACACCTGCAGGTTTTATGTTCTTAGCGTATATTTAAAAATCAAGTTCTCCAGAAAGAAATTCAGATCAGGAGACGGGTGGGTAAGTTATGGAAATCTTTGATAATTTGTTGGGCATATAAACATCAAAGAAGCTTCTTTAGCCTGGGCTAATCTCCTGAGCGGCTTTGAGTTTTCACCAATTGAAATGTGCAGGTCGTCCCAGAGAGCAGGGTCTGAAGGGATGTGTGCAGGGGAAGGGAACAGGGATCGCATGTGCAGGTAAAACAATCTTCCCTGTCCCAAAGGGAGGCAGCTTTCACCCAGCTTCAATGTCTGAACATATGCACAGAGATCAATTTGTGCTTGGGTTTCTACCGCGAGCTCCACTCCTCCCTAAGAGACGTATGGCTGTAAATGTGTCTTCATTACCGTGCATGGTCTTTCAGTGTTTGCTTTGTTAAATATTGTTAACTTTCATACTTTTCACTGAAGTCTTCAAAATACTCTCGTTAGAATGTTACATGTAACAGAGATATATTGCTGCCATGGGCATTTTATTCTCTGCTGATTTAGGAAATGTGGTTAATGTTAATAAAAGTAAAGTACTTAGGACCATGATATTGTAATATAAAATGCTTCCTGGAGGGGAAAAAGCATTATCTTTATGGAAATTCTATGATGGTTTTATGTCTAAAACCAAAACAAGCAAACATACTCGAAGCTCACCCTTGCCTTTCCAGACCTTGAATTTCTTTGCTTCCAGACACACTGCCACAGAGTGGCAAAGCTTCCCATGTGAATACTCTTCCCTCTCCCCAACAGACAGCTCAGCTCTGAACATTTCCATATGTATTAGTAGAGGAGGCAGGGAAGAGAGAAAAATAGCTCTCCACCCCAGAGATTGACTTTATGTCTGACCTCCAAATGCTTAAGTATTTAAAACCAACAAAATGCAGGAGAAGTAATAGAAAACCCAAACCGAGGTCTGCTCCTGTTCTCCAGTCAAACCACAATTGCTCCTCCCCACCAGCGTGGTTCTGTGTCCAGCTAACAGTCCTCTGGCTTTGCCCCAAGTATCTAAGATTACTTTCAAATACCCTTTCTAACAAGACCCCAGCAAGAGGCCACTAATTTCTATGGCACAAAAAGCCACTGGAGAGAGATCCGTTTGTCAGTATCAACTGGTCCAGCAATTTCCCATCCTCAGACACATCGGCCTATCGGAGCTGGCAGATGTTTAGACAAGATTTTATAAATTGTTCAATATCAGCCCATAATGAACCCCAACTGACCATTCCAAAGCAGCTAAAAGCATCCGAGACCTCCCCCACTGGGATCCAATAATGCTTTCACGCTGCAACATTATTAATCATGGAATAAAATAGATGAACCTCTTGAAAAATAAGTGTATGATTGATTAAAGGGCAATCTAAGAAGCTATTATTCTTGTTTTATAACCGTAAGTTATATTCACTCAATTTATCTTTGGAGAGGAAATAAATGATTGTTCATTTCTTTTCTGAAATTATATTATATGGATATCCATATAATTTTGCTGAAAATTAAAGTGACAGGTTTGCTGCTTTTATGATACTAATCAAAGGGAATATGTTATGTGACTACAAATTTTAGACGTGTCCTGTAATTAGAAAGTGAGTTACACAATAAAGAGGCCATAGTCTCAGGTTGTTTAAACCTTTCTTTTCCCCCAGGGTAAGGGTAACAGCCTCTGAAAGGAAACTAAATCCCTCCCCCCAGACTTCACCTTGCGTTTAATATGAGTTATATGAAAAGGAGAGTTAAGAAATCATTCAATAAATCCGAATAATGCCTGCCAAGCTGGATAATTCAGCTTTAAAAAAACAATTATTTCCATCAGTACTTTATTGTGGGGGATGTAACTCTCCATTATCGATATTATACTCTCCAGTTTAGCTTACTGAGGAGGTTCAATAAACCAGCATCAGAAATAAATATAAAATGCATAGGGGTGTCAGATCATTTTATTATATTTTGCTTAGTTTTAAAAATTTACACTAACAAGTAATTTGCATATTCAGAGCACAAAAAAATCTTAATTTTCTTGCAATACATTTGTATATAAATAATCTAGAACCACATGTATCTCCCTACTGCGCATTTCTCTTTCGTCTGCCTTTCTTTTTAATAAGCATAAGAAAGGAGAGTTTATCTCACACAGCTTTTCACTGAGAAGGAGAGGCCAGATCACCTGGAGGTCATCATCCCCTGTGGCTCCAAACCCACCTCTCTCTTCTAGGAAAAATCAGCCCCAAACACCATATTATTGTAGACTAGTCTGTTTTTATTTACAATTTAAGATATAAATTAGTAAAGAATCCATGTTAAACAACCAACAAAGATTGTATAACCAGCAATGTTCAAATAAAAACCAGGCAGAATTTATTTACAAAAAGCTTAGATTCCATTGCAATACAACTTGCATAAATTACTAGAAGCTTTATATCATTATAAAAATAAATATCAAATTTGTTTCCACTTCTGAAGTACTCAAGTTCTTCAATCACGTTTTATTTCTACTGTGTACATCTTTTACAAATAAACTTTACAGTAAATCCTATCACACCTATAGAATATATACCGTGGCAATGAAGTGATCAATTCAAGATATCCTGAGAAAAACAGATTGTTTCCAAGAGTCACAAATACATTGGGGAAGCTATACTATGCCGACAAATTCACGTATGTCCAACAATAGTCTGTTCCAATCGCTAGAGTCTGTGGGTGGACAGTGCTGGGTGGATCCTTCTCGTTTACAGTGGCACAAGATGTGGTCCCGATTTAGACATCTGGTGTTTGTATCTATGTGTTTATAAGCTTGGGAAGGGAGAATGGCCTGCTGACTTTTTTTTTTTTTTTTCCAAAGCAATTGTGACACCTACCTGTGGACCAAGGAAAAAACCAAATCATCCCAAATCCTTCAGTTCCACACTGACACCATCACATTAGGAAATGAGTTGATCAGAAATGGTTCCACCTCGCCCATCTTCAAGATCTGTGATTAGTAATTTTGTCTAGTTGTAAAGTAACATATTTTTTGAGAAACTGCTGTGAGCCAGGAGAACTTCAGAGTCCTGTCCGGTCCATGTGGACATGCGGGCGGGCAGGGCTGATGAAAGACTAGCACTCCTGGTGTGTCTTCAGTCTTAGCCTGTAAACATCATCTATGAAGGTTTTTGAGACTTCAAGTCTCAGTGGTGCTAGCCCATCAAAGCGACTGTCTAGTATGTGTCTAGCACAGTAAAACTGGCTCCAAAATGCATTCAAATGCCCAGATTTTAATAATCTATTTTTTCAAAGAGAAAAGAACAGCAGTGGTGCAATATATATTGCAGTTTAAGGAATGACTCTTCAAAACAGAACTTGAGCCAGAAATAGGGAATCTACAAAACAGAACAGGCACTCTCCCCCTTTAAGAGAAAAAAGGCCAAAGGAGATTGAAATGCTCTATCTTCCAACCTCATGACAGGAAGCAAGAAAAACACATTAAGCAAGTGTACAGTGCAGTTGGTGCTGCGAGGCTCCCCAGGGTGTGGGAAGCACAGGGTGCCCACTTACTTGCACGCTGCGCTGGCCCTTCTATAGGTAGGGCTGGACGCCCCCGCCAACCACGGTGCAGCCCTCACTGGCATCTGTCAGGGGAGGGGCAGTTAGTGAGAACCCGACCCCACAGCCCACCACTCGCAGAGCAGACATGCACCCACCATCCCAGGCACCCATGCAAACAGTAGACGGTTCCAGAACCGATTGTCTCTAGCACCAGTATGTGAGAGGCTTTTTGGTTGTGTTCCCTAATTCTCACTTCCTTCCCCCCTTGAACTCCTCTAGCAGGTAGCCTGAATTGCGAGCAGCAGAGGCAACACAGAAACGCAGGGAGAAAGGGAACGGCTCTTGTTTCCTGTTTTGAAGACATAATGCCTCCGAGACTAACTGGGAACGTTTTGCTTCCTTCCACCAAAGGCAGAGAGGAGGCTCCAGCTGAGACTGCTTAACCAACACGAGGCACCGAAGCAGACCCACGCTCGCACTCCCCCAGCAGGGACACGGGCTGTCACCTGCATTTTGTGGCCATTTGTGTCTGCTAGAACTGTTTTAAAAGCTACGATAATAACAGCAGTAAAACTAACAGTAAGTGAATAAAAAGTAAATAAGACCGGGGTGAGCCCGAGAAGAGGCCCCCGCCCTCTGGCCTTATTCTCTAGCCCCTCTGCCCCTGGGTCCCTGTCGCTGACTGTGGCTCACAGGAGAGCGGCTGGCCTTTCCCTCACTCCTCTAAACAGCTGGGGTTTCCGGCCCTTCCCGGTGTCCCAGGGGCTCTACGCGACCAGGCCGGCGGCCGGCTCTCCCTCCCCGGGGACCCCGCGGCCACGGGCAGCCTACCTTTCTTGGGCTCGTAGCCGCCGCCCGGGGGCCGGTAGTGGGGCTCGAGCGGGTGCGCGCCCGCCTTGCCCGCGTCGCTGGCCGCCTTGGGCGCCGCGTGCAGCCCTTCGCCGGGAGCCGCGGCCGCCGAGTTGTACCGTAGGAGCCCCTGGCCCTGCAGCGCCGCGTTCAAGTTCCCGTAGTTTGTGTAGTTGCCATAGAAGGGCGACGTGTAGTAGAGGTGGCGGCCGAGCAGCGGCGAGGCGGGGTAGGGCGAGCCGCCGGGCGGGGCCCCGGATGAGGCGGGCGCGGCGGCCGCAGGCAGCCCCGGGGGCGCGCAGCCCGGGCCCAAGCTTGGCTGCTTCAGGTCCGACGTGGCTATCTCGGCCAGCGACCACAGCTTGGGCTTGCTGGCGGGCGGCGGCGCGCCTGGCGACGTCCGGCTGCTCAGGGGCGTCTTGCCGCCGCCGCCCCCGCGGGGTGCGGGCTCCGGCGGGGGGCTCAGCAGCGGCGCCTCCACGCCGGTGAGCGGCGACGAGGTCACGGGCTTGGGCGGCGCCAGGCCCCGCTCGCCCTCCTCCTCGTCGTCCTCGTCGTCCTCCAGGTCGTCGTACTTGTCCTTGCACTCCGAGCCCGATTCGCACAGGGGGTCCCCGGTGCGGCACGGTAGCTTCTCCCCGTCAGACTCGGCCGAGCACGAGTGATCCGTGAGCGAGTCGACGTGCAGGCTGATCCCTGAGGGGGCGCGGGCATGGTCGGTGGCACGCGGGGACAGTGAGGGCACTAACCCCCCCCACCCTCCCCACGCGATCCCTCACCTCACCCCAACCCCTGCCATGTCTGGGAGAGCCCGACCTCCCCGGGAAGCGCCCGAGGAATCACTCGGCCAAATCCAGAGAACGAGCGACGAGGGGCGGGTTGCTGGGGCTCGAGCCCGGACCTGGGGTGTCGCGGGGCAGTGTCCTCGACCCCGGGTCTGCGCCCCGCCTACGAGGGAAGCTCCCGGCCGCGCGGCCCGCTCACCTTCGTCCTCCGCGGAGGTCTCATTGCCCTCCTGCACCTTGTCGGGGCTCTCGTCCTTGCTCCTCGCTGCGTCGCCCTCGTCCTCGTCCTCATCCTCGCTTTTGTTCCTCGGGGCCCAAGTCATCTTGTTCTCCTTCTTGAGGCGCCGGCGCGCGTTGGCGAACCAGGTGGACACCTGCGTGAGCGTCATCTTGGTGATGATGGCCAGCATGATCTTCTCGCCCTTGGTGGGGTAGGGGTTCTTGCGGTGCTCGTTGAGCCAGGCCTTGAGCGTGGCCGTGGCGTCCCGAGTGGCGTTCTTGCGGTACGCGGGGTCGTTGAGCTGATATGGGTAGGCCGCGCTGCCATAGGGGTGGTAGCTGATGGCGCCCGTCATCCCGGTCGTGTGAGCGTCGTAGGGTGCACCCTGGAACCAACAAGAGCCTGTGAGTGGGGTGCATGGGGACCCCTCCGCCCGCCCACCGCCGCCTTTCCCACTGAGAGTCTCCCGCTCTCAGCCGCCCTTCCCGCAGCAAAAGAGAAGGGAAAAAGCAGTGTGATTTAGGGCCAGCTGTGGATCACAAAAAGGACTGCAGTTTTATTCTCGATTTTTTGAACTATTTTACCTTCCTAAAATGACTTATCTTCCCTTAAATGTTCCAGAGCGGCGCGCACAGATGTACACACACTTACACGTGTGCGCACACAGGCCTACAGGTAGTTTCTTGATATCTAAATTTCTCTGGATGCTTCAAGTGCCACTGCCTCCCCCAACTCCCTCGTCCCCGCCCTTATATGGTTAAAAAAAACACCCCAAAGCCCCACTCCGCTATTCACCGCTCTAAAGCTCTGCAAATCCAATTTGCAACTCAGAAGCCAGTCACCGTTTCGAATTCTTCAAATACGCGGTAATTAGCATTTTAATTCACCTTTTAACGTTTAAATTCGAGACATTTGCAGCCCTCGCTTAGGCCGCTGCTACTCTGTCGCTGCCCTGGAATTCCACCGAGGGCCGGCAGTGGCCACAATCCCCGTAATGGCCTCAATCGCCCATAACGTGATTCGCCAAGGCCCGGGCCGGGCCCAGCTGAGCACTGCAGGCGCGAGAGCCGGCGCCGGGTTGCGGGAGCAGGAGCTGCTCTCGATGAGCTGAGGACTCGGGCACTTAGCAAGTCACACGCCTACCCATACGTTTTTCGAAAGCAAGGTCTGCGGGGCAGATTAAGGCCCGAGACCAGGGCGCCTCGGGCCAGGATCGGGAGCCGCAGCCCGATGCTCCGTTCCCTCCCCTAACTCAGTGACCCCGCTGCCCTAATTCCCCGAAAGTGAATGCGAACTACCCAGTGGCCTCCCCAGAGGCCCCAGTGGCGCCGTGCCTCCCACCCCACGCCAAGGCAGGCGAGTCTTCGGCCGGATCCAGACCCCTCATCAGGCTGCGATGCCCGAACCAGGGACAACCCACGACAGACGCCAGCCCCGGCGGAGTCTCACTTTCCAGGCTCTCGGAGAAAATTATCCGGCGAACCAATGCGGAGCGCCACGGGGCGCTGGGCCCGGCCGGGCTCAGGGACTTCCCCTGCTGAACACGCTGCCTGCCACCCTGGCCCCTTGTTCCGCCTGCGGCGCGGCAGACAGAGCTGGCTACTCCGGAGCCGCCGCCCGCGCCACATTCCCCGCTCACCGATCCCCACCCCGCGCGGCCCGGGCTCCAACCAGGGTCCCCACGCCCCGGTGTCCCCGCGTCCCGACCAGCGCACGGTTACCATGTAGGACGGAAAGCCGGCCGCGGCGGCGGCAGCGTCGGCCGAGTACTGCAGCGGGCTGCCAAAGCCGGTGGCCGCCTGTGCCGTGAAGGCCGCCGAGCCCGGGTACGGGCTGAACGCGGAGCCCGACGCCGAGCGCGCCAGCTCCTCGCTGCGCGGCGCCGCCAGCGCCGACGCGCCGTACGCGGGGCACGAGTAGAGCGCCAGCGAGCCGGGCGCTTGGTACAGGTAGCCCTGCGGGTAGGACATGGTGGGCGCGGGGCGCGGGGCCCGCGTCACGCCGAGCAGCAGGCTGGGCGCGCGGCGCCCTCCATCCACGCCCGGCCGGGGCGCGGCGCGGCGGCGGGCACCCGGGCCGAGGGCCGAGGCAGGCCGGCCCCGGCACTAGCCTGGGCGGCCCGCGGGCCGGGGGAACGGCGGGGCGGCGGCGGCGGCGGCGGCAGCGCGGAGCCAGTGGGCGCAGCCGCGCGCCAGGCCGGCGGTCGGGGTTTGGGGGAGTCTGGAGTCGGGAGTGAGGAGTTGAGGAAGGAGCGCTCGAGTTTCCGAGGGACATTGGAACGCGGAGCTGTCCGTCACGCGCTCATCTGCATATTCGGGTGCCCGCCCCTCCCCTGCTCCGCCCGCTCCAGCGGCCCGGCGGCGGCCGGGGGAGGGGCGGGGAGCGGCGAGGGGAGGGGCGGGGCGGGCGGAGGAGAGGGAGGCGGGCGCGAGGGAGGGACGCGAAGGCTTTTGTGGCGCAGCCGCCTCTCTCGCAGCTCCGGCCCCGGCCCGCGGCCCTGCAGCCCAGCCAGGCCGAGCTGCGTGTCCCGGCGCGCACCCCTCCCACCCGCGCTTACTCCAGCCACGTCCCCTACCCCGCTCCAGCCGGCTCCCCCCGCCCTCGTCCCTGCCACCTTCTTCGTTCCTCCTCCCTTTCACCCTCTCCCGCTGCCCCGCCCCCCAGCTCTGCTCGCGCGGACTGGCAGAGGCCGCCCGTAGTCGGGCCAGGCCGGGTCCACTTGGGGGACGCACGGCCCGTGTCCCTTCTCCACCCCAAGGAGGCAGGCCGGCCTGGATGACTGAGCGCCGGGCTCCAGTGTCCAGTCCCGAGTCGCAGGGAAACAGGGAGGGGGCAGGATGGTGGCACCCAGGGCCTGGGTTCCCCTTGGGGTGGTGTGCGGGGCTCCCACTCCCATCTTCTTCGATCTGCTCTGCCTCAGGGCTGGAGGCTCCCCGCGCCCTCGCATCTGGTCGCCTGCCCCTCGCACCCCGCTCCGCCGAGCACGGACCCGATCGGGGCGCCTTGGTTGCGAACTGCCAGGAGGGCCCTGAGGTGAGCAACGGAGACCCCAGATCCCTTAGCGACAAGACTTTTCTCGTTGGGAACATCGTGGCACACTGCAATGCTTTACTGCTTCACTTGTTAGATGCCACCCCCCTAAAGAGTTTTATTTTAATTTGTTTTAGTAAGTTGACTCCTCTTTGGGATTTGTGTTGCCAGGACACACGGGGAGATGACTGTCACCGGAGAAACCGCCTCTGGCAGGATGCGAAGCCTCTCCGCCACCTCCGGAAGAGAGAGGAGTGGGCAGCCGGCTGGCGGCACAGGCAGGGCGGGCATCACAGCGAGCTCAGGTAGCGTGCGGCTCAGGAGGCGCCTCGCAGGGCTGAGGCGGGGTGGTTAGCTAGGGTCCCCGAGACTCCAGCCCCGCTTGCTCCTCCACCCCTCCTCCTCCCAGCCGGGACAGCGGGAGAGAAGAGGATGTCTGGCTACTCAGCCTGAAGGGTCACCTATGGGGGGCGCACAGGGGGTTCAGAAGGCCTCAGGTGTGTACGGGCCGAGTGGGGGCAGCCACCCAACAGGTGCCTCTTCCTCGGAAGCGTCTCGAGTGGGTGCAGTGGAGGTGGGAGGGCGCCGGGGCTGGGAGCTGGGCCGCAGCTCAGGCCTGAAGCTCCCCCCTCCACCCCGTGCGCGCTGCAGTCCGCCGGCGGCCTGTGGTTCAGGATCTGCGAACCGTGCGGCCTCTCGGCGGGACGGGAAGAGGGGGCTAGGCCGCCAGCCTGGTCTGGGCAGCAGGAGACACTCGAAGGCCAGTCAGACGGCGTCTGTCCTTTTCCAGGTGAGAGGGAACCAGTTGCAAAGTGCAGTGTTGTGCTTGACAACTCCTTAGCCCCAGGCTTATCGCTCCCGGTAAGTGCTCCCAGGCCCAGTACCCCTCTCCCTCCCAGATCCCCCACAAACCACACCCCTGCCCTCAACACTGTACCCTACACTCCCTGTCATCTCCGTGCACACCCCCCCACCCATGACCACCAGGCCCTTGCACACATGCACGCCACTTCCACACACTCGGGGTCACTTGCAGGACCAAGCAGGGGTGTTTTAGGTGCGACCCCGCCTGGGACATCCTAATGCAGATATTTTAAATCAGGGCAGATATTTTAAATCAATAATTATAGAGTTGAAAGCAAGAGAAGTGGAGAGAGAAAGAGAATTGAGATACCTCAGTAGCCTGGTGGGGCGAGCCACTGTCAACGTCTGTAACGTTTTTGGTTTTCCTGGGAGGAATTTCTCCAGAAAGATGCATAAAGGAGATGCCCACACATTGGGTAACAAACACAAACAGTGACAAGTCAGATTGTAGCCCTTTAGGGTTCACTTCCAATCAGATCAGTTTAAGCGAAAAATATCGGGTCTAATTTTTCTCACCAGAGAATACATGCCCTGAATATTTCCATTTCTAAAGACCTTCCTGCTGTGGGGTCATTAGCATTTGGGGCTTTTCTTCCCCCTCACCCTCCTCCCGCTTGACCTCTGGCAGGGGCAGAAGAGAAAACACCGAGTTATTACAAAAACGTCCCCAGTTCAGAGCAGGACTGTATGCTCTAGATACAGTCGATTTTGACACCAATTAAACGTATAAACAGACAATTGCACTTCGAGGCTGTCCCTTGTCCAGGGCGCATCTCCAGGACGGCCTGTCCTTCCCGTCTCCTGAGCCCAGCATGGGGAGTTTGAAGACAGCCTCTTCCCTTCCTGTGTGTACCTTCCCCCCAGCAATTATACTCCTCCACTGAAATCTAAATTTTCCATACTGCTGCTGCCTGGTGCTAATAAAAACCGTCTACCTTGCACTATTACACAGTCGAGTCGCACTACATGCCGTTTTTATTGGTAGTGACTGTAGCAAATTAAAATGCCTACGCAGAGACATTAAAACTTGTGCTTTTCATTGTTATTAGAATATATAAACTTGGCTTTGCTCTAAAGCTCCCTGACTTTTAAAAACCACTTTTCCTTTTCTTAGGTTAAAGTTGACTGGTCTTCTTAAAAGAACATCAGGAAAAACACCTGCCAAGTATGAAGGCTTGGCGTGGTGTTCCTTACGAGGCTGCCTGCTGGTGGCCCTGGGTGAGCTGGGATCGGACTGGGGTCCCTCGGAGAGCAGAGGCCATGCGTGGAGCACGTGGTAGCGTCTGGGGCCCCACGGCTGCCCCCTGAAGAGCAGGGCCCTGGCTGTTTTGCTCAAGGGCGAGAAGGGTGCTCAGGCACATGGAGTCGCCTGGCTGTGGTTGGGCACTTTGCTGCTTTTTGGTTGTCATCTGAGCAGGGATGACAGCACAGGTAAGCGGGGGTGGGGTGGGGTGGGGGTGGGGGTGGGTACCAGGAGCTGCTGTGAAAGCGCAGCCACTTGGTGCCATTGCCCAGGCAATGTGTGGCTTCAAGCTCATGGTGGATCCTCCCGGCTTTGCCCAGGGGTGTGTGTGTGTGTGTGTGTGTGTGTGTGTGTGTGTGTGTGTGTGTGTGTGTGTGAGAGAGAGAGAGAGAGAGAGAGAGAGAGAGAGTGTTAACACTGCCGTATTTTTGTTTCTTGTGCTTACAGTGGGCTAAGCATTTAGAACCAGTCCGTGTGGACGCGGACCTCTCAGAGAACCGGATTCTCTGGCGAGGCCAAGTGCAGAGAAGGGCCAGACACGCAGGCTTGGGTTCCAGGGTGTTCCCAGGAGCTTGGCCGGCTGGATAGGCTAAGCGCTGGCCAGACCTGGTCGTGTGCTGGGGGGGTCTCTGGTCCGGGCAGCGGAAGGAGGCAGCGGGCGGGAGCCGTGCATGCAGGCGGCGAGGGGGCGCTGTGGGCCAGCCTGCGGCCTTGGTCCCCAATGCGGTGGCCCAGGCTCTGCCCCCGCGCCACTGACTGACGGCGAGTGCTCCCGCACCTGGCATCACTGCCTCTTCCCACGTTGTTTTAATTCAGGGAAGAAGGAAAATAGTCCGAGGGCATTTCAATAAAACCTACGCGGCTCCTGATCATTTCTCATTCTGTGTCATTTCTCTGGCCTCTGGTGGACTTTGTTAGAGTTTGGTGGAAGGATAGCCCCAATTTTGGGGTGTGTGATTTTTTTTTCAGCATTTAAGATTCAATATACACATTTTACATGGGTTAGCTTTGGCGAACTAACATTGCAAATGTAAGTAGCGTCCATGTGTCAAATCATGGTCTTATTGTATCCACAACCAAGACCCCTCCTTGTGCCAAGGCTCCCCAGGGGTTTGCGGAGGGACGGACATGGAGAGGAAGGTGGGAGGAAGATGAGAAGCCCAGCTGTGCAATTTTCTTCTTTTCTTTTCTTTTTTTGAAAAGAAATACATCTTTATACACTGTACAAAATTTAAATCAAAATGAAAGGTAAATCTCTTTGAAACTTCGTTTACAGCTGTCAGTAGTCTGTGAGTGCGTTTGGATGGATTTCAGATGCAACGGTATTTCTAGGTTCTCAAACCGGCATCTGATGCTGAAACGTTTCCCTGGAAAACGCATACCGAGGAGACTCCGAGGGAGACAGAGGGGTCCGGAGCTCCTGTCCTGGGACGGGCGGGGTTTTCAAATGGGCCATGAGGCCTGGCAGCCCTGGGCCGCGCCAGCGCTGGGCCACACTGCGGGGGACTTGAGGCGTGGCCACTGGAGGCTGGGAGGGTCGCCCTTGGGGGTGCTCTGGGCGCCTGGATCCACCTCCTCAGCACGCCCTTTTTCTTTCTTTGTTTTTGTATTCTAGGGAGTGTGTTCTCTTAACCAGCTCTTCCTCACTCAACTGTCCTGTTTTTAGCTCCAGATTACTGCCGGGTGTCGTCACTGCTAACTTGTCCCTCCCGGTTTCCTTTAGTGGCAGCAAAATTCGCCATCCTCTGACAGATGCTCCGCCTCCGACGAGCTTCCTGAAGTTTCTCGCTGGTGCAGGGTCCGGAAAACCCTAATTTCTCCATTTCTCAGCAGCTCGCTGCCTCCCTCTGGGTTCTTCTTCCCCCTTTCCCTGCCCTCCCACGTCCTTCGCCCGGGGCTCCTTTCCCCCTCTGCGCCACCCCCACCCCCGCTCATCCCTCTTGGGGCTCCTTCTGCAGCCCCCCGGGACAGGAGCCAGCGCTGCCCCAGCCTAGGGTCCCCCCCGCTGTGCTGGGCAGCTTCTGGGCTGGGTCGCAGGGGTTGGTGGGTCCTGCCCGCGGCCCCCAAGTCCCTCCCGGCCACGGCTCCGCCAGGAAGGAGCTCAAAGGAAGCCCAGGAATGCGGGGAGAGGAAGGGAAGGGGACAGTCCTTGGGAATGGACTGGCCTCCGTGCCTTTAAGGGCTCGGAGTCCAAGGAGACTCGCTTCTGGATCAGCGACCTGACCACCTGAGTTCTTCAAGTTTGGAGAGGAAGTGCTTGAGTCCCCAGCCGTGTCACCTTCGCACATGCACACAAGTGGGCCCACAACCCCGCACAGAGACACGCGTGCACACGCGCTCCCCGGACAGCGGCGTGTCTCAGAAGCTGTTCTAGGCAAGTGGAGTCGTCAGGTTTTCGTTTTGTTTTGTTTTTTAAAGTGCTTCTGCAAGCTAGTCTTTGAAAGAACTTGGCTTCCCTCCCCCGTCCCTCCTGCGGCAGCTGCTTTGCATTCCTCCTTTTAAACACCAGAGCGCACCTCCGCGCTGGCGGTGCCTGCGGCGACCAAAGGAGTCAACTCCAGCCTGGCCTGAGCAGGTAGGACCCCTTCCTTGCTTGCTAAAAGACACTACAGGAGCAGAAAGAGTTCCTCCAGTCCTTCTACAATTACTTTCTTCAAACAAACGAGGCCCTAAAGCGTGTTGGTCTAGACCATGTTTAATATCTTTTTGCCAAGTCTGTATGTGTTCGTGTGCCCCGACACATCTCAACCTGGCCGCTGGCTTGGGGACATGTGGTCACCCACACACTAACCTCCCCTCCCCAAGCTCCCTCTGAATCTTGCATACCTGGGGTTGTATAGGCAGGGGTAGTAGAGGTTTTTGGTTTGTTTTCCTTTAAAACATACCAGAAAATGAAGAAAGAAAAAAAATGGATAAATTTGATTGCGTTGAATGTAAACGCTTTTGTTAGACATGACTAACGGCCCGCACCAGCGTGGGGTGGGGATACTTGCCATGCCTAGATAACAGACTGCTACGGGGAATCCCCTCCTAGAGGATTCCGTGCCTGGGTGAAGACAGGGTACCCCATGAGAAATGGGCTGGCGTGTGAACAGACCCTACACATAGAGGACACAGAGCGCTCCCTGCTTCTCTAGTGACGGGGAGCCTAGAGCAGATGAGGTGCCCTTGGAACCTACTGAATGGCCCCAAAGAAGGCCTGGGGTGTGCAGACTGGGGAACTCTCCAGAACTGTCCCTCACCACTGTGCCAGTTCAAACTGCTATGAAGAGATTTGGGAGACATTTGGCAACATCTGAAGGTGCAGGAGGTGCAGGCTGCCTGTCACCCAGCACACAGACAGGCAGTCCTCTACGAATTGTTCCCGAGTGCAAGACTGGAAACCTCCAGGCCTGGATAAAGAACTAGTAGCATATTTCATAGAGCAGAATGTTCTCCAGGGGTGAGAGTGAATGAAGTCATTCTTCTTGTATCAGCATGAATAAAAGTATAAAGTTGGGGGGGGGGGTACAGAAAGAATATGCTGATGGTGGAATTTAAAAAAAACAGCAATATTTTGTGTTGTTTACAGTCATGGGGGCTGCCACAAGGACATGGGGACAAAAGCTTCCATCTATTTCAGGCCTGAATATCTTGGGTGGTGGTTAGATTTATATTAGTAATATCTGATTTCTGAAAAACGTATCTGAATTAAATGTAGCACCCTGACCACTCCCATTCCCATGCTGCCGGACCCCCTCCCGGTCAGGGCCTCTGCAGATTGCTTCCTCCTGTAAGGTCCTCACTTCTCCCCTGGGAGGTCAGCAAAGGCCTGGGAGCCTCCTTGAGGCTCTGGTCAGCAGCTGCCAGAGCTGCTCTTTCCTGGCGTGATTGTTCCCTGACCTCAGTGCCAGCCAGCTCCACGTGTGGCCCATCCTGGGCACTAGATACACACCTACTGAGTGAATGTGCACATGGGCGGATGACGCTCTTGGTTCTTCACCTTTACTTCTAAAGGGCACAGGGGGTGATGAAGGAGGGGAACAGAGTGGGGGGACACTTGCTTACATTCCCTGCTCCCTCCCCCGCCCAGGCATCTCTGAGCCTCCCCCTGGTGGCCCTCACCTTATCCAGCCAGATCCTGTCACTCCTCTGCAACCCAGGCTCCCAAGGGTAAAACAAGATCAATATCGGACATTAAATTTTAGGGCCCAATAGATAATGTACATTTAAAATAACATTTCATTTTTAAAATAAATTCTTGAGTTAGCAATCAGCCCAAAACCTTGTGCCCCTCGAGGAGAGTGAGCATGCAGTTCTATCTTTCCATTCCAGCTGAACTGTGTGGTTTCTAACGCACAGCAGGTGCTCCATAGTTGAATGAATAAATGAATGTATATTGACATTTGGGGGAAAAAAACTTTAATAGAAGCAAACTGAACTTTGACAATATTTTCAGTAAAAAATTTAGAGTGGGAAAGAGTTATAGATATCTTATTTAAAAAGTAAGTTAGATCCCGGCAAGTTTTTTATAGACAAAGACAAGTTTATTCTAAAACGTACATGGTGTATATGGAAAGGCATGGTCCTTAAACCAGTTAAAACAATTTTGAAAAAGAAGAGTCAAGTGGGAGAAATCACCCCAAATGGCAAGATGTTATCTGGCTACAGGACTCAAGATGGAGTTGTGTCCCTGCAGGGATAGACGCAGATCAGTGGAACCGAACAGAGAGCCCAGAAATGGAGCAACATGAGTATGCCCCATTTATTTTATTCTTGACAAAAGTGCGAAAGCAATTCAAGGAGAAAGTCTTCAGGATCTAGGGCTGGGCAGAGTTTTAGATCAGACATCAAAAGCAAAATCCATAATAGCTAATTTTTGACTAAGTGGACTTCATCCAAATTTAAAACTTTTGCTTATGAAAGACTAAGAAAACAAAAAGATGCATTACAGACTAAGAGAAAATATTTGCAAGCCACATATCTGGCAAAGGACTAGAATCTAGAATATATAAAGAACATTCAAAACTCAATAGTAAATCTAAAACCAAAAAAATGAAAACATCTGTTTAATAGTTAGAATTTGGGGAAAACACATGAAAAGACATTTCACCAAAGAGAATACACAGATGGTAAAAAAAAAAAAAAAAAGAGCACATAAAATGATGTTCAACATATTTAAAAATCAAGGAAATGCAGATTAAATCCACAATGAGATAAACGTATCTATCAGAGTGGCTAAAATTAAAAAATAGTGACAACACCAAATGCTGGAGAGAATACAAAGAAACAGGTCACTTATGCATTGTTGGTGGGAACATAAAATCCTAAATCCATTCTGGAAAACAGTCTGGCAGTTTCTTATAAAACTAAAGATGCAGTTACTGTACAATCCTGCATTCTTGGGTATTAGTTCCAGGGACACATAAACTTATGTTCACACAAAAACCTATGCACCAATGGTCATAGCAGCTTAACTTAGGATAGACAAAAACTGGAGTCAGCCCAGATGTCCTTCAAAGGGCAAATGGTTAAACAAACTCTGTCACATGCACACCGGGGGTGACCACTCAACAACAAGAAATGAGCTTCCGATAGACCCAACAACCTGGAGGACTCTGCGGAGAATCACGCTGAAGGGAAACAGCCCGTCTCAAAGGTTACATGCTGCATGATTCTGTTACAGAACATTTCCGAAATTCCAGAATTTTAGAAACGGAGAACAGGTCAGGGGGCTGCCAGGGGCTCAGGAGGGGTCAGAGAGGTGGGGGTGACAGGAGGGAAGTGGATGTGTCTATTAGAGGACCACAGGGCCCCTAAGGACTGGAAATGGTCAGAGTCTTGACTGTGGGGTGGTTGCACAAATTTACTCATGTGACAAAGTTGTATAGCACTGAACACACACACACACACACACACACACACACACACACACACACACACACACACAGAGCAGCATCTGACAAAATCTGAACTCAGACTTTCCTGTGTGCAACAAGTTCCACGCTTCTCACGGACATCGGCTGTATCCACGGCAGTGTCCTGGTGTGGTCTTGCGGTGTAGTTTTCCAAAATGCTACCCTTGGGGGAAATCGGGTACAGGGTACATGAGATTTCTGACAGCTGCATGTACATCTAAAATGATCACAATAAAAAGTTCAATTGAAAAAAGAACAAAAAAGACAAATAACTTAGAATGTGTACCAAAAAAGGAGGTTTTAAGAAGATGGGTATTCAGAGAGGCCTGGGGAGAGTTAGAAGTGGGATAACCTGGGGGTCAGACGTGTTGTGCATTTCAGAGCAGCAAGAGGTACAAGTTGGGAGGAGAGAGGGGAGCCACCAGGCAGGAGGCTCCTGGGCAGGACCCAGGAAGGGAAGTTGTCCCTCGTGCCTCAGGAGGGCTGGGGTGGGGAGGGCCTGGGTTCTGTCAAAGTCTATGGACAACAGGAGTCGTGGGCAGGCTTTAAGCAGAGAGTGAAATGACTTGATTTGCTTTTCAAAGAAGATTTATCAAGATATAATTTATACACCAGAAAATCCATCCATTTTAAGTGCACACTTCAATGACATTCAGTATATTTACAGAGTGGTGCAACCATCACCACAGTCTCATTTGAGGACATTTCTGTCTCCCCAGAATGAAACCCTGTGCCCTTCCGAAGGCCTTTGTGTCCCACTTCTCCCACTGAGGTGCTGCCCTGCGTGGAACCTTTCTGAGTGCTCGTAGCAGCTTCACCCACGGCAGCCAGGGCTGCAAGCCGGCCCGGTGGGCATCAGCTGCTGGACGGATAAGCAAAATGTGGCCAAATGCACACAATGGAACACACCGCTCCACCAAAAGGAGGGTTTTCATTCTCAGAAACATTTAACGGTTGAGAAACTTTGTGGGAGACTGGATCTTGGGTAGGCAGAGGCTGGGCGTCTCCTCCCAGCTCTGAGTGGGGGGAGGGAGGAGGGAGGGAGGGAGGAGGGAGGAGGGAGGAGGGAGGGAAGGAGGGAGGGAGGAGGGAGACACTTAAAAAGTAAGTACTTCAGTGTTGAGAAAACTCTTCATATGTATACATAAAAATTACACATGTACACAGATATTTTTCTAAGTAATATACACATTTAGAAAAATGTTACCATGGAAAAGTAGTTCTAAAAGACATAATGATAATTATAATTTCTTGCTCCACCACCTGCAGCCTAACATCCTTCTTTGAGGCAGCATTCGTAGGTAATTTTGACTTTTTTTTAACACTCACTCATATGTCAAAGTAATAATCTTCTAATTTCCATTATTGACCTAATTTATTTCTGGCATTAATTATTGGCTTCCCATTTTGGAAGACGAGGACGGAGGGGACTGACCTGGCCCCTGGGACCCACAGCCCCAGCTCAGGCCCTGTCCTCTCTCACAGCCCCCGTGTCTCCCAGGGCCCGTGGTCGCTGTGGCTCTGAACCACGACCCAGCCACACTCATGGACGCAGTCGGTGGGTGTGTCCCTACACCTTCTGTGTACCAGGAATGGTCCCTGCGCTTCTGTTCTGTCAAACTTTGCTGACGACAATGAGAAGAGTCGAGGCTGGTTTTCCTGCTGGTCTGACTTCCCCATTTCTGGGCCTTTGCTGTGATGGGACGTCAGAGTCTGCCGGACTCAGGTGAGGCGTCGCAGGCCACGCGGTACACACGGTGCCTCTCTCAGGCTGTGCCAGCAGTTGCCCCGCTCGCTGCGACCCTGGACTCTGTCACACACCTGTGGGTGACCCAGCTCCTCAAACCCTGTCCTGCAGCCTCCTGCTGGATGGCAGCAGCTCTTCCATCTTCTAGGGCCTCCCTAGGAATCTGAAGCTGCAAAGACCAAAACATTCTTTGTCATGTCTAGAACTTTCTAAATCTCTTTATGTGACTAATCCTCAAGAGCTGTGGAAACCCCAGAGGACCATGTCTGCTCTTGCTGCTGAGGCCACCATGCCCTGCTGTGAGTACTGGACATCACTGTCACAGAGGAATTGCTCTCTGAAGTGGCCAACAGCCCCTCCTAGACCTTGAGAATGGCCAGTGTCTGCTCAACAGACAGGGGCCGATCTCGTCTTGATCCTAACCAGCTTCCCCTCTGCGACCTCCTGTCCAGAGAGGACAACACAGGCCAGGGCCATGGGACAACCTCAGTCCCCCTTAGTGCCAACTGGACTTCCTCGTGTGGGCTCCAGGGCCGAGAATGGAGCCCAGAGGGACAAGCGTCCTCCCAGCCTGGCCTGCAGCTGGTTTCTCCCATTTCGTCTGTTAATTGGAATGGATTGGTTTTACTTTAATTGGAACCTAGATTTGAGGGGTTTTGATCTCCAAATTGTTAATCTCTTGACCCAGAGAATTCACCCGAAGTCTCTTTGATGGTATCATTTTTACTGTGCATGTAGTCTGTAGGCCTGCCTGTGTGATTCTGCATGCACATGCGTGTGTGTACCCGCACACCCACAGTGCTGGTATGTGCTGCAGCTGTGCATGTCTACACACCCAGGTGTATGTAGGGGCCTGGGTGCGGGTGTGTTCAACTTCCCGGGAATGTCTCTAAGAGGCTCCCACGGCCCTCACTGCCCCTGCTAAGTGGTAGGATGCAATCATCATTTGTAATTATTTCAGGCTGTGCTTTTATTCTGTTTTTCTGAGCAGAGGGACAATCTGAACCATTCATTTTCCTTTGAATAAGAATCTATGTAAGAAAGAATCTGTTTTAAAAGCAAGTACTATCATAGGTGTATCCCTAACATGGTTTTAGTTGTTCAAAAGTATATTAAGGAATTTAAAAAATGGCCTGAAATCAACACCACAGTATCTTCTTACTTGGATTTTCTCTAGTTCTAACCTTCTTCTTTCTGGCTTCTTTCTGATTCTGAAACTCTACCTGAGAGGCTCATTCCCCTAGTCCGGGGTTTGGTGTTTGCTGAAATGTAAATCTCCGCACGAGGGTGTCACCCATGGGTGAGCTTTGATGTGGAAGCTGCAGGGAGAGACTGAGCCCGAGGCTCGGGGGGCCCAAGCCAGCCGGGAACAGACACAAACTATGGGGCTGGGCAGCCCAGCGCAGACGCCACTGTCCCAGTCTGAGTTCCCGCGTGACGTCCTGGTCACACACCCACCGTCAGGGCAGCGCTGAACCTCTGTGCTTCCCTCCTGAGCTTGTCCACGTCTCATGGGCCACAACAGCCGTCCCTCTTCCCTCCGGCTGGTCCCAGTCCTTCGCTCCTTAATGGACAGTCACCTCTGGTTTCCCTGCCCAGCCCGGCGCCGCTGGCGAGAGCAGCCCTTCTCTCTGCGCGGGACGCAGGGATGCTGCGGGTGCTATGCTCTGTTTAGAGGTGCTTTCCCCAAGTCTAGCCCCCGTCACTAACATAATAGGAATTTGATGTGCTTAATGCGTAAACGGACAGAAAGAACTCAACGGGATAGACTTTACAAAATTTCGTTTTCAGACACCTTCGAGGGATAAACGTGGCAGCGGGACGGAGGAAGACGCGGGTCCGCGGGTGTGCGATGTGCTCCTTGGGTGACTCCGGGGGAGGCAAGTGACAGGGTGGGCGCCCTCTTCTGAACGTGGGAGGCCGGAGCCACCTCAGTGTCCCAACTCCGAGGGGTCCTCAAGGAGAAGCCGCAACAGTGTCGGGTAGACACAGCGGTTTGCGGGTCACTGTCATAGGGCGTATCCTCACTGTTCTTTTAATTTAAAGGAGGCCTCGCAAAGAAGATACGGAACAATTCCAGGTAAAAGTACAAAAATTTGGCAGGATTTTTGTTTTGAAGACACAATTATTTTGTACAGAAAGATTTGTAAAGCTACAAACAGAATCTCAAATACTTTTTTATGAGGAATGAAATCTATAGCATGAAAAGGGAAATATTCCGATTTTATCAATTCTGTACATTTTGGCCATTTTGCGGTGAACATGTATTTGGTAATTTTTAAGCATTTGCATGCAAAAATGTTGAATTGGGTGAATACTGTAACAGAATGAGAAGAAGAGTGTTTTTACAAGGGCTGTCCCGGAAGTAGCCATTGCTAATGTCGCCAGAACGGTCAGTGCGACATCGATGTACCCTGGCAGCCAAGGCGAGTGGACTGGGATGCGCATGCGTGAGCAGTGGCGCCCTCACCGGACGCGGTCGAGTGGGGACGTGCACTGCGTGGCCGTCACATTCAAAGTGACTTAGCAGAGCAAGGAATCTGCGTCAAAGTTGCATTAAGCTTGAACATTCCTCTGTGGAAACTACTGGATGATTCAGGCTTTCGGGGATGATTTCACCACTGCAGCGCAAATAAAAGTGCGGCACAAACGCTTCAACGATGGTCCAGAATCTGTTGCAAGTGACCCACGTTCTGGAAGGCCTGCGACAAGCAGAGCACCTGGGAATGCTGGACGTGCAGGGCCAGGTTAAGGACGCTGGGAGAACTGTGAGTGCCAGGGTGCCTACCTTGGAGGGGACTGAGGTGTCATTGTCCTACGTACAGTGTATCTTATATCTTATATCTCCTTCAATACATGTCTCTATTGTCCCTATTACACGGCTGGATACTCTCCGGACTGAGCTTGCGCATTTGTTGTCTTTTGAAGTCTCTGACTTTTCTAGAGCGTTATATGATTCTCTGAGAATCTATGAGAATTCCCATATAAGAATCTATATGATTCTCTGAGAAAAATATTCAGAATTAACTGTTATATATAGATGCCTAAATTAAGAGAAACTGTCACTCATGTCTGAGGTGAGCACACACACATTTATACTTCCAATTCACTTCTTACGTTAAAATGTTTTTATTTATATCCCTTCTCATAGATTCAAAGTCTTCTTTTCATTAACATTGGGATGTTAATTTATTTGATTTATCCCAAAATATATATGAATGTTTCAAAAATTACTACTAACAATAAATTCTCCAAGCATAGGTTTTTATTTAAATCTTTGCAAATCTTTTTGTAACTAGAAAATATCAAACTCAGGATCTACATCCAAAGCACAATGTTCAGACTTACTTGAAAATATTATTTTATACACAGATAGGCTTATTTTTGTGTTCAATTTTAATGGGTTTCCCCCTTTTGACTTGCTTATATTAATATTTTTACAAAATAACTTCCCTGGTTTCAAAGTCATAAAAGGTATGTTCAGAAAATTCCTGGTCCTTTCCTTCCATCCAACTGCCCTGCCATCTCCTTCTTTTTCCTTGGCTTTCAGCAAGTCTTCCAGGTATCTCTTTTTGCAAATGTGAGCACACACACATATGCATGCATGAAAATAAATAAATACAGTCTTTTCCTGTTTTTCTTAGATAAAACATAGCCTATCATATACTCTCTCCTACACCTTGGTAGTTTTCTTAATAATAAATCATGAGGATCACTCCACACTAGTTTATAGAGATTTTCCTCATTTTTTCAAAAATATCCAAACATCATTCACTTTAGGGATACACTCTAGTTGTTCAGCCAGGTCCTATTGTAGGAAATTTGCAGTGTTTATAATCTTTTGCTCTTATAAATAGTGTGCTCTTACATATAACCTTCTGCATCTGTCATTTTGCATGAAGATACAGCTTCAGGATGGGTTCTTAGAAGTGGGATTACAGCTCATAGGGTGAATAAATGTGTAATTTTACCAGGAATTGCCAAATTTCTGTTCTATTTTGTACTCACAACATTAATGTAAGAGACTGCGTGTTTCTTCACAGCCTAATCAATATAGACTATTTAAAGAAACCTGTGAGCTTTCTAATTTGATATGTGAGAAATGATATATCATTATAGTATTTTAATAGCTTTATTGAGAAATTACTCACATACGACTAAACTCACTGACCTTACGTGTGCAGCTTGTTGAGTTCTGGCACCACTCACAGTCATGATTAGGACATGCCCTTCGCTGAAAAAAGTGTTCCCATGCTCCTGGAATGAAACCCTGTCTTTCCCCCAGGCACGCAAGGATGTGCTTTGTACTCCATCCTTGCACTTTCTAGGTGTCACGTAAGGAGCATCATGTAGTAGACTGTCTTTTGTGTTTAGCTCTTTTCAGTGAGCCCAGCATGTGTGAAAGTCATGCGTGTGTTGCCTGAACTATTAATAGTAGTTCATGAGTTTGTGCCTCTTTGTTGATGACTAAGATGCCACTATATCGGTGTGCCACGTTTTACTCATCCATTCACCAGTTGACGACTGTTGTGTTGTTTGCGTGTGTGTGCACGTGTGTGCTCATGTGGGTGTGTGCATGCAGAGGCAGGGTCTTGCTCTGTTGCCCAGGCTGGCCTAGAACTCCTTGACCTCTCAAAGTGCTGGGATTACAGGCCTGAGCTACTGTGCCTGGGCAGGTTGTTTCCAATTTTAAGGCTATTCTGAGAAAAATACTACTTCAAACATTGAAGTCTTTGGACAAGTTTTTGTACCTTAGATCCCTAGGAGTGGAATTGCTGGATCATATATATGGTAAGTGTATATTTACCTTTTAAAGAATTTGCCAAATTGTTGTCCAGAGTGGCTGAACCATGTTGGCACCTTTCCCAGCACACTGTGAGTGCTGTGGTCGCCCCAGCACGGTGGCCATTTCGGCTCTAGCCGTTCCAGTGAGTAGGACATCTGCTCTGACTGTGTTTTCCTTGATCCTGTGTTAATTTGTCACCCATTCATCACAGACCAGGTGGATTACCTAGGTTTTCTTATTTTCCGTAAGCTTGACACTGACTTCAGAGGCCTACAGACCAAGGAGCGCCTGTCCCTCCCAGGCCTGGCCGATTCCTAGAAGGATCAAAGGCTTGGCCGGGAGCACCCTCCCACGCAGAGCAGCCAACCCCAATCCTGCGCCGCCGGCCACCCGCTTATCTAACTCCCACTTGCCAGCCAATCTCCCCGCCCTGAATCATCCCAGGGCCGGGGACCAGGCCACTGGAGAGCACCCTGCAGCCCAGGCCCCAGGACTATTCACCAGTCAGTCCTCAACTGTCCAGCCTTGTCTTTGCCACGGGAAGTCCAATGCAGGCTCTGACCTCCGGGCCTCAGACCACACTGGGCTGTCCACGCGGCCCTACCCGGCCGGTGTGCTCTACTTCCTCAGGAATGTGGGTGACACATTCCACCTGTGATGGCAAATCACCTCTCTGCCTGGGTACCTCCGTGAATTAAAATCCTGTGGGTACACTTCAGAACAAAGCAGTATCTCATTGTGGTTTAATTTAAATTTTCTGGTTGACAGTGATGTAGGTCATCTTTCAGTGTGTGTATTGGCCACCCATATACCTTCTCTTTGAAGTATCTGCTCGATTCTTTGGCCATTTAGAAAATGTGTTGCTTTTCTACTATGTGTTCCCTTATAAGAGTCTTTACATGTAATGATCACAGTCCTTTTTCAGATATATGTTTTGCAAAGATTTTCTCTCACCTGTAGTTTGCCTTTTCAGTCTTTTAATTTTATTAATGGAGTTTTTCAACAAATAAAACTTTCAATTTTTATAAGCTCTTATTTACAAGAATTTTTTTTGCTTTCTTTGTGTTTTGTGTGTGTGCATGTGTGTGTCTGTTTGTGTGTATGTGTATTCCCTTTAAGATGTATCTACCTAATCCAAGATCATAAAGGTTTTCTTCTACATAATTTTGGGAACTGTTTATGGCTTAACTCTTATATTTAAATCTGTTATGATTCATTTGGGAATAATTTGTTTATGATGTATGGTAAGGGTCAAAGTTCATTTTTCCCCATACTGTATCAATTATTGAAGACTATATTTTCTCATGGAATTATCTTGGTACCTTGCCAAAAATCAATTGGCTATTTGAGCCTGAGTCTATTTCTGCCTCCTCAACTGTGTTCCATTGATATTTACGTCTGTCCTTAGACCAACATCATATTGTTTTGTTTATTATTTCTTTGGAGTAAGTCTTAAATCATGTAGTGTAAGTCCTCCAACTTTATTTATTTATTTATTTTTTACAAAATTGTTTTGGAAATCCTAAATTCTTTGAACTACATGTAAATTTTGAATTAGCTTCTTGATATCTACCACATGTCTGCTGGGATTTGATTGAATTTAATTGACAATACAGATGAATTTGTGAAGAATTATTCTTAAAAAATATTAACTCAGTCCATAAATACAATGTACCTTTCCTTTTATTTGGGCTTTTAAAATTTTTCTCAGGAATGTTTTGTGGCTTATAGTGTAGAGATTTTGACACATTTATTAAAGTTATTCCTAAGTATCATACCTATTTATGCCAATGGAAGTGCATTTTTGCAATATGTTTTCAAATTGCTTATTGTGAATGTATAGAATTACAACTGATTTTGTACACTGACTTTCTATATCAAGGTTCTATAACCTTGCTAATTTCAGTAATTAGTTATATTAGCTTTTCTATAGACTAAAAATTCTTCATAAGTTATTATGTCCTCTGTGAATAGTTTTATTTTTCCTTTTTCAATTTGTTTGGAAATTTCATTTTCTATCTTTATCATACTATCTGTAACTTCCAGAGTGTTCCTGGCCTTGTCTTATCCTAATTAGGAGGTTCAGTCTTCTTCACTAATTATCATGCTACCTGTAAGTTTTTTGAAGGTGTCCTTAATCAAATGAGGAAGTTTTCCTCTACTCCTAGATTGCTGGAAGTTTTTATCATGAGTGAGGGCTGTACCTTTTTTGGAAATTATTTTTCTGCAACTATGGAGATAAACATATTTTTTCTATTTAATTCCATTAATACAGTTAACTGATTAACTGATTTTCAAATGTTAAACCAACCTTGCATTACTGAGATTAACTCTGCTTGGTCATGGTTAAGTTATTTTACAGACCAATATTACTCATGAACATAGAAACAAAATCATCATATACACATGTTAGTGAAACAAGTTCAGCAACATATCAAAGGATAACACATTATGCACAAATGGTGTTTATCCTAGGAATTTAAGATGAATATAATTTTAGAAAAATCAATCCATGTAATTCACCCTATGAACAGAATAAAAGAGCAAAAACATAATTATAATATTTCAATAGGTGCAGAAAAAGTTTTTGACAAAATTTACAACTTCTTTATTAAGAACATTCAGAAAACTATGAGTAGAATAAAATTTCTCAATCTAACAAAAGATGTCAGCAAAATATCTAAAGCTGACACCATCATTAATCATGAAATATTATTTCAAGAGCTTTTCAGGATTAGGAGCAAGGCAAGGATGTTCACTTCTATTCAACAATGCACTGGAGGTCTTAGCCAAGGTAATAAAGCAATAAGCACATTTTAATTTTTAAAAATATCATTTACAATATTGTCAAAAATATTAAGCAACTAGAACTAAATTAAATCACATACAATGCACAAAAACCCTACATGGAAAACTTCAATACAGTTATTAAAGTACATGTAGATAAAGTGAGAGAGACAACATAGTCATGGGCTAAAACACTCCATACGGTTAAGATGTCCATTCCTCCCAAACTGTTACGTAGACCCAATGAAATGCCAATCAAAATCCCAATTGGATATTTTGTAGAAACTGATAAAGTGATTCGAAAGTTTACGTAGAATTATGAAGGACAAGAATAGTAAAAAAATTTTAAAAAGAACCAACCTGGAGAGCTTATGCTACCTGAATTTAGCGTGATGCAAAGTCACAGTAATTAAGACAGTTTAATATTAGTGCAAAGATAACATATAGATCAATGGGACAGGACCCAGAGACCAGAGGAGATGAACGGGTATCAGTCAATTCTTGACATCAATACCCTGGTGCTAGAACAACTCAATATCCATCAGAAAAGATCAATTAATAATCATGTCTCCTAACTCACATCCTATACAAAATTATTTTGAAATGGATCTTAGACTTAAAAGTAAAAGGTAGAACATCTAGAAAAAGTATAGGAATAAAATTTCACAGGTTTGAGGTATGAAAACATTTTTTAGATAGTAATAAAAAACCAAGACTATCCATAAAAGAATAAAGAAATAAATTGGACTTCGAAAGATTCTCTTTGGACGACAAAGATAATAAAATGAGAAAGACTCTGGGAGGTGGCCACTGGCCTCGTTCGGCTTCCTCCCCAACCCTGTGTGACCGGCCCGGTGTGGCCGAGATGGACATTCGGTAGGTCGAAATTGACGAAGGCAGAACCACAGGAGAAAAACTAGGGCTTCCAAAGAAACGAGGGGCAGAGGAGGGAGCGGCGGGATGCACCGCGCATCCCGCAAGCAGGGCCTACTTGTCTTCTCTCTGACTTGCTACGACGCAGAGAGGTTGGGTCAGTTTAAGCGACTGCGCTGCCCCCTTTCTCGTCAGAGGACAGAAAGAACCCCTGACCAGCAAGGCCAGGGCGGCCTCCCACCGGCCCCACCGCCAGCGGGGAAGGAGGAGCCCGCGCTGGTGCAGGAAGAGCAGATGGGACGAAAGAGACAGAGAAATCTAGAGTGAAGCCGAGCTGCCCAACGCCTTCTATGCAGTTTAATCAAAGTGCCTTTTGTTGTTGTTGTTCAACTGATTTTAATAATTGGACTACACAATTTTTGCTTAAAAAACAGTTTTAAGCATTAAAAAATGAAAAGACATACTATATGTATATAAATAAATTATTACATATAGTGATATAGTGTATGGTACAATTTGTATATAGTGTATAATATAATAATATATCGTTGTGTAATAATATAGTGTATAATTTACAAGAGATTTGTATATATAAACACATCTTACACCCCAGAAGACAACATGCTTAATAAAAAATTTGCAAAAGTCTTGAATAGACCCTTCTCAAAAGAAGGCATATAAATAGCCAGTGAGTAGACGGTTAACATCATCTGTCATAAGGGAAGCACAATCTAAACCCCAGTGAGATGCCGAAACACACCGGTTAAAATGTTTGGAATTAAAAGTCTGACAGTATCAATTGTTGGAGCAACTGGGATCCTCGAGCATTGCTGATGGACGTGTGGAATTACTAGCACTTGGGTCGCTGTTTGGGCAGTTCCATATAAAGTTAAACATGCACTGACCGCTGGGTCAAAGGTTCTACACCCAGGGATTTACCCAAGAGAAATGAGAACAAGGTCTTGCAAAATATCCAGCCTACATATTAAGGTGGCCTTGTTATACATAGCGTCAAACTGGGAACAGCCCCAATATTTATTGTGAACAGAACTCTGAAGGGCATTTAGGGGCAGGAGACTTCACTGCAGCCAAGAGCTTGCGAGCTGGGTCTTCGGCGCAGCAGCCCGGGGAACACGGGCAGGGATGGCTTTCATAGAGGAAGGGCCCCCCAGGCTCCCGGTCAGGTGCATTTATGCAAATGCTGGCAGCAACCTTGCTTCGTTCCGATTGGTTGATGCTTGCTGAGTTCTGATCGGTGGATGTAACTGAGCTTTGATTGGCCAATGCAGCTGAGTTCTAATTGGTAGATGCAGGACGCAGCCTATTGGTTGGTTCAGGGAGGGCCAGGCACAGGCAGCTGTGAAAGAACCGTGGTTGGCAGAGTTGTGGGGTCTCTGGGAGTTCAGCCCCGCGGGACCCAGGTCAGCAGGGGGCTGCTTGGCTCTGCTGTAAGTCCAGGCCCACGTGGCCGCTCGGGATTCCTGAGGCCTGGGCTGCTCAGGTTCACATGGTAAACAGCTGGCGTCACGTGTAGCCTCAGTGTCTGTCTCTATGAGGCACCACGTGCAGTGATGACGTGGAAGGGGCCACACACGGCACAGCACGTCTCAGTGGCCCTGTGCCAGTGGAAGGAGACATAGGAAAGAGTGTCTCCGTGTGACTCAGTGACATGGAGCAATACTGGCCAACACTAATCGATGGCAGTAGGTGCCTGGGCCTGGAGGGAGCGGGACTGAGAAGGGACGCGAGAGCATTTTAGGGGAAAATGGAAATACTTGAGATGCCAGTCGGGGCTGTGATTACATGGACATACGTACTTGTGGAAACTATCAAATTTTATACTTAATATCTGGGCTTTTTAATGTCCATAAATAATACCTCCATTAATAAAGCATATACTTATATTTTTACTGGATTATAAACTAATGTTTCAAATACTCATTGAAGAGTCCATATTTACATTACGGGACCTGTTTACAAAATCCTTGTCAACTGGGTGTCGTCAATCATTTTATCTTTCCCGATCTGAGGGTTGATGAGTAAGTTTTGTTCTAATCTCCTTATTTCTGTAATATTTGAGGCTGGGTGTCATTTCACATATTGATTCATCAGTTATCTTTCTGCTTCTGCAAATCGCCTCCTCAGGTCCTTGGGTTTTTTTTTTTTTTTTTTTTTGGTCTACTTGATTGTTAATCTTCTGTTATTAGCAAGAGATCTTCGTATTTTGTGATATTAAGCCCCCTTGCTCTTCCCTCCATCGTCCCTGTGAGCAGCCTGTGCCTCTTAGGTGCCCCTGGGGACTGGGCATGGGGCAGGCCCCGGTGCTGGGCCTCCCCTGCCCCCTGGTTTCCAGGCCCACCCTAAGGGCCTGGTCTAACCTAATTACCTCTTTACAGGCCTGTCTCCAAATACAGTCACAGTTTGAGGTACTGAGGGTTGGACCGTCAGCACACACTCTTCGGAAGGGCACAGTTCAGCCGCGCCAGGCTCCATCCAGACTTGCCCAGCACTGCTGGGGTCTCATGCGTGGGTTTTCTGTTGCCTTCTCTGTTGCGCAAGGCCGGGCTGTCCACTCGCTCTGCGCTCCTGCCCAGCCTCTGTCTGCAACGGGCTGGAATGTGCCCTCGGGTCCACACACGCAAATGCAGGTGAGAGGTGCTGCAGCACAACTGGTCTGACCTGTTTCCACACCAGACTCTCCATAGGGGACAGGAATCCTCACCACTCCAGAGACAGCCAGTTCCTGAGGCCCGACCTGCTCAGCCTCAGACAGCGGTGACCAGACACTGGCTCCAGCCGCTACCCCCCCCCACCCCCAGCGCTGTGTTCGGCAGCCCTGGCGGTGCAGGTGCAGCCCTGGGGTTCACACCTGCTCTCCACCCACCGCTGAGCTGTCCGCTCCTTCCTGGGCTTTACTGACTTTGGGGAAGAAGTGGGGCGGGTCTACTCCAGGATAAAGGTGACTTCGAATGGACAGGGGCCTTCCTTGTCCCTGGTCCCGTCCCTCACCTGCTCTTCTCCTCTCCGCCGGGGCACCTTTCCGCTCTGCGCCACCCCCACCGTGTCATGAAGAGCAGCGCAACCGCGGCTTTTGTGTGTGAGTTTCTGCCAACAGCCAAACCGTCAATCTTAAATTTCTTAAGAGGGTTTTGTGCCGACAAAGACGGATTCCTCTCTAAGAGGGACTCTTGTACCAGCTCTTAACCAGTACATTTTATGTGACCGGAATATATATATTTATATAAACTTCATTGCTGTTGTATTTTAAGAAATGGCCACAGCCAGCCCAACTTTCAGGAACCACCACCCTGATGAATCAGCCACCATTAAAACCGGGGCGAGAATCTCCACCAGCGAAAAGAGTAAGACTCCCTGAAGGCTCCGATCATTGTTAACATTTTTTGGCAATGAAGAGTTTTTAATTAAGTAATTTTGTACATTTTTTAGACACATTGCTACTCACACTTAATATACTACAGTACAGTGTAAACATAACTTTTATATGCACCTTGGAAACCAAACATTTGTGTTACTTGCTTTATTGAAATATTCACTTTATTGTGGTGGTCTGGAACTCAACTCATGGTACCTCTGAGATATGCCTGCATATACATGCATGTGCACCTGTAGACACATAAAGCCTGCATATACATGCATGTGCACCTGTAGACATGTAAAGCATGTATATACATGCATGTGCACCTGCAGACATGCAAAACCTGTAGGTACATGCATGTGCACCTGCAGACATGCAAAGCCTGCATATACATGCATGTGCACCTGC
The DNA here is from genome assembly GCF_020740605.2 of Lemur catta. Taxonomy (NCBI): domain Eukaryota; kingdom Metazoa; phylum Chordata; class Mammalia; order Primates; family Lemuridae; genus Lemur; species Lemur catta. The sequence goes on from NC_059139.1 coordinate 1,638,420, forward strand.
AGACATGCAAAGCCTGCATATACATGCATGTGCATCTGTAGACATGCAAAGCCTGTATGTAAATGCACATGTATATACATGCACCTGCAGACAAGTAAGGCCTGTGTATATACATGTGCGCCTATAGTTGTGCATCTGTAGACACATAGGACATATACATACATGTCAGATGTGAATATGGACTTCACTGACTCACTGCTAATGAACAGAATATGGCAGAAATGACAGAATGTCAGTTCTGAGATTGGGCTTTGCAAGACCGTGACTTCCGTGTTGGCTGTGCTTTCTCTCATGCTCCTCAGACCACTGGGGTGCGGGCAATGAGCTGCCACGGTTTCCCACAGACCAGTGGTCGGGGCTGTGTGGCTGCCTTCCCCGCAGGCCCCCGTGAGGAAGGGGAGGGCTGCCCACAGTCAGGTGAGTGGGCTTAGAAACCCATCATCTGGCCCTGTTGAATATTCAAAACAAATGTGTACCCTTTAATTGTTTCATTTCAGTATTGAAAGGCAAATTAGGTGAAGCTTATGAGGCCAAGTAGGGTATTTCAGCTTTTCCACTTTTTTTCTGTTTAATCTGTTAACTTGAGATTTAAGATGTCTTTCACAATAACTGAGAATTTTCTGCTTTCTCTATTTACTTTGTGTGTTTTTAAACTACATTGTTATGTGCAAAAACGTCTATGATGGCTGTGTCATCTTTGTGCATGTTTCTTTGTTACACAAATATCCAATTTCACCACCTTTATTGTTTTCACTCTGAATTCTAATTTATTCCATATCAATAACTCCAGCTACTAGATTTTTGTGAGAACATGATTGGCATATCTTTTTCCATCCCATTCTTTTTAACCTTTGTGTAAAATTTATGTTTTGGTATGCTTCCTCCATTGATATATAATTGGATTTTTAAAACCCAATTTGTAAAAGTCTCTCCTTTGCTGCATGAATGTAGCTCACTTACATTTATTACAAGTACTGGTGTTTGCTTTTCTTTTCTGCTGTGTAATTTTTTTTTTTTTTTTTTTTAGATACCAGATTTTCTCATTTGGTCCTTTCTTCATAAACTTCACTGTTTTAAATTTATCATGTTTTCTTAGTTACTTTCCAACCTCTATCTAATTACATTTAAAAACATAAATATTTCAGACATCATTATTGGGGCATAGTTGTAAGTGTACTTGTTTAGTGGGCTGTTAAGAACACAATTGCTATGAATGTTCATGTCCAAGTCTTTGTGTGGAATATGCTTTCGTTTCTCTTAGGCAAATACCCAGGAGTACAAGCACGATGCTGTCTGGTAAGTGTATGTTCAGCTTTCTAGGAACCTTCCAAACTGCGTTCCCAGCCGACTGTATCCTTTCATGTTTCCACTAGGGATGTGGGAGAGTTGCGGTTGCTCCACGTCCATACCAAACTTTGCTATTTTGTAGCTTTCTAATTTTAGCTATTCTAGTGGGTTTGTGCTGATATATTCCTGAATTTAATTTGCATTTCTCTGATAACATAGCAAACATCTTGGCATGTGCTCATTGGCCATATTGAGATATTTTATTTATAAATCGTATATTGAAAAAGTGTCAACAGTTTTAAAAATTTTGGTTGTTTACATTCTTATTGAGTTATAAGAATTCTTTACATATTTTATATATTTTGGACACATATCCTTGGTCTGATACATGTATCATGGATATTTCCTCCAATCTATGGCTTGCCATTTAAATTTTTTCAATATCTTTCAAAGAGCACAGTTTTTAATTTTGTTGAAGTTTAATGTATCAGTTTTTTTCCTATGGGGTTTATTCTTTTTGCATTTTTTGTAGGTAATCTTTGCCTGCCTCTATGTCACAAAGATTTCCTCCAATTATTTCTTCCAGAAATTTTGTAGTTCATAGTTTTATTAATATATTTAGTCTTACGAGCATTTCAAGTTATTTTTTGTGTTTGACATGTGAATTTTGTTTGTTTCATTATTGTTTTTCTAAACATTGACACCCAGTGGACCTAATACTATTTATTAAAATGATAATGCCTTCTCCATTAACTTGAATGGCCATCTTTACAGACAATCAATTGGACACTTAAGTGTGCATCTATGTATAGGCTATTAATTTTGTTCTGTTGATCTGCATGTCTATTTTAAAGCTGATACTACACTGACTTTATTTCTGTAGCAAACCTTGAAATCAGCCAGTGTCAGTCTTTCATCTTTGCTGTGATTTGTAACTGTTTTGTCTAATCCAGATCCTTTGTATTTTCATATAAGTTTCAGAATCAGCTTATCATTTTGTACTAAAATGCCTGTTGGGATTTTGATTTTGACTGCAATCAATCTATCAGTTAATTGGGGAGAAATTAATATCATAACACCATTGAGTCTTTCAACCGATTTCTTTAATCTTTCTCAGCAGTATTCTGTAGTTTCATTGTATAGGTATTGCACATATTTCTGATATGTTTATTCCTACAAAACTAATATTTTGATACTATTGATAATGGATATTCAAAAAATTTGTTTTCCAATTGTTCATTGGTAGCATAGAGAAATATAATCAGTTATTGTATATTTAGCTTTTATCATATGACCTTTCTAAATTCATTAATTCTAGCAACTTTTATATATTCATTAGAATTTTCTACAGAAATTGTCATTTACCAATAAAGACAAGTTTATTTCTTTCTTTTTAATCTGTATGACTTTTGTTTTTTTTTCTTGCCTTGTTACACTAGATAGTACCTCTAGTGCAGTGTTCACTAGAAGTGATGCGGACAAAACTAATTGCCTTCTTCTTGATCACAGGGAGCAAAGCATTCAGTTTTTAAACATTAAGTGAGTTGTTAAGTGCAGGTTAACTGTAGGTGGTCTTTATTAGTTTGACGTTGCTCCCTTTCCCCTTAGTTTCTTGAGAGTTTTTAACCATGAATGAGTTTTGAATGTCAAATGCACTCCCTCCATCTACTGAAGTACTCATGTAATTTTTCTTTATTTTATTAATATGGTTAATTATGTAGATCGATTTTTGAATGTTAAATTAATCTTGAATTTTGGGGATAACATTCATTCAGTTCTAATATATTTTATTTTTATTGTTGAATTTAATTTGCTAGTATTTTGTAAAGGAATTTGCATTTTTTATGATGGACACTAGTCTGTAGTTTTCTTTTCTTGTAATATTTTTGTCTAGTTTTGATAACCTGGTATCAAGATAGTTCTGGCCTTACAAAATGAACTAGAAAGTATTTCCCTTCATATTCTAAAAAAAAAATATTATTCATTTCTGAAATGGTTGATAGGATTTACTACTGAAGTCATATGAACCTGGAATTTTCTTTGTGTGAAGGTTTTAAATTATAAATTTAATTTTTAGAAAGATTTAGACTACTCAGATTTTTTATTCTTTCATATGTCTGATATCACAAAAATTTCTCCATTTTGTGTAAGTGGTTGAATATATATTGGCATGAAGATTTTTATAATCTTTCCTTATTATCATTTTAATGTTTCTAGGATCTATAGTGATGATGTGCCTTCTTTGATTCTTGATATTGGTAATTTATATCTTTTCTCCTTTTTTCTTGTTTGGTCAATTAGAGGTATATGAATTTTACCAATCTTTTCAAAGAATGACATTTTGATTTTACTGATTTTTTATTATTTTTCCATTTTTATTTATTAATTTCAGCTCCAATTTATTTTTCTCCCATTATTTTGGTTTTACTTTGCATTCTTTTTTCTTTTTTTTCTTTTTCTTTTTTTTTTTAGTTTTTATGGTAGTGGCTTAGACTATTGAATCTAGATTTTTTTCTTATTTTCTAATATAATCATCTAATGCTATAAATTTTGTTTTAAGCACTGTTTTAGCTGAAGTCTGCAATGTTTTATATGCTGTATTTTCAGCTTTTATTTTTATTTAGTTTAAAATATTTTCTAATTTCTGTTTGTGTTCTTTCTCTCTTCTGTGACTCATAGGATTATTTATACTGATATATCAGTTTATATCAGTTTTTTTCCTGTGGGGTTTATTCTTTTTGCATTTTTTGTAGGTAATCTTTGCCTGCCTCTATGTCACAAAGATTTCCTCCAATTATTTCTTCCAGAAATTTTGTAGTTCATAGTTTTATTAATATATTTATTCTTATGAGCATTTCAAGTTATTTTTTGTGTTTGACATGTGAGTTTTGTTTGTTTCATTATAATATATACTAAATTGCCCAGAGGGAGAAAGGTATAATGCTATCATATATAACGTACCAGAATACATGTGAATTAAGGGGGATGCTGGGTTACAAGAACAGCTTCTTCAACTCTACTAGATCTGAATCTGGTGAGAAGGATGAAGATGATGGTGATGATGATGATGACTATGAAGACATCGGGATTGGTATTTGATCACTGAATCAATTTTTTAAAAGCATATAGCTCAATATATATTTATTACTTCTTCTGGCCTCAGTTTTAGTAATATATATTATTCTTGTAATTTGTCCATTTTATCTAAGTTTTCAAATCTGGTTTAGGAAGCAACTGAGTCTAACCTATGTGGGAAAGAAATTTATATAAGGAGACAAGTGTCTCATGGAACTTGAGGGCACAGATGTGGCCAAACCCCAGGAAGGACCTGGAACTAGCACCTGAAAAGCATTCAGGGTGGATTCCCACTTCTGTCCTGTGCTCCTTGGTTTTGTGTCTCTTTCCTTGCAGGATGGCTGTCCATCTCCATACCCTGGCCCCTGGCTTTCTCTAAGAAACAAATTCACATGGCAGAATTTCACCAAAACACTGAGATAGGTTGGCGTTTCCTTGTCCAAATCAGCATTCCCAGGAAGAAGAGCCTGACCCATGTTGGGTGTGAGTCCGTCTGAGACGGGGCATGAACCACAGGCACTGTGGCTGTTCTTCCATAGTGGTGTTTCCCACAGAAGAGGTGGGAGACACCTTTCTATACCTGCTTCCTAGTGAAATATAATAGATTGCATGTGCAGTTGGAACTATACAGTGTGGTGAATTTAGTAAGTCTGTATTTCTCAGAATTATTAAGGTGAAAATGTTTTTTCCCATCAAACTTTGTAGAAAAATAAAATATAGCTCTAATTTAATAACTCTGAGAGAGATAAGATCTAGATGTTTATAAAATACGTTCAATATTACATTCGTATAAGTGGAAAAATGTTATCTAGTACATAGATATTTCTCTTGTTAAATATTCAATTATTAAATGCAAGTTAATAATTGCCATTAGTGAGAGAAACTATGCTTTCTATATTGTGCTGAAAGTTCACTAATAAATAGGATTTGCAAGAAATTATATTTCAAAAAAAGAGGAACTAATGTATATATGACATTGTACTATTTCTCTTTACAAAAATAATATTTTTCATCTCTTGGCAGATATCAAGGTCTTGTCTAACATTGAAAAGAATAACATATCTGATGTAGGTGAAAATTTTCAAACATTTAAAATTAGTCTCTTTGCAACCATAGAGATTTAAAGAGTTCACTTTCTTCATACCCACCGAGAAGTGTGTCGGTGATTGAAGGTGTCCTGGAAGAAAGAGACACAGCACAGTGTGGGCGGGCGCTGTGGAAGGTGCACGTGGCTGACGTCTCGGCCCCCCAGGATAACACCTCGCGATGGGCTCACACTGGAAGTCCCACCCTCACAGCTGTCGTGTATGAGAAGCTGTGGGTCAGGGTGTGGGATGGCATTTAGCGGGCTTGTTGGTAACTGTCTTTGAAAGAGTCCCATTCGTAATCCATTTGATGATTTGATATAATATTATGTACCAGCAGAAGTGATATTTCCGAGGATTGATATTCCAATTCATTGTAATCCAAATGTTTATACTCTGTGTTCTGAACTAAGCGGATGACAAGATCTCAGTCATTTCTATGAAAAATGTTATATTCAAAGAATGGACTAATTTTGCAAATATTATTCTACTACCAGCACTTAGTACAAAAAAGTTTCTAATTCGAAGGCAATTCTCTGAGTGCAAATTAAGAGTGCTGATGCTTCGTGGAGGACATCAAGGGAACTGAAACGTCACCCTCTGATTAAACCTTTCTAGCAAGACCACATTGTTTTAGGCTTTTCGTATGATTTGTAATTTTTTCAAATTTGGATTATCTGTGGAATAAAAAGAAACTGTTATTTTTTCTGACACCGTGCAAAGCAGTGGTTCTTCCTTTGCTCAACCATCAGCTCGAGTGCTTGCCTGTGCAGAGGCAGAAGCGTAAGACGCCGGGCAGGCGGGGGCCGGAGGCCCCTGCTCTCCTGGCTTTGAGCTCCTAGGGAGGTGCTACACTCAGTGTCAACCAGGCCACGTGGCTCTGGGTGCTCGGAGTGCTTCTTCCGCCACTGCCCTGGGCATGACGCTGCATCCAGGGGCAGCAGGAAATGCACTGCTACCTGAGAATCAAGATTCGCATGCAGACTTTATGAAGACGGAGCAGGGAGGACTACGATTGCAGTCGCCAGGGGGAGACGAAGGGCAGACACCTAGGTTAAAATGAAGCCAACAAAAAAACTTCAAGGTTTCGGACAGGTAATGAATCATGAATCTCTAAACAGGAATATGTGTGGGGATGATTTGGGGCTTTTGATGAAATAGAAATTTCCAATAGGTCAGCAGGTGTGAGGATTCTACCACAATCTGATGTTACCTCAGTCCTTATTGGCAAATTCCTGGCGTCTAGACCTGAGCTAGGTGCAAGCTTGTCAGACAGCGCCTGGGCGAGGTGCTCAGTTTGGGGCTGCACGTTGGAAGATGAGAATGGCTGAGGTTGTGGGCATGTCACTGAAGGGACTGAGGAAAAGAATGATACTATTATAAAAAAGTAAAATACAAGATTGCCCCATAAACTCATGCAAGACAGGACTTGCTCCAAGTGAGATTTATTCGGGGGCCCCTTCAAGGGGTTGTTTATTCACATATATAGGGAGCCTCTTTATCAAAGAATCACATGCACAAAGCTAGCGCATTCAGGGAATTTGGAGGAAGACATTGCATTGAGCTTAAAATACAGGTAACGGTAGGAGGTGATGAGATAGAAGTGGTTTATGGGAATGACGGCTGCTGTAGGTAAATTCCAAAGGCTTGAGTCAACCACTCCTGAAAAGTAATTGCAGCTAAGGGATTTTGTGTTTTTCAAAGTGCCTAATTACAGTGTGTGTGTTCTCACAAGTGTGTGTACATCCCGATAACTTTGACAGAGGGCGAAGCTAAAAGCGTCACTAAGAACAGCAGGAACATCCCAGAAATAATAAAATTCAGGCTGGATGTTAAAGCAGGCAGATCCTCAGAATGCAAGCATATCTGTTCTTTGGAAGGGTTTGTGAAACATTTCACTCCTGTTGCATTAGGTGGCCTCCAGCACGGGGTGGCCATAGCTTCTGGTTCCTGCTCACATGTCCAGGGTGCCTGTCCTCGGACTCTGTCCTGCTGGAAGCCACACCCGAGACCACGCAGGTGCTCTTCTCTGCCTGGTGACGGACTCCCCAAGGATTTAGCATCACAGCTATTTCCACAGGGGCAGGTCTGATCAGACGAGGGCTGGTGAGAACTTTCCATGGGCATCTTGGGGGAGAACGTGATGTGTGACGATGTGACACGTTCTTCAGTTGGGGGGTTGGTGCCTGAATTTCATGTCTGGAAGTTACCAGGCTAAGTGAGTAAATGAATGAATGAAAGATGATGGAATGAATAAATCAGGTAGCTGGAGTCACTTGCACAACTGTGGAAAGCTGCTGTTTGCATTTTCATTGTACAGTGTTAGTAATTGATTCTTTTCTGTGCCCTATGGCTACGATAGATTTTTTTGCCTATAATTATAATTTCAGCAAATTTTTGCGATTGTAAAACACTGCATTTTTAAGGAAATCTAGCGGTCCTTCCCCACTGAGCAGATCCGTGCTTTATGGTGTTAATTCAGCATGCTTCCCACCCTGGGTGCCCAGCTCCAAGAACTCTTTACCGGGCGGATTTATGATGGATGCCATCTGGTTGATAGAAGGAAACAGATATTGATTTTTAATATTTTCTCCCAACTTGTTTACTCTAGGATAATACAGCAGCTGTGTGGCAGCTTGTCTCGGGGTGGGAAGGATTATTACCACTGCCTTTTGATGAGATAAATTACCTAGGATGACTTGAATGGCTGAAGGGGATACTTTGATGTTATGTCGCTTCATTTACCCTTATGACTAAATGATTATTGATTTTATATTTTTAAGCTCTTGAAACGTGAAAATAAGTTGGTGGAGAAGGCCGGCTGTGTTAGTTTTATTAATTTATTTCTGCAGGGCATAATTCACTTTGGACCAGGTTGTGAAGGTTTTGGGTTCATGACCGACTGCAGATACAGTTGCAAAGAAATGGCTTATTTATATAGTCATTGCAAGTAGTCCCAAAATCAATACAGTCTGGGATTGGATGATTAAACTCAGTCCCTTTGTGGGATTCATTCCTGTAGCTGCTGCTGAAATCATGTTGACTGCAGCAGACTCATGTGATCAAGTCTACAAATAGCAAGTTTGTTCAAGTTGAAATATTATTTTTTTGCTCATCTTTTTTTTTTTTTTGTGATGTTCACTCAATGACATTTTAACAGCCTGGGAAAAAAAGGCGGTTGATTGACTACTTCAATGAATTCAGTAATCTGCATTCAAAGAGTCGCCTCCAAGGACTTCTAGAATGTCCGTGGATGGATTCAGCGCAGACTTTGATCAGAGGTCCCAGACTGCGCTGGATTTAGCTCTGGGCACATCTGCCCGAAGCAGGAGCCCAAGGTGTGCACTAAACCTCAGACTGCTTGGGGCGGTTCAGAGGGGCAGCACGCGGACACACCGCCTGCGTCCCTGGAGCGCGGCCTCCTCTACCCACATCCGCTCTGTCTGGCGCTTGTCCAAGGCGTGTCCATGCCACCACACGCTGTCTATCACTCCGGACACAAGAGTAGAAACACTGTAGAAAATCCTGTTATATTGCTTTTATTTTTCACAATTTCCCTCCACTTATTTTCAGAGATTTTTAAACATAGCTCCCCACGTCAACCTATTTCCTGTTGTAAAATTCAGTTTGATTATGAAACTCAAAGATATCTGTTAATACGGTTTAACATCTGAAACTGCAGGTTTCACATCTTTCTGCCACCTTCTCTGCTCAGCGCAAGAGCAACCGGACCAGGTGGGGAGATATACACAGGGAGGACGGCTTTTCCAGGAAGGTTTCTAAGAAGATTTGGCATTTATTTGCTCAGACTGCCAAAATCCAGACTCAGCCACAGCTGCCGATTCCTGGAAGTGGTAGCAGCTCAGGCTTCGAGGTCGTGAAGTTTCCAGCCCCCAGTCCCCTCGCTGCTGCCCTCCCCGCACCTGCTATTGGCTTCTGGTGCATGAAGAAATGGTCAACAAAGTCCACTGGCACATTTGGCCTGGGACGATATTTTAAAAGTCAAAAATTGATACATCAGCTGATCTTGGTAATACTACTTTTTGCCTTGGAAATTCATTTCAGACAGAGCGATATGTTTGTATTAATAGAACTTAAAACCTGTACCTAAGTGAGCTGTGCTCCACACAGACAGCGATCCTGAGACAGTTCCTTTTCCAGGCAGGACTTACCAATGCTGTCAGTAACGCTAGCATGTTTTTATGGAGTTGAAAAGGTGTAAAACACCTTTCCTTACTTTATTCAGTGTATATGTATAATTAATATGCGGTAAATTATATGGCTCTGGTTTAAAGCTTGTTTAAATGCATAGAATTGGAAGTGGAATGAAGGAATAAAATAATTTTTGGAGCACTGCAATGTAATATGTTGATCAATTTTATAGAGGAGTGGTGAATATTTAATTAATCACCTTTTGACAATTATTCACACTGGCCGAATCAAGGTCTCCATTAAAGCCAAAGAACAGCTTCATTACAAATGACCCATAAAAATGTCGAGCGCTGGCTGTGAGGACAAGTAATTTCCCTTCCCCTTAAGACCATTAGATGGAATGATGAGGGCGGGTGAGGTGATGGAGTGCGTAACCGCCCGATCACAAAGGAAAGCGGCGCAGTAAATTTGACAGCTATGTTGGAGGGCAGGGATGAGGGTTATAAAGAGACAGCTGGACTCCTTCAAAGTGCTTTTGATTTTATAAGAGGACAAGACTGGCAGCATCTATTTTTTGCGGGGCTTTTCTCTCTGTGCTGTCGTATGCGTTAGGATGTGGACACGCCAGGCTTCCAGCACCGGTGCGTGCAGACAGCGCGGTGACGGTAACGCCTCCTTCCCGGCCCTCGGCAGAGGGAGAACCGGCTCCCGGCCGCCCTGATGAATGTCCGCCGGGCCGGCCTGTTGGAGCCGCCCGCCGCCCTGGACGGGGAGGAGGGACCGATCCGTCAACGAAATCAGTGCGCGCGTCCCAGGGCTGCGCTTTGAGGACGCAGAACAGATCGATCGTCGCGGCTCCTCTTCAGCCTGAGAAGCGTCTCGGACGTTGATAACTGCTTCCATTTCACCGAATCCATTTCTTAACTTTTCATTATTGGCGGAGAGACCCTGACGTTTATCAACTTTCAGATGTCAAGACAGGTCTCTGGGTCTCAGGAACTCTTGAAGATTTTTTACTTGACTGAAAAATATTTTCTTTCCCAAATGGCTCAGTGGTGAAAATTCATTTGTGAGAATGTCAGGGTTCCACGGCCTTGCGGAAAATGATACAAAGTAGACCCGGTCCTGGGACTCCCGTCGTCCCCCGCCGGCTGGCACTGGGCACATTCGCTCTTAGACCAAAACTCAGCTTCAAGGATCCTGTTAGATCCAAAGACAAGAGCGTGAATAAAATTCTCTGCTTCGTGGAAAGTGTTTTGGACACTTGAATTTAACTGTGATTGTAAATGGTCTCCTTAGCTGACGGAATTTTTCTAAAATCTAGCAAGATGCAAAGGGCTGGTACTAGTTTGAACACAAACAGAATCTGAAGAGACTTATGTTTTCAAAAGTTCAGGCGTCCTGACCGCCAGTAAGATGTGTTTCTTAAACCTCTTTATTTCTTTGATCCTCGTTTATTTTAAGATCCTGCACCCCTGGGTAGCCTGGCTCTAGTGCACACACCTACGTACACACGTTCGAGTGGCCACTTTTAGAAACTAATGGCTATTGACTCTCGTTGGGATTTCTGTGATGTTATCTCGCCTGTAAAGACTTTGCGGTATGCCGTTTACATTGTATCTGGCGATTGTATAATCATTATTGATTTTTCCTGTGTGTAGTACCTGTGTCAAACAACCTAATATATTTAAATGGTGATTATTTCAGTTATATATCTACTATTAGATAAGATCAAAGGTAGTTAAATGTGCGGTAGATGGGGGAGAAGATAGCATAATGCACTTGCGCCTCCTGAGAGTATTTAATAATTAACTTTCTAGACCACGTTGAGATTTTGGGCGTGCAGAAGAATGAGCCCCGGCAGATGGAGAGAAAGCGCCCGGCCTGGCTGCTCAAGGCGTCCTGGCTCTGGGAGCGCCTGCGGCGGCGTGAATGGCTTTTCAAAGACCCTGGGAAATCACTCTGGGTGCTTAATTCACTCCTTGTTTTTGTACAGACACTTTTGAAGAAATGAGAAACAAACTTAGGCTGACGCGTGATTTCCCCCAGGAAGCCACCACGACTAATGCCGAGACTGGGATCGCGGCTGGCCTCACCCGGGGCGCGCGGTCTCGCCGGGTCCCTCTCGGGGCGCGCGGCTATTGTGTTTTGCTGATGACAGAACGGTGTCCGCTCCGTGCTGCGCTGAGAGCGTCGGCCCCGAACACTTATCTGAAGGCAAAGCAAGCCGATCTTATTGTTGTTTCTGTGGATGCAGAATTTTCTTAATAACATTCCCTTTTCCAAAATACATTTTGGGTTGCAGCTTTTGGAATTCACTGTAGCATAAACACATGAATATTTATTATTTTGAAAATTATTAACCCTACATCTAAGACCATCTCATGAAAATTTGTGGCGGTTGGAAAATAAAATTCCACAAAATCCAAATTCTAACAGGAGGTGTTAACACACATACATATCCATAGATACTTCCTGAAAATTTCTGCTCACAGCGGTCTCCGTGCCCCGGACATCTGCCAGGCCTTTCAACCCTCACGGCCCCAGGTGTCGGATCTGAGACGCTGGGCGAGCCGGGCTGGGGGCAGAGCAGCCCGTGGAGGTCAGATGGTTTGTGGCTTCACTGGTCTCATTACAGTGTTTATTCATAGTGTCTCCTAAAACCACTATTTTTTCCTTTTATATAACGTTCATTAAATGTTAATTACCTTGCTCAGGTAGGGTAGCTAATGGAACCCCACCCACCACCACCACCAGCAGAGACAAACACCAGCCGAAACAATCTGAAAAAGAAACCAAGAAAGTAATCCCACTTACAATAGGTTCAAGTAAAATAAAATACTTAGAAATAAACTGAACCAAAGAAGTGAAATATCTCTATAATGAAAACTATAAAACATTGATGAAAGAAATTGAAGAGGACACAAAAAATGGAAAGATATTTCATGCCCATGGATTAGAAGAATCATTATCATTAAAATGTCCATACTATCCACAGCAGTCTACAGATTCAATGCAATTCCCATCATACCAATGACATTCTTCACAGAAATAGAAAAAATAATCCTAAAATTTATATGGAACCACAGAAGACCCTAATAGCCAAAGCCATCCTGAGCAAAAAGAACAAAACTGGAGGAATCACATTATTTTGTATTATACCACAGAGCTGTAGTAACCCAAACAGCATGGTACTGGCATAAAAACAGACACAGACCAATGGAACAGAATAGCAAACCAAGAAATAAATCCATGCATTTGTAGTGAACTTATTTTTGACAAAGTTGCCAAGAACATACATTAGGGAAAGAATAGTCTCTTCAATAAATGGTGCTGGGAAAACGGGATATCCACAAGCGAAAGAATAAAACTGTGTCTCTTACCATATACAAAAATCAAATCAAGGCCGGACATGGTGGCTCACGCCTGTAATCCTAGCCCTCTGGGAGGCCGAGGCGGGAGGATCACTCGAGGTCAGGAGTTCAAGACCAGCCTGAGCAAGAGTGAGACCCCATCTCTACTAAAAACAGAAAGAAACTAGCTGAACAACAAAAATATATAGAAAAAATTAGCCAGGCATGGTGGCACATGCCTATAGTCCCAGCTACTCGGGAGGCTGAGGCAGACTCCTGAGAAAGACTCTGTCTCAAAATAAATAAATAAATAAATAAAATCAAAGTGGATTAAAGACTTAAATCTAAGACCTGAAACTATGAAACTACTAAAAGAAAACATTGGAAAAATGCTTCAGGACATTGGTCTGGGCGAGGACTTCTTGAGTAATACCCTAAAAGCACAGGCAACCAAAGCAAAGTTGGACAAATGAGGTCACATCAAGCTAAAAAGCTTCTGCACAGCAAAAGAAACAACCAGCAAAGTGAAGAAACAGTTCACAGAAGGGCAGAAAATATTTGTAAACTACCCATCTGACAAAGGACTAATAACTAGAATATATTAATAAAAGGAATTCTAACAACTCAATAGGAAAAAAAAATCAAATAATCTGATTTGAACATGGACAAAAGATATGAATAGACGTTTCTCAAAAGAAGACATACAAATGACCATCAGGTATGTGAAAAAATGCTCAACATCGTTAGTCACCATAAAAATGCAAATCAAAACTACAATGAAATATTATCTTACTGTGGCTAAAAAGCTTTTATCAGAAAGACAGGCAATAACAAATGCTGGCGAGGATGTGGAGAAGGAAGAGCCCTTGTACATTGTTGGTAGGTATGTAAATTAGTGCAATCTCCAAAAACAGAACTAGCCAGTTATTCCACTGTGAGGCACATATCCAGAAGAAGGGAATTCAGTATTGAAAAGACATCTGCACCCCCGTGTTTACTGCAGCACTATTCACAGTGGCCAAGATTTGGAATCAGCCTAGTGTTTATCCGCAGATGAGTGGATAAAGAACTACGGTATAAACACACAATAGAATATTATATAGCCACAAAAGAGTGCAATCCTGCCATTTGCAACAACGTGGATGGAACTGGAGAACATCATGTTAAGAGAAATAAGCCAAGCATAGAAAGACAAATTTTGCATGTTCTCACATGTGAGAGCTAAATATTAACAATAATTGGTCTCATGGAAACAGAGAGTAGAATGATGATTACCAGAGGCTGGGAAGGGTGGGTCGGATAAAGTGGGGATGGTTAATGGGTGCAAAAATAGAGTTAGAAGGAACAATATTTGACAGCACAACAAAGTGTCTGTAATCAACAACAAGTTAGGGCATATGTTAAAATAAATAAAAGAGTGGAATTGGAATGTTTGTAGCACAAAGAAATGATAAATACCTGAGATGATGGAACCCCAATTACTCTGATTTGATTAATACACATTGTATGCCTGTATCAAACATCACATGTACCCTATAAATGTTTATAGCTATTACGTACCCACTACAACTAAAACTAAACAATTTAAATAAAATAAAATACTTTTATCACGTTTAGAAAAAGTTTTCCTCTTCATGCTCACAAATGGTAGAAATTTGGATTTTCTCAAATGCTGCCCTTCCACCTATTAACTCATGTAGTTTTAAACTTAAGTTACTTGCATGGTGCAAATATAGCATTTTATTAAATTGATCATTGAATCATCTTGCAAAATTGAACAAGTAGTTTCTGGTCAATGAAACAGGCACAGGAAACATTTGACATGTAAGCGGTGTTTGGAATATCTCTCTGCCTTGGGTGGGTTCAGTGAGGAAGTGAAAATGCTAACTTGGTACTAAAGTATCTACTGTTAATGAGACCAATGTCACCTGGAAGGCGTGATTTTGCCAAGTAACCAGAGTAAGCTTCAGTGTGTCCATGGCATTCAGACTTAGAGTGCCTCAACAGTACCCGTTAAGTAACTCTAAATGTCTCCTCAGTTATTTAAATAACATTTTCCTAGCTTATCATGCTGATATATT
Organism: Lemur catta; assembly: GCF_020740605.2. Taxonomy (NCBI): domain Eukaryota; kingdom Metazoa; phylum Chordata; class Mammalia; order Primates; family Lemuridae; genus Lemur; species Lemur catta. The sequence goes on from NC_059139.1 coordinate 1,653,453, forward strand.
TTTACCAGCAATGCCAGCTAGCATTCTGACTGCTGTTCAAAAGCTAATTTGGCTGTTATTGCTAAACACAAATAGATTGCTGATTACCTCGCTCTGCAGTATTGATGACCTACAGTGACAAACCTTCCTCGGCAGGGGAGTGGCAGTGGAGTGTTGATCCGGATGTTGGTGGAGAGGATTTCAGGTTCAAACTGCCGGTGCTGAGGAATCTCCATTTTTCTATTTCCAAATCAGGTAATGACTATAACATAAAATAGTTTAATATTTTACTTCCTAGTCGTTACTAGCATGAAGTAGAAAACAAAAAGGTGAATGGACCGAAGATTTCACTATTGGAAAACTCAACCCAAGGGCGAACCTGTGGTAACTGCTGCAGCCTCTGCCCGGAGGCCAGCGGCGGCCCCAGGCCGGCTCCCCTCCTGCACGCTGCCACCGCCTCTCTCTGCTCCGCGGCTAACTCCAGCCTCATTTTCACAAAAGCAGCTTCTGTGATGATGCAATAAACATCCTGATGCTTCACCGACTGGAAAGATCTGTGTGTCCAAGGGAAGATGCTCACGGAAAGTGCACAATTAGCCAAGAGCAAAACACACCCTGTGACGTCTCCGGCAACACTTGAGAACTACGTGTTATGACTTTCCCACTCACAGTAGCTCCTCACGTCACTGAAAGATTGCTTCAGGGTGAAATTATATTTCACCAGTTTCAACCATTATTCCACCTTGTTTGAGCCAATTTTAAACAACCTGCAAAGCAATAGGGGAAAATCAGTGGTCATTTTTCCATATTCTTAACGATTTCTGCCAAATGACCCCAGTGTGGATTTTCCGAGTGGAAATGTTCAGCGATGTTGGGATGTCATGGACCTGAGTGATGTTCTGATGTTTGAAAATGTGGGCAAAGACATTTTGATTTTTAAAATTCAATGCAAAAATCATGAGTCAATAAAATACTTCACGCATGTGTGTTTCCTGAAGTTCTGAATCTAGATGTCTAGGAGGAGTTCTCTGACGTTTCTCCAGGTATTTCTTGTGACTCTCTCTGGTCTGCCTCAGGATGGGGAACAGACATTCAGCTCTGCAGGGGCTTCTGTGACTTTTGCAGAAACCCCGAACCCGCTGCTGCTGCTCACTGGCCAGCGCCGGCCTCCGAAGAGCAGAACCCACTCTGCTTTCCCTTGTGTTGGCTGCCAGAGCTTCCCCAGTGGGATTTATTTTAGGAATTTCCTGTGTCCCACAGGCATTTTCTAATGCCACCACTTTGGCTACATCAGCCACTCAGTCAGTGCCTGCCATACAAAAACTGTGCTTTATTTTTAGCTAAAGGAAAACCCTTTGGATCCAGGTCTCCTCCTGCCTTTTGCAGCCTTGTGTTTCATTTTATTTTTCTTGAATAAGGGGAGTACAGTGGCCCTGACAACAGAAGAGCTCAGCGGTAGGGATGGAATCCAGGCGTGGTGTGGTCAAGGCTCCGGGTCTGTGTGGCTGTGATTTTCGTGGTGCTATCCTCCTCCACCTGCTGCTGTCACCGCAGACCCACTTCTTTCCTAGCAGCGAATGGCAGCAGGACCCAAGGAATCACATTGCATCTTCATTCTCCCGAGAGGACAGGGAGCAGTCCTGAGCAGAGGTTTCCTTTGGGTTTGTCGGCCTGAACAGAGCCTCAGGGCTTCGCTGTACCTGGCAGCAGACCAGGGGATGGGGCTGAGCCCCCCACCCTCCCCTCTCCCCTCCCAGGCCCTGCTGCAGTCAGCATCCCCAGAGCAGGTGGGGGCTGGAGGGCACAGAGCGAGAGTCCATGTTATTCATCACCGTCTTTCAGGTTCAGGAACTGGGCGAGTTGGTGGAGGGACCTTGGGGAAACCGAGCCCTAGGAACAGGTGAGATGACTCCCTCCTCCTCCGGTGGAGACACTGGCATTTCAGTAATCACATGCTTGAGATACTTAAGGCCTAGGTGTATTACTATTGCTAATAATAACAAAAATAAAGATGGCCTATGCTCCCCCACAATGCCCCCCCCCAAATCGATTTTCCTGAGGTCTGGGTGGGTGCAAAAAGGCTTCCTTTCTTTAGTCTGCGAGGCGGATGGGCCTTTTATTGCGTCCATCCCATACATTCCAGATGAGTGATTGGCAGAATATTGATACGCTCACAAGAGGACGGTTTTAAAATCACATATCTTTATCGAATGCCTTTATGATTCCACCAGTTAGATTCAGTGGGCAGGCCCTTTGACTTTTATGAGGGAATTCCTTTTAAGTAGGGAGAATGCCCACGTACGGAAATGTCTTTCCCTCCAATCCATCAAAGCCCTACCTTTTCCGAGCAGGGTCCTGCCTGGCTCAGAGTCGCTAATTGAGGAGGTTGGTCCCCGTGGCAGAGCTGGGCAGGTCCTTCCAGCCACTGTTCCCACAGAAGTGCAGCCCCATTATTAAACAATAATTAAGTCCTCCAGGCTCCTTTACACTTGCTAATCTTGGTGACTGTTTACATGCTACTATTTGTTAAATGGCAAAGTTTATTGATCTGGCAAATTCAGTCCCATATTGTAGATTTTCTCTCAGACTGTGTTCCTACATGTGGTTCAGCATTTTTAAATGTCAACTGCAAAGTATTATTGATCAGTAATTAAAAGTGTAGAGAAAAATTAGCATAGTAGAAGTTTACGGTCATTAGTACAAGTACCGTTGGGCAATTATTTAGCATGTTTTAACATTTATTTTCCTTCTTGTTATTGACATAGAGTATGATGCTCACCAAACAGTTTTTGTTTTGCTAAAAAGGAAAGTTTTCACATCAATAAGAATTAATGCCAGCATTTCTTTTTGTAAATTTGCTTGTCAGTTTCCCTGATGCATAAACAACCTGGTCTGCCAGGTGCTGTGTGCTCTGGCAGGAGTGAAGGGGGTCTGAGCTTCCCGGCCACCCAGGGGGACCGCGATGGCTCCCCAGGGCCCAGTAATGGGGTTGCCTGTTGAACCTGGACAATGAAAGTACAAATCTGGCCCAGGCAGGGAAGAAAAAAACTGCTTTTACTAAGCAGTTATCATGTGTTTGGGAAACGTTTATCTCACGTTTTCTCAAACATGGTGCAGATTCCAAAGTTCTGCACTATTTCCTTGGAAGTATAATGTAGTAATCAAGTCATGTGAACAGATTTTTACCCTGAAAGCATGATCACCCTGACTATTATTAAGGCATAATCAATGCCCTCAAAAGCCTATATTCTCAACATGCTTAAAAACCCAAAGCACAAAGCCAGCAACACCAGGGTGCTGACCTGGATGAGTGTGGCTCGGCGTGGGTGGGCAGGGGCAGGAGGTTCTTTGGGACCAGGGACTTTTCTGGCCAAGGGGACCACAGGCAATGCCAGACTGCAGGATTTTCACAACGTGAGGATGCAGTTTCAAGGAAGCGGTCTCTGTGCTGCCAGAGGCCAGCAGGTGCGGTGGCCACGGGCAGGTGGAAGTGCATTGATGGTGGCAGCTGCCTTCCGGGGCATGGTGTGGCCAGGAGTTCACAGCCAGAAGCCGGGGGTAGGCCCGGAGCCAAGGGGGAGGGCGAGAACTGCAAAACCAGTCAATCCAGGGCGAGGCCTGGGCGTGGGGTGCGGCTGCACCTCTGCGGGCCTGGGTCCCGGCCGGGCGCCCTCGCCTTTCCCCCTCTCTCCTCCTGGGCCGGTGGGTCGGAGGACCTCGCTGCGCGGGACCGGCGCGGAAGGCGCGCTGGGGGTGCGAGGCCAAGGCGGGAGTGGAGAGGCACCCAGACGTCGTCAGAAGCACCGCGCCAAGGAGAATGAGCCCTACTTTCTCGAACCTGCCATCATCTCCAAAAACCAGAGGAAGGCGGCCCAGGCAAGGCCCAGGCTGGAGAGGGATGCTGAGTGTTCAAGGAGAATGTTGCCATTTAATAATTCAGTGAGCTATTTTTTAAAAGAAATGAAATCTATTAAAAGCTGTATTTTCATTTGATTAATAAATGCTATATAGGAACAACAAATAACCAAATAATTAAAGCAAATCCAATCTCTTAATGCAAACATCCTTTAAACACTCCTTAATTTGCTTTTAAGCATAAATATTAAATGACACAGAACCCTTCAGAGACTCCTTCCCTGGCTGTGCTTTCCTGAAGAGTTCTGCTCCTCACTTCTACCTGTGGGAGCAAACTCTTTCATCCGGCAACGTCAACCGCCTGTCTCTGCTCCAAAGGATGCTTTTGCACAATTTTTCTTTGCCAGTGATTGATTTTATGCAGTACATTAAACATTTTGTATTATTATATTGTGGATGGAATTAAAGCTTTGCATGTAAAGTTGGCCATAAAGCATAATAAAGCATTTTTATTGGATTTCTCCAATTTATTTTACACATTTAATTTTTCCTTTTTTAAATTGCACAGTCTGTTATTTGCACACATTTAAGAACTTTATGCAGTGTTAGATGCTGTGTACTAGTTTAATAGTATTTTTCTTTACTAAGATTACCTGGAAAAAAAGAAAAGCATTACAAATGTCATCCATTATTATTATTATTTAAATTCTATATTTATGCTTCAAAGACTTTCAGGTAGAAAACTCAGGCTCTCTCTAAGGTAATTTGCTAAGTCCCACTTGCCTGCTGGGAAGAGGCAGCAGAGCGGTGCTCACCTAACAGGATAAACGAGACAGATCCAGCGAGGGCTGAGAGACTGGTTCAAGGTCAGAGGAGAATGGTTGAAGTGTGGTTACCTGAATTTCCAGCTATTCACTGAAGTTTCCATGTCAATACATGTTGCAAATATCCTATGATCAGCAAAATCACCTCATCTGTTTTCATGGACAGCACATCAGTCCCAATAAAGAAAAAAAATCTTTTTTTTTTTTGTTGCCAACAAAGTACCATATAAATCCAAAATGATATTTCTTAAACAATGTTCCCACATGAATGAAATATGGATCTACAGTCATTGCCTGGAAAGAACATTCTTGCATTTCCTTTGTCAGGAAGTAATTACTATTTGGTTTTATATTTTTGTGCATTTTGAGTGTTAGCTTTTCTTTTAATATTCACAAAGTAGAGCCTGTAACACTTTTAAGGTTTGAGAGTGAAGCCTAATAGTGTTCTTGGAAACTTGAGAGGAAGAGGTTATCTATTGGACAATTCTTTAAAATAGAAAGTCTTTCTAGAAATGTCAAAGTATTAATGATATTTATATTATTGGCATGTTTATAATAGGAAGGCTTTTTTAAATATGTTAATAGCTATGTGCCACATAATGTCATTTAGGTCAAAAACAGACTGCATATATGACGGTGGTCCCATAAGAATATATCGTGTTTTTACTGTATCTTTCCTTTGTTTAGATATGCAAATACTTACCATTGTGTTACAACTGCCTACGGTACTCATTTCAGTAACATGCTGCACAGGTTTGTAGCCTGGGAGCAATAGGCTGTACCCTACAGCCTAGGTGTGTAGGGGCCATAGCATCCAGGTGTGTGCAAGGACACTGCACGGTGTTTGCACAACAGCGAAGTTGCCTAACCATGCGCTTCTCAGAACATTCCCCGCGTCATTAAGTGATGCATGAGTGTGTAATGTCTGAGGATGTCTAAAAGTCCAAGACTGATTCCAACGGCCAGTTAGTCATCCTATAAATGGAGTCCTGTCCTAAATATTCTGTTGCCTAATGCACAATGTCATATGTATTTCCTGAAAGAAAAAAAGTTGGTGCAGAGGCATTTGTAGGATATCCAGAGTGATTGAATGCGAGTCATGCCTCTAGTCTCAACCCTTTGATGGAGTCGAAATCAATCCCTTTGAGTGCAGTGGTCCTATACATCACCCCCAATCATATACTAGCACAGCGCCTGGTGAGAGGCTCTGCTGGAGGTGTTCCTCCTGAAATGTCATCGTGCCATTTTGTCACTGTGACTGGGGCAGGGACTAGGGAAGGGTGCTGCCATAATGACCGTGAGCTGATGGCTCCCACGCTCTGGACCCCAGGCAGGGGGGGCACCATGTGGACTGCGTGAAGCGGGCAGCTCCATCCCATCCGCCCCTCCCAGTCTGTGCCCCTGCTTGGTCACATGACTCCCCCCATGTGGCATCTGGGCACCTGCCATCTCAGGCCCGCTCTCCTAGTGCGTTTTCCCAAATCTCCCTCACCCTCAGTCAGGAACCAGTTCTCTGTCCCTTGCTGGTTACTGTCTTTCATTTTGCTGTAGTTTCAAGGAAATGGAGTCTCTCTGTCACGGAGGATCAGGCCGGCTGCTTCTCCAGGGAATCCCACAGAGTCATCAAGGGGAACCAGGCTGGCGGGAAGGGCAGGAAGCCTGGCCTCGTCCCCAGGGACGCCTGAGCTGCCCCTGCCTTGGCTCGGCCAGGGGCCAGGAAATGAGGATGGTTCTGAGGAAGTAGGAACTGGAGGAGCTGCCCCAGCGGAAGCCCAGGTTCCAGACAGGAAGCACCGAGAAACGTTTGCAGTGGTCAGGTCGCCAGCCGGCCAGGGATGCAGGGCTGGTGTGAGCCAGAGGGCCTCCCGGGCTCGGCTGTAGAACTGGGGTCCACACGCACGATGGTAGGAGTCTGAAGACTTGAAGCCACTGGGCCTGCAGCTGCGGGGCTCAGACATCAGGAGGACTGTCCTGTCCCTGGGGAGCTTCAAGGTGAGCTGCGGCCAGACAGGACACTGCAGGGAGGGAGCTCCTCTTTCTGGGGGGCAATCAGGGCCGGCTTCTAGGAAGAGAGCTCCCTCCCTGGTATGTTTGCTGGCATTCTGTGTGTTCCACGCTCTGGGAGCCACCCTTGTCGGGTCTGTGCGTGACCCGGCTCCTGTGTGTGCACTGGGAGGCGCTGGGGGATTGGACCTCAGGAGTCCTCTTTCACGGGTCTCCACACAACGTAAATTGCACCTTCAATGAAGACAAAAGTGATCAAAAATGTGGAAGAGATGAGAAACGTTTTAACAATTTTATCATAGAACCTGAGATGGACTGCTTTACTGGTGAAGTAGGAGAGAGAATAAGAGAACTAATGGCCAAAAAGTCACCTCCTCTTGGCTGTTTGCACACCTGGATTCACTGCCACCCTGAGCCTGACTGAGCTGGAGCAGCGATTTCTCTCTCCACTCCTAGATTTCCTCATTTGAAAACTGGAATAAAAGCTATCCCCACTGAGCCATGGTGGGATATAAGTGACAGCACACCTGTGAAAGAAAATGTCAGGGGCAGCTGACACTCTGTGCACGTCCTGCTGAGGCTGAGCCCCAGGCCCTCCCCAGCCCTCCTCCCAAACATGCCGACAACCTCCCATTCGCTGTTGTTTCTGCAGAGTGAGTTCCATCAGAGCTACTTAATAATGACCCAAAATGTATCCCGTATGCTGATCCATGTTCTAACATATCCCGAAGAGTATTCATAAAATGTTCATTTAATATTAAGGTTTTTGTTTCCTTTGCTGGGCAGAGTTTTTTATTTTGGTGCAATCCCACTGGACTATGTTTGCTTTTGGGGTCTGTTGATTTTCTTGCTCAGTGAATTTTTGTTTTCATGACTCTTGGGTTTCACCTCAAGGTTCTACCAATCACCAATTATTTTTGTAAATGAGAGGGTGGAGTAATTTGGAAAACAAAATGTGATCTTCTGAATGTCAGAGAGATAAAAACATCCCTGTGCTTTTGGGGTCATACCCAAGAAATCACCGCTCAGACCAAAGTCATGGAGCTTTTCCCTGTGTTTTCTTCTAGCAGTTTGATAGTTTCAAGTCTTCTGTTTAAGTCTTTAATCTGTTTTGAATTGATTCTCGTATGAGGTGTGAGATGGGTTCATTTTCGTTCTCTGCGTGCAGATATCCCGTTTCCCCAGCACCGTGCATTCATTGAAAGACTGTCCTTTCCCCGTGTGCTCTTGGCAACCTCGTCAAAAATCAACTGACTGTGAATACGTGGGCTTGGCTCTGGGCTCTCTGTCCTATTCCACTGGTTAACGCACCTGTTTTTATGCCAGCACCACAGTGTTTTGATTACTAGGGCTCTGTCATATATGCTGAAATTCAGTAGTGTGACACTTTCAGCTGTGCTCTTGGTGCTCAGGATTGCTTTGGCTATTTTGGGGTCTTCCATGGTTCTTTGCAAATTTTAGAATTTTTTCTATTTCTGTGAAAAATGGCTTTGGCATTTTGATAAGGGTGGCATTGAATCTGTAGATTTCTTTGTGTAGTGTTGTTATTTTAGCAGTATTAATTCTTCCAATTCATGAACACAGGCTTTCTTTCCATTTATTTGTATCATCTTCAATTTCTTTCATGAATGTTTTATTCTTTTCAGTATATAGATCTTTTACTTCCTTGGCTAAAATTACTCCTCAGTATTTTAATATTTTTGATGCTATTGTACAAGAAATTGTTTAATTCCTTTATCAGTTCTAACAGTTTTTTGTTGGAGAGTTTTTGTTAATTTTTTTTTTTTGTATATAAGATCATGGCCAAAAGATCATCAGAATTTTCTTTCAGCATCTATACATCAAAGAATCATACATACTCTTTTCATTTTTATGAACATTATGAATTATCGGGTCATTTCAAAAATGATGTGTAGCCATTTTCCCTATTCCAGTTAAATTTAAGCATGTATTGCCACTTTTCAAAATTAAGCATGTAAGAAATCCCATTATTTTCTGTGTATTTGGTCCTGACTAGATCAAGTGATTATCACTGAAGCCAGTTTAAATTCACTCTTTCATCACTGCCTTAGTGTCACACACCCTTTATCCAAAATTATTTCATTCTGGAAATAATTTTGGAAGCGGATGGGGCAAGGATGTATGTCATTTAAAAAATTTTTGAATCAAAGGTATCACTGGGAGTGTTTCTTATTTTTTTAAATAAAATATAAATAAATCATCTGTAGCCTGAGCCAGGCAATGAAAATTTGAGTTCAGAATGGCGCAGTATTGTGGGAAGTTCTTTTAATTGTGGAACCAGGTGGTCTTCACTGAAGTGCCTCTTCTCTGCTGTTTACCAGGCCAGCTCGAGTCAGCATCTGTGTGTAACCCGAGGCTTAAATAAACCAGAGAACAAATCCCCGTTTACCACACGTCTCTGCCCCACAATCTGCCCAGACCATGCAGACGTGAGGATCCCGCGTGCTTGGAGCAGACTGCACAGCGTCAACGCTGGAAACTGCCTTCCTTTTTGGGCAAATGCTTTGTGGTTCTCACAGCAAAACATCTTTGTTGACCATAATAAAAAGGTATGCACACATAAGCCACAATATAGAACACGTTCATTTTGCTTTTGCAGAAACTTCTGCAGCTTAATAGAAGGCTCAGAGTATTCTAAACGTACTGTGATGGTGAATGTAAATTCTATGAGGAAATATGTAATATAATCGGATTTTAATTCAATTTCTCTAAGATTAAACAGAATGAAAAAGGGTGATAAAGTTTTAGAGCTTTCTGTTCCTTTTCACTTATGTGTGACTTTTGGTCCATTTGTCTATGAATGTTACTGAATGGGTGAGAACTCTGGGCTAAATTTCCTTCTCAGTTATACGTGTATGTCACTGGTCAATTCCTATCAAATGTGTCTATACTTACTCATCCAAAATACGGTGACACTGAGTTCTGACATCTAAGTCTTTTAACTTTGAATGCCTCTTACTATTTCAATTCGCAGGGATACGTTTTTACTGTTATGTACAGGTGTTAAGCACTTTCGTAGATCCCTTTGAACCCTATCCTGTTGCCTTCGTCAAGAATGGGTGTGCATGTGTTTCTGTGTATACAGGCAAAGACCGTCAGAAGCACTTTCACTGCGAGGTAACCTTTCCACACACTTGCCAACTTGTCTGCGTTTCCTTGAAGGTCGATTGGGTTTTCAACTGTGTTATCTGCCAGGTGTTTGATGGAGTGGTCCAGATAACAGAGGAGGGAGCAAAGGAAAAAGAATTTTTTGAAGATCAAAAGTGGCTGTTCATTTTGTTATCTGACCCTATCTGTTGTCATAGTAACAGGTTTCTTTTAACCTATGTCACGGGATGATTTGTCTCTATCTGCTCTGAATTCTCCTTTGACTGAGGAGCTGCTCCTACAGCCTCTCGCTGCTTTCCAGTGTGTCTGAGGCTCTGCCAAAGGGGCCAAGGAATGGATTCCCACGCTGGAAAGGATTTAAATTACATTTTCAATTTAAACTGCTATCTTAATTTAGGAGGAGATAAAGACAACACGGTGGCTTTCTCCCCTGGTTTCACAATGTGTAAGTAAATGTCATTTAGAAATGAAATGAATTAACGTGTTGACGCTCTAGCATCCAGGACAGGTTTAATCTTGCATCGCACCAATGACAGAAGGTAAAGTGACTACGTGAAGGTAGTGTTTGAAGCAAACTTTTAATGAAAGGAACAAAATAAAAGCTGATCTAATTTCCTCTTCAGCTCTCGGAGGAGGTGGTGCGGAGGTTAGGAGGCTCCCTTTATGCTGACGTCTTTGCAGTTTGCTCACATCCAAGCCATGGGGGAGGACTGGAAGCAGGTCCCTTTATTTTTAAACAAAGCTTTTGGAAAACTCTTTCAGAAGGTGAAATTTCTCCTGTGGGTCATTTTAAGTGACTTGATGCAACTCTGATATTCCTTTAGGATTTGCAGGTAAAAATATTCTTAGAAATGACCCTTCTGTGTTAGGCTGGGTCCTAGGCCCCCTTCCTGGAGTCCAGGGGCAGCTGCCCCCAGGCCTCTGCGGCCCGAGGCCTTCCCCGCGGCAGCACCCATGTGGGGTCAGGCCTGGGCTGCACCCGGGGCCCCTCCCACATAGGGGATCCAGCTTCCTCTGCTACCAAAATCCTCTAGGCACAGTAAATGTCTTCATCTGGATCTCTACACAATTCAGTAAACAAGACGCATTACTCAGGAGAGTTTCATGATAGGTTTGCAAAGACCAGTGGTGCCTTCCTACTTCCTGGCTCTGGACAAACCCCTTTTCTGTGGAAGGTCCTCCCCTAAGAACACCGAGTGTCCCCCAGAGGGCACTGACCCAGGGAGACATCCCCAGCCAAACCTTCTGAATGGCGCAGGGACTCCTAGGGAGGGCACGCCGGAGATGACCAGGAAGTTGTGTCCACGCTTGTCTGAACCACGCCCACCTCACTTGTGTTGGTCACAGCACATGATCCTGACGAAACCTCTCGTCTCTCCTGTGCAGTGGAGACAATAGTGACATCCACCCCCAGGACCGTGTGGGATACATGGTGCTGAGCCCCGTGACTGCTGACGTCCAGGCGGTCCCTACTCTTGGGCCGAGTGTTGGCATTGTCAGGGTTTGTCCTCACCCTTTCTCTTTCCTGGATGTGTGACGTGGCACTTGCCTGCACCAATAGTGTCCAAAAGGTATGCATTAGAATACTCACAGTCCACTCTGTTAGACACACTAGCAGTGACAGGTGACACAGGAATGACTACCTGCAAAATGTGCAAGAAAGATGGTGTAGCCAGACGGGGGAGGTGGCAGCCTGTGTGCGTTTGATTACGAGACCTCAGCGTGGGATTCCCACAGTTCTTTGCCTGTGGTAACTGTTTATTTCGCTTGTTCTGTAAAAAGTCTGATCTGTTGAGCAGATCAGTTGTGTTTTGCTGATGTCACTTGCTCTCTGGCAATCTCACTCTTGCTTAGCACAGGCTAGAACCGGGAGCCTGGAGCCCTGAAACGGGCCCGCATTCCAGGTACGCGGCTCCCACACCTCCCTCCAAGGTGGCTCCTCGGAGCCTACGCCGCGCAGACACACCTGCTCAGGGTTGCCGTGTGCTTGGCAACGCGCGGCAGGTGGGAGCAGTGAGCAGTGCTGCAGGAGAGAGAGGACTGCTGGAGGCCAGAGGGGAGACGCGGCTGGGGCCTGGGGAGCCGGAGGTGGGCGCTGCAGGTGTGGGCGTGGCCAGGAGGGCGGGCGCCTCGGAAAATAATCGCCAGCGACAGCTGCAGTGCACAGCCCAGGAGAGGAAAGGCTGAACTGGGAGTTTTATGGGCAGAGCAGTGTTTGATGTCTTTTAACAATAAAATGATTGAAATAAACATCTTAACAATCTTCTATAAAGATTACTACTTAAGGTGTTCAAATATGATTGTGTGTGTGTCCCCTCACCCCCCCACATCCCCCCGCAGTCGGTCTGAAATGAACAGCCAGAGAATGTGGGAGGAGGAAGAGGTGCATTCGGACCATTGAAATATTCCCGGACATAGTAAAGTCATAAGGTTCTGACACAACTACCAGTACTTCAATTTCTACTCTTAAATTCTTAGTATAAATATGAGAGCTTCTAATATGCAGCTATAATGAGTTAGAAAGTATCGTATATTGGATTTATTCCCCCAGAATCTTAAATATTAGTTTCGAATCTGGTTAATTTCATATATCTTTAAACCGAATTTTCAGAAGAAACTTTTAGGACAGAATAAGTTCTGTTTGCTAAAGAACTATTCAAATTTTGTATTTAGACCCACTGGCAAAAAAAACAAAACAAACAAAAAAAAAACAAAACAAAAGAAAAACACCCTAAAAAACAACTTCCTAAACCTTCCAAATGTGCTTTCCTAAAACAATCACATGCTCAGTTTATTTCAAGGGATTCATTTAGCATTTTGGCTACTAAATGCACATTTTAGTACCTCTTTTTATTACCTGATGCATAGTTAAACTGAAAAGATACAACATTTTTCTTTGTTGTGTGAATCTAAGGTTCCCCTGGGCTGATCACGGCAGATGCAGGTGCTGGGTGACGTCACCTGCTCCAACCCTGCCATAGGTCACAGTGGGGGTAAGAAAAGCTCCTGGAGAAAACAGGAACAGGATTTTGTTAATTTTCAAGGGTGAAAAGGGATGTGTTGCTACAAAGCTGATGTCTTAGGGTTCTGGGAGTAAAATCCCCCCAGAGCAGGTTACTCAGAGACTGGAGGGAGCCGCGGAGACGTCCTGGCCCTGGGTGGGCTCAGCCGGGTGCTCCGCGGACACCGTGCTGGGCTGGAGGCGTCTTTGTGGGGGCCACGCCCAGCCGGGACCTTGCCGCAGATGCCCACACACGTGCGCGTGCTGCTCCCGACAGTGGGAGCGGGCGGGTCCGTCCTCTGCCGCAGCTCAGCTAAGGGATTCCGGAACGTGTTGCCTTTCTCGCCAGCGCTGCGCGCTTCCCACGTTAGGCAATCGTTAGTGCCCTCTGCGATCGGAGCTTCTGCGGTGTGTTCTGAAGCCCATACCTTTGAGAGCTGTTCCCCTCCTTGAAGCCACTTACACTCAACTGCTAATATCAACTAAGTTTTATGTTAAAAACTTGGTGTTTTTAACAATTCTGTGTCACACTGAATCATTATGTTTTTCTCTAAACCATTAGCAAAGTCTTAATTGAGTAGGATTATAATTAATGACTCTGGAAAATTATCTCATGTTCGTAACTTTTTTTTAAAAGAGCACAAAAAAATTCAGACAAGTTCTATAAATGTTTTTGGGAGAATCTATTTTTTCCTCCTAAAAATTGTTTCTCAAAGCTTTTCAGCTACTTCAGAGAATTCATCTTTTGTGATCAGCAGACACTCACTGCCCAGTGTAAGAGACACCGGGAAGAAATGATGTGATTAAATAATATATTTATAATATGTGATTCTATACAATGCCTCGCTTAAAGCACATATTTAAAAATGAGTAAGAAGATCAACAGAGAAACAATTGAAACTAATTTATGGAAAAGGTAGGAAAGAAAATCCAGTTATTTTTCCCCAAACCTAGTAGGAGATTCCTTTTAGGATCTCCAGACTGTGGAAAAGGGACTTTATGCACTTCTGATTAGAAAAAGGCCATCGTTATTTTAAATTGATTAAATGAACACAAACATTATAAATAAATAACGTTTGATATATGTGTCCAAGGAGTGAATAGACACCAATAGAAATGAACTTCACAAGATTTACTGTCATTCCTAGGTTGTTTTCCCTTTAGTTCTAAAAATCCATGCAAAGGAGAGATGGTTGGAGCATTGTTATTTCTGGCTCCTTGTTCATTAGGACTGTCCTCACAGAGAGCATTTCAAGTCCTTTCAAAGGCTCTCCCAGCCTCTTCTCCGAGGAGCAGGCGCAGAGGGCCGGCCTCAGATCTGCGCTGGGCGCTCCAGGTCAGCCCTCCGGAGAGGACTTTGTCATATGGAAATGCTTAACGTCCAGCTCATGGCCTGCGGAGGCCGCCTTTTATCTTTGCAGGGTTTGAACATGATCCTTCCAAAGCCAGATAACCGAGGAGAGGCCCCGGGGACCACCGGCCGCTCCCTGCAGCCCTCACCCCGGTCCCTGAGGGGTCAGTTGTTAAAGTCAGGAGCTTCCCTGTAGTTTTCTGTGTGGGCTTCAGTCTTTATGTGCCTGCAAAATAATACGCTGGCATCCTTTCGTCTTTTCCTTCTAACCAGCAGACGCAGTGTTAAGATTGAAAACAAAGTTAGCCATCAGCGTGAGTTTAGAGACTCATTCGAATTTGTGCATTTTATAGGCATATTGAAAAATTGGCAACTGAAATGGCACTAAATACTCAGCCTTTTCGTTCCAGTTGGATGGTCCTGGCCTCTAAGGCCCGAATCTGAATGCCCTGGCTGCCAGCTACCTTTAGAAAGAAGCCGTGTTCCTCATGAGTTTTCCACTAAGAGGGTACATCACCGAACACGGATAAGATCGAATGGAAATTGTGACCAGCCAGCCTGGATCACCCTAGATTTTCTAGTCATTAGTCAGCGTGTCTGCCTGACAACCGGCCAGTCTCCACACTGCGGAGCAGCCTCCGGGCCTTTTCCTCCACCTCCGCAGAGGTTCTGGGGCCGGAGCTTCTCCCACCACCCGGCAGGAAGCACCTATCCTTAGACTCAGCAGACATAAAATCGCTCTGTCACAAAGCTGTACCGATTCTAAAAGCTTACTTTTCATTTCCGTTCTTACCTGGGCGTAGCCTGGGGACAAGCCACCTGTGGACCAGCACTGCTAAACTGAAATACAGTAACTGGGACGGTTAGACTGTGTCTCCTCCAAATCCACGTGTTGAAACTTAATGGCCAATGAGACAGTGTGGACAGGTGGAGCCTTTCAGCGGTGATTCGGCTGTGACGCGCCTCCCCCGTGAATGGATTAGGCGCCCCCGCGACAGGGCTGCAAGGAAGGAATTCGCTCCCTTGGCCCGGCCGCCTTCTGCCGTGGCGGACACAGCACTCCTCCCTCTGGGGACGCGGCTTTCCGGTTCCCCCTCAGAAGCAGAGAACAAAGGCTCGCCAAACATCAGAACCCGTCGGCGCCTTGATCTAGGACTTCTCCGCCCCAGAATTGTGAGAAATAGATTCACGTTCTTTACGTGTCGCTCAGTCTGTGGTGTCCTGCTGTAGCGGCACAAGCGGACCAAGGCAGTAACTCAAGGGACAGTTCCTCAGCTCAGTGCCACATGTGGGTAAAGAGGAGGGTTCTGGTCATCCAGCGTGACTGCCGGTGTTGGAGCTGAGGATCTTCTCCCGGGAGATTTGCTGAAAAATCACTGCCATGAGGCAGATGGATGACAGGAGAAAAGGCACACGGATTTATCTGATGTGTATACATAGGACATTCAGAATGAGGACCCAAGCCCCGGGGGCACAGAAACCCATAGACCATCTTGAGGTTACAGAAAGCTCAGGCCCTGCGTCCTGGCCACACTGGGCATGGGACGGGGAAGGATTCTGGGGAGGGGCAGCGAATGGTTACAGGGACAAGGCAATGGGCTTGGAGAACTTGCAGGGGTCGGGGGCAAAGCCTGTCAGGCCTGCAGAGGGGACGGTGGTTTGTGACAAAAATCTGTCCAGGGAAGGTCAGAGGGTTCCTCAGTTCAAAGTGTCAGAATACCATATTTTGGGGTGTTGGTTTCTGAACCCCAACACAAGCTTTTGAGGACAGTTCTCTTCATTGCCACAAAATTTAACTCAAGAAATGCACTTGCCAGATGTCCCCTCAAAGTGCAGAAATTGCCGTATTGGTAGCACAGTGTTAGCATATTTATGGCCATTTGTCTTTCAGAATATTTTATTACAGACCCACCATTCCACGGAGGTGGATACAAGGTAAAGGCCACTGCCCTTTGGGGGGCTCCATCCACGGTGCTGGCTGAGACAGAGTCCCTGCTGCCAGCACCGTCCCCTCCATCCACAACTTGTGTGACAGGCAAGACGAGGAGCAAGACAAGGGTGCCCGCTCTCACCTTTTCTATTCAGTGTTGTATTGGATGTTCTAGCCAGGACAATCAGACAAGGAAAAGAAATAAAGGACATCAAGATTGGAAAATAAGAAGTAAAACTCTCTCTTTGGAGATGACATGATCATGTCTATAGGAAATCCTAAGGAATCCACTAAAAAAAACCCTATTAGTTACAGTCAATGAGTTCAGCAAGTTGCAAGATATGATTTCAATATACAAAAATTATATACACATGCATCAAACAATCAAAAATAAAATTTAAAAATATTCCATTTAAAATAGCTTCAAAAAGAATAAAATACTAAGGAATAAAGTTAGCAAAGGAAATGTAAAACTTATACTCTGAAAACCAGAACACACAGTGTTGAAATACATTAAAGGTCCAAATAATACGGAAAAAACATTCCATGTTTCTGGGTTGAAAGAGCTAGTATTGTTAAAATGACAGTACTCCTCAAATTGGTCTGCAGATTCAGGGCCATCTGCCTCACTAGCCCAGAACTGCTGTTCTTGGTGTTGATGAAGCGGCTCGCAGCGTCGGGGGCTTTGGCCCACTGGGATGCAAGGACTCGACCTGGAGGCTGGGCCGGGTTCGGAGAATGCTCGTCTCTGGACAGAGGTGGAATATTTGATGCCAAGCAAGTCAAGGTGTTTTTAAAAACCAGAGGTCATGAAGCATTTTCTTGGCCAGCGAGGTCTGATCCTCACGTCAGTCCCGTCCCTGGGTGCACTGGGCTCCCCAGCCCGGGCCGCGACTCGGGATCCCCTTGGAGGCGGAGAGAAGGGAGGGCGGACGAGGAAACGAATGCCCGGCACCCCTCTCTCGCCCCGGGCACTCTGTCTCTCCCTCCACTTCCAGTTTC
Organism: Lemur catta; assembly: GCF_020740605.2. Classification (NCBI taxonomy): domain Eukaryota; kingdom Metazoa; phylum Chordata; class Mammalia; order Primates; family Lemuridae; genus Lemur; species Lemur catta. Next base: position 1,670,528 of record NC_059139.1, read on the forward strand.
TTATAACGATCCTTTGGGATCGATCGTGTTATTATTGTGATTTAAAAAATGGGCAACCTGGAGCTAAAGATGATTAAGGAACTCGTCAAAGATCACAGCAAATGCCGGCAAGGGAGGCCAGGAGAGACCGTGCGGCTGCTGCTTTGCAGGCGGCACACGGGGCTCCTCGGCGGCCGACGCTTCTGTGAGATGCCTGAGACCCCGGTCAGCTCCAGGGTCGTGCCAGGGCGTGGGAGCCGTCTTGGGGTGAGGGTGTCCCCGCTGGCACCTGTGCGGTCAGCGCTCCCACAGTGCAGCACGCTGGCGTTCTCTGGGGAAGCTTGATCTGGAATTTAGGGCAATGGATATGGCTGCCGGTTGTGCGCCAGTTCTTGGGAAGGTCAGCCCCGGCACCGCGGAGGGACACCGGAGTGCCAGCCACGCTGATGGTGAGCACGCGACAGGCACCTGCATTCCACGTCCCCCGCAAGCTGGGCTGGATGCCCCCCGCAGGCTTCTTGAGGTGCTGCCTCTGTCCTGTGAGGCCTAGAAACCTCTGCCGTTGGGGACAGCCTAGGACACCTCAGGCTGGCCTGTGTGTGTGAGCCTCCTCTGAGCACTCATTTCACCAAAGTCCACGTTACTGGGAGGGCTTTTCCACCACCCAATAGATGTAGTGTGCAAAGGGGCCTGGATTTTCTTTTCTGGTTTTGCTATTTTATTCTCCATGAAGTTGCGCACGCGTGTGTGTGCACGCGTGTGCGTGTGTGTGTGTGTGTGTGTGTGTGAGTCAGAGGTGCGGGTGTGCGCTGGTAAACCGAAGGTGCCATTAGCTGGCAGGGACTCTCCCAGGCGTCCAGCTAACACCATTAAACACGTCTGCTGTCAGCAACGTGGCAGACGTGGACAGAACATCAATCACGAGACAGCAGCCTCTCTCCCTCTGGGTGATGGCGTTCGGAGCACGGGTTTCTTTACTGGTTGGATATTTGAGACAAGCATCAGTTCAGTGGTTTGTTTATTCTACTGCATAAGGAAGCCTGATTCTTTTTTTTAAATCAACATTTATGGAGCACCTACAGTGTACCAGAACCTGCAGTCAGTGTTTTTATATGTCCTTGCATTTGAATATCACAACCACCTCGTGGGATTATAGGGCCGGGTTCCAGATGGGCTGGCTGGGCGCAGCCCGAGTGAGCCGCTGGCACCGGTGCAGCTCTGCGTTCAGCTCTGAGCCTCCGGCTCGGGCACAGGTGTCCCCTGCGTCGTGCCCCGCCACAGACACTGCAGAGCCTGAACAAAAGTATTGCCTTTGCTGAGTCTGACCGCATGCCACCACCAGACATTTGCTGGTCCCCTCCGTAGACAAAGACCGGCTGTGCAGGTGGTTGTTACTGTCCCTGTGTCACAGGCAAGGAAAAGGGTCCAGAACAGCCTTCAGTAACTTGCCCAACGTCATGTACTGAAGCCTAAATCACTTCCCCCGCCTGTGGCCTCGTGGGCCTGTCCACCCTCCTGCACTGACAGGGAACCTGGGAAAGGCCCAGTGCAACTCTTCTCAGAAGGGTAGTGCTTAATAAATATTTGTTGATACATAAATTAACAGGCATTAGGCTTTTTAAAAACAACTTTATTGAGGTATAGTTAATATGCCATAAAATTCACCCTTATTAAGTGTACAAGTCAATAATTTTTAGTGAATTTTCAGGATTGTGCAACCATCTGCACAGTCTAGTTTTGGAATATTTCCAGCACCCCAGGAGGAAACCAGGGGTCTCTTGCAGTCCCGTTTCATTCCCAGCCAGCCCCTGGCAGCCCCTCCTCTGCTCTCTTTCTGGGCATTTCACATAAATGGAGCCATAACCTCATTTTTTTGATTGGCTTCTTTCACTTATGTAATCTTTTCAGGCTCACCCATGGTGTAGACTTCCATTCATCCCTTTTTATTGCTGAGTCATATTCCACTGGATGGATGTGCCACCTTTGGCTTATCCGTTTGCCAGCTGAAGAGCGTGTGGACTGTTCGCATTTTCGTGCAAGGAAGAATCATGATCCACAAAGGTTTGCACACAAGTCTTCCTGTGGACCGAGCTTTTCATTTATCTTGGGCAGATTCCTCATAGTTATAATCCCTTTAACATGCATATAGTATTCAAACTTAAGTATAAACTATCTTTTATCTATTTTAAAATAAAGCATTGATTTTTGAGGGTGTAAACTCTTCTCAATGTGACTGGGGTAAAAAACTTCCTATTCGAGAACTTATTAACATTCTGCAAATTCCTCACAGTTATCAGTCACGCACTTTCTTTGCTTTTTAGTGCATGTGGAGGGTTCATAGGAAGCCTGATTCTGTGTGAAGGGCAGAGGGGGAGAATCCACCTGGGGGGAGAGAAGGAAGGTTTATTTCCAGATTCACAGGACCAGCTAAACAAATGGCTGCTGAATGGAAGAAGTGCTCCTCTCACTAAGTGTCCCACTGTTTCTCCCAGGTGGACAGTGACTGTCACTGGTATCAGTCAGGGCCACGAATTCGAAACGCCCAAAAGCAGATCTGCAGGAAGAAAAACGCAGGAAGCCCTCTGGCTCTGCTCCCTTACTGCAGATGGGACGAAAACGTTAAACTTACAAGTTTCAAGTATTAAAAGTCCTAAAATGACAACAGAAAAAGGATATCCAAGGCACTAGATTTGCACGTGTAAAATTTGAGTATGTAGACAGGAAATTAGATTTGGGTCAGCGACATCATTTGTGTGAGTGAGATTGCTGGGTTAACTATACACTTTTCTGTGCCTGAATAGGTCCAAAAGTAACCTGCACACACAACCGGCCCCAATTATATAAATCTGGAATACACATTTACTCATTTTTCAATAATGAAAATGACTACAATTAATGTCAATGTAAAAATATTATTTGATGAATTCTAGAAGGAAGCCTGGAAAGTTCTGGGGATGTTGTCCATTGGATGCCATTTCCAGATTTCCTGGCCAGCGCGGCTACTTCACATGACACCTCCAAAATAGAAACAGGTTTGAGAGAGACTTTTCTCCCCCATGGCACGCCAGCTCCCAGTCTCCTGGGTGTAAATAAAAACACTATTGTTGTCTGGTAAAGACCCTCACTGAGTATTGTCCTTCAACTGAGAGATTGTTGTTCTAGAACTTTGCTTTGGAAGTTCTAGTCATTGGTATAAAACAAGTTAAAATATTTGAAAGCAAAGAGACAAGATCAACATAATTTGAAAATTATGATTGTTCACCTAGAGAACTCAAGAGGCAATGGGAGCTGTTCACCCGATAAGAAAGTTCGGCAAAATATTCAGTTACAGGACTATGGAGTGGGTGACTTCATCACATTCAGGCACTAACCTTGACCTGTGTCAACCCAAGGACAGGACAGAAAGTATTATGGAAAAGAACTGCATTCCCTACGACAGCAAACCTAAAAAAAGACTAAGAAACAAATGTAATAAGAATGTACAGGATGTTGAATAAGAAAATTTCATAATCTGAAAGAAGCTTTTAATAGAGAAATGTCATATTCCTGGACAAAAAAAAAAAAACCCAAAAAACATAAGATGCCAATTTCCCCTGAGTTAATTTACACATATTATGTGATTCCAATCAAGATGCCAAGTTTTCTCTAAAAGACTAAATGGTTACTGCAGTCCAAATATTTTAAAAGAAGGCTAAGAGATTCTAAACTTCCAGATATCATACACTATAGGGCTGCAATAGAGAACTGAAGAGTAGAGACAGATATAGAAACAAAAAAGTGTAGAAATAGGAGAAACTGTCTAAATTGTGGGCAAATGGTTAATAGCTGACGTGTGGGGCATTTCACATGATCCACAAAAGGGTCAGGTGTTAAGCAGCCAGGCTGAGGGAAAACGAAATCAAATCCCTGTCACGCACCTCCCGCTAAAGCAAACCCTCAGGGGTTGGAGGTGAGTGCGGAAAGGGAAGGAGAAACTGCTCACACGAAGGCAGAGCGGGTTGTGTCTTCCTAAGAACATCAGCGTGGAAACCCTAATGGACTAACAGAGCTGATTAGAGAAAATTGAGAGAAGAAAACCCTCTAGTGTTTGTATTAGCGTTCTCCAGGGAAACAGAAAAATCAGGGTGTACTGGAGGGGCAGGGTGGAGACTGGTCTCCAGGAGCTGGTCCACGCAGTCCTGGAGGCTGAGCAGTCCCACAGTCTGCATCTGCAAGCTGGGGGCCAGAGAAGTCAGCAGTGTGAATCAGACCAAGTCAGAAGGCCTGAGAAACAGCGCTGAGGATGTAAACCCCAGCCCAAGGGCAGGAGAGGGTGGGATGAGGTGTCCCTGCTCAGCATGGAGGCAGAAGAAGGGAAGACCCCTCCCTGTTTCCTCTAGTCCATTGGGCCTCAAGGACTGGCTGCACCCACCCGCGCTGGGGGAAGCTCTCCCACACGGATGCTCATCCCACACGGATGCTCTCCCACCTGCAGCCCCACACAGGCGCACCCGGGAGTACTGTCTAATCTGGGCATCCAGTGGCTTAGTCAAGTTGACATTTTAAAATTAAAGATCACAATATTTAAAAGAAAAAACACCATCAGTCAAATTAAAAGTCAAACAGAAAACTGAGGATAACTTGTAGAGCTGTCATCTGACAGAGGGCTTGTGTCCCACATGTGACGTAACGAGAAACTTTACAATGAAGGGAGAGTCGTAACCAAACTCAGAAATGATAGTAATAGCATTTTGCAGAAGATGAAGAAATGAATAAGCATCAAAATATCCGGATTCGCTAGAAATAAAAGGATTACCTAAAATTTTTAGATTATAAATTTCATCTGTTAAATTAGCTGGGATTCAAAAGAACACACATGCTCTGTGCTGGCAGTGCCGTGGGGAGGACCCTGGGTCGAGGCGCCTTCCTGGAAGACATATATATATATATATATCTTCATGTGTGTGTGTGTGTGTGTGTGTGTGTGTGTGTGTCTGTATATGAAAACACATTTTGTTATGTATATAATACTTGCATATAAATACATGAAAAAATCTAGTTAAATATAGAAGTATATAATACAGCCATATTTATGGAAAATGTGCATGTGTAGTTACAACAAACAAATAAAGGAATTTGAAATTTTTAAATAGTAAAATTGTAGGTTAGTGTAAAAAATATTTTCTGAGTTACTATGTTTTTTTGCATTGAGCTTACTTTGTAATATAGGAAATGCTCTTTAAAATTAAAGAAGCAGAATGGTAAGTTGGAGTAGCATATAAATAGTTAAATTGTTTATTCACTAAATAATGCTTATACTTCTGAAAAGAGAAAATATTGGTCAAATTGCAATATTAAATATAAGAGCCAAACTCAGTGTGGTAGGCATGGGAAGTAGGTAATATGAGAAAGACAGAGGGGAAGCTGAATTTATGTTTTTCCGTCTGCCTGTCCACGGCCGGACACGAGCGGCTGAACGCGCGTGTTTTGGAACGCACGCTCACTTTGCAGAGTGTTGGGGAGCGAGTCTGATTACACCCCCATCACGGTCACTCCTGGAGGCATTGCCTGTGCACAGACCCGACACCAGCCCGACCCTCTCCCTACGGTGGCTCCACAGACCACAGACGCTGGGTTTGTGGCGTGTATGAGCATGAAATAACTTACACTCCAATAATTTTTGTGGGGACCTGAATGCAAACAGCAACTTTGCATTTTATAAAGAAACGCGTGTAGGGCCCAGCTCGATAACCCCTTTGAAAATTCGAGCTACCCAGAGCAAAGATGAGAATGTCAAAATTAACAGGCACAAAAGACTTACTTCTGTTCAGGGCAAATCTTAACGTTCAAGTTTCTGCTGAGCTGCCCCATGAAACAAGTTAGAAATGGTTTTGAATGAGCATAGTTTAAAAACATTACTAAAATATTTTCTGATTTTATAGCATTTGATAAAGTCGGGGAGTTTTTTGATGTGTTTTCTTTCAAAGTGAATGGATGCTGTTTTGGCAACTTTGATATTTCATTTGAAGAGAGTATAATAAACTGTTTTCTTTGTATTGATTGAAGAAATATAGTGCTTATTTGTTTGCTCGGTTTTCTAGTAGTTATTCGATAGGTTAAAGGGCAAGGCCATCTGTTTCCTAACAGGACATTTTGTGTAAGATTTGCAAGTCCTACAGGCACCTTTAAGCATGGATAAATATGCACTCTTGGTTTCAGATGGGTAGTTTTTTACTACCAAAGGATGATTATGTTGTGTGCCTTGAGACATTGGCTATAATATATTTCCTGTCCCTTTATTGCATTTTGGAATCATAAACAATGACTGTTTGGCTCAAAGCCATTTATTCAGCCCAAAAAGACATTATTTGCACAACAAAAATCAATAAAAATGTTACTAGGTCTGGCTGGATACTTTGCTTAACTGTGATATTTGTCTATCACTGATGGCATGCCATCTCTCGCAGGGGACTGGGGCCAAAACACAGCTATTGATCCAGTCAGCGGTGATGGATACTGGCATTTGGAAAGGGCTGCTGCGGAGAATCTCGATTAAAAAAATATTTCTAGGTTTCGCCTGCAGCGGAGTCAAGACAACCCGAGTGAGATTTTCTCTGTTCTGCTGGGCTTCTCCCTCTTGTGGTGGAGAAGTGCTCCGGACCAAAGTCATTATTGAAAGAATTAAGTCAATCTGTGTTTAGCCAAAGGCTTTGGCTCCACATCAAGCTTAGCTGATTTAGACACGAGCCCCTGTCATTTTCATCACCTGAAAGCATCGGGAAAGCATTTCATACACACCAAGGGTAGCCGAGTGCCACAAGGATGGTCTGGCTTGCCTTTTCTCTCTTTGTGTGTTATCTGTTTGTGCCTAGGAGAACAGGACCGACCGCCTCCCCCCGAAATTACTAACTATGCAGCACCACTTCTCAAGTGGGCAATTCAGCTGAGATTCAAGGTGCTACCTGAAACCGAGCCGGGTATCACAGAAACATACCAAATAGGTTACAGACAATTTACTGCCCTGAGCTGGAGGAAGAAAGTGATGTATTATCCTCCAGTCCCATACATTTAAAATATAAAATTGTTTTTCATCTTTCATGTGGTATCTCCCCATCTCCAGCATAAGTACGATGCACAGAGCCACATTGGGATAGAGGGTTGAAAATATTTTTATTTTATTTTACTTCATTACATTTTATTTATTTATTCACGTATTTAAGACATCGTGGGAAAATGGAGCTATTGGAAGCGAGGCCCAGCACTCGGGATGACGAAGGCCATCCATGAGCCGCCATGAAGGTGGCAGGCTGGAGCTGACTCCACGGCGCTCAGGCAGGTTCAGTGCGAGACGCAGCAACTGGACTGTGTGTCAGGCTCCCGGCCACGGCTGTTCATGGGATCCAGAATTTCACCACGAAATGGTTCAGTTGGTTCTCGGACGGGCCTGCAGGACGACAATTTCTTTAAAACCTTCAGACGCTGCTGCACAAGGCCTGCGGGGCACACTCTGCTTGCACTGGACTCTTGTTCTTCTGTTTTCAAACCAGAGACTGACCATGAAGTCTGCACATTACTATTATTATATTTTAATTTCTTAAATGCTCTGCATGGGGTGGAAATAATTAGAATTAGCAATGAAAAACCAACTGAGGTTGCCAGCGTTGGCTGTTTTCGGGTGAGAAATTCGGGCTGGTGATTTAGAGCGAGTGTGACCGGCGTGTTGAAGCCGCATGGTGACTTCTCTCTGTGAACAGCTAAGCTTCCTGCATGTTTTGCAGCTCAGATCCTGCCTAATATATGCATGTTTTACACTACTGATGTGTGAAAATCTCTACTGTTTCACATCAAGTGTGATTTTCTAAACTTTTAGTATGGCTACCTTTGTAAGGAGACAAAAATGTCTCATATTACAATAATTCAAAGCATGGTTGACAGAGGTTAAATGACTAACAAACACAGCATTGTAATTGCATTTACTGATTGCAAAAGTATGCATAATATAGTATTTATACACCTTATATATGTGAAAGCATATAAAGTACATGTGGACATACACATGTACACTGAACATAGTCACATGTGTGCACACGCATGCGTGTGCAGCCATTTCCTGGCTTAGGTAATATTTAAGGCATTTACTGTGAACATATTCTTAAAAGTATATTTTCTATGATGTCAGCTTTGTTAATTTTAAAGTTCTCACGTGAATGGACCTCTTGAAGTTACCGTTTCAGATGACTGCTGGGCTGTGGCTTTCACACACGTGAGAAAACCGACCTCCCGCAGGTCTTCCCGGCAGGAGGATGCACACACCGCTCATGGCTCCCAGAGCGCCCACGCCCAGGCACCACTCACGTTCGCTTTCCTAAACCGGCACGCTCAGCAATGACTAAAACCTACTTCCTTTTGTCTTGCCGTAGAGAAAATCAAGCAGGCCTTCCGAGGCTGAAGCAGATGCTCTTTGAACATGGGGAGGAAAACACAACCCTTCGGCGTGTTCCTCATGTAACAGCTCATTCCCGTTTAATAGAATAAATGCTACGAAGGCCTTGCAGATGGAGTGAACAATCAGCTCTAAATAGACTTTGTCTTATCCTGCTGGTTCTCCTAAAAATTTAAATGGGCTATTAAAAATGTCTATTTTGCAAGTTGAAGAACAGCCCAGCGGATGGGTCCCTCTCGCTGCCGCTTCAGCATGGAGTGTTCCGTTTTTCAAACTCATTCCAGTCTGGATTTGGGCCATTTCTTTTAGTTCCTTTTGTGAGTTGATTTTATATTGACGGCTTCAATGCAAGATCTTAAATTTTCATTCCTGATAAAATGGGCAATCATCTCTTCCTGATAGCGCAGAATCCTGGGTTGCACACTGGGCAGGAACATGTTTGTGTTGCGAGGTGTTCCAAGAACAATAGATTGTTGATGTTGTTTTTAATCAACTGAGAAAATGGCCTAATTAGAGGACTTTAACAAAGATTTGCTGAATGACTGTTGAAGTGAAAGTGCATTAGTTTAAGTTTAATGCTAAATCTAGTTAATTGGAGTTAAATTGTCTTTTCAATAGCTAATCCAGCAGAGTGTGAATGGTAAATTATCTTCATCTGAACAATAAAACGACCACCAGCCTGGAATTATCTTTGGAGGCGCCTGGGCCAAGGATAATGTCTGCTCTGCGAGTCAATCCAAGTCTGTCACTTAGATGACTTCATGGATTTCTAGCAGTGCCATGGTCCCTGCCCTGTGAGGGTACCCGTCTGTGCTGCTGTTGGGGGACAGTATCATTGTGAGGTGTCAAAACCATGTGGGGACGAAAAATCCATTTAGCATGAGATTCATCAGCAAATGTAGGGCCTTGCAGAGATACTGTATTCAGATGATGCTTGAGCAATCTGAACCGCGGCTGTAACACGTGGCCGAGATGAAGTAAATACTTTTCTACTCCCAGATCGATTCTATTGATCGTCATTAAAGCAGCACGCTCAAAACAATGAAGTGGTTTCGCATTTCCAGGCTCCAGGTGGAGCTTCCAGGCTCCAGCCTCTTCCCCTTTCCAGTTAAGAGCATCATTAAATGTATGAGCAAACAGCACATGGAGAGGCCAAGTGTTTTATTAATTCATCATCAGAATTATCTCAGTGCATTAATATTAATAGCCTCAAATTGGATTTCATTTAAGAGGTGAAATAAATATGCAGATAGTAAAAGCCTGCACAGCCAAGAGCCTTGCTGGGGCAGTCACCTCCGGCTCTGCCTGGGAGGGCTGAGGGCGCCACCTTCTCCCCTGGACAGATCTGCCTGGAGGGGCAGCCATGCTCGGAACGCCCGCCGTGGAGCGGGAGCAGGAGCTCGCCTGCCCAGCCTCTGCCCTCTGCAGGCACGAAGTATGTGAGCTCTTTCCAAGATTCCGTGGAGGGCGGAGGCATGTACGACACAAAGAGAACCAGCTCTGCACAAAGACAACTTTTCTGAAGTTTTGTTTCCTCCCCAAAGGGAGACGAGGAGAAACTGAGTCACGTGGAGTTACACAAAGGCAGGAGATTCCAGAGTGGACATCAGAATGATTCAGCTTTTATTCAGAAAGGTCTTTGACGTAATCAAAGATCAGTAGAGCTCCCTTCAGGCATTTTTAAAAGCTGTGTGTGTGATTTGCCACCCAGCCACATTAGCTCGCTAGGGCTGCCCTCACGACCACACCCTGGGGGGGCAGAAGACAGCAGAAAGTGACCCTCTCACAGCTCTGGAGGCCGGAAGTCTGAGGTCCTTCCTCTGGAACTCTGGGTGGCTCTGTCCTTGCTCCCAGCACTCCTTGGCCCGCGGCTGCAGCCCTCCGACCTCCGCGTCCGTGGGGCGGCTCCCTGCGCCTCTGAGTCTTTCCGTAAGGATGGAGGCCCCTGCTGATGACATCATCTCAGCCTGATTACACCTGCAAAGACCCTCGTTTCAAATACGGTCCCAATCACAGGTGTCAGGGGTTTGGACGTCAGTGGATCATTTGGTGGGGGGGAGATATAATTCACCTGATAACACCAAGATAATTTTGAAAATAGAGAAAAGTGTTTGTAAATCAGCACACCTAGCCGAGAGGACTTGTCAGTGGCACCTGGGGGGAGTACAAGTGGCCCCGGGGAGAGAACGGCCTTGCAGATGCTGAGGGCGTGAACACGGAGCGTCAGGGAACAGAGGACGGACCTTCTGCCTGAGCAGAGCAGATCAAGTCCACAGGGGCACAGCCCCCGGCCCCAGCCCTACCCCACCTGCAGCTGTGCTCCCTGACCAACTCCCAGGCGCCTGCAGGGGACTCTCAGGGCTCAGCTCGTGGCCTCAGTCACCACTTCAGACCAGAGCTCTGGAGGAAGACGTGCTGTGTGGGCCCCTGGGTGGAAGGATGCTCCAGGCAGGACGGCTGCCGGTGAGTGGAAGGTTCTGGGCCTTGGTGGACAGAGGAGGGGAAAGGAACCACAGGGAGACTCAGCCTTTATCTTTCTCAAAGTTTCGCATGAGATTTGCCCCGTTACCCGGGTCACTAGCACTATTTATACCACACTCCCATGGGCAGATCTTGTCCCTGCTCAGGTACCGCGGGGTCTGACAGTCCCCACTCAGCTGCAGCTCCAGTGTGCACCGTGCAGGGGGCAGAGGGGTGAGAGTGACACTCCCACGAACCACGTGGCTTTAGGGTAAACAGCCCACCGGGTCCCACCAGCCCCAGGGACACGGTCCCCCCTCAGGACAGGGCCAGACTCCGCCCAGAGAGTCCCTCACACATGTCCCCAGGAGCGCGACTGTAGGTTGCTGGAACAACTTTCTGTCACTTAAATTCTTACTTACCTACCTCCGAACATTGAGATACTAGCATTTAGAGATTAAATTTAATTCATTCAAATTCTTATTTACCTACCTCCGAACACTGAGATACTAGCATTTAGAGATTAAGTTATTATATTATAATGTATTCTCTTATTAGAACGTTTTGGAAGAGACATGTATAATCCAGCGTAATGGATAATTTCTATTTCTTAAATTGCATTTCAAATGAGCAGTTAATGATTTCTGAGACTAGAAACTTAAAACAGAAAGGAAATGAATGGAATCCTGTAATTAATTTAACCACATGCTAAAATGGATTTTGGGGAGGATACTCAATGAAAATGCAAATGTGTTTTACATGTAATTTTTTCCCTAAATAACTCAAAATAGCACTGCACTGGGGGAAGACTGCTTTGTGAGGTAGACTGCCCCAGTCCATGTTTCTGCCCAAACCCTCCTGGGACCTGACACTCAGCGCTGCCATCGCTGTGTCCCAGGGCTCTGGTGTCAGGTAGGGAGACCCCTCGTGTCTGTGCGAGCTCGTTGTCAGCTCCTCCCGCCGTTCGGAGGACCAGGAAGAGGTCGCTAGGACTCCTTGAAGCGAAGCAGAGTTTTCCCTATAAATCATGCTCGCACCAGGTGGACACCGAGGGACCAGAGAACCAAGAGCATCCTGGATCTCCATGGCAACGCACCAGGGCCTCCTGCCTACCTGGGGCCTTGTGGAGTTTTCGGGGAACCTGAGGGACTTGGGGGCACAGGCAGCCACTTACCCTGGCACAGGTCCCCGAGGGTGGGCACTGGCACACCTCCACTCACTGCCATGGCCCTGTGACCCTGGGGCTCCCAGTGGCCCGGGTGGCACCTGTGGCACCAGCCAACTGAGCATGGAGTGACCGAATCTGCCTGAGGCCCTGTCATCAGAAACGCAGACCCAGCAGCCCCTTTTCACAGTTTAGGGCCCTTCCTTCCCCCGGGGCCTGTTGTTCTTGATCTGTCCTGCAGCAGGAGTCCTCCTAGATGCAAGCCTGCCGTCCCTAGTGCCATCCTACCTCGTCCTCAGCGAACGGGGGATAAATCAGCGCAGTCTGACGGTGTCAGAGTTAAGTGCACACGTAGTGCGTGAAATGGGGAGGACCAGAGTTTGACATGAGAGCGTAACACGCCCTTCCACGCCCTTCCAGGGGCCCAGGGAACTGAGGGGAAAAAGGAAATAACAGGCTGGAAAAGAAAAACAGGAAAGAAAGGGGGGAAGGGAGGGATGGAGGAGGGGAGAGAAGTGAGTGGGGAGCTTCAGGGAACATGATGAAATGAATGTAAGATCATTGATCTTATTTTTCTCTTTTTCATTGTTTTAAGCCGCTAAGTTTTGGAGTGGTTTATCACACATCGATGTATAACTAACTTACTCAAACAGAACGCAGGTGGGCCATTTTTCTACTCTTGGACTCTTTCTTGAAACGGTAGAGTTTAACTGATTCACCATCATTACTGCTTGTGGATATCTTAGACTTAATTTTGTTGCCTTATTTTATGTTGGCAGTTCTTAAAATTTTAGCATATTTAATTAACTTGGGCAAACACATTTTAAATTGTGTTGTTTAAGCATACTTTTCCTGTGAATACCTAAATTTAATAAATTTCCTCTTCCTATATGAGATTTAAAAAACTCTCTTCCATACTAAACTTTCATGTTAAAGCCATCTTAAATCATATTTATATGTTTCTATCAGTATTTTTATTACCTGAAGATTTTTTATGTGTAAAGATGAGTTTTACTAATTTCTTTGTTCACCATAGTTTCCTAAATCCCACATTGTTTTCTGAAGACTTGCTTTTGGTTTGTGCTTGAGTACTTCCTCAAGCAATTTCTCCCCAGTGGTAACCTGGGTTTGCTATTCAACATGTGTGACAACTTTTGTTTCATCTTCAAACTGAAAAGCTTATCTTGTTCGATAAATGATTCTAAGTTAAAAATATTTTTCATTCTGAACTATTCTGGGTTCTCTGCTGTTGGTTCACTATTACCGAGATGAAGACTTCTCTTTCATCGTGTTTGTTTTTCTAAGTGTTTATAAATTTTGTGATTTCTCACTTTTGTTTCCTGCGAAGTTCGTTGGTTTAAGAATTTCTCAATATTTTTTGAGGGGAAGGGCATTCTATGGGCCTCCTTATACCCTCTCTTTTGTCTAGCAACCTCCAGAATTTATTATTACTTAACAAGTCCCACCTGCTATTTTTGTGCCGTTTGGGTTAGAAAGGAAACATATTCTCGAGACCCATCTTCAGTCCCTTTGTTCTGCACAAAGGCAAGTCCATTGCTGTGACGAAGTGTGTTACTGGGAACAATGCTGTCCTGAATATCATCAGTAGCTGTTTCACATATTAAAAGGTTTCCAGCAGATCTGAAATCAAACAAAATTTATTTGGCTGTAATCTATCTGTTGGTTGATGGAGGTAACTTTTTGGCTATAATCTATCTGTTGGTTGATGGAGGTAACTTTTTGGCTATAATCAATCTGTTGGTTGACGAAGGTAACTTTTTGGCTATAATCTATCTGTTGGTCGACGGAGGTAACTTTTTGGCTATAATCTATCTGTTGGTTGATGAAGGTAACTTTTTGGCTATAATCTATCTGTTGGTTGATGGAGGTAACTTTTTGGCTCCATCAAAAAGACTAACCACAACAAATTCCACTTTCTTGTTATCAAGAATTTGAATATTATTTGTAGTTTTGCTTAATCATATATGTTAATTAATATTATATTTAGTATTTATATTTAATTAGAAAACATTTTTTACCTATTAGCAGTTATATATATTTAATATATTTAAAAATCAGCCTAATTGGTGGTGGGAATGAGCTGCTAACAACATTTCATCAAGAACCGGGCCGGCCCCTTCTCCAAATCCCCCTGCTGTGAAGTGCAGGCTCCCTCAGGGCTGCCCCGGAGCCAGACCGCCTGGCCCTCCTCCGAGTGCACCTGGGTTGGGCAACAGCCCTCTCCAGAGACAGGCAGGAAGCATAACCTGCACAGGCCCAGGTTCCTTTCCCTTAGTTTCCTGCAAAACCAACCACAGCCACGCAGGCAAAGGTGAGTGGACGCCCCAACTCACACCCTCCTAGGTCCTCAGGGAAGCACGTGGAGTGGTTGGCGCCCACCTGGGCAAGGGCCAGAGCCTGACCTCTTCCGCTTCACACCACCAGCCTGGGAAGAGCCCCCCCGCCCCCGCCCCGGCTCAGGGCAGTTCCCCGCTGGTCAGCTCCCCCGAGGTCAGCTCCCACCCTCTGTGGGTCTGGAGCAGGCCCACCCCTCCTGGCCATCACCAGACTTTGTGCACACTCAGCATTGACTGGGTAGGACAGGTATCCACGGACACCAACCGCTCCAGAAAATTGAATCTGCATTGACGACGTTGACATCGGCAACTGGTTTGGAAAGAACAGGTTACGAGGTAATGAAAATCTTGAACAGTTCCTAATTCCGGTTCTTTAAATAAGCTCCAGACATGTCAGGCACAATGCACGCACGCAATGCACACACACAATGCACACCGTGTTAGGAGATCGAATCTCCACAGAGTATCCAAGCCAGCTAGGAGAAGAATTGGAACCCAGGAGACTGCCAAAATCCCTTGTGGGAAAAAAAATAAAAACCTAAGGAGAGAATTAGGAAAATGGAAATCTAGAATTTGTTACACATGAAATATAATTCAATGGAGGACCTACCTCAGGAAAAATTAAAAATTGATCATAACCACTAAAACTTTACAAAAAATAAAACTACTTATAACTACTAGTAAATCTGTGAAAATCTCAATTCCTAATTGTAAAAAGAAAATAAAAGTAATTAGATGATTTCCCAGGAACGCTCTGTATGCTTACAGATAGGGCCATTTCCAAACCTTTAAATGCAGAGTTAATATTACAAGTGCAAAGAAAACAGAGACAATTATTTCTTTTTGACAAGGAAAGTAAGTGTGTTTTAAAATATCCCAGAGTTAATGTAGATGTGAACACACATAATTACCGTATTGTATATGAGTGTGGATACTGTTAATCTATGTGCTGCATGTGTGTTATAAACAATATTAAACCATAGATTTCTCAAAGAAAATCACAATTCTGTGTATTTGAGTTTTGAGGATACAATTTTTCAATGATGCAGAGCAGCAATTTAAAGGTTTTTGTTTTCCAAAAAAAATTTCAGAGCCCAGTACTTTCAGCTTCACGGCTTCCCGCCCAAGCTGGTTTCATCTGGGAGAAGGGGAAGGGGGACCCATTCGGGTCTGAACCTACTCAGTGAATAGTAAGCAAACCAGTGTTCCCAAATATTTCTAAAATTATAAATCAACAAAAATTTTATTGCAGTTCCCAGAAGCTAATAATTTTATTTGGGAGCTGCAAATACATAATCATTTTGAGTAGTATTTAACGTACTATTTTTTACATTTTTCTGACTTATTCTTTTAAATTGTTATATATGAACAATTAGCAAAGTCTTTGTAAAGATGTGATTACTTCAGAGTTTTCTACCACATAGTATTCATAACACACTTCCAAATATTCTATCCATTAAGTATTTTCATAACTCAGAGTTCTCTGACTCTTTTTATTTATTTATTTATGTTTTGGGGGGGAGAAAAATATTTTTAATATTGGGATTATTTATAATACTTTAAAAAGCCTGAAAAAGTCTTAACATTCAACATTAGCTGGATAATTACTTCCATTTGACAATTTTAGTTCTGAAAAGTTTGCAATGATGTGAGAACCTCATAGCCCATATTTAAATTAACATCAGGAAACACAATTTTGCATTCAGTCCGAGTTGGAGTTTGAGCAGACTTCCGTAAAACATGCTTTGTAGAGAACACTCAGAAGAAAATACACAGCCATGCTGATCGTTATTTCTAGATTGCGGGGCTGACTCGGCAGTACCGCTTCCTCTGTAGATATATCAGTATTCAAAATTTATCTTCAATAGCTGTGTGTTATTTTATTTATGCAAATATGACAAGGGAAACACATTTTTTTTTCTTTAACCGTACTCAGGTTTGATAATAAAAAAGGCTTTTCTTCATTTTATTCACCAAGTATTTCTGTTATTTTGAGAGTAGTTTCAGACATCACAAGGGGTAAAAAGTTTATGAAATTTTATTTCTGTACATTGCTTTTATTTTATTTTTCAGGGGGCATTTTCTTTTCTTTTTTTCTTTTTTTTATGTATTTCAGCATATTATGTGGATACAAATGCTTAGGTTACATATATTGCCTTTGCCCCACCCGAGTCAGAGCTTCAGGCATGTCCATCCCCCAGATGGTGCACAACACACCCGTTAGGTGTGAATATACCCATCCCCCCTCCCCCCTCCCACCTGCCCAACACTCGATGAATGTCATTACTATATGTGCACTTAAGCACTGGTCAGTTAAGTCAGTTAATACCAATTTGATGGTGACTACACGTGGTGCTTGTTTTTCCATTCTTGTGATACTTTACTTAGTAGAATGGGCTCCAGTTGTATCCAGTATAATAAGAGAGGTGCTAGATCACCACTGATTTTTTTTGGCTTAGCAGAACTCCATGGTATACACATACCACATTTGATTAATCCACTCATGTATTGATAGGCACTTGGGTTGTTTCCACATCTTTGCAATTGTGAATTGTGCTGCTGTAAACATTCGAGTGCAGATGTCTTTCTTATAGAATGTCTTTTTTTTCCTTCGGGTAGATGCCCAGTAATGGGATTGCTGGATTAAATGGTAGTTCTACTTTTAGGTCTTTAAGGTATCTTCATATTGCTTTCCACAGAGGTTGTACTAGTTTGCAGTCCCACCAGCAGTGTATGAGTGTTTCTATCTCTCCATATCCATGCCAGCATTTATTGTTATGGGACTTTTTGGTAAAAGCTATTCTCACTGGAGTTAAGTGATATCTCACTGTGGTTTTGATTTGCATTTCCCTGATGATCAGAGATGTTGGGCACTTTTTCATGTTTCTTGGCCATTAGTCTGTCTTCTTTTGAAAAGTTTCTTTTTATGTCCTTTGCCCACTTTTTAATGGGGTTGTTTGATTTTTTTCTTGCTGATTCTCCTGAGTTCATATAGATTCTAGTTATCAGCCCTTTATTGGATGTGTAGCATGAGAATATTTGCTCCCATTCTGTAGGTTGTCTGTTTGCTCTCCTGATAGTTTCTTTAGCTGTGGGGAAGCTATTTAATTTGATCAGGTCCCATTTATTTATTTTTGTTGTTGCTGTGATTGCCTTTAGTGTCTTCTTCATAAATTCTTTCCCTAGGCCAATGTCTATACAAGTTTTGCCAACAGTTTCTTCTAGAATTCTTATAGTTTCATGCCTTAGGTTTAAGTCTGTTATCTACCATGAGTTGATCTTTGTGAGACGTGAGAGGTGTGGATCCTGTTTCGGTCTTCCACATGTGGCTATCAAATTTTCCCAGCACCATTTATTGAATAAGGGTTCTTTTCCTCAGTGTATAAGTGATTCTTCAAATGATGTGACCTGTATTAAGAACAAAATTAATGTCTATCCCAGTTGAGTAAAAGTGAATTTTTTAATTGTTGAGCCAAAAGCTCCATGAGACTAAGGATAGCACGACTTTGAAGCAAAGCTGTTTAGCTTGAATCCTGTCGTTATTGGGCTTCTGACATTCCTTGCCACTTCCTGACTCATCTCTTCAGGCATTTGTCTCCCTATCTGTAAGTTCAGGCTGGAAAAACTCACTCATCTGAGGCAACATTGTGTCACTACTTCAAAACTGGAAGGCCTGCAGAGAGTTTCGTGTAGAGGAGTCTCTCCTTGGGAGTCCCCCCCACCCCTCAGCCCCCGCAACCCAACACTTCCCTGCCGGTGCTCAGCGGCCACCTGTCCTGGGCTGGGAAGAGGCTTCAGGCTCCCTTAGGTGACGTGTGTTGAGTAAGGAGCAGAGACCTTTCACACGGAGCCTTTTTCTAGAAAGGCCTGCAGCAGTGACAGCCCCCAGCAGGCTGCTGGCAGGTGCAGGCTTCACACCAGGGCTCTTCCTGCCAGGAAGTGCTCCTCATGGAGATGTGTCACCTCCACAGAGGCCACATGGCCACTTGTCCTCCATGTGAGTTTTCAAAAGGTTGAAATCTGAGCTCCGGAACCAGCGCTGGGCCGCTCCTGTCTGGGGAAACAGGGCCGAACCACCCTGTCTGTTATGTCGGACCAGCCTCGGGGTGATGCTGACTTCTGCAGGGCCGCGGAGAGCCCCGGCGTGGGGCCCCAACCTGTCCCCAGGGTTAGCACACATGCAGACACTTCAAGCCATGTAGCAACGTGCCCGTCACACACTGATGAGAAGAGCCAGGTCTATGCAACCCAAGCCAGGTGTTTTCACAGAAGGAAAATCATGTGTACCACCAGGTCAGTGAAAAATAGCAATGCTATTTCAGTTACAGGGAGAAGAATTCACGCTATTTGTCAAAAATTAGTGTACAAGTAACCTCCATTTGGAATTTTGGGTATGTTTACTGAAACACACATGACATTTCAGATCATAGTGCCTCTTGGAAACTCTTTCTAGCAGGACTGGATTCAGCCAATGCCTGTCACAAAATACTCAGAACTGCGGCATTTTTCCTAGGAGAAATAAATAAATAAACATCAGCCATCCAGGTGGACACGTTGCAGAGGTGCGGCAGTGCCAGTGGAACATTGTCCCCACGGGTCCATGCGAGGTGGCGTGTGCGTGTGGACATGGAACACATCGAGTGCCTCCGTCCTTCTGCTGAGCAAAAGATCACCTTAAAATACTGGATTTCTGAATGAGAGGGTGAAGCTTGTTCTCTGATGCCCTAGTTGATAGATATAAATTGAAACCAGAGGGCAGAAAGATCTGTGCACGCATCTACTTGAAACAGAGAAGAGACACCAGCCCGGGCATGCAGCCTTCAGGAATAGCTATTTTTAGACAGTCGATTTTCTTATCTCTAAGCTTCTCGAGACTTGCTCAGTTAAAGCCTGAGCTGAAGATTCCGAAAGAAGAAAAAATCCAGACCACTCCTCTCCCGACCGGCGCTCAGCCCTCACCTAGGCCGGCCTGCTCGTCTTGCCGCGCGGGGTCCTGGGCCACCGTGGCGGCCACACCGCGCGCCCCCGGCCCGGCTCTGCATGGTGGAGCTGTGCAGAATTGTAATTTGAGATTATTTACTTTCCTAGTCAGGTTAATTAAAACTCTGAAGTCTGTGCCTATTCAAGCTAAATAACGTAATTAAAAAGACATTTAGTTTTTCACCTGTTCATTATAGCATTTACAGTAACAAATGTTTTCCCTGAAATTACAAAATGGTTTCCATTTTTAATCTCCTGGTTCGTGATTTTCTGCTCCCGCCTTTCTGACGAATTCCCTTCCGGCTGAAAGGGACTCAGACACCCGGAGTGAGGGGTGGCAGTTGCCCCATTTAATGTGGGCTTCGGTGTAAAATTACCAGGCAGTGCGGCTCGGTCAGTCTGCAGAGCTGCGAGTTCCAGGTCTGTGTCCAGGTGACATCTTGGTGACGTCCGCGGCGACCTCACACCTGCGTCCCCAGCGTTCACTGCCAAAGGCAAACAAACCAACCAGCCCAGGAAACCCCCATGGTGAGAGCGCGGATGGTGGCCTGCTGTCTGTTCTCTAGTGTGCTGCTGGGATCCGGGAGGTGGTGTGTGCACCGTGGGGTTAGTGACTGTTGGAACCCCACGTGGTGGCTTGGAAGGATTCCCTGGTGCACACTGTGGTCCAGACCCTGAGTGTGGCCGGCCGCGTCTCCCAGCCACCTGAGTTTCACTGACAGCACTGCGTGGGTATTTCTCTATATATTACATTTAAAAACGAGTTCATATAAAGTTCATAGAAAAGGTGAATTTGTCATTTTGAACTGCAACCCTAAGTAAGAAGACAACGGGAAACGGCAAATGGCTGTGAGGTTGCCGTAATGTTTTAAAGGGACAGCAGTAAATTGCCTGGACGTTTTTATGGAGTTTTTTAACCCCTGGCCTTTGGAGCAGGGAAATCAATAAGATATTAAGAAAATCGTGAATTAACGTTTCCTAGAGTGTAGACAACAGAAGAGCTCTGAGGTTCAGACGAATGTCTCAGCCGGAAACCTCACGGCTCCCGTGTGAAGTCCAAGCCCCAGGGACGCCCCGGTGGGCACCGTTGGTCGCTCCACGCCCACCTCCGTGGGGGACTTCACAGTGCTATTGGGGGTGTTAAAACTTGGATGCTTTCTGGGATATTGTGAGAAAATCTCCTGAGGACAGGAAATACAAACCGTCCTTTCTGCATTAAGCAAGATCACTTTCTTGATAGCACTTCATGAGGATTTTCTAGTGATGATGGACTCTGCTCATGTCTGAGAATCTCTAGGCAACGGGGTTGGTACAGGAATGGGGCCTTCTGGCCCCACATTGCCCCTGTGGACTCGGGCCTCGCTGGGGTCCCAGGTACGTGGCCCCCACCCCGCCCTGCCCCGCCCTGCCCTGCGGCCCCCGGGAATTGCCCTCCGGCCCCGGTTCTGCCCCTGTGTCCCCTCCCCTCCTTCCCTGTCTCCTCTGGGAAGCCACCCCAGGGCCACTGTCCCAGATAGCACTTCCAGTCCTGCATGGAACTGCACACAGCACAGGCGTGTGGGCCCTGAGGCCCGGCCCCGTCCGCCGGGAGTGGGGCTGCTGTCCTGGGCACGCGGCAGGTGGAAAAGGATCTCCAAGCCCGTGTCGTGGGTGACGGTCACACGTGTCAGTGGCTCCACCTCCCGATGGGCACTGCTGACACCCCCTCCAGTGTTCGTCTCAGGAAATGAAGTGCCCAAGTCTCATGGCTGGCAGGGGACAGGCCTGGGACTTGACCCCGGGTGTCTCAGCTCCCAAATCCCACATCGGCCCTACACAGAATGGACCGGGGGCGGGCGCTGGCCCTCTGCGGGCAGGGCTCTCAGGTGAACCTGCAGTCGGGCATTTAATCCCCCACCATGTGCCCAGCGTGGGAGGCTCTGACAGGTGTGTGGGCCACAGAGTCACTGAAGGTCCGGGACGGCCCAGGATTCCCACCTGCTCCCCAATCCACCCCCCACAAAGGGTGCCCACTGGGGCTCGAGTCCCCAGCAGGGACTCAGTGTCTCCGACGCAGAGCTGGGACCGGGTATGGAGCTGCCAGGCTCAGCTGCCCCCGCAGGCTGGGTCTGGGTCGCGGCCTTAGCCGGGATGCGGGGAGAAGAGCAGCATCCTCGGGGGGCAGTTACGCGGCTTCTCCTCCTTGTGGCTGAGGCAGTGGAGGGAGGGCACGTGGGGTGGCAGACCCTCTTACAGTCCCCGTCAGTCCCAGAAGGAAGCACCTGGTTCTCAGAACAATCACAACCCAGCACAGCTGCACCAGGGCTCTGAGCGCCCAACTCGCTCTCACGGCTGGGAGGTCCGGGTGACCTCTCCCCGTGGGACCCTGGCCGGGAGGGGGTCACCTCTCACATCAGCCCTTTGCAAGTCCTTCTGCACACAAATATGGGCCATCTTGTTCTAGGGGCTTATGCTACCTGTTCAGAGCCAACATTTTGCTTAATTTAAAACAAATAATCACCACAGGAAGGGCTGTAGGACTCCAGCCGTGTGGCCCGAGAGCCAGTGTCAAAACGTTGCGCGAACTGGTTTTGCTGCTCTGCTCGGGCCCCGGTGCAGAGAGAAGGCAAATACCACTCTCCGTGAGACGGGGGGCCTGGAAGGTCCGATCCCACCAGGGCACTGTCTGCTCCGATGACAGAGCCACCGAGACCTCGGCGCCACCCCAGAGAGAGGAGGGGTGAATCCTGCATGTGCCGGGCCGGGGCACCAGCTGCACGGACCCACGCTGCACGGCATCGGTGCTCCTGGGCAGGAAATGTGCAACTGGCATCACGCTAAAAATGCACCCTGAGCCTGGGGAATCGGCCTTCCTGTCTGCCAGAAATCGGACTGCTCTGTGTGTCTGTGATCAGCCCAGGGAGGGGTGCCTGGGGGAAAGGTGGCACGTGGGGACTTGGGAACGAACTGGGCTCGTGGGCCCGCCTCGGCTGGGAACACTCACTGGTGCCACGTCTTCGTGGGAAGGGGAGAGGAGGGCCCACAGTCTCTTTCACAAGGAGCCTGTGAAGACAGCCTTTCCTTTCAGATCGGAGCAACTGGTATGAGCAACTCTCAAAACACGACCTACCCTGTACGTGCTGATGAACAAGCTGTCACCAGATATCCTCCGGTTGGCTTCGGTGACCTCCAGGCCCCAGTTCAGCGCGAGGTCCTGTGATTGCAGCAGTTTGGGAGAGAGGCATGATTCCCACAATCCCAGCTGACCATTGGAGACGAGTCTAAGGCGTTAGCCTCAATTTTCTTTCTACAAACAACACGCAATGAGTTGCAGGACAAAATCTAGAGGGTCCCTTTCCCGGTCTGACTGGGCTCTGTCTGCAGCGGAATCACCCCTGTCGCCTTGGTCCCCTGCATTTGCAGTCACCTCCTCAGACTGTGGTGCTCCGTGTTGCTCAGTGCACTGCCACCGTCACGTGTCCAGCCTTTGATGTCGCCCTGCTCTGACGCAAGCACATAGTTGATGAGGTATCATGCTGACACTGATGCGTGAGCATCGTGAGTGTGACACTGTCCCCAGAGAGCTGCGTGATTATCCCATCCGACACCGACAGCGGCCTGCCGGGGGAGGCAGCGTCACCATCCCCATCGTGAGAACGGGAGACACTCAGAGTGGACTGGGAGGAAACAAGGGGAGGAGGGTGGTCCCAGAGAGGCTCGCGCAAACCTCTAGACAGGGGCCTGCGCACACACCCGTGGGCGCGGGGGCGCGAGCTCACCGGGGCTGCGGCCCAGGCAGTCCTCCTGCTCTTCATGCCCCTTCCCAAATGCAGAGGGCAAAGCGGGCTCTGACAGTGATTGAGTCACGGTGATCGTATCAGCCAAGCAGCGCCATCAGGCCAGGCTGGGGACAGGGCCCGTCTGTGGCAGCCATCAGCGCCCGCCTGACACCGGGCAGGTACCGCCCACGATGGGAGATACGGTGCGGCTGCCAGCAGGCATCTGCTCCCCGCTCTGCCACCATGTCAGCCCCTCAGCCCTCACTGTGTCCGCTTTCTGCGGAGGGGGAAGCGGCCCTGGTGCCTCAGCCCCTTCGATGAGCCTCATTCTCACCTCCGACCTGGCTTCCAGCCCCATCAGCCGCGGCGGCACAGCCACCAGGCCGGGCACTTGGCTCCGCTCCAGGCACTGGCCAGGGCGGTCCGAGCACACAGGGCTCACCCTGCCGCAAACGACACTCCTTGGCAACCTCGTCATAGTGTGACGGCGCACAAAGGGGAAAATTGTCCAAAACGTCAGATTTTGAGCAAAATGACCGTGGATAATGTATTCCCGGGCAGCACTGCCAAGCCGTTCCGTGGCGGCTGCATCTGTAACCGTGGAACACGGAGTGCACAGGGAAGTCACAGGGATGTATCCGTGTTGCCCACCCGTGTTTACACACAGAGGCAGCACGGCTTTGAGCTTCAAACGTGGGTGGCAGCGCCCGGCGAGACTAGCCTGCCAGCTCCGGGAGGAGAGGGTGTGTGGTGTTAAAAATTCATAAAGAACACCGCTTTTCATTTCAGGAGCAACAGGAGCAAAAGGTTTCTCTGCGGTGCCCAGGGAAACAGAGTTCAAACACCGTGAGGCTGCAGAGGCAGATCAGAGCCTGCGCTTCCCAGTCAAAGCCTACAAGGCAGCTCTTTGCAGGGCCCGGGCTGGCGCTGCCCGAGGATAACTGGGCCTAAGAAGCCAATTTGCTGAGTTTTGTTCGGCCTGTAAAATGAGTAGTTTTTGTTTTAGAGTCGGAAGCAGGAGGACCGTGAGGGAGCCTGGAAAACAATGAAGACAGCTCTCGTGGACTTTCCCAGCACTCGCGAGATAGTTTCCCCACCCGCCGATTCTCCACGGACCCCCGGTTCTGTTTCCTCAAGGCAGGACTGCAACATCCGGACTTGGCAGTGGAGGGGGGGGGCGTGGGGAGATCATGCGGCCTAGATTCCGCTCAGGAAAAATCAGTCCTGGAAAATCCCACATCTTTGAGCAGGCTGAAGAATTATCATTTCTATTTGCAGAGACACAACTGAATGGCTTCAGCTCTGAGAGCCAGGCTCAGAGGACAGCCACGGCGTGCTCCACCAGCCCACACGCTTCAGGCTAACAATGCCCAGAATGTTTTGCAAAAATCCGTTGTGGTCCTTAAGTGTACAGAAAAGTAACCTGGCGTGTGTGAGCCTCCAGGGGCAGTGCTGGGAGGACACCTTTTCCGTGCCCTGCCGCCAGCCGGCGTAGGTCCCTGCCTCTGTCCGCCCTTTGGACTGTGATGTGACTAACCTAGAGGAGCAGAAAAGCTTGGTGCCCACGAGCATCTAGGGGCACATTCAGCACCAGTGAAGCTTTTGGAAGCAAAACTGAGGACAGGTGTGGGTGCCGAGAGGACCTCTGAGTCCTTACAGCCTGTCTCGCAAGAGGCAGCCGTGTTTGCGAGGGGATCCCTGGGCAGACCGTGTGTTCTCCTGTTCCCTCCCACCTTTGTGCTCCTCGGAAGTCAGGGTTTTCAGTCCAACATCTTGGTCTTTGAGAGTTTGAGTGATATAAACACATCAGGAGTGTTGTTCTGGGAAGGGAAAAAACCCTCCCTAGGGTCTTGGGAGGCTGTGCCTAGCAATGCCCACACGGGGAGCTTATCCACGTGAAGAGAGGTGAGACTGACCCGAGAACCCCTTCCATTAGGCATTCACCTTCCGTTTCCCTTTTCCTACCAGTGCATAATCATTGTGAGAGTTAAAAATCACTGAAACGTTTATACCGCGATTTTCTTCTTCCTAGAAGCAAAAACTGAGACGTGCCAATTCAGAATATTTGGGCTGCACAGTTATCTCTCTCTCTGCGCACATTACTATGCAATTATGAGACGCAGACTTCTCCAACTTTCAGAAAGCAAATGCCACAAATTCCTGAGCAACATTATTCATGGAAATAAGCTCCGTTGTCCACAAACAAATTCCAGTGGTCCCTCAAAGATTCCTGTTTGGAGCTTTCAGGGAAAACCAAGAAAGAGTATATTTTTAATGCATGGGAAGACCATCCTACATATTTCCCTGAGCGTTAGCAGCAACCCTATTTGGTGGGGGGCGAGGAGGTTGAAAGCAGTTTACAACTTGTTCAGGTTTCTCTGATACACAGTAGCAAAACCAGCGCCAACACCAGGTCGCACAGACTCCAGAGCCTGCCTGGCAGCTCCTCTCCCCACCCCTCTTGGCTTTCAAGGAGCTTTGACCTCCAGGTTTCTCGGGAGGCTGTGGCACTAAACAGACATAGACAGTGCTACATTGAGTCTTCTTTCAGGACATTGAGCTGCCAACGAGCAAGTCTACTTTGTGTTCGCATCTAAGGTCCCATTTAAGAGAAACACCGCTGGACTAGAACGTGTGCAAAGGGAACATCCGGTTGAGCTGGCGAGAACTGCACACATTCTCTGACATTAGGAGGTCTCAGAGGACTCAACCCCCGGGAACATGGTGAACTTGAGCGTGACCAGGAAGCTAAGGGACCTGCAGCCTCCCCGGGGCAGAGGTGGTGCGGACTGAAGATGGTGGGTTGGAGAAGTGGTTATCTTTGAGGAGTGGGTAGACAGATCCACTGTGTACAAGCCTCAGACTGTCTCCAGGCCTCCAATCCATCCCTGTGGAAGTTCCTGCCTCCTAGGGTTGTGGCCATGATTAATCCAGCCTGTGGGTGAGCAAGGAGGGGACAGGGCAGTACTCCCTTCTCTGGTGATGTCCCTGGGCTTGTGCAGCAGATGGTGAGACAGAGAGAAAAGCTAGAAAGGTCATCATTTGCAGATGATATAATCATCTATGCAGAGCAGACAACAGAATTATTCGACAAACTACTGGAATTAATAGGAGTCCAGCAAGGTTGTCAGACACAGAAATTGATGGCATCTTTTGAGCCAGCAACGGTCACTAGAAAACACCAATCATTCATAATAGCCGCGAAGACTATAAAGTATCTGGAGTTAGCTTTTACCAAGAACAAACACCATTTGTGAGGAGAAGCATTTGGAGTTCTAATGTAAGACGTAGACATGAATGTGATAAACGTGGTGATGTTCTATACTCTTACCTGGGACAACTCCACATTTAAAGATGCCAATCCTCCAGAAATGGACCTATAAATCTAATGAGATCCCAATCAACATTCTGGCTGGATATAAACATAAACTTGACGAAAGAATAACATTTCATGAAGAACTAAGTTAACCTTATAAGACAAAAGACAGCAGCCTGGCCCGCCTAGCAGTTAAGAAATGTGTAATCGTATAATGAAACAGTGCGGTATTGGAATAAAAATGGGTGAACAGCATGGAAGAGAGTAGAGAGCAGAGGTAAGCCCACGCATGCACAAGTACTAAGTGTACTGTCAAGGTGGCACTAATGTCAATTCAGAGTGAATTTGATGTTTAGCAGATAGTTCTGGGAAAAGAGACCATATGGGGAA
Source organism: Lemur catta (assembly GCF_020740605.2). Lineage (NCBI taxonomy): Eukaryota > Metazoa > Chordata > Mammalia > Primates > Lemuridae > Lemur > Lemur catta. Next base: position 1,697,355 of record NC_059139.1, read on the forward strand.
AGTTAGAATGAGTTTCTTCCTTAGACATATCAATGGTTGCTGCAAGCTAGATTAAAGGCTAATTGTGGAAGGAATGACCGTACAGTTAGGAGAGTTGGGAGCTCTGCAGCCGAGGAGTGGAGAGTGGCTCTTGAATGGCACCCACCCTAAGAGGGACAAGGCGGTGCTGTGCATGTGACGACCCTGTCAGGCCGCAGGTGGCGTTGGGACATGGGGACAGCGGGACAAGAGTGGACAGTACAGGGAGGACAAGGGCAGCTGCATTGTCTATTCTCACCTCCAGGGAGTCCTTGAGTCAGGCACCCAGAAAGTGGGTCAACCCAAGTGATGAATTCAGTGGCGAAAATGCTTTGGTAAGAGCCTATTATAAGGTCATAAATTTATTAGATAAAGTAATTGTGCAGTGTCTGACCACCCCAGCTTTAAATTTCCATTCACACGGCTAAGAACGGATCCTTCCTATAATTTACTGGGATCATAATTGACGGAGATTCAATTATTCTTGAACACATGAACCATAATGTGGGAAAATGATGGGTCCCTTTTTTATTCATGGGAGTATATATTTTTAATTGTCTTTTAGAAAATCATTAGAAAGGGACAATTGAGTAACAATTACATTTTCTTTTAAAGATGTAATTAAACATACGCTCTTGTGTTTGATTTCGGGCTTCTTTGCATGCTAAGCACAGCGGCTGCGTTAATGAAACCAGCGCGGGCAGCAGCGGCCTCTCTCCAGTGCTCAGCTCGCAGCAGCTCCATCCTGTGAGCGGGAGCTCAGGGGACCCTCTCTGACCTTTCCCACGTGTTTATGGGATGGCCTCAAAAGCATGCTCATAAAATAAATGAGTTCTCCTCTGAGGGTGGAGGGAGATGTAAGTCTATGAGGCAAATAAGTGAACTGGCGGCTTCAAGCTGTAGCTGATGTGAAAATCTACTGCTCACCGACCAATCCGACCGGTGACGTCAGAGCTCAGCACAGCCAGGTTCCAACCCGGCTCCCTGCTCCCCAGCGGGTGGCCTGAGCACAGCCTCACCTTCGCCAGGCCTCTGTCATTTTCCCTGTAGAGGGAGCCTCCTCAGGTGGAGGCTAAATGAGACGAGCAGGGTTGGGCAGGGTTCCTGCATCAGATGAGAGGGTGCTGATGCTGATGATGGCTGTGTGGGTGCAAATAAAGGAAAAGGTGAGTCATTTATGATCAATTTGTAGAAACAAGATAAACAAACACGAACCAAACGGAATAGTACGGTGGGATGACTGAAGGAGGAGCGGCAGATTTTAAGCAGTTGGGTCATCAGGCTCTCGCTGCTCCGTGTCCCCACCAGGAGCAGCCCTCACTCTGCAGACGTGGCGGGTACCAGCTCACTCGTAGGTCTGCGTCTGCGGGGTTTTTGCAGTGCTTCACAAGCCATTTGCGGACTCTCTTTTTTAAATCACATTCCCAGCAGAGTTCCGGGCTAAATGCACACCTGAAATGCACCCACTGGTTCCGCAGGTCCACACTGAGCCATTGCACGTGCTGCCTGCTGGGCAGGCGCAGGGGTGAGTAGGAACCGCACAGCAGAGCAGCCCCTCCCAGGGCTGGCGTTGTTTGGGTGCCAGCCATGCTTCTCCCTGGTCACAGGGGGGTTCATGGTGGCAGCAACTACACAGCTGGAATTAGCTCAGCCTTGTCGCCAGTGGAAGAAACAAGTGTATCTTCCTGCTTACGGTCATTTCTGTGCATAATTCTTGTTCCCTCTCACAGAGACTGTGGCTGTGTCCGTCTCTCTACTCCCAAGAGACACATCACCTTCGACTCCCCCAGCATCCAACTCTGTGTCACAAAAGTCCTGTGTTCTTGTGCCACAGGAGCAGGCTGGTCTTAGACGTTCTCCTTCAGCCTTAGCAATGGGGTGTCTCCCCTCAAACCATAGACATTGGTCATTGGTTGCCAGTCGATGCTGAATATTAACTGGCTAATGTTGATATTAGACAACTAAAGATTTATAATAGATAATTAAAGATAAATTCCCCACTCCCAAAGCTGTGATTTGGTGCTCCATGATTCTGGGGAATTTAAACCAATTAAAGAGAATGGACTTGGAACATGGCAAGATGCAGGAGTAAAAGAGTTTCAATCTTCAGGCTCTTTAACCAGCAACACTGCCATGTGGATCGCAGCAAACCACCAGCACACCACTGTGTGGGTTGCAGAGCTCTGCTCAGTCTGCGTGGGAAGCTCCTATTCCCACTCCCCAGCCCCTGGGCAGGTGGATTTGGAAGTGTGAGACTCCAGCTTACAGACAGGAACTGAAGCACGAGGTGCTGTGGGGCTTGTCCCGGGCACCTTCCAGGAGTTAAAGCCAAAACCAACAGTTTCTGTCCATCCGTCCGCCACCTTGCGGAGTGTGTGTGTGTGTGTGTGTGTGTGTGTGTGTGTGTGTGTGTGTCAGGGGGTGGGGGCTGGCGCTCTAGCGAGTACCTGTGAAAAGCTTTGCATTAAACTGTTAAACTGTGTGGGATTATGAGAAAAGAATACAAGTTGAGATATTTACAATCCAGTGGTTTGTACAATAATTACAGACCCCAGATTAGGACCGAAAGGCATACCCAAAACAAGGGTAAAATGTCCTGTGTTCTTATTTCCTTTTTCCAGCCATTTCTCCACTTGAACCAAAGTCATTACTGAGGAACCTGCGGATCCCTCTGGAATCAACATTGGGTATATGGGAATACGTGCATTTCTTCTGTGAAAGTGCTGCGGATTTTAGAAGCTGCTTCCCCTCCTCCCCAAACACTGCAAACCTCCAAACAAACCCATTTAAAATTTCTCTTGCAGCTGATGAGGACCAGCTAAGAACAGGCGGAAAATATGAACAGCTTCACCGATTCTGACACCAAAATGCAGAGATACTTTGATAGTTTAGCTCGGAAATAACTTAAAAGGAAATCACTATATCTATTATATGCTCAACGAATTATTATCTGGAATGTACTTATCTAATCAAAATTCTTAAGAAGACATTTGTTGGAATTAGGCTGGTGGCTCACTGGCTTTCTGCTCCACGCCTGGGCCATGCTGAAGACGTGGCTGTCCTGAACATGATAGCTGAGTGAGACAGTAGACAAATAAGTTTCAATGGCTTGGGCTTTCACAGGGTCCTGGGAAGGACTCGTGTCTCCATATTTTTAATACAAGGGACAGTGTCCGATGCATTTATTCTGACAAGTGCAGGCTCACCCTTCCCTCAGGTCACTGTGCGGGGACAGGCACAGACGCTCATTCTGAGGGCCGTCGAGGCGGAGCATGGCTCTCACCTGCGCAGAGTTCAGCCCACTCAAGTGTTTCAAGGGCATTTTACTTTCAAGCTACAACATTTATTTGTACGTGTTTTACCTCAATGACTACACTGGGCATTGGGGTGGAAAGGGAAAGGCTGCTACAATTTTATTTTAGGGATTCCTAAAATGCCAACTCTGTTTTGTGGTTTCCATCCCAAGCTGAGTGTTGGAGAACAATTGTGTCCTCCCCATGCAGGGTCTTCAGCCCTGACATGCAGAAATCATTCCCACGTCCCCGGGTGGGCCGGCTGCCCCCACCTCCGTCATTTGCCTGCGTCTTTGCCGTGTTGCCTGTCCCCTCTGCCCACTCCCAGAGCTGACTGCGAGATCTCAGCATTTGTGAAAAACACTCAAACACAGACACTCAGACCTGGGGTGGTTGTGGAAGCTCCCTCCCGGGGAAGCTCCAGCGATGCTCCAAGGAAGCCCATGGGCTGGGTGGACAAGCAGGCTCCTTCCTGATATCACCTTGTAATTCGGACAGTCCACAATAGCCTTTACTGAGTCCCTTTTCTGTGGCAGGAAATGTCTTAACATTTTAAGCATGGTAGTGATCAAATCTGCAGTTTTGAAATCTCTCAGGAAGCAGCAAGAAGAATAGAGTAGCCTGTGTCCATGCATTTTGCCAGAGTAGTTTCTGTGGAAGGCTAGGAATGGGTCCTGAAGGCTGTTTGTTGAAGAATGTATACGTGAAAGCAAAATATCAGCTTCCTGGCCAGCACATCTCTCCCCTATCAAAACAAAAGGAAAATAATGTCTTTAACAAGAGAAATACAGCCACCTATAAACCAGGAAGAAAATGTGTCAAATCCTGTGAAAATGTGTCAAATCCTCAAAAATGATACACATGTGATAACTGTGCCAAAAATGTTTTGTCTTTTTCTTTTAAGTGCAGTGAGGTTTGGGTTGTGGTTGGACCACAGAAGAGCAAACATAGCTCAATACTAAGTCATGTCATCGGGGAGCAGGCTGCAGAAAAAATGATTCTTATACGCCATTTCCATCACCCCCTTTTGGCTTCCTTGCAGGGTACTGAGGTCTAGGGATGAAGCGAAATGAGGCCAGAAGTAGCAACAAGGGCTTGCTGACCATGTGAGGAGCTTGTGACCCCAAGATTCTGCAGGAACCTCTGGAAATTAGAGGGAATGGTGTTCCTCAGATAAAATAATTATTAGATTTGTTTGAGACCTTAAGTCCTACTAGAAGCTAAATATTTTTCCAGATAACTTCCACTTAGTTTTCTCTACTCTTTTCTTGACAGATATCTGGCACCATGAAAATGAGCAATGATCCCAGAAGAAACAAAAAGGAACCTGGCTCAAAAAAGCCATAAATAAAAGATGGAAAGTAACATAAGCAAAAAGTAAGTGACTAGCATACATTAAAAAAATCCAGAAAGATTAGACAATTAGCTCTCCATAATCTCAAAGAAATTACAGACAATATCAGCTATCCAAAATTGAGCTCAAAGAATAAATGTAAATGTTCAAAAGGAAGACTATATGATCCCAGAAGAAAGAAATAAATTATTTGGCAGAGTTCTAGAGACAAACTTAAGATAAAAATAAAAGACATTTATAGAAATTAGAGGCATATTATTAATATTTTTAAAAGCCAAGAAAAAAAACTAGAATAAATAGAACTAAAGACTGAGGGATATAGTAGCTAGGCTTTAGAAAGGCAAATTTTATTAAATATGTTTATTATATTAAATGCATAGTGGATGTCTGCCATTAGGTTTAGCTCTCCCCAACATATAGATCTCTTTCTATGTTTGGGTAACACTTTATTTTGTCCTAGTTTGCTTGCTCAAATTCTCTTGCAAATGAGAAAAAGATGTGTGGCTTGAGTTCTGCCAATAAGCACCCACAGAATACTGGATACAGGAAAATAAAGGACTAATGAATTCAAAGGCAAGTCAGTAGAAACTGTCCAAATGAGAAGAGAGAGAGAGGGGAGAAGAAGAAGAAGAGGAAGAGGAAGAAGAAGAAGAAGTGTGAAATGCACACATAGGCTATGGTCAAATAATGTCACATAAGTACAATTGTGTCCAGAAGAGAAGGAAAGAAGAAACGGAGAGAAGCAATATTTGAACAGATAGTGACTGAGCAGTTTCCAAAACTGAAAAGAAGACAAACACTGATTCTAGAAGCTCAGTGAACTCAAGACAACAAAAACAAAACACAGTGGAACAAAACAAACACACAACTAATCAATCACCATAAAATTTCTTAAAACACAAAGATAAAGAAAATATCCTAAAAGATGCTAAAGAAAAGGCAAACATTGCATACAAAGGAGGAGAAATTAGACTTACAGCTGACTTTTGACAGAAATTATGAAAGCCAAAAGACAATAGATTATTAAAAAGTTTGGGGTAAGGATGGGCCAATCTAGAATTTATTCCCAGCAAACTTATACCATAGCAAATATTACAGGATATTCTTTAGGCTAAACAGCAATGATATGACATGGAAGCATGCAACTACAGAAAGGACTAAAGAGCACCAGAAAAAGTAAACTTGTGAGTAAACATATGAAATAATATTAACTGCATAAAGCAAAAACGGATTACTATAGCCTGAAGAGTTTATAACATATGCAACTTTCAAATATATGACAAAAATAGCACCTACGATGGGAGACTGTAAGTGAACTTAAACTGTTGCAAAATTTTTTCCAAAGCTCAAAAAATAGTAATCATATTTATTTAAGATAAACTGTAATAAGTCAAAAATGCATATCATAATCTCTGGGGTGAGTACAAAAAGAATGTTTAAAAAGTATAACTAAAATATTTACAAAATATAAATAATCAATGAAGAAATAATTAAACCAAAAGAAGGCAAAGAATAATAAAAGAGTGAAGAACAGACAGAACAAACTGGAAACAAATATTGAGATTGACAACTTAGATCCAAATATATAAGCAATTATACTAAATGTAAATGGGTTACACAATCCATTTAAATTGCAAAGACTATCATGTTGGGGAAAAATACAAAATCCAACTATATATTGTTTTCCAGAGTTGCACTTTAGATATAAAGACACATAATGTATAATTATAGATCTTATAAACATTAAAAAGATAATAAGTCTATTATTAAAAATTGTATCAATACATTTGAAATGGATATTCTTTGAAATTGATAAATTCCCCCCAAAATACATCATACCAAAACTGATACAAGAATCAATACAAAATCTGATAAATCTTATATCTGTTTACAATATTGAATCTGTAATTAAAAACCTGACCATCGAGAAAATTTCAGACCCAGAGAACCCCACCAAATATTCTTTGAAATGTTAAATAAGTAATAAGTGATAGAAGTGATCTTACCCAGACCTTTCAAAAAGCAGAGAAAATAAAAATAATTTCAAACTCATTTTCTGAAGCTAGCATAATCTTGAAATCATAATCTGACAAGAACACTGTGATTAAAAAAATTGGGCCGGGCGTGGTGGCTCACGCCTGTAATCCTAGCACTCTGGGAGGCCGAGGCGGGTGGATCGCTCGAGGTCAGGAGTTCGAGACCACCCTGAGCAAGAGCGAGACCCCGTCTCTACTAAAAATAGAAAGAAATTATCTGGCCAACTAAAAATATATATAGAAAAAATTAGCTGGGCATGGTGGCACATGCCTGTAGTCCCAGCTACTCGGGAGGCTGAGGCAGTAGGATCGCTTAAGCTCAGGAGTTTGAGGTTGCTGTGAGCTAGGCTGACGCCACGGCACTAACTCTAGCCCGGGCAACAGAGAGAGACTCTGTCTCAAAAACAAACAAACAAACAAAAAAAAAACCTGTAGACCAGTATCTTTTATAAACATAGTAAAAAAAAAATCCTGAACAAAATCTTAGTGAGCAGAATCAGTAATATATAAAATGGATAGTGTATTCTGACCAAAATTATTGGAGAAGTGTATGTTTACTTTAACACTTGAAAATTAATCAATGTGATTCATCGTATTAATAGGATAAAGGAGAAAAACCACGTAATCTCATTTACTAGATGCATATCTAGCAAGTGTCTGGTAAAATTCAATACCTGCTCGTAAGAGAACCTTCCAGCCAAGCAGGAATGGAGGGAGCGTCTCAGTGTGGTGGAGACTGATAAAGAGCCTGTGAGTGACACTGTCCTTACCTCTGCTCTCATCACTGCCCTTCAGCAGTGCTCTAGAGATCCGTGCAAATTCAACAAGGCAAGAAAAAAAAAGTTGTGAAGATTGCAAAAAATTTACTTCAGTTTTACTAAGATTATGTTTGCAGAAAACCCAAAATTATCCACAAACTGTTAAAACTGATACATGAAATTTCATAAGTCATTAAATTAAAGTCAGTATGAAAACCAATAGTGTTTTTATATACAAGCAACAAACAACTGGAAAATAAATTTTTATAAAACAACAAGGATCAGCAAACTGTGGAAAGGGCTAGATGGTAAATAATATATACTTTCAGTTCACATATAAGCTCTGTTGCTTCTTCTCTCTCTCTTTTTAACAATTTTTTTTTAAATGCAAAAGGTATTCTTAGCTCACATGCCACACAGCAACAGGCTCACAGCTCAGTTTGGCCTGTGGATCTTATTAATAGTCTTCTCACCCTTGATCATAGCAGCAAAGAACATAAATACTCAAGAATCAATCTGAGAGAAGTTACACATGACTAAAACACTGAAAACTAAAAATCATAGCTGAGCAAAATTAAAGAAGACACAAATGAGGAGTGTGCTGTAATTCAGCAGGGTGGTCTTTTCAAACAAGTGTTCTGTGAGAATTTGGTATCTGTATGAAAAGAAGCTAAGAACTTCTGTTTATCAAAAACATAATTATGAGAATTTAAAAAATAAGCCACACACTGAGAAGAGATATTTGCAATAAATGTATTCGACAGAGTACTCATATCCAGGATATATAAGACCTTTCTATAAATCAATAAGAAAATGTAAACATCAATTTTAAAAGGGCAAAGGACTTAAATAGGCTCTGCATAAAATAAGGATTTCAAGCCCAATAAGCATGTGAAGATGTATTCAACATCATTAATCATCAAAGGCATGCAAATTAAAACTGGCCTATGATACCACTATAAACACACCAAAATGGATAAAATGGGAAAGACAGATAATGCCAAGTGCTGACCAGGATGCAGAGGACATGGGATTCCCCTGCCCTAATTGCACTGGGTACATCTGTACAACCACTTTGGAGGTCTGTTTGGCGATACCTAAATATACCAGCTAAATATCCTTCTACCCGACGAACATCAATTCCATTCCTAAGCATAGACCCAAGAGAATTAGCAAATCTGTCCACAAAAAATGCATAAACATGCATGTTTATAGAAACTGTATCCGTAATAGCAAAAAAAAAAAAAAAAAAAAGCCCAGGAAAATGGATAAACTTTGTGGCATATTCATAGAATATTATACTACACAATAATAAAATGAGTAAAGTACCAATTCATATGATGTCATGTGTGACTCTCACAAACTGTATGCTGTGCAATAAAAGCCAGACACAAAAAAATTGCATTATACAATTCTGTTGATAAGGAGTTTGATAAAAGACAAAATTAATCTATTGAGATAAAAAATAAAAATAGTGGCTACTTTGGGTCAAGGAAGGGACAAATGGCACTGAACGTGTTTCATCCATTATTGATCTGGTGATGGTTATAGGGCAAACACAAAGATGTAAATTTATCAGCTGTTCATTGGGCATTATAAGGTGACACATTTCATATTAATGTGTGTGCATATATCCTTCAAATTGAAAAATGAATGAGCAGTGAGAAAATGAAAACAAAAGAATATGCTATTTTAAGGAATTTGGCTATATAAAAGAGAGAAATAATTGGAGTCAATATTGTTGTTGTATTTGATTTTGTTGTCATCATTTTAAAGATAAAACATAGCTGAATTTGTTTGTGAGTGGAGGTGACGGGCAGAGAACAGCAAGGAGGAGGCAGGCACACACGTGGGCACACACGTGGGCACACCCCCGTGGATAGCCGGGGAGGGGAGCTCACTATTCCAAGGTGACACGGAGCGTGGGTAAGAGCATGCAGTGTCCAGGGTGAGGAAGGGGGTTTCACCAGAGCAGGAAGGAGGGGAAGAGAGAGAAGGGGCATATTTTGATAAATGCATGTTCATGCTCAGATAAGGAGTAGGAGGTTGAAAGGATTCACTCCTGACAGCCGAGTTCTCTCAAGTCGGGGCACAGCAGGCATTTTACAGGGACTGCGGGTGGCACGTGGAGACCATGGAGAGGGGCTGCAATGCCCCCGTGAGGGTGGGCAGCCTACATCGGGTGAGCTTCTCCAGCAGGTGGAGAAGAGAGTGAAAATTACTGACGTGATCGTAGTTGAGACTTTTGTTATGCAGGGAAGAGAGATACGAAGAGCTGAAGCTACTGGAGCGGGATGATGGAAGCCCTGTCAGGCAAGACGGGGAAGGAAAGTAAGTCAGCCAGAGGGGCTCGTCTGCGTCGGCACGGCGCGTGTTTCAGGGGTGGTGAGGCCGCTGGGGTGGCCACAGATGTGGCCACTACAGCTGGAGGCTCAGCTGGCTGTGGACTTGGAAGCAGCCTGGATGTTGCAGGGTACCAGGGGAGAGGAGGCTGTGAGCCACGTGCCACGGCCCCTGGGCGTGGCCTTCTAGTGATTGCCAAGGGAAGAAAACAGCATTGAGGACACGACCTGCAGGGCTATTTTTACTCATTTCAAGTATAGAAAAATGAAAAGAAGGCTCTTATGATAGATTGTTGTGATCAAGGTCCCACCCACCTGTGCCTCTCTGTATGCACAAACTCAGGTGGTCCCTCCAACAGCAACTCCGGCCGGGAACGTGCTTTGACAAGGGGACTGTGCAAAAATGCTCCAGACAGAAGGAGCTCAGGAAGGGCTTGCACGCTGGGGCTCACGCGCCCTGTGACTTTTGCGTGAAGATACCTGGGACGGTACTGCAGGGTCAGAGGTCGTGTGGAGCAGAGCGGCGTCAACACAGCTCAGGCTCTGGGGACAACCTGAGGTACGAATGTGGTCACCGCAGAATATCCGCAGGGCCTGGCCGCACTGCCCACTGACCAGGGACATCAGCCGCGCCAGGCCAGAGGAAAGAACTGCTCAGATGACCCAAAGAGAAATAACAAATCGTTACTTAATGTTTATCTGTTACTAGCTGCTACATTTGTTTGAGTCATTTCTTACACGGCAGCAACTTATACACTTGACAAAAAATAAGAATGCTCAGGTTTTGGAGCGTTAGAAAAACCATGTCTGCAATAACAGTTTGCTGTTTTTTCTTTAATGGGTGGATTTCAGTAGAGGCCATCCACGGATGAGGGAATGAGGGGGGTCAGAGTGCAGCCCAAGGCACGCCATTTGGCACCAGGGTTAGTTTGTGCTGAGGGCGGTTGGGAAGCCACAGATGCAGAAAGAGTTCTCTTCTCTCCTTTGCTGCCTGAAAGCAGAGCCCACACCTGTGTGAAGGTGCCGGCCTCTCGCACCGGGACAGGAGAGCAACTGTCACCACTGGAGTCCAGGGCGCGTCTGCACCCACAAAACTCACTAGGATAGCCCTCACCCTTCGCTGGCCCACCACGTATTTCCTGACACTTTCCAGGGGATTTTCGTCCCTGGGCGCCCAGACCCCCTTCCTTTGTTAAATGGGATGTGAGCTCTGGAGTCTAACCGCTTCTCTGAGCTTTGTTTCTTTTCCATGAACTCTTTTGTGCTTAAAATATTAAACATTTGTATTCCTTTTCTGCTATTAGTTTGGTTTTTGTCGGTTAAATTTGCAGGCCCCTGGTCACTAAACCCAAGAGGGTAGATGGAAAGTTTCCCTCCCCAATAATTTAATGGAAACCTTTCACTTTCTTCCTACACTTTGCAGGATTATGTGACTTTCTATAATAAACCTGAGTTACTTTTACCATTAGAAGAAAATATGTTAAAATTGTAGGAAACACCTTTTATCCATGAAATATACAATATCACATTATGTCAAGGGTGTTTAATGGTTACTTTATTCTCTTCCTGAGATGCAGTCCGAAGTTATTATTTACACATATTCTGATTATAAGAAACGGCTGTGGAAAGCTGAACTGACGAATTCGATAGCTCCTCCAAAAGCAACGCGACTGGCTGCATGCAACAGAAATCGATGGACCAACTTGGCAAACCGACGGACTTGCTCTCAAAGAAGCCTTATAATCGTTAGAACGAGCAATGATTGCAGAGTGGCTTTGAAGATTTATCTCTTTTCAAATTTGCTTCACTGCCACACAGAAAATAAGATAAAATGCCTTCTGTGCTTCCCAGCATTGATGTCTCTGCTGTGTTTCAAATGCGAAGTATTTTTTTTTAACTTTCCAACGAAAATCAAAAAATCATTAAATGATGTTAGAGACAGCAGGAAGTACGTAAGAATCATAGAACATCTTGCTGCAGTCTATATTATTTCATTATCTAAATCAGTGGGTAATGATTTCTTACATATCAAAGCTCATAATTATTTTTCAGGGATATGAACCATGGAGGGAAGTGGGAGTTCGAGAGAGCCGGGGTTTGTGTAGAAAGGTGGAGGAATCGCCCAGAGAACAATTATGTAAATAAAATGTGCCCGGGGCTAGAATAATTTGACTGTGGCCCACTGACAGAAATGGCCCCAGGCACAGCATATAAGTATTCACTTAGGGAGATGGATCCAGTGGGGCCAAAAATAAAAAAAAGGAAAAAAAATTTAAATTTACGTTGCTCCTGTCTCTATGGTGTGGGAAGGTGGGCTTTTTCTGTATCTGGGCTTATTTGTGAGCAGGTGCTCCGGAGACTGCCCTCGAGGGACAGGGAAGAGTGTCACCCATAGCCGCCCGTTCCCTGTCTCCAAGCTCCTGGCCGGGGGCTGCAGCCCGGATCCACCCTCAGGTCCTCTCATCTTAAAACACAACCACGACGTCCGCAAACGCTGAGATGCACTCTTTTTATTTATTTATTTTTTATTTTATTTTTATTTTTTATTTTTTTTGAGACAGAGTCTCACTCTGTTGCCCAGGCTAGAGTGCCGTGGTGTCAGCCCAGCTCACAGCAACCTCCAACTCCTGGGCTCAAGCGATCCTTCTGCCTCAGCCTCCCGAGTACCTGGGACTACAGGCATGTGCTACCATGCCCGGCTAACTTTTTCTATATATATATGTTTTTAGCTGTCCGTATAATTTCTTTCTATTTTTAGTAGAGACGGGGTCTCGCTGTTGCTCAGGCTCGTCTCAAACTCCTGAGCTCAAACAATCCGCCCGCCTCGGCCTCCCAGAGTGCTAGGATTACAGGTGTGAGCCACCGCGCCCGGCCCATGCACTCTTTTGATCCTTCTTGTTCTGTTGACTCTGGAACAGTGTTAGAGAACAATCTCCACAGCAGTAGAAATCCTTGAATGTCATGATGAGCCACATTTAAAAAATTAATCTAAGAGTCCAAATGGTATTGACATCCTCTGATTTTGTCCAGCAAAAGCATTACTTTAAAAGAACAGTTAGTATAGACAATATTTCAAAAAGAAAGAGCACATCGCAGTCCCGCAAACTGAAGGAAGGAGATGATCCCTGATAACACTTAGCTTTCTGAGGAAATCATCAAGGTGCCACTGCGAGTAGGTTTCTCCCTGTTTTCCTGGGGGCAGCAGCGGCACTGGGAGTGCCCTGCACGCCTGGGGGGCCGGCTGCTCGTCCCCTTCCACTGGAGTAACCCCCACGTCGCAGATCGTGATGAGAGCAGTGTCCTCCACTGGACAGGACAAGAATTGGAGCTGGCAGCGTGCCTTCTCGCAGGACACACTGCATGTCCTTGAGTGTCACAATACTCACTGCTCGAAGATGCAGGTGAAATTTCAGTGACACCATCATGTGATCACACCATCATGTGACCCTTTACTCTCCCTGTGCTCTTCAGGCCCCGGGGTGTGGGGGAAATAGACCATGGCCCCTGCTCTCTGGAAGTGCCCAGTCTGGAGCAGGGGGCTGGGAATTCCCGTACAGGACTGTGATTCACAGGAGGACAACGGCAACAGGCTTCCCTCCAGGGCTGGGAAGGGCTGCTGCCGGGTGACCTCAGGCCCTGTGGGCAGGGGAGCGGACAGCTTGCCCGAGTCCAGGAGCAGCTGGGACCCAAAGCCTGGAGACAGAGGGCGCCGGCGGGGAGCCTGGGATGTGAGGGGCTGAGCCGAGCCCTGTCGCCTTTGCCTCTGCCCGGTGCGAATCTCTCCGAGTGGAAGGGAAAATAAACCACACGCGTTTCCCCTTGTCACCAGTTTAAGGACAAATCTCTCCAGTAATAAATGTTTTGCTGTTCTAGAAAATCTCAGTAATTAATGCCAATTGGAAGAAGGTGAATACTGAGAAAAAACACTGATTAGGGACTCTCTTTCAAGAAATTATAACTTTTTGATTTCTGAGCAGAGTTCCACGGGGCCCATTAGTGTTGAGAGCCACTGGCAAGGAGGTGTGCTGGCTTACACACAAATGGCGTGTTAAAATGCACCCAAAGTCTGTGCACTTCAGCAGTGTGAACACACCCACTTGCTTGCTGTTGTAGTATTAATGCTGGAGACGGCCTTCCCCACTTTCTGTGGGACGCTATCTCAGGCCAGGACCTCTGGGCACATATCAGTGGAGTTGCATTATAATATTTTGCATTCTTCTGATGCAGGCTTGCTGTGGTGTATGGAGTGTGTGTGTGTGTGTCTTCCTTCCATGTTTGCCCTTGGTCCCTCCACACTGCACAAATATTGAAGAATATAAACCTTAGACACTTCTACGACCAAATTCGAAACCAGAAGTGACAACAGCATGGAAACCAAAGTGCACATACTGGGCATTTCAGGTAAAGCAAATAAATACCATTTCTAGGGGAGAAAGCCATTCTTTGGTGCTTAAAGACCTGAGCTCTGGATAGGAATCCCTGGCCTTAAATCCCAGCTGCAGTCCTCATATTTGCTAAGCCACCATGCCTCAGTTTCCTCATCTGTACAATGTTATTGTCATTGAGCATGTAGCCCTTGATCAGCATCTGTTGTGCATGTTGTTTCCCCTGTTTTAAAATGGACATTACTGGGCATTTACCGAAAGGAAAAAAAGACATCTGCACTCGAATGTTTACAGCAGCACAATTCACAACTGCAAAGATGTGGAAACAACCCAAGTGCCCATCAATACATGAGTAGATTAATAAAATGTGGTATATGTATATCACGGAGTTCTACTCAGCCAAAAAAAACAATGGTGATCTAGCACCTCTTGTATTATCCTGGATGGAGCTGGAGCCCATTCTACTAAGTGAAGAATCATAAGAATGGAAAAACAAGCACCACATGTACTCACCACCAAATTGGTACTGATTGACCAACACTTAAGCGCACATATAATAGTAACGTTCATCCGGTGTTGGGCAGGTGGAGGGGGAGGAGGGAATGGGTGTATTCACACCTAATGGGTACAGTGTGCACTGCTGGGGGAGGGACACGCTTGAAGCTATGACTCGGGTGGGGCAAAGGCAATATATGCAACCTAAGCATTTGTATCCCCGTAATATGCTAAAATAAAAATAAATAAATAAAATGGATGTGGCAAGGAGCGATTGAGTGAGAGAATTAAAACAGAAGCCGCAGAGTGGGAAGGATCTGGGGACGCGGGTGCTGGAGAGCAAGGAGGACAGCACAGGACAGGGACAGACCTCCTGTGCTCCGTTCCTCGACAGAAACACGGTTTTAAAGGCCTTCTGTTTCTGTTGCTGTCCTGTGGGTACCCAGCCGCCTCTTACTCTGGTGACGCTGTCTCTGCGGGCAGTGAACAGGCCACTGCGGTACCCGGCGGTGAGCCCAGGATTCTCAGCGTCTTAAAGTCTCATTTTCCTCTGACAACATTTCCTTCACACCTGCTTAATTTATTTAGAGCTTGGGTTTGTGGATTTGGGCTGATTTTCTCAGTTGATCCCAAATATTAAAGGGTGATCATGTTACCCTTTTTGCAGAAACTTTTCTTATTCTTTTTTTTTTTATTTTTGAGAATATCAGAGCCTTTGTGCTAAATTATTCCCTGTCTGCCCAAACTCCTTATACGGCAGAAGAAATACGCTCTGGAAGAATCACTTTACCTGCCCTGAAATCAAACCACCTTGGGGGTTGGGAGACGCTGTTTAAGCTGCTTAATAGAGGAGGGGACACAATGTCCCATTGACGCTGTGACCGAGTCCCGTGGCGCTGGAATGCAATTAGCGGAGCTGGAAAGCAGCCAGTGTGTGCTCTGCTCTCGTGAGGGAAAGCGACCTCTATACCCAGGGCAGACGGGACGCTCAGTTTCACGTCTCGGCGGAAAGGGAACCCCCTCTCCTTGGGGCCTTGATCAGAGCTGTGGAGAGTGAAGAAGAAGAGGGAAGAGGACACACAGGACCCCGACGTGCCTGAAGCCGGCCAGGGGCAGAAGTCTCCCACCCACGCCCCTGTGGGAGGTGACAGGCTCACGTTGTCTGGAGAATGATGTGATCTTGGCATCTGCACTCAGCACCTGTCCCATCACGGTGCTGTGCTCAGTATTATTATATCTTGGTGTGTGTCTGAACATCCATATAGATGCTGGGGGTTACCCTATAAATGAGAAGATATCAAAATGGAAATGCCACGGCAAATAACTTAGGGCTAATAAACACAGTCAGCAGTGCATTGCGACTGGGTCTCAGCTTCCTGAAGCTTCTTGGATCTTCAAATTTTGTTGCTCAATACAAATGGGAGACGTTACCCCCCTGCCTTTTCCTGGGCTCCACGCACAGCCTGCAAGGCCACAGGAAAAAGACAGATGAAAACATGGACACAGACAACATGATATGACACATGTTGTACCTTTTTAAAAACCAACTGGTGTTGATCCAAAAGTTACAGAGCAGTGTCCATCTGCATCCAGATGAAGCTGTGATTCAGGGAACACGCATGCGTGCGTATCTGTGCACATGCACATGCACACAAGTGCACGCACTCTGGTACATGCATACACGCACACTCACAAGCACACACGCATGCACTCACACACACACACAGCATTATTGCTGAGAAATGAACACGGGCCACACTGCCCCTGTCACCCTGGTTCTCCAGAGCAGGCAGTTCCAGTTCTCCATAGTGGGTAGTCCCAGGTTTCTTCAGTGGAGACCCTCAGTCCTGGGGAGCGGGTAGTCCGAGTTCTGGAGACTGGGTAGTCCTGGTTCTCTAGAGCAGGCAGTCCCTCTTTTCCAGAGTGGGCACCCATGCTTTTCTAGAGCTGGCAGTTGTAGCTCTCTACAGTGGGTGGTCAGAGTTCTCTAGAGTGGGTCATCTCTATTATCCAAACTTCTCTTCATGTTTGAAATACCAAGCCAGCTGCCTGCACGACAGACAATAGAGGAATTATAACCTGCACACTGGTCTTCTCAATAATTCCTCCAGGTATGGAGAATCTAGCGGGATACCGAGGGAAGCTTGCTTTGGGGAGAGGGGAGGGCATCTCTGGGCCCACCGGGTGTGAACAAGGACATACTCTGACCTGCACTCAGGCCGCAGGACCCACGTGGGTGGACCCTAGGCCAACCAGCCTCTGTGTTTCTCACTACCTGGTTCAACTTTGCTCATAGTTTCTTATAGCTAGGGTTGAGGTTTGTTCTCTTGCTGCTAAAATTATTTTACCAATATACCAGTTCACACTGTGTAGAGGGTCCTTCATTCTAGCAGGCCTTGTATAGTATTTAAATTTGAGATCTCCACCAATTACTTTAAAACTCCCTACTGAGATAGTAATCAGGGAAGATCCCTGCCTCCATCTTTGGCTTTTTACCGATGACACTGCTTTTCACTCTGAGGGGCCAGCTGTGCTCACCTTTAACCTGGTGCCCACTCGCAGGGTGGGGCAGTGAGGGGCAGACTCCTGGGAAGTTCTCCCCACACTCTGGGGCAAGAGGACCCAGACCCTGTCCTTCAGTGTCTCACAAGCTGCCTCTGATGCCTGCTTCCTGGGCACGTCACTGCCTCTCCCTGCTCACAGGATGTCCTCCTGCCTTCTGGGCCTTTCTCTGGGTTGGGGTTTGGGAAAGAGCAGCCCCTTCCTTTCCAGCAGTGCCTGGGGGGCCTGGGAAGGTTTTATCTCTCCTGCCCCACCATATCCTCAGGCCCTGCCCTGGTCCCAGGTCCTGCCCACTGCGAGGGGCTAGCTTGGGTCATCCGAGGTCCTTTCCTTCCTGCTGCGACATCTAGCTGGCCATCACAGGTGAGTTACAGGGCCGGGACATGGGGCACCACGTCCCAAGCCCAGCTCATTCCCAGGCTGGTGGCCTTGAGAGAACCGCACAGTCTGTCTGGCTTGGGGTTCTGTTGCCCAGGTGGCTCTGTCTGGCCCTGGGGATGCTGGGAGCAGGGCAGAGCTGTGAGTGCAGGTGACTGGAGACCTGGAAGGCACAGTGAGATCAGGGCTGAGCACAGGATGACCGAGTCACTCAGAATTCTCGTACTTGGAATAACCCCAGGCTCTGGCTTCGGAAGAATCCTCTGACTGCTGGGCTTTTTGTCACAAGTGAGGACTCCGGAGTCTGGAGAAATGAGACGCTCCTGAGGTGAGATTTGAATCTCCACGGAGAGGAGCTTCCTGGGACTGGGCCAGATCATCACTCTGGAGGATGTTTTATTTTTACTTCTCAAAGAACAGTGCTGGGAAGCAGATCTAGGGGAGTCTGCTTTATAACTAAGGAGCCTGCATCACCTGCTGGGGCCGCCATGACGAAGTCCCACTCACTTGGTGGCTTACATGACAGAAATTTACTCTCTCACGGCACTGGAGGCTGGACGTCCAAGTTCAAGGCGTTGACAGGGCCAGTTCTCCCGAGGCCTGTCTCTCTGGCTGGTGGAGGTCACCTTCTCCCTGCGTCCCACACAGTCCTCCCTCTGTGCATGTTTGTGTCTCATTTTCTCTTTCCCGTCTTATAAAGACACCAGTCCTAGAGGATCAGATCCCACCCCAGCAGCCACATTTTAACTTAACCGTCCCTTTAAAGGCCCTGTCCCCAAATGCAGTGGCACTCTGAGGTGCTGAGGTTAGGGCTTCCATATGCGGATTGTGGAGGACACAGTTCAGCCCGGGCAGAGCCTCACGCACACCCATGGCCACCTACTCATGCGTCCTCGAGGACCCTGGTTGCCTGGCAACTCAACCGATGTCCGGATGAATTTTTAAGACATGTTGTTGTAATCATAATTGTTATGATAGTATTTGATCAGTATCTGATGTGATTTGCTGGCGTTTTGAGTTTTAAATTTTTTTTTAAATGCTGTGGTCACAATAATTTGATCTTCACACGGGGCCCTTCTCTGTCCCCTTTTAGAATTTTTTTTCATGTTAAACCCTGAGAACAAAAATTCAATAAGGAGCCTCTGGTATTTGCCAAAGGTAGAGGGCCCCTCGCGTGTTTCTGATTCTCGGAACCCCCTTGCACCGGGTCCCCGGGACCCTGTTAAACAAATGTTTTCCCTGGATTTTAATCGAACGGAGCGTCTGCACACAGGTTTCCTCCCGGCTGCCTGTGCTAACTTCTCCGACTACTTCCAGCGCGGTCTTTAGCGCGGTGGCACTAACTCATAAAATTAATTCCCATTCCGTGGGATTGTCAGAAATGAGGATTGTTCTGACCCCTGTTTGAACTCATCAGCCGAAATGAAGTTGTTCACTGAGCTGCGGAAGACAAAGCTGGGTTCCGAGAGATTAATCAGCCCGCGCCGCCCTCGGAAGGCCTGGGACGGCCCCGCCACGCTGACCCCGCGCAGCTCTGGCTCCCGCGCAAATGAAAGCCATCACTCCTGGCAAGGAAGATACTAAATTATAGGCTTTTAAATTTAATTTCCAGTTTACTCGTGTTTTCGATTAGCGTGCCATGTCTCATGGGGACGGCAGTGCCTTTGAGTCGCAAACGCCCCGCGCGGGCTGGTGCTGCCCCGGCCGTGGGGAGCAGACGCGAACCGAGATCCCCCAGCGAGGGGACTGCGGGCGCTTTTCCCTGCGACACCTGAAGCAACAGGAGCAAATTATTTTCTTCATACCAAAATCAATAACGGGCTTGGAAATAAAAAGTCGCCATGAGCCCGGGGCCACAGAATTTCCTGACAGGCTCCTAAAACCATCTCCGGCCGCCACAGGCCTGCGGGGCGGCCACTCGCGCTCCCGTCGTGATTTAGTCCTGGGTGTCCCCCCGGGCCGGGGAAGCTCGCCATGACAGATGGGCACTGGCGTCGCCGTCCTGCGCACCTTCCTCTCCGCGGACTTCAGTCCTGCGCACGCGGGAGGGGAGTTTTTTCTGTTCTCTGGAGCAGAAACAAGAGCCGCCACCTCTGCGAGGACTCGGAGGTTGGTGACAGCCCCTCTGCTGGCCGCTGCTCCGCAGGGTGCAGGTTTACACCTAACCACCCCGGGCACTCTCACGGAGAGACGCTCTGGAGAAAGGCGCATCGGCCACCAGGCTCGACACGGGCCACACGGAGACCCCAAACAGACTGGCCAGCGTCAGATGATTCATCTGCAGTTATTTATTAAGCACCCCAAGCACCGGGCATTGAGCAAGGAGCCGGAGGGTTCCAGGGTCCACAGGCATAGAAACCACCCCCCAACCCTTAGAGTCAACCCCAGAGACCAGATGAGTCCAGAAAACAGTCAGGGCTAAGCCTCATGTCTGGGGGTCTGTGGATGGAATTCAGAGGGGCAGCCCTTGGAGGGAGACGCAGGGGGACAGAGGGAAGCCTGCATTCCTGCGTCCTAGTGAACGGCCTTTCTGTGCAGGCGCAGGGGTGCTGTGTGTGCCACCTGCCTCCCCCCCCCCGTCTCACCGCCCCTCTCAACTGCCTCACTCTCCCCCAGGGTCCTGGGCTCTTCCTCAGAAATCCAGGGATGGAGTTGGGGTGAATGCAGGCAGTTAGCAGACGGATCCTGCCTTGGCGAAGGTTTGGAGGTACAGACTCTGCATCCCCAGAGGAGGTTCTAGGAGGAACCAGGGAGCCTCCGGGACCCCAAGCCCAGGATGCACAGGGGTCTTGGGATCCTGACCTGTCTCCTTGCCCGGGACGGCCAGGTCCCTGCACTCAGCCTCCCCCCTCCCCTCTCTCTATCTCTCCCTCTCTTTGCACCTGCTGCCGAATAGAGGGGCCGTGTGCTCACACCTCCCCACCCACGGGGGTCCCATAAGAACAATTTGATCTACCCCGGATTCTGACAGGAGCCGTGGGGGGCACCGCCCCACGCGGGAGCAGGCCTGGGGGGCCGCGTGAAGAGGCAGCATGGGGTGGGGGAGAGGCCAGGCCCACCTTCCTCTGTCTCCCAGGCCCCCGCCATCTCTGTGCTCTCATTTCCTGGGACATGCAGCCCTCGCTAGGAGTTTGTGGAATGAACGAATGAATGAATGAATGAATGAATGCCACCTCCACAGACATGGCCTCTCACAGCTCCCAGGGAATGTCTGACCCTGCTGGGCAGAGCGGAGAGGCGGATTTGGCCAAACCTCCCAGGTCACAGGAGCTCTGAACGCTATGACCCCAGTGAGAAGGTCAGGCGGGGGGCTGGGAACCTGCCGGGGGTCCTCTAGGTACACTGTGGCCTTTTGTTACCTCTAGTTGCCCCGACAACTCTCAGGACTGTTGTTCTCAGTCCTGGAGAGCTGGTGGCCTGCCTCTGTCACGGAGCAATCAGTGTCAGAGCCAGGACTGGGCCGGTTCTGTTCAGCACTGGAAACCCATGTTCCTCGCCCGCTGGAGCCTGGGCCCTGCTGAAGACGGCTGAAAGTCCACGGACCTGTCGTGTGCATGTGTGTTCCACATCTGCTTGTCATTCCAGGGTGTCCACAGACCCGGCACCCGGGCTGGCCCTCCAGGTGACCAGTCACCACCCCAGGTCTGTCTAGCCCCCAGGACAGACTTTGTCTTCCCCGGGCCCGGTGCCGCCGCGTCCTTCTGTAGGATTCGGAAACAGCATGCCACTGCGTGGACACCTTCTCACAACTTACTGACAGAAGAGGTCACGAAACTACTAACCATGGTGACATCTTTCCAGTAGATCAAAAGGAAATACGAGATTTTTATCATATGAATATGACAATACTTAAAACATTGAATCTATGTGTATTTCATTTGCGTGGAGCAAATGTTATGCAAATGAACAGCCAATCTCTCCTCTGATTCCCTACGTCTCGCCGGGCAAATGTGAACATCACCAGGTTGTCCCCGAAATGAGGAATCATGAAGAATATATTTTCCTTTAATAAAACTCCCTATTGTATCAGATAAATTCAATTAGTTTATGTATTTATTATCCTTTTATAATTAACACATATGATATAATTATATGGTTAAATGTTACATTATAGATAATTAAATATATTACATATATTTAAAATAATATATAGTGGTTAATATATTAAGTATATTATATATTTAGAATATAATAAATAACTATATATAATTAAATATATTATAGTTAATCATGTATTGTATAAATTATTTTTATAATATTTTATAATATATGCTATACAAGAATATGTGATTTATTACATAATTATATTATTTGTGAATTATTACTTTTTCATGTATGTTACCATCCCAGCCCTCTGTGTGCACCCACCGTGCTCCCCACTCGTGTGGAAGTAAGGAGTGGTGCTCGCTGGCAGCAGAGGAGGCACCAGTTCTCCTTCGTGGTTCTCACTTCTCTTCCCTCCCTCCCTTCTCCCTCCCCAGCGTCTCCCTCCCCAGCGTCTCCCTCCCCAGCCCCTCCCTCCCCAGCTCTGTGGTCCTTTCTGAGCTGAGCCTGGCTTCCCCGACCTTGGTTGTGCCTTGCAGGGGAATGTCCAGGCTCACCCAGCTGCACCTGTCTCCACTGTCTTTAGGATTAAAGAAGCTGCCATCTGGGCCAGTTTGTCCCTTTGCAGGGAAGGGGTGTGACCAGCATAGCCTTTCTCCTCTGATGAGATCACAGCCCCTGGTCTGGAGACCAGGACACGTGGCGAATGTTTGGTTCATGTCAGTGTCGGGATTTTTAAAGAATTGCTTTGGTATTAACACGACTGTCCCCGAGGTTTTCCCTAAATGACAGCAAGTTAAAATGCACACCCTGTACCTGGGTGTTCTCACCTCCTTAAGCCTCGCTAAAGAGTTCTGTAGGCAGGCAGGGAGCAAGGCTCTGTCCCTGAGCTCTGTGCAGCCAGCGCCACCTCAGGACCCCTTGGTTTGCATGTGCAGACCCTAAGTGGCTTGGCTCCTGGTCTTCCCTGCCTCTGCCTGGCTTGAGTCGCCTGCCACTGACCTGCTGCTGCCCAGCCACCCTGAAGAGTGACGATTCCACTGTCGTTCCTGAGACCATTTGCATCTGTGCTGTGGACATTCAGCTCTTTTATATTTGCAAATTTCTTTTTCAAACAGCAGATCCTGTGAGATTTAAGCCAATACCAAAGAAAAGAATGTTCAAAATAGAATTTCCCACAGTTTTTTTAATTTAGTTATTTGAGTAAATAATTCACTCAAAGTTCAAAATACTTTTTTTAAAGGATTTGGTGAAAAGTCTCTGTCCACACCCCAGGCTCCTTCCTCCCAGTTCTGCCCTGCTTGCTTCCCACCCAGAAACGAGAGGGGTAAGTGGACTGTGGGTTGCCGGTGTTCCCAGCCCGAGTTTACACGTAGACAAATGAACATCTATGCAAACGTATAAAAAGCTTGCACACTATGCACGCGGAGCACATTTTGCTTTGATGTTCCTGTATCTTGGATATCTTTCCAAGAGCAGTTGATGGAGAATGTCTTCATTCTTTATTCCTTTGTTTCTCTGAGCTGCAGGTCTCTCACCTTGGCACCTGGACTTAGTTAGAGCACAAACACAATTATAGCACTGTCTCCACCCTCCAGCCTGCCTCTCCAGACAGTAGACTATAAAGTCTTTAGAAGTTCTCCCCTTAGCTCCTGCCTATTTCTTATTTTCAGAAGATCACCTTTCTTTTACTCCCTGGACTGATTCCTGATTATTTTGAGACAAGAACAGTGTGCCATTGTTTCACATTTCTCAGGGCCTGCTCCCAGCACCCCTGCCCCTCAGTAGTGAAGAGCTCGCCCACCGGCTGGCTGAAGCCCCAGGGAGGGGGGGAAGCTGCAGGATGGAGGAGGGAGGGAAGCTGCAGGATGGAGGAGGGAGGGAAGCTGCAGGATGGAGGAGGGAGGGGAAGCTGCAGGATGGAGGAGGGAGGGGGGAAGCTGCAGGATGGAGGAGGGGGGAAGCTGCAGGATGGAGGAGGGAGGGGGGAAGCTGCAGGATGGAGGAGGGGGGAAGCTGCAGGATGGAGGAGGGGAGGAAGCTGCAGGATGGAGGAGGGAGGGGGGAAGCTGCAGGATGGAGGAGGGGAGGAAGCTGCAGGATGGAGGAGGGAGGGAAGCTGCAGGATGGAGGAGGGAGGGGAAGCTGCAGGATGGAGGAGGGAGGGGAAGCTGCAGGATGGAGGAGGGAGGGGAGGAAGCTGCAGGATGGAGGAGGGGGGAAGCTGCAGGATGGAGAGGGGAAGCTGCAGGAGGAAGCTGCAGGATGGAGGAGGGGGGAAGCTGCAGGATGGAGGAGATGCGGGACGGGCATGGTGAGTGGGAAGGTGGTCTCAGGGCAGGTGGCAGCCAGAGGGAGATGGAGCAGCAGGAAGGGAAGGACAGGCCGAGGGAGTGAAAGCAGCGTAGCCGGCATGGGGGGAGTGGGAAATGCGTGAGGTAGCGAGGTCCCGCTGCCCTGGCTCCCATGTGCATGGGATGCTCACATCTTCATGCTCCCCACCGTCTGGCGAGCGTGGCACCTGCTCAGTGCGTCACGGAGATCTGGTCTCCCCTTGGCACAGAAGAGGGGAAGGCGACCCTCTGCTGGCTCCCTCACCCCAGGGTCCAGCTGGCAGCTGCCCCAGGCACCTGCTTTGGGAGGCCAACAGGTGTGCTCAGAGCATAGGTAAAACAGGGAAAAAACCTTTCCTGCAAGTAATTTGAAATTTGTTATTTTTTTAAAAAAAGCATATTTGAGTAGTCCTGGAAAAACAGAACATTGTGGGACACTCCTCTCATTTTCTTGTTGGAGATGTTCATTGTGTCTGGGGAGGTGGAGGACAGCGGCACCCCCAGGGCTGAAGCCCCCCCTGCAGTGGTCCCCCCCTGGCTCTCAGAGGCTGCCGAAGTCTCTGCTGTGCTCTGATGTGGATGTGGCTGTGCCAGTTCATGTCTCGCGTCCCCGTGAAATGTGCCTTTGGGTAGAATCACGGTAGCAAAGGACCATAGCCAAATGTAAAAACCAGAGAATTCTGAGACTTGGCATTCTGTCCCTCTTGCAAGCCACTCGTTAAGATTTTAATGAGCGTGCTGGGGATGTGAGGAAGGGAACTGAAGCTGGCGACATCCTCCGAAATGCAAAGAGGCCAGACACCCTTCCGAGTGACGAGTGACGTGCACAGCACTTGCGCCCGGCAGGAATATGCCCAGGCTTCCACACATCCATGTGGCTGACTTAGAGAGGGAGTCCTCAGTGGAAGTGAATGCCGTTTCTGGAAGAGAGAGAAATGCTTGTCCAACACAAGGTAGGAGCTCTGTGGGCTGAATTGTGCCCACCCTTAATTCACACGCTAGAGTCCTACCCCTGGTCCCTCGGAGTGTGACCTTATGCAGACAGGGCCTGTGCAGAGGAAATTCAGGGAAAATGTGGCTACAGGGGTGGCCCCTAATCCAATCTGAATGTTGTCCTTATAAGAAGGGATCAGGGCCGGGTGATTGCCTGAAGCCGGGAGCTTCAGACCAGCCTGGACAACATGGTGAGACCCCGTCTTTACAAAAGAAAGTAAAATAAAATAAATTAGCCTGGTGTGGTGGTGCGTGTTTGTAGTCCCAGCTACTCAGGAGGCTGAGGCAGGAAGATCGCTTGAGCCTGGGAGTTTGAGGCTGCAATGAGCTATGATGATGCCACTGCCCTGTAAGCTGGGCAGCATAGTGAGACCCTATCTCAAAGAAAAAAAAAGAAGAGACCAGGACACAGACAGCACAGAGGGAACACCATGTCAGGAGACAGGGAGAAGTCCCTCTGCCCGTGAAGGAGAGGCCTCAGAAGGAACCAGCCCTGCCAACCCCTGATCTTGGACTTCCAGAACTGAGAATAAGTTTCTGTTGTTTAGGCCGCCTGATCCATGCTACTCTGTTTTGGCAACTTTAACAGACTCGGGGACAACTACTTATTGTCAGAGCAACAGCAGTTTCACCCAGTTGCGCTGCTTCACCTCCTGTGCTGGTGATGAGGGGCTCGCTGTGGTCCTCCACGCGTTCAGAGGCTGAGACCCAGTGAGGCTTTGAGTCGGTGGAAATCTCCCCAACACTAACGAGGCTCAGAAAGCCTGTGTCCCATTGCCACACTGACAGCAGGGGTCCACTCTGAACATCAGAGTTAATAAGGAGGACTTTTAATTAGCCAGAATGTGGGCTATTCACTGTTTAATTGGCCACAATAATTGCGTGCCTCAAACTTGGTTTTCTTCAAGGTTTTTCCTTTTTCTCCCTCCCTGTCCCATCTCCAACTGCCAAGGGGCTGGCCTCTGCTCCAGGGTGCCAAAGTTTTATTAGTCTGTTTTGACGCAAGATGTAAATGTTTTTCATATTGCTTTTGTTTCTCAACAAGTGACAATCCTGATAATCAGAATATTAGCATAAAACAGAAAACAGCAGAACAGGACTTACCATCCAGGAAACGGGAAGCCAGGGCTGGAGGCCTGGGACCTCCCACGGCCACAATACCCTCGGATCCTATGAAGAGCTCAGCGTCACAAACCTGCAAAGGCAGCGACCTCACGTGAACTTTCCCAGCAGATGCTGATGATCATGTGAGCTCCTGAAGCTGGGCGGAGCCGCCCCTTCCCGCGGGTTTGCGGGCAGGTGTTTCCCACACTGCACTGCAGCTGTCCAGGCGGGGTCTGGCCCGGAGGGTCTCCAGCCCGCCCCTCCTGCTGCCGTGGGAGGAAATCCCTTCCCAGTCAGCCGCGAGGACGGGTGAGTGTCCTTCCATGTTCCTTAGTCACATCCGGTGTCAGACATAGGGTGAGAAAGTTTGACAGCCTGGAATTCCGCGCTGTGGAATTCCGCGCCTACCCTGGGAACGTGTTCGTAGAAAGAACTTAAAGGATTGAAGTCTCAGGGTGGCTGGAGAGGATGGCCAAGGGTGGGACTGGCAAGAGATACACAGGGCCTGGGTGTCCTGCAGGGAGACTCGGACCTCACCCTCTGGCCAGCAGAGGTGCCCGGAGGTGGGGACAGGAGCAC
This sequence comes from Lemur catta, assembly GCF_020740605.2. Lineage (NCBI taxonomy): Eukaryota > Metazoa > Chordata > Mammalia > Primates > Lemuridae > Lemur > Lemur catta. The sequence goes on from NC_059139.1 coordinate 1,724,029, forward strand.
AAGCGTGTCACTAAGGGATGTGTGGACAGTGCTGTGTGTTGGTTAGGGCCAAGGATCAAGGCTGCCCAGTGTGAATCCCCACCTAAGATGGGGAGGAACACAGTTTTCCCTTCAGCTTTAAAAGCAAAATATAAATATGTATATGTTTATAACATGTATCGTGTACGAACGTTGTTAGTGAACTTGATAAAGGTTAAGTAGCCCACTGGTGTAAAACGCAGGCGTGGCTCTGAACTGGCAGCGTCTGCTGTCACACACGCTGTTTTATGACGGGCAAGGGTGGCCGTGCTTGAAGAACTCGCCTCTTGGCCGAGCTGCACTCCATGCTCAGGTGTTACCCAGACAGGACTCACGCACGGCCTTGCAGGTTTTCTTTCCAGCTGATGATAATTCCGAGCTCTTTTTATTTAGTGATAACTTGGAACCCTAACCTTGCGAGTTCTGGGGGCGGGTTCTTCGCCGGAGGCAGGAGTTTGCCGTAGCTCAGCACCTAAGGACGGATTTGGGAAAGGGTAGGTGAGACTCTGCAGGCAACATGCACGATGCAGCCAGACCTACTGCCTTCTCCTGCCCCTCAGAGACTGTGTGAAGCAAAGCACGCCCCGCACGAGGAGACGGCAGACCACCGAGGGCCACGCACGGTCAGCCGGGGTTCTGGGGACCACATGTTTTTTAATGCTACTGGACACGGTAAATGTTTTGAGTGTTTTTCTTCAAAAACTGGAAGGGTCGATTCCGTCAGTTTACATTTTCCTCTACTCTCCTTACCTGTTGCGAAGGCCTCCCCAGTCTGCTTTACCAGACTTGTAGGCCTGCAGGTGAGGCAGCTCCGTTTCAGACGGGAGACCGAGTTTCTCAAAATGGGTCAGGCTCTTGTGGGCTGTCTGCCTTTGGGCTGGTCAGGGCACCTTGTCAGGGGGGACCAGTCCTCCGCACTGATGCGGGACACGGACATAACCCAAAGGGTCTGAGACCCTGGGAGGCAGAGAACCTGTCCTGTTCATGTTGATGTGTCCCCAGGGCCCTGGTGGAAGAATGGGTGCAGAATGAATGTGTTCTAGGTATGTACTGCTGCAGGTAAAACTGCCTCAGAACCCGGCACATACGACAACAGTTTCGTTACACTTGTGGAATTTTGGGTCAGGAATTCAGAAAGTGCAGAGGACAGCCTGCCGAGGTGACTGGGTCCTCTGCTCTGGGTCACTAAGGCTGGGATCCCAGTGCCAGCTGGGCTGCACTTCATCTAGGGGCTCAGATGGGAAAACTCTCCTCCACACCCCTGCCTGTTGTTGGGGCATTTGCTTCCTTGCAGATGTAGATCTGAGGCCTCACTGCTTGTTGGCTGTTGGCACGAGACTAGTCTCAGCCCCTGGAGGCCGCCCTCAGGTGCGCACCCGGTGAGCCCTCCGTCCCAGCGATGGAAAACCTCCCGTCCATCAAATCCTTCTCAGGCTTCAGAATATCTGGCTTCCTGTGCTGCGCTAACCAGAGACAACTATTTACTTTTAAAGGACTCCTGTAATTGGGCCAGGGCCACCCAGATAATGTCGCCATCTCAAAGTCAACTGTGCAGTATCACATGCCCTCATCACAGGAGTCAAGTCCACCGAACTGACAGTCCCAGGCATCCTGCTGGCATGCACATCATGAGGAGTGCAGGAGGTCTTCGGGCCAATCTTATAAATTCTGACGACCCCAGTCCACTGTCCCCAAAGATTCATGTCTGTCCCAAAGGTACAGCAAGTTTACTCCATCCCAAGATGCTCTGTGGTCTTATCCCATTATAGCACCAACTGAAAGTCTGAAATCTCTTCACCCAAATCAAAAGTGAATCAGGCTTCTGGATAGGTGGTCTTAAGTAACCCCCTGGGGCACAGTTCCTCACCATCTGTGCCCCTGAGACTAAGCAAGAGCCAAATCATCCACCCCCAGCAGCCCCAGGCAACGTGGAACAGGTGTGGATCTTAGGTGTGGCTATTCCAGTAACAAGTGGAAGCAACTGGAAGGTAAAACAGGTTCCAACGCAGTTTTGGAATTCATTTGGGAAAACCCCAGCAAAGTTCCTTGATTAGGCTTCAAAGCTGGAAGCTGTTATTACTTCTCCTTTAATAAATACTTAATTTTGTTTCTAGAGTAAGTTTGTAACAGACCAGAATTGTTCAAATTCCCTACTGATCCCAGTTTCTGTAAATGCAGTTTTTTGCGATGAAATTTCTGCGTTGCAATGATTGAAGACTAATTTCAAAGAAAAATTGAACTTGAGTTAACTCTAATTCTGCCATTCCGTGTCACCCTTCGGAGTTTTTATTTATTATTAAAATTTAAAACTGTATAACGATTTACAAATTAAAAGCTATAGTATTTTGTTTAAGTGAAAATACTAGTTTGTACTTGAAAAATGTGAATATTTTTTAAATTGGATTTTGCTATTTTTTAAATTGTTAACTGTTTATTTTAAATAAAGAATGGACCAAATAAAATAATAATTAGTGTGTATTATTATGTGATTATTATTGAAATTATTCTGTCCTCTAGAGAAGAAAGAAAGATGTTAAAGAATGATCTATTGTGGGCATGAAACACCCAGGTGTAACAGTGGCCACGACTGTCACCTGGGCCAGTGACATGGGGACTGTTCAGGTAGCCTGGGCTTCCTCACAGCATGGCAGCCTCAAAATGCCCAGGCATCCAAGAGCAGGTGCTCCCATCCCCAGGGAACAAGCTGTGTGAACTTTCTGACCAACCCCAGGAGTCATTTCTACCACATTCTACAGAGCAAGCTGTTATAAGCGTGCCCAGATTCAAAAGGAGGACATAGACCCTCCCTCTTTTGGGAGAAATGTCTGAGAATTTGTGGCCTTCTTTTAAATCCATCATAAACAAATTTTTTTACCATCCAAATAATATACTCTATTTTATATTCAGACAACAAAATATTAACATGTTACACGAAGCTCTTTGGTTCTGATACTACCGCTGAAAGAGCAGCTCAAGACTGATGTCCATGTTATTGACTAAGGGATGATCCCCCTTACAACAAATATGTTGGACATGGTAAAAATCAACTAGGAAAACAATGGCCATACATTTTTTAAACTTTCTTTTCTCATTTCTTTATTCATTTAATACAGATTTATTGAGCATCTATCACATGTCAGGTGGTGTGCCAGGTATTGGGGATAAAAGACAAATTATCAGATTGTTTTAGCCTGGAGAACTGCAAGGTCAGGCCTGTGGCTCACACAGTTGTCCCTGGGTAGGGGTGGAGTGTGGAAGGGGCAGGTCAGAGCCGAATCTGCAGCGGTTCATGGTGCTCCTGGTCTGCCCTTTATATCACCCTCAAACACGTCTGCTTTGATCATTGATTATGATTTTCCTATTCCCTTTCTCTCCTAGCTTGTAGGTCCACAATGGTATGTGTCCAGAGGTGTAACAGTAATCCCTGATTGTGTGTAGCCTTTGCCAATGTCTGTTGTGTAAATACACCAAGCACGATTTCAAACCACCAAGGATTTATCAACCAGCTCGCAGAATCCCTGGGTATCCTGGCATGCGTGAGCCAGTGTGAGCTGCTCCAACGAAACACTGCATGTCTCCCAGGGATTTCAGTTTCCTTAACTTTTTTTCTCAACTTTATTCTTGGCTTTAATTTTTTTTAGTGCTAGTTTTTCATACTCTTCTTTTTTTTTTTTTTTTTTTTTTTGCATTTGACCCATATTTTCGTACCCTTCCAAATGCTTTTTGTTCCTGATTATAAAAAGCAATATATTTTTGGATGCTTATTGCTGGGAACATACACAAAAGTATAAAGAAGAAAATTAAAGTCACTACCAATAAGCTGTAGGTATTCTTAAAATGGGCAGTCGTAGGTGGGCTGCTCTCAGTAGCACTGGGGCTCCTAGGGGCTTCTCTGTTCTTCCATTTGGCATCACTCATTGCTTTATCATGGAAACATTGTTTTTTTCCTTCTTTTAACATTTTTCAGCTTCATTGAAAAATAATTGGCAAATACCATTGTATGTAAAGTGCCCAGCATGATAACTTGATGCACAGTTGACCTTTGACCAACACAGGTTTGAACGTCGTGGGTCCACACACACACAGATCTTCTGCCCTCACCACCGCTGAGACAGCAAGGCCAACTCCTCCCTCCTCCTCCACCTCAGCCCACTCAACAGGAGGACAATGGGGATGAAGACCTCTGTGATGATCCGCTTCCACTTAATGAAGAGTAAGCATATTTTTGCTTCCTTATAAATTTCATAATAACATTTTCTTTTCTCTAGCTTATTTTATTGTGAGAATACAACATATAATACCTATAATGGATGAAATATGTGTTGATTGACTGTTTATGTTATCAGTAAGGCTTCCAGTCAACAGTAGGTTATTTAGTGAAGTTTCAGGGGAGTCAAAAGCTGTAAGCGGATTTTTGACTTGTGGGGGTCAGTGCTGCTAACCCCTGTGTTTTTCGAAGTTGGCTGTACTTCCTTATTATGAAATGATTGCCACGAGCAAGTTAATTAGCACACCCATCAACTCACATAGGTGTCTATTTTGTCTTTTTATTTATTCTATGTATGTCTCTTAGATCAATTTCTTAATTATGCTGCTCAAATATTCTAATTTTTAAAATGTACTTGTCTATCAATTATTTCAGTTTGTGTGTTAAAATCTGCCCTGATCGTGGATTTCTGCATTTGTCTTTGTAATCAGATTAATTTTGCTTTATGTATTTAACACTATGTTATTAAGTCCATACAAGTTTAGATTTGTTATAGCATCTGTCTGAAGTGACTCTTATCAATACGTAGTGACTGTCTTCATGTCTGTGTGCCTGGTGATACAATTGATACAGTTGGAACAGCTTTTTATGTTTTGTTAATACTTGTCTGGTTTATCTTTTTCATCCTTTTGTTTTCATCCTTTTGTATCCTTATGTTTTTAATTGTCTCTTACAAAGGCTTATAGTTTCTTTTTTTTCTGAATCCAGTTTGATAATCTCAGATTTCAATTAGAACATTTAGTCTATTTGCAGTAATTGTATTTAATGATTTATTTTGATTTATTCCTATCATTTTTTAATATTTTTCTTCTTTTATATATAGCTTTTTCTCTTTGCTTTATTTAGATTGAGCACTTTCCCCCCATATTATAGTTTCCTCTAGTGGTTGGGGAAGTTGCTTTTGTCACGATAGAGGCAGAGGTGTTTGGGGTGACCATCCAGACCAGGACAGGTTGGGGAACGGAAGGGCTGCTGCTCACAATCACGGTAACACACTAGGAGCAAACCCCAATTGTCCTGCGCATACCATGAAGTATGACCGCCCTATATATACTGCAAGAGCAGACAACCTTAAACTCTGGGTAACTTAGCAACAAGAAAGTGTATCTCTTGCTCATGCTACACACACAGCACGTGTCGGCAGGACAGGTCTGTGGTTGCAGCTGTGGGCCCAGCCTGATGCGGGCCCTGCCCACCACACGTTTCCATGGCCGCACAGCAGTGGGAAGTCCCCACCACACGGTGACTCTGGAAGTGTGTCCCAAGGTGTAGACCATGACGGAGCACACAGACGCAGGAACTGAGGAGACAAGCAAGGCGCTTCTGTAAGAGTCCCGAAAACAACATTTAGAGGGAAAAAAATCTTTTATTTGAGGTTAGATAATATGAGATTGGGTTATTTGACTTATTAATGGTCTCTCGTTAGATTCTAGAAACCCTTACAAGTGCATTTAAAGAGTTAGTAGAAGAGGTAAATGCCGATTGGTTGAGAATCGTGATACTTTTGAAATAATGCTCAATTTCCGCAAATTGGGATAATGTAGGCAATCAAATTACATAATGCAACCCTGGAAAATTAGCTACAAATGTTCGCTATGTAATGACTTAATTTGCTACTTCACTTAGTCGGGGAGAGTGTCATAGATTTGCAATAGTTATTTTTATTTCCAAAAAATGGAGCTAATTCTAGGATTATCACAGAAAACAACATGATACTACTATCTATTGACATTCCAAATTGAAACTTATTAACAGAAAAGCTTGTTTCAAATACGGAGAGTATTAGACAGTGTGGTGATGGAAGGAAGGTGTGTTCTTATATCATCAAAGACAAAGATATAAGAAGAAAATTGAATATCCAGAACTTGACAAAAATGCAGTGGGCTACCTGACTAAACGTTTAGCAGGGACATTATCAATGGGGACAAGCAGTGGCCTTACGGTCAGGTTAATCCAATCAAATGGTTATCCAACCATTTGATAATTAATATATCAAATTCCATTCATATATCTATAAGAAGAGACACTGTCGTTTTATCTCCTCTCATCCTGACTATGGAATTTGAGCAACTTTATCACTCTTTGGTTCTCGCTTTGATGGTCAAAGTTGTTGAATCATTCATTTTTTTCTCCTTTGTGCATCTTATGTCTAATATCCACACCGCAATCCCGGAGTTAACCTGACATTGGAACTGATACCAAGTTCTCTATTATCAGTTAGATGACAGAAATATAATTAGGCAAAAACACCTTGAAAAAATCATTTGTTATTGAGCACTAATATATAGCGGTGCTCCCTTATAAAGTATCATTGATGCCAGTATAGCATCATTTATATTTCAATGAATATTCAAATTAATTTTTTCACGTCAGCTCATTTTTTTTTGACCTGTGAAATACACCTAAAAGTCCATGCTTGAATGTAAATAAATAAACAGGGAAACATTTTAGAATTTCCCAAAATCTGTCACCAGGACTGATTGTATTTGTACATATGAATATATGTGTGTGTTTAAGTATGTATATATGCATGGGTGTACACATATGCATATATGTGCACATGTATATGTATGTCTTTAACTACTATGTGTTAAAATCTATAAGGGAATGTCTTCATGACCCAGGACAAGAAAAAATTTCTTGGGTAGGATGATAAATGCACTAACCAAAAAGAAAAATTAAAAGATAAATATGTTTCATTAAATTCAAGAATTTCTGCTCATCAGAATCACCGTTAAGAAACTGAGTAGGAGTTGACATTTCTAACATATAAATGGACAAACACGTCCAAAATACAGAAAGAACTCCTGTAAATTAATATTGTAAAAACTAGACAACTCAGTAGGAAAAATATAGCAACAGACCTCGAACAGGCTCTTCACAAATTTGTATACTCAATTGATAAAAAAGAAAAAGAAATAACATTCAATATTATTGGTTATCAGGAAACGCAAGTTAAAAACACAGCGAAATTCCGTGACAGCTGTTTTCATGGGTGAGACTGAGAGGAAAACAGTCACTGAACAACACTGAGTGTTGACCCCTGAAACGACGGGGACCTTATTGTCCTACTAGTACAGTGTGAATTCGTACAATTATTTTCGGAAAACCATTTTATATATTTGTACGACGGACTCTGATAACCAGTCAAGCTGAAAGAACTACAGCTGTAAGAAACAGAACGCCCATCCCAGACGTCAGGCAGAGCAGGAGCAGCGGGAACCGCGGGAGTGTGATCCCGTTCATGCAGGGTTTGAACAGTGGCCGCCACCAGCAACAGTGCTGGCAATCGGGAGGGCACTTGCATTGTCGGGGAAGGCGGGGTCACGATCTGAGGGTGAATGACGGTGCTCCGGGGGTCCAGAAGGATCTTAGTTCCTAACCTGGAAATTCACCGAGCTGCACTTTTGTGCTTCATACGTGTGTGTGTGTGTGTGTGTGCATTAAACTCCACAATAAAAAGGAGAAAAAAGAGTTAATGTTTACTTTTACTGAATGGCGATTTATTTCTCACTAGGTGGTACTATGCAATGCTCAAATGTGCAAATCCTGAGAGGCAGAAATAAAAATAAACAAATAAACCAAGACAAAAACAGTGACAGACGTTGGTAAAACCCAGAGGACAGTCTCAGGCCGTGGCTCTCAGGGCTGTGACCAGCAGCGCTGCCAGAGGTGGCACTGAGTGTGCACCTGTGACCTGGGGAGGTGCTTGCCACTGCAGGGTCAGCGCCCAGCCGGAGCTTCAGTTCCAGGGCGCAGTGGCACTGACTGTATTTACCCCTCAGAGGCAGAAACTGGTCGTCCCCGAGACGTGCCTCGTCCCCTGACGCAGGGCTACTTCTCGCACTCCCACCGTAGCGAGTGCCAGGCACTGCGCAGAGCATGTCCAGCGTCCGCTACACCATCTGAGTCCGTCCACCTGCGCTCCAGGGCGTCCGCAGAGCAGGTGTGGCTCAACTCCACCTGCTGCCCTTGCCCCTGCCTCTGCGCTGCGGTGGTTTTGCTCCAGATGACTCAGCCAAAAGGGCAGGAGTCTCGGCCACACCCAAACACAATTCTTACACCATTTTGTCCCCTAAAAATAGATGTGGGTGGGCCACCACAAGCCTCTCCACGGGGACAGGTGGAGAATCTTCAACTCTAGCCCAGGGTTTGCGGACACGTCAGTGAGTGGGACAGTGGCCTTTCGTGGTAGGAAATGGCAGAGACCTCACTATCAGAGAAGCTTTTACTGAACCACAAATTTAAAGTAAAAAGTTAAAACCCAGCGTCAAACCCTGCCTGTAACAGGGTGGCTACCTCCAGGAGCTTGAGTGATTAAAAAGAGAGAGTGTAGGCCCAGGGGTGCTCTTTGAAGGAGAGAAGTGACTGACACAAAGCCCCTTCAGCGTTCGACTCAGCAGCAGAGAGGAGGCACCGACACCAGGGGCCTCGAGCTCGTTCCCTGGAGGAGCAAGGCCAGTGGGGAGGGCGTCCCGCTCGATCTTCACGCCCACACTGGAGACGCGCTCATTTCTACGCCCGTCCTGGAAACGGCAGGGGCCAGAATGGGCACTAGTAAAGATTTGAAAGCATGTGATGATTTCATCCCTTGCAAAACCTGCTATCATTATGTATGTAAAACATTTGAATCATCAAAGCGAACTTTGGCATTGCTAAGATAGATGTCTCAGGGCAAAATGCCCTAGGATGTTTCTGGTAGGGCCGTGATCCCAGCTCCCCTCAGGGCTTGAACTCTGCCGGGTCTCAGGGCAGGGACTCGGGTCCAAGGAGGGTCCGAGCTGCAGGGGCTGCTCCCTTCCTGGGGACTGTCAGCACCGGTCTCCTGGTGGCTGTGGGATGAACTGAGACCCATCCTGCACTGTGCGACCGTCCCTGCCACCGTTCCCAGACGCTCCAGGGGAGGTGGTTAGCACCTGGGGATGCATTTTTGATACAGTTACCTTTTGTCTTTGGACACTTGTTTTACTTTCAGCAGACTTAGAGGAAGCCATCCTTTATCAATTGAGAGCAGCCCAAACGGTAGGTTCTTTATAAAGAAACTCCCCCTTACCCTGCTGAGCAATTTGATATAAAACATAAGCCATCGTCTTTTCACTTCTACAAATAACCAGTCTGAGGAGGACCAGAGGAGGTGGCCAGGAAATGGACACCCCCATGTGACTCTCACGTGGCTCCTCAGGAGCCACCACCCTGGGACGCTTCCTCAGATGCACACATCCTCCCATCAATCAACCCCCGACCCTCATCAGGGGGTCTGGTGGCTGGAGGACCCGGGTATTGGTTTCTGAGATGAAATGTTAGTGATTGCATGAATTTTGACTAGGAAGTTTTCATGGGCAAGCTTGATAAATTGTGCCAAGGGCGACAAACGGTAAATATTCTTGTTGAAATATTTCACTTTAATCGACGGTCCCCTGATTTTTGACACCAGAGACAATTCCGAGCAAATATGTTCTACTTGCACCTCTTTCCAAGGCCTTGATTTACACTAAAACCTTCCTGCAGTATCGCCAGTGTGTCCACACGCCGTCCCCAAACGTCGGTCGCACATCTGTGGAGCCACAGCAACCCAGACTTCACGTGGGAAGTCAGGTGACCACAAACACAAGAAGGTACCCGTGTTCCTTAGGTTAAAATCAAGCTCAAATGTAGCTTTAGATATTTTTATTTTTTTGTGGCATCCTCTTCAGGCTTTGCTAAGATGATAAATGCTTTCTAGCTTGTGGTGCTTAGTGACATACCACGCATATTAACATGCACTTTAGGCTTGTGAATCTTTGTATAGCATATATTATATTATCACTTTCAATATTTCTGCATAATGTAGTATTTTCTTTAATGGTTTAACCTGGATAATATTTGCTCCAAGATTACCTAGCTACTTAGCTATATGTTGAATTGTAATATATCACTTAATAACTATGGTTTTGTTATTTGTTTATAATTGAAAATAATGACACAAATCTGTCCTGTATTGTACAGGGACAGTGTGTGACGTGTGGCCAAGTACTTCAGGATACTAGACAAGCCAGACTGTGGAGCCCTGCCTTTGAAATATGATTTAAAACAGAATTTATAATGTTGCAGAATTACATAAAACTGTGTGAAATTGTGCAGATAATCATTTAAATCTCCCTACATGAAAAGATAATTGCTCCAGAAATTAGCTGTACCTGGGGTTCATTCATTTGGTCATGGCTAGTTTCTTATGTAGTGATGATTTGATATTAGAGCTAATTAAGACCGGGTCAGAGTTGCTGAAGGTCAGACATTAATGTGCAGGATCATTGCAATGATAATTATAAACAGATTAGGGAGCCACGGTCCTTTATAAGGGTTATTAGATAATTACTGTGAGAGGGAACGGCTTACTGTAGTAATGGATTACCGACTACTTACAGCGTTTTAAGGGTGAGAGTGTATTACTTTCTCAAGGACTAAAGAATAATATTGTCGAAACTCAGAGCTCAGTAAATAATGTGGAGTAATGGTAGCCACCTTCCACTTTTTCCTGGAAGGATTTTATTTTGGGGGGCTGCCTGTTACCTCTGATGTTACTTTGCTGCCCTGTAGATAGAGACCGCAGGTGGCGGACAGAAGAGGGAAAGAGCATGAGGATGCTCTGTTGTCAGACAGGGGTGAGGAAGGGGGGTGCTCTCCTTCCCTCCTGGTTCACTTACGTGCGAGCTTCCCGAACCCTGGACATCCATCACAGCCCAGGGTGCGGTGGGGAGTGTTTGCCCATTTTGGCACCTCCAGCGCGGGGTTAGTCCCGCCCAGGTGAGCCTTCCACGGGGACATTTCAACAACTGAATCATGTCGAATGTTGGGAGGCTGCGGAGGGAGTCCACGGCCAGGACCCGGATCACACGGGATGAGTGACTAAGCCGAAATACTGCGGTAAATGCGTGTTTGCAATGCCTTTGCCACGAGTTGTGCCATGAAGGTAAACTTTCCAGAGAAATGAGCTTGAAATACTCAGTTTGTTTTAACATGCTCTCGGACGTGGAAACCTCTTCTCTTAGGGCAGCTTCAATAAAGTAACTATAATTCCTTCCCAGCCTTTATCTTCTGTGGAATGAACAGCAGCAACTGTAGAAGAATGATGTTTATGGCGCTGGCCAGGGAAGCAGGTTGGAAAAACCAGGGATGCTGTGTGTTAATTCTGAAGCCACCTTGTTAAGACAATCAGTCTTTAGCAGAGATGCTGGGAAGACCTGGAATTTGGGGGCTTGGAGAATGCTTTTGTTGCGTGGATGCTTCCTTCCCTAGAGCATTCTGAACACCATGAGACCCCAGGGCAGGGCTGGCAGTGTGAGGTGGGGGCCCCACACGGTGTCTGGGGCACCCAGGTGTGTGCACCCAAACCTCGCCGGGCCCCCACACCCAGAGCCGGCCGTCCTGGATCCCCACTGCCTGGAGAGGGCTGTGGCCTCCGCCTGGTCTGTCAAGTTAGCAAAACCCAGGCAGCACCCGCGCTTTGGCCTTCGGCCTCTCGCCATGGGATGGCCAGAATGCAACTTGACAGAAACTTGGGCTTGGCGTTCTCACTGACACAGAGTCTGCATCTGTGAGTCAAAGCGAGAATTGGGGTCTGAAACGTGGGACGGCACAGCCATCCAGTGCCCCAGCGCTGCCTCCTGGGTTACAGCAGGCCAGGGACTTGGGGCCACTCCCCTAAGAGACACGCTGAGCGTGTTCTGTGCATTTATTTAATCCGTGACCTTCGCGCCTGACCTGGTGACTGGTTACCTGGGGCACTCCTGGCCATCGCTGCTCACCTGCTCACCTGCAAGTGGCCTTTTAGCGAAGCGTCCGTCTCGGTTTCCTGCGAGGCACGCTCAGCGCTGTCAGTGGCCAGCAGGCCGGGAACGGCACTGGATGGGGACACGAGACTGCGGTTTGCGTGTTGGTTGAGAAGGATTGTTCACATGTGGAAGAACACGACACGTTTCCTGTCATCTGTGTTCTTCTGAGGTTGTCCCGAAGGGGAAGTTGTCTTTGGCAGGCCCGGGGAATCTCGCCTCTGGGGACGGGCCCTGTCCCTGGCGTGGGTGCTCTCCAAGGGCAATGAAGGCAAACACCTTCCTCTGTAAGAGAGAAATTTGATCCAGAAACACTTTGCATGAAGCTGTTGCATTATTGGGAGTCCCAGGAAAGGTGACGGGGAGCAGGCTGGTGCCATGGGCAGGATGCAGGACAGCCGGTGTCCCCTCAGCAGGCCCAGGGGGAGAAGCGCCCCGTCAAGGTTGGGTTCTGCCTGTGTCAGACAAGGCCTCACTCGGTAGGGCATTTGGAAGGTTAAAGTCTGACGTTCAAATGTGGCATTCGAACCCTCTTTTGACACAGCACGCCAGAGTCCCTGGGCCTGGCTGTGTGGCCCCGGGTGGAAGGAGAGGCCGGAGACCTCCCGGGGCTCAAGAGGAGCCTTTCCCACGATGTGCATAAACCCCAGCGCTTTGACCTTGTGGTTCCAGGGTCAAGGTGAAGCCATGGCAGTGTGTTCATGTTCTTAACTGGCACATAATACTTGCATACATAATAATTTATGGGGTACAGGGTGATATTTTGACACATGTATACATCGTGTAATGATCAGATCAGGGGAATTAGCATATCCGTCACCTCAAACGTTTCATTTCTTTGTGTTGGGAACATTCAGAATGCTCTCTTCCAGCTCTTTGAAAATATATAATAAATTATTAATTGTAGTCACCCTGCGGTGCTATGGAACACCAGACTTTATTCCTCTGACCTCGCTGAGATTTTGTATGATAACTAATCTCTTCCCGCCACCCGTCCTGCCACCCTTCCTGCCTCCAGCAGCCACTTCTCTGCTCTCTGTGACAGCCACTTTTCCAGACTGCACAGGAGTGGGAACACGCATCACCTCTCCTCGCCTGGCTTGTCCCACTTAACACAGCGTCCCCCAGGCTCATCCATGTTGCCACGAACGACACGATCACTCTTTTTTCGGCTGAATAATATTCCATTGTGTGTATGGGCCACATTTTCTTTATCCATTTGTCTATTGACACCATTAGGTTGAGTCCCTATCTTGGCTATGGCGAATAGTGCTGCAGTGAGTACGCAAAAGTAGATGTCTCTTCGACATACTGATTTCTTTCCTTTGAAACAATACTCAGTTGTGGGATTCCTGGATCATAGAGTACCTCTATTTTTAGTTTTTTGAGGAACCCCGGCACTGTTTTCCATAAGGCTGTGCTAATTTGCATTCCCACCAATGTACGAGAGATCCCTTTTCTGAATGTCCTCATCAGCATTTGTTATATTTTGCCTTTTTGATGGTAGCCATTTGAACTGGGATGAGATGATGTCTCAGTGTGGTTTTGATTTGTATCCTGACAACTGATGATATTGAACATTTTTATATACTTACTGGTCATTTGTATGCCTTCTTTGCAGAGATGCCTATCCAGATGGTTTGCCCATTTTAATGGGATTATTTAGTTTTTGCAGTTGAGTTGTTTGATTTCTTGTGTATTTTATATATTAATCACTTGTCAGAAGAATAGTTTGCAAATATTTTCCCCCATTCTGCATGTTGTCTCTTCACTTTGTCAATTGTTTCCTTTGCTGTGTTTGGCTTTATGCGATCCCATTTGTCTATTTTTGCTGTGGTTGTTTATGTTTTTGAGGTCTTCATAAAATATTTGCCCAGACCAATATTCTGAAGCATTTCTCCTATGTTTTTTTCCAATAGCTTTATAGCTTTAGGTCTTACATTTGAGTCTCTAATTCATTTTAAATTTATTTTTTATATATGTCATGAGAGACAAGGACCTTGTTTTATTCTTCTGCATATAAATATCTAGTTTTCCCAGCACTATGATTGTAGAGACTGTCCTTTCCTCCTTTTGTGTTTTTGGTGCCGTTGTCAAAAATCAGTTAAATGTGTGCATTTATTTCTGGGTTCTCTATTCTGTTCCATGAATCAATGTGTTTGTTTTTATGCCAGTCCCATGCTGCTTTGGTTACTATAGCTTTTATTAATAGTATATTTTGAAGTGTATAGTGAATAGTATATTTAATGTGATGTCTCCAGCTTTCTTCATTTTTCTCGATATTATTTTGGCTATTTAGAGTCTTCTGTGGTTCCATGTGAATTGCAGAATTGCTTTTGCTATTTCTGTGAAGAATGTCATTGGTATTTTGATAGAGATTGCACTGAATCTGTAGCTCCCTTTGAAAACTATGGTCATTTTAGCAATATTATTTTTTTCAGTATGTGAACATGAGATGTCTTTCCATTTTTTTATATGCTCTTTAGCAGCAAAGCCATCAATCAGGTCCTAGGATTTTCTTTGTTGGGAAATGTTTGATTATTGACTCCTCTCACTGCGAGTTATTGGTTTGTTCAGGCTTTAAATTTCTTCCTGGTTCAATCTGGGTAGGTTTTATGTGTCCAGGAATTTATACATTTCCTCTAGGTTTTCCAATTTATTGGTGCATAGTTGTTCATAATAGTTTCTAATGATTCTTTGTATTTCTGTGGTATTAGTTGTAATATCCTCTTTTTGGTTTCTAAATGTATTTATTTGTTTTTTGTTCTTAGTCTAGCTAATAGACTCAATTTTGTTTATTGTTTAGAAAACAACTTTTTGTTTGTTAACATTTTTCTATTTGTTTCATCTCAAATTTGTTTATTTCTGCTCTGATCTTTATAATTTCTTTCCTTCTACTAATTTCGAGTTTGGTTTGTTCTTGCTTTTCTAGTTCCCTTTGAGATGCTTCATTAGGTTATTTATTTGAAATATTTTTACTTTTTTGATTCAGTAAGAAGTACTAGATTTCCCTCATCATACTGGTTTTGTTGTGTTGCATAGCTTTTGGTACATTATGTTTCTATTTTTATTGGTTTCAAACATTTTTAAAATTTTATTCCTAATTTTTTCATTAAAGTGATTGACCAGGGCATATGTTTAGTTTCAATGTGTTTGTATAATTTCCAAAGTTCCTTTTGTTATTGATTTCTGGTTTTATTCCATTGTGGTCAGAAAGATACTTGTGTTGTTTCCAATTTTTGAAAAATGATCAAGACTTATTTTGTCACCTAACATACGATTTATCCTAGTGAATGTTCCATATACTGATGAGAAGAATGTGGATTCTATAGCTGTTGGCTGCAATTTTCTGTAAATATCTGTTAGGTCCATTCAGTCTATGGTGCAGTTTAAAGCCAACTTGTCTGTGTTGATTTCTGTCTAGATGATTTGCCCAATGCTCCCTAACTATTATTGTATTGAAACCTATCTCTCCCTTTAGATATAATAATATTTACTTTATTTATCTGGGAGATCTGGTGTTGGGTGCATATATACTTAAAATTGTTATATCCTCTTGCTGAATTGATCCCTTTATCATGATACAATGACCTTCTTTGTCTCTTTTTAAAATTTTAAACTTGAAGTCTATTTTATCTAAGTACAGGCATTCCTCAGAGATATTGTGGGATCACTTTAAGACCATACAATAAAGCAAACATTGCAATAAAGAAAGTCACACAAATTTTTTTTTATTTCCCAGTGCATATAAGAGTCATATTTACCTTATACTATAGTCTTTAAATGTGTAATAGCATTATGTCTTAAAAAAGTACATATTTTAATTTAAAAATGCTTTATTGCTGAAAATGCTTACACAAAGTCAAAATGAACACATGCTGTTGGAAATATCGGGCTAGTGAATGTGCTCAAGATAGTGTTGCCACAAACCTTCAATTTGTAAAAATGCAGTATCTGCAATCCAAAATGTAATGAAGCACATTAAAACAAGGTATGACTGTATAACTACTCCTGCTTGCTTCAGGCTTCTGTTTGCATGGAATATCTTTTTACAAAAATCTTTTCTCTTTCAGTTTATATGTCTCTTCATAGATGAAGTGAGTCTCTTATAGACAGCATATAATTGGACCTTGTTTTTTTAAAAAATAATCCATTCAATTAGCCTATATTTTTCAAATGGAGAATTTAATCCATTTATATTCAAATTTATTATTGATAGGTGAGGACTTATAGCTTTTGTTTTGTTAATTGTTTTCTGGTCGTTTTGTGTATCCTTTGTTTCCTTCTTTCTCTCTCATTGTTTTTCTTTGTGGTTTGGTAGTTTTCTGTGGTGATAAGGTTTAATTTCTTTCTTTTATTCATTGGTGTATGTGCTCTACTGGTGAGTTTTATATTCTCATGAGTTTTTATGATAGTAGTTATCATCCTTTCATTTTCAGATGTAAGACTTCCTTAAGCCTTTTTTGTATGGTCACTTTAGTGGTGATGAATTCCCTCAGTTTTTGATTGCCTAGGAAAGACTTTATTTCTTTATTTATGAAGAATAGCTTTGCTGTGCATAGTATTGTTGATTGAAAGGTTTTTTTTTTTTAATTTTTGTTTTAACACTTTGCTCATATTAATCCATTATCTTGTGGCCTGAAGTTTTCTGCTGAGAAATCTGCTATTAGTCTAATGAGGATTCCCTTATACGTGACTTGATGCTTTTCTCATGGTGTTTTTAGAATTCTCTCTTTGTCTTTGAATTTTGGCAGTTTGACTCTAATGTTCCTTAGAGAGGACATTTTAGGGTTAAACATGTATGGGGAACTTTCAGCTTCTTGTGTCTGGATGTCCATATCTCTCCCAAGACTGGAGAAGTTTTCATGTATTATTTCATTAAATCAGTTTTATATGCCTTTCCCAACTCTTCTGATACTTCCAATATGCAAACATTGATTTCCTTAATGGTGTCACATAAGTCTCATAGGCTTTTTTAATCCTTTTTTTGTCTGACTGAATTATTTTAAAAGATCTATCTTCAAGTTCAGAAATAACTTCTTCTGTTTGATCTAGTGTGTTGTTGAAACTCTCAGTTATATTTTTTATTTCATTCATTGAATTCTTCACCTCTAAGATTTCTGTTTGCTTCTTTTTTAATGGTTTCTGTCTCTTTGTTGAATTTCTCATTCAGATCATAAATTGTTTCCATGATTCAGTTGAATTATTTGTCTATGTTCTCTTGTATCTTGTTGAATTTCTGTAAATACATTATTCTGACCTCCTTTTGGGGCATTCGATAGATTTCCTTTTCTTTGGTGTCTCTTAGTAGAGAAATATTATGTTTTTTTCGTCATGTATCCTTGCTTTTACATTATTCTTGTGTTTCTCTATTGACATCTATGTATCTTGTTGAAAATTCTCCTTTTCCAGTTTTATGGAGTAGATTCCATACGGAAAGACATTTTCCTGGTAGATGTGTTCTATAGCATCCACTGGGTAACATGCTCTGGCTTTGGTTCTGGGTGGGCACGGTTGTGTACTCTCTGTGATTTCTTTGGCTATAATCAATGTCAGCAGTGTCTGCAAGTGTCTCAGTGGTGTAGATTATGGCTATTTGTGGAGGTAGTGGCATGCCTTTTGCTAGGGCTGGGGGACAGTGGGGCGTGTGTGCCAGGGACAGTGGCTTTACTAGTTGGGTGAACAGGGTCATTGGAAGTGGGGGACACTGAGCAAGCCAGTCCTTGAACCCTGGGGCATGCATGTGGCTCATGGCAGCTTCACCAGCTGAGGGGCAGGGTCATCAGCAGCAGTGGGGAGAAGTTGGCCAGTCCATGGACCCTGGGGGGGCAGGCACACTGCTTTCCTCAGTCTTAAGGGTGGCCTCCCCACTGTGTTGGACCACATGTTTTGTGGAGTGCAGGGAACTGCCTGGGTTTGAATGCCAGGGTCACAATAGCATTGCCACTTGCAACCTCACCTGTGGCAGCACTGAGCCAGGGGGAGCTGATGTCCTGCTTTAGCCTTAAATTTGTTTTAGCAACATGTTCTTCCTACCACAGGCACTGGGTGGCCTTTGATTTAATGCCAGGATCCTAGCCGTCTGCCCCTGGGGCTCGTGGGGCCGGTTCTGCCCTGACAGTTGGGGGGATGATTGTGGGGCCCCACTTTTGTGTTTGCTCCCACAGAACAGTATGTGTTTACTTTGCAGGGGGCTGTAGGTGCAGCCAGGTCAGCTCGCGATTTCGCAGAGACAGGCCACTCCCAAGTCCACGGAAGGGGGAGAATCTCCACAGACTGGCCAGGCTTTGGTGCCGAGACTGTGCAGAGACCGCAGCAGCAGAGGGTGCACACATTATGACACCTTCTCAGTACCTGCCTCCCTCTCCTCTGAGCTGAGAAACTGTGTGAGGAATGACGTTTCCCTTAACATCGTTTGGTATCTGATTAGCCTCCCTTCGGGCTATGGAACTTGACCAGCCTGCTGATCAGGGACTTTGTATCTAGGAGAGAGCATGAGTCAAAAATCCCAAACATTATGCCAAATCCTGGGAGCAGTGAGGAAAATAGTAGCAGCTACTATTTGCTGATGATAAAATGTGTCCCAGGCAAGAGAGTAGAGACTTTGCGTCCATCATTTCGGCAGAGAAGTTTGCAGAAGTCTAAGGAGGCTTTACAAGGCGGCCTTGGTTCTAAGACTGAGTGGTTGGGCAGGAATATGAAGGGTACAAAGTGGGCAGAGTGGGAGCTGCAAAGCTCCTTGTCACCGCCTTGCTCCTGGGTCCAGTCCAGGCCCTGGGGTGCTGGTCTTCCATTGAGCTTCCTAAGTTAATGGGACAGCCTAGGAGGCCCAGCCCTAAAAAGAGTTCTTATGGTAGCAATTCCTGAATGTCCAGAAAGATTTTGGATTAATTGTTAAAATATTTATATTGGAGCTCATGTGCTTCTGGCTAAAATTTTAATCAACCAAAACACAAATAAATTATGTTGTTACAGATGGGGATTGAAATTTGCCAGAACATGGCCAAATATAAAGTGACATTTGGACAACATTTTAAAATCCATGTAAATCTAATCACTCTATCAGTGACTTTTAATAATCACTGCGCTTCCAAAGAGACTATATGAGTCCAGAAAAATGAGGGGAGCCCTTGTGCACATGGTGAAATAGACTCCTGACTTCCTGTGGACTTGGGGGTGCCAGCCACTGCTCAGCAGGATCATCCTTTCCCTGTTCCAGCATATGCTGGCCCAGGGGCCTCTCAACCCAGAGTAAAACAAAACGGAGCCTTCTGTCAAGGACACTACACTGAAGTGCTCGGCATTTTCCAAAGTCTGTTGCACTGAACACAAGAGAGTCCGTGGCCAGCTACGTTTGGGAAGAGCAGCACACATGTCCCTTGGAGATTCCTACACAAGCCCACTCACTGACGCTGAGGATTTCTGCAGTCTGTCAGTCTCAGCAACGCCCAGCTCTGACCACGGAACACTTTCTGGTGTGAAACACAGAAGCGCTCCACAAAACGGTGTGTTTCTAGATCACACACTGGGTACCACCTCTTATTTTTAAATCTCTGAATGGGAAGAACTGGGTTCATAGGTTGTTTGTAGGTTGCAAAGGTTTCTAAATGTTGAAATTCTTACATGAAATGATTTTTTAAATTTTGTGATTCTTTACTTGGAGTTTCCATGGCAGGAGATTAATCAGTGATTCCAGCCAAAGGGCTCCATGGGAGGGTTGTTTGCCGCAGTTCTTACGAATCTACGTTCACTTTTCATTTAGAGACATTTATAATGTATGACTATAAGCTTCCTTTAGCATTCTACAAAAAAATTGACTATTAAATATAGGGGAAAGATTTAGCCCAGCCAAGGTCAAACGGGGATAGGGCTTTGATGAGAGCAGCAGCCGTCTCTGTGGACACCAGACCATTTTGACATAAATTAAAAATTTCAACAGTCCATGAGGAGAATGGACTGAAATCTTGGACTTACAGAAAAAGCAGAAGGAAATTTATATTTGAAATGGATGATGGTTTTGATTCAATTCAGAAAAGTTGCACAATTCCAGAGTAGCCTTAGCAAATAGAATCATTCATCATTTCAACAATAAAAGCTGTATGTGGTGTGTCCCTGGGGTGTCTAAAATTCATCCTGGATGCTTACAGGCTTACAACTGTCAACCCCAAATGGTAATCTAAGAAGTGCACCAAGAGGAGCTTAAAAATTTAGTCATGTTGACTTTTTCAGAATTAATAAACACTATAAAATCTTTCTTTCTTTCTTTCATCTTTCTCTCTCTTTCTTTCTTTCTTTTCTTTCTTTTTCTCTCTCTTTCTCTCTCTCTCTCTCTTCATTCAAACAACTATCGTGTTTTGTAACTGGGAACTACAAGACTTGTCCAATGAAGACACTGAGTTGGGGGCCCCAGGCCTTCTGCACCTGGGTCCCTCTCGGCCTGCCCCTCAGCAGCAGGGTCCAACCTGGGGCACCCCTCCCTCTCTTTGTTCACATTTCATCCATCCAGGATGTGCAAGAGACAGGGGACCTGAAGTTTGTTCCCTGTTACCATTTATTGGCTTTGTGATTCATGCAGAAAAATCCTCTTTCTGAGTCATACTTCCTCGTATCAAAATCTGGATAGAAATAGGCTTTTCGTCTTCAAAGGTGGGGGCACAATCAGGTGATTTTATGAAGCTCTTGCCCGGGTATATGAGCTATGATATGACTAAACAAATTAGATGAAATAAATTAGACCAAAGATGTAAGCAATTGATAACTGTCTTAATATTTCAACTCTCCGTTTATTCTTTAAAGAAGAACAAGTGAATTCAGAGGTGTAGTTTGGCGGGGCTGAGCCCGCGAGGGCTGTGCGCAGCTGGCAGCCCCTCCAAGACTCGAAAAGTCCTCTCTGATCCCATTTGGACCAGCCTGTCTTAGCTAAGCCCACGGTGACGGGAAAAGACGGGAACGTGCGCCCCTGACAGCTGATCCAGTCGGCACCTGGCACAGGAAACGCTTCCCAAGCGGCACACCTACCCACAAGCAAAGACGCTGCTGCGGCGTGGAGGTTGGGTTCATCCCTGACAGACTTTTTACATCTACCTGATTGATTTATTTTTGCATAGGAATATTCCGAAACCTGCAAGTCACACCGCAATCCCCTTCTCGCTCCCAATGGCCGTGGCCGCAGAGAACTGCACCTACACTGCTGAGTGGCCGTCACAGCGGAAGCCACGCCCAGTACTTCAGAAACGCTCACCAGCAAATGCATTCGGCACAGACAGCTTTCGGGAAAAGACTCTTTATTATTACTTTTACCTTTTTTTTTTGTTTTGTGATGACGCAGGAGGATTACTTCCCTTGGTGATTCTCCGGACGGCTACCGTCTTGACGACGTCCATGTAGCGCACCTTAGACACCTTATGCAAATGTGTGTGGGACAAGGAGCTTTGTGGAGGGCTGGGGGTGGCCAGCGGGAGGACTGCTGGTTTTCGTCAATGAGATCTGTGGCTCATAGAGCTTTTTAGGACACCCAGCCAAGACGCTGGGCTCTGACTGAGGGACGTGCAGAAGGATGCTGCCCTCCGCTGAGCAGAGATCGTTGGCTGGGAAGCTCTGTATTCCTGGAAGACGTGGCCCAAGGCACTTGAAAATCTTGAAGGTAAAATTGTCACATGTAAAAAACTAAAACTGGCAATGTTTCCCTGACTTTGTGCAAAATGCTGTTGCTGCTTTTTCATATACTGACTTAGAGTTACAGACACTGTGTGTGGCTGCAAAAGCTGTCATTTTCCTGCCGGTTTAAAGGCATTCGTGCATGTGTTAAAAAAGTTCTTTACTCTGCATGGCCTTGAAAGTTCCTTGTTTGTGGGTATTCTCCTACGTAACCAAAATCTGAGGTTACGGTGGAACAACTGAAGCAAGACTAAGGAGAGGAGAGGAGCTTGCTAAAAGACATGATTTCTTGATGATACAAAAACATCATCTTTTGTTTGATGTTGTTTTGAAATTTGGTGTTTTGGGACGTTTTTGAATCAGTGTGATTGTGGTCAAAACCGTTGCTCGTAACTCAGACTAGTGCACACAACTGCATTGGTTCTAAAGGCCAGTAAAATAACAGTGTTTGTTGTTTGGTGTCATGAGTTATGAATGCATTCCGTGAACTTTCCGTGTGGCATCATTCCAGTGTGGGCACAGATGGTCAAAGCGGGTCGCACCCCGGCCCGCTGTCATGCTGTCTGCCTCGTCCATTCGGGGTCTACATGAAAGAACCCGGGTCTCCAGACACGTGCTGACTCAGTGCTGGGGTCACACGCTATTCAGAGCTGGGCAGAGCTGGGCACGTAGTATGTGCTCAATAAATACGAACTTGGGTGATGGGGGGTAACCCCACCAAGTATTTAGTCCCTTGTGATGCATCTTAATCTCTGCGATGTCTTTGTTAAGCACATTTGACAAAAGTGTATGAGGAAAACCACTGTGTTCTTCAACACCCAGCTAAGATTTTCTTTTTGCAGTTGAAGTGTTCGGTCCATGACCGTCGGGCCCCCTTTCCTCTGTGGAAGCCCGTGCCTGCCCCCCAGCCCCCCGCTGTCCTCCCTCTGCGCCGGCTCGTCCACTCACCTGTCCAAAGCCCCGTCCCCGGGACCCGGCCAGACCCGCAGACGGGCCGAGAGGCGGCGAGGGCGGGGGCTCCGCTGTCAGACACGAGGCCGGGGCCCCTCCCCGCCCCACCCGTCAGCCGGGCGTGTGAAACAGGCCACCGGGGCGGACGCCCCCGCCCTCTCCACCAGGGGCCCTGGGGACCGGCCGCCCGTTCGTCAGCTGTGCTGATGGGCGTGAATGGGGAGGGTCTTCGCCTGCCTGCACCTGTCAGCACAGCTGATGGCAGGACAGGTGGGGGCCCTCGTGCTGTCAGCCCAGCTGACAGACAGGCGAGCGAGGGGCCGGTTCCGCTTGCCGGGCAGACGGGGGGGCCGTGGCGGGGGAGACAGGGGGTCCCCACAGACGAGAGAGAACGGCGGGCCGGCGTGCGTGCTCCTGTGTGCGCACAGACCTCCGCTTTGCTATTGGATGTGGAAACGGGGCCCCGCACCCACACCGCGGTGCGGGGGCTGAGCCACAGCGCTGGGTGGTGGACGCGGGGGATGGCATCTCTGTCCAGGACGGTGGCGAAAGCGGCCCCCCCACAAACAGGCTGGCAGAGACGAGGAGCGAGGCGGGGGCGCCAGATGCTAGTCTGACCTTCAAATCTGCAAGCGCGATACTTGCGCGTATTTTTCACACTGGCGACCAGCACTACCGAGCTTGTGCGTCACCTCTCAGTTGGGGAAGAATTCAGTTTCCAAGTCCTTCACTCAGTGGGTACAAATGTTTTTCCTCCTTTGATTAGCGTTCCTTAACCGCAAGCAACATTTAATTTGAGGATTTGCATGTAAGCTTTGCAGGGAAATTTGTCTCTTTGATGAGGGGTGCTATGTACTGTTCATGTCTAGGCATCTGTGCACCGTTGATGTGTGGGAGCTGCCACGCGAGTCCGCATTTTCCTTGGCCACGTTTTCATGGGCGCTGAGCCCCAGGGAGGCCCCGGCAGGAAGCTCTTCCCCAGGGAAGGGCCCGCCCGGCCCCGCGCTGGCAAGGGCTCCGTGAGGGAGCTGCAGGGAGCCTTTGTGACCTCGTGTCCGGCTGGCTCCACACAACCTGCAAAGCAACATGCACAATGTTTCAGTGATTCACTGGGTAAGTGCAACACATTTGTTTCACAGAAACTCAAACAGTCAGCAATTTGGAGGAACAAATATGGATATTTTGTTTTCATGAAATTAAAAAAATGCAATGCCTATTTTCACATGTCTGGGGTATTGGGTGTCAATAATTCAAGAACAAACTGTCAACAAAGTATAAGACGGACTCTTTATTGTTCTGAAGATTAATTTAAATGAAGGATTTTTTTTAAGTAGGATCATTCTCAAAGTTCCTGGTATGTTCCCCTGAAATAGTTTGGTAAAATTCATCTACAAGATCATATAAGCTCAGAAATTTGGGAAAATCTAACCATCAACTATTTGAAGCCAAAGTCAACCAATTACTTAACTATATACCTCCTTTCTTCAAAAAACGACCCTGAAAATACCAAAAGACACAAACAGTAGAACCCAATGGAGGATAAATGTGTTTCCTGCGCCCTGAAACACTCCTGTCATTCCTAGATTCTCAAGCCCTGATTTTATTATCTCAAGTTGCTAACGAACATGGTACCTAACCAGGCTTTCAAAAATGAGGAATTTGATGTTTTGCAGTTCTTTATTTTTTATGTTGAGGTGTACAGTAGCGTTTTTGACGCATCAGCAGAGACTCTGTTGGCTGCACAAACATGCCGTGGTGGCAGGGAATGTCCTTTGTGGTGCTTCATTATCAACTGAGTGTTAAGGGTTGTGTTAAAGAAAACACATCTCAGCGGGGCCAGTAGAGAAAGGCCGTTATTAATGCTTAGTCTCTCTCTATTCATGAGAACTGAAACCTGCAATCCATAGCAGTGTGACAGGCGAACCCCAGCAGGCTGCTGTGGCCTTGTCCCTCGGAGCCCTGGGTGTGCACTTACTCCCAAGATCGGCCTTTGCTTCAAGTACAGAACCCAGAAAAAGACAAGTGAAAGGAGTTCTGTGACCTCCTTGTGCATTGTCCTTTTCTGTTCCACACTGGCCACCTCATACTTAGAGCAGAACACCCAGTATGGAGGCTACGATCAGAATAAAACAGAACTAAAATGGACAATACCCACGGGAGGAACTTAAAATGGCTAAGTCCTCTACAACATCATGGGTAATAATCGAAGATACCAGGAATATTTAAATGGGGAAGTAGAATGCTTGGATGGACTTTCAAGTATTTGAAGCTTTTTCATATGGAAGAGAGATCACATTATAATCTTGGTAATTTTGGAGACAAGCTAGGATCAACCACTGAGGAAAAGTTATAGTGAACAAAGCTTGTGCTAAATTTAAACAACAGTGTGCTGAATAGAGCTCTGTATTGACATAGTATCCAATAAGTGGTTGGAAGAGCATCTCTCAGGAATATTGCAAAGAGGGTTCCTTCCTCTGAGTGGTAATTCAAAGTGAGAGAATCTAAATGCTTCTTTCTGAGAGTGCACGATTCAGTCACAAAGCTGTTTAGAATGCTCCGGGTCAGGATGGAGCCAGAATTTCCCTGTTCATTACCGATCATTTGAGCCTTTTCAGATTTAACATTATGGAGGTTTGTTTTTAAACATAATAGAATAGATTTATCAAGTTTCCACATATTACATCCCAAGTTGATTGCATATTCAGTTTTAGTGGTTATATGTCACCTTGAAGACAACCAGCTAATACGAAAGAAAAATGGAATGAGATTTAAAATGGCAAATTTTGACTGCCTGATAAATAAATATACCCTAAAGATTCAATAATTCATCACTTTGAGTTATTTATCTCTCTCAAAAGATTTCTGAAATCATTCTTTACTGTTTTGCTTGATTAATTCTTTGATCTCGACGATGAAGATCACTTTATCCACAGCCTCTGCACAGAGTGAGTTATTAAAGGAACAGGGAAGTGATAATCAGTTAGAACTGTAAAGAGGCCAGGCGGGAGGGTGGAAACGACAGGTTTTATACTAATCATGGTCTTGAGAGTCCCAGCTGCTCCATGTGTGTACTCACAAAGCTTAAGTGGCTAATTTGCAAGCACCCGGTCACCAGTGCCACCGTGCAAGTAGCACGTCTGAGTGCCTGGGGGGAAGCACCCACTTGAATTTCTTTAGGGAGATCTGTTGGGAGTCATTGTGTTGGGAAAGAAAAGCAGCATCTATGGCTGAAGTTTTACAGTGGTCCCTACATGGAACTCTGGGGGCCACAGACATGTCTAATAACTGACTGATTCAGGGAGTTCATGATCTCCTACAAAGCAAAGTTTGTGACACGCCACAACATGGATGTACCTTGAGGACATTAAGCTACAGGAAACAAGTCATTCACAGGGAGCCAAATACTGCATGTTTCCACTTATCTGAGGCATCTAAACCAGTCACAGTGGCAGAATCAGGGAGCAGAGTGGTGGTCACCCAGGCTGGGGGAGGGAGTGCAAAATTGCTCCTCAACAGACATGCAGTTTCAGTTACACAAGTGGAATAAAGTTCTAGGTATCTGCTGCGCAGCGTCATGCCTGCAGTTGACACACGGTATTGCACACGTACGAGTTTGTTAGGAGGGTGGATCTCACGTCAAGTGTTCTTATCGAAATAAAATAAAATAGTTTGTGTGTATTTGCAAGAACTGAGTTAAATGCCAACAGTTTTTTCTTGACATGTTATGAGAGACCTGGACATAAGTGATTGTACCTTTTTGTTTTTGGACACTCTTCAGACATTCTAAATAGGGGCCCATGGCTTCATTTAGGGTGGTGGGAGGTGACCCTCCAGAGGAAGCTGGGCTAACAGGAGCTCGGAGACCAGTCTGAACAAGCAAAACTCTGAATAAACCAGCCTCGTCGAAACTCTTTTTTCCCCTTAAATGGATACAACAGCCTGATAGAACATTTCCAGGCAGAGGAAATGTCCTCTAATGCAAAGGTCAGAAAGGTGCACGATCGACACTGAATGTGTGAGTGGGTGCCCTAGTGCTGGGCCGTGTGTGGCTGTTGTACCCCGTCACAGGTCTGGGGTCTGCAGCTGAGCCGGAGGCCCCCAGAGCGGGGCGGTGCTAATGGGCTGAGGATCTCTGCACTGGCTTGTGTCCTCCCTTGAAATCATTCAGAGTTCCTGAAGGCGTAGCATTTGGAAGTAGGAGAGTATGGACGAGAAGCCAGTGCGCTCATTTCGGGAGCTGCCTCTCCCTCCCTCCCTCCCTCCTTCCACAGCTGGAGAAATCCCGTCTGATTGTCACAGAGAGGATGCACAGCCATATTTATCCCAGCACTACCTGAACTGCAGGGGATTATCATTCCAGGGAGAAGGAGAGAGGAGGGGGTCTCTCCCTCGCTGCAGGAGCCTTTGCTGTGCTCACACGCATTCCTGCTCTCCGGGATGGACCGGGCTCACGGGGCTTCCTGAACTTATTGGCCCGTGAAATCCTTTTTCCATGGCATACCTATTAATATCTCAGAACACAGTATGGAAAACTCTGCTTTACTTTATTAATTTGCTTACCAAACCCTTTCTCCGTGGATAAGGAACCGGCAAACACCACCCCCGGTCAGGTCTGAATTTTTCACAAATTCTAAATTGGTGAAGACAGATTGGTGACATTTTACCCTTGTGACATTTCTCTTCCAGGGTGTGAATTAAGCAACAACTGCCACGATGCTCAGCGTGCTCAGTGCTCTCCTGTTTTGTGAAATATCCACAGGAAAAAGTCTTTAGCAATCTAGTAACTTCAGAAACTACTTCAAAACCTGTTTGCCCTCCCTGAGACCCAGTGCATCCTGGAGATTAAAGTCATCATGATTCAGAAAAGCATCACATCCATAAATAATAAAACAAGAACAAACCCCAAATCCAACCTAAACCTGCATATATGTCTTTAGCCTAGAATTCCACAAACTTAATTGACATTAAGTTGGGTTTTTTTTGGGGGGGAGGGAATAATACAGAATGCATCCCAAGAGCTCATTTTCCAGTCACGTGAGATGCCTTGGATGTTTCCAGGGCACGGCTGTTGTATTTTACAACATAAATAAGTCTGATTTTGGCATCTCTGCAGCAAAATGTCACTGTCGGGTCAGTTACAGCATTGTCATAGATATATTCTGGTTTCATTCATATATTCAGACTTTAAAAAATTATTAGTAAAATAGTACAAAAAATTTGTAATGTCATAGCATGTTAAAATTTCCAAGAATTAGTCTCAAAAATTATTTCACTGGGCATTGCCAATGCACAATGGCTCCTTCCTTTAATTTGTGTGTACGTGGTTTGTAGAAAATAAACAAGTGAAATCTTTCTTCGACTGGAGAACTTTCTTTGTGTCCTTGACCCATAGGATCCACGGCTTTGTCTTTCCTCCCCTGGGGCCACACTCCTCTCACCTCTTCATAGGACGTTATGGTAATTTCAAACATCAACGCTCTATTCATGGTACAACTAAGTTTAATATTACAGGTAACAATAGCATGTGACATTGATAGCTACAATTACAGTTTATAACATCAAAATTATTGTTAATATCATCACTGTCATCATGATTAGTATTAATAGAAGCCTGTAACAGCTCAATAATTTCAAGTGTATTAATGTAGATATTTTATAATTAATAACCTAATTAAAAATAGAATAAGTAGCTGTTCCTTATTTTTAAAGCCAAAGCAACATAAAATAATTTATAATTTCTATTAATTTAATTTGTGCTCCCCTCAAAATTTATAGCTATCAAGAAAATAACTTTTACAAAAAGAACACCAGTGCAAGCAGAACACCTACTATAATATATATTAGAAATTTTCCAGTTGTTATTTCTAATAAATGTAAGGTCTGCAGACTTTTACAGATGACCAAACAGAGGCTTAGAGAGGTGGACAGCTACTGAGGGTGAAGCCAG
Source organism: Lemur catta (assembly GCF_020740605.2). NCBI lineage: Eukaryota > Metazoa > Chordata > Mammalia > Primates > Lemuridae > Lemur > Lemur catta. The sequence goes on from NC_059139.1 coordinate 1,752,677, forward strand.
GATCCCAAGTACGGCTGCCCCTCCACATCCACAGGGGACTGGTTTCAGGACCCCAACATCCATGCTTAAGTCCCTCAAATAAAAGAGCACAGTGTTTGTATATGATCTACACACATCTCTGGATTACTTACAATGCCTAATACAATGCAATGCTGTGTAAACAGTTGTTATATTTTTGCATATGTGAATTTTTATTCCTGTATTGCTATTTTTTATTGTTTTTTATTCTAATATTTTTGGTCCACTCATGGTTGAATCCATGAATGTGACACCCATGGATATGGGGGGTTGATTGCATGTTTATTAATAATACTTTCTGTTGTACTGGGCTCCTACCATAAACTGTGCATGCGAGGGATCTAGGTTGTGGCTCCGTATGAGAATCTAATGCCTGGGGATCTGAGGTGCAGCTGAGACAGTGATGCTAGCGCTGGGGAGAGGCTGCAAATATAGATTATCATTTGCAGAGAGGTTTGACTGCACAATAAATGTAATGTGCTTGAATCATCCTGAAACCACCCCATCACCCCCAACCCTGATCTGTGGAATAATTGTCTTCCACGAAACCAGTCTCTGGTGCCAAAAAGGTTGGGGACTGCCACTCTAGATGAATAGATAATTACATCAATACCATTATTAAGCAACCCATGTCCCCCTCCTGAATTGAAATATCTATTTCGTCATACATTGTTTCTGTATATACTTAATTTTTGTATGGACTTCCTATTACATTCTGTCATGCCAATGCAATAATTCTTTTCATATTAATGTCCTGGCATTTTAAAATAGGTTAAGGTAAGTGCCTGTTCACTATTCTGGTATTTAAAATTGTACTGTCTATTCTAAAACATTTACTTTCCCATATTATTTTAGTCAGGTTAGGCTAGGCAAAAACAAAACAATTAACTTTGATATTATAGTGCTTAACTAAACACAGTTGTATACCCTGCTCTTGCAAATTCCCACCTGGGGATGGATTAGTGCAGCTCAGAGAGACGGCCAACAGACGGCCCAGAGATCCAGATCCTCCAACTGTGGCACCACCATTTCAAAGTGCAGCTTCTGATGTTGTCTTTGCAAAAAGAAAAAAAGAAAAAGTGAATAGAAAAATCACACTGATTCTCAAATACAGACCACTGCCCAGAGCTAGTCATGTGGCCTCAACCTAAGAATAGAGCACATTGCATGCAGGCGAACCTGTGGATTTGGGCGAGCAGGGTTGTCTCTTCCTCATGATACCTGGCCTTTCAAACCATTTTACTCAGTTCAAAAGTTCAAATTAAAGTTTTCTTCTGATTAAAGTTATATCTTGCATGTATATTATTTGAAAAGGATTTGTGTATATACATATATATAGAGAGAGAGAGAGAGAGAGAGGGAGAGAGAGAGAGAGAGAGGGTTTCCCTCTAATTCCCAGGGTAGAGTGCAGTGGTGTCATTGTAGCTCACAGCAACCTCAAACTCTCAAACTCTGGGGCTCAAGTGATCCTCCTGCCTCAGCCTCCCGAGTAGCTGGGACCACAGGCGCACCACCACACATGACTAATTTTTCTATTTTTTGTGGAGACAGAGTCTCACTACATTGCTCAGACTTGTCTCAAACTCCTGGCCTCAAGAGATCCAGGATTAATATTTTTATAATTTAAAATTTTTCTACCCAGAAGAATGATATTTTTAGCTGAACATATACCTGATCTGTTTTATGTTTTTCAATTAGACTTACAATACAGACCTTTTATCTTTCTTGTTAAGTTTTTTTCTAAGTATTTTATAGTTTTTGCCACTTTGGAAAAAAGGAATAATTTGTTTCCATTTTCATTTCTAATGAATATTGGAAGTATAGAGAAAATTATGGGGGTTTTGGTATATTTAGCTTATATCCAGCCACTTTACCAAATTTTGTTATAAAATTCTAATAATTTTTTATTAGTTTCTGTTTTTTTCCTGAGTTTACTATATATCATCCACAGATAGAATTAATGAATCTATTATTCTCCAGTATATAAGCCAATTATTTTGTAATTCTTATTATATTATTTAGATTTCCTCAAACAACTTTGCATAACATTGGTATTCCTTTACTTTTAAAGATATCTCCAAGACAATTATAGTAGAAAGCCTTGTGTATACCTCTACCTTGCAATCTCCCTTCAGGCCTATATGTTATCCATCACCAAGTTTTGATGGTTCCATCTCCTTAATATTTCTCAATCTCACCCCTCCTTTCTTCACATTGCCATAGTCTTAGGTCATAATTTTATCACGTTAGCTGAGTAACTACATAGCTTTCTCATTGGCCTCTCTGTCTCCATAATCTAGCCACCTCCAAAGTTGCATTTTTATACAAGAATCTAATAATGACTCCCCTTTTATAAAAACATTCAATGGCTCCTCATTGTCTTCAAGACAAAGACCGGGCTTCTTAGCATTCATTCTTTACTCATTGCTCTTGACAATCTGGCACTTGTCTAATTTTGTGATCATTCTGCACTCTGAGCTATATCAACATGTCACTGTGGGCATGTTCTTCCTTGAGCATAAAAAGACCTCTCATTCTTGCTACATACGTATGTCATTCTGCATTATTCCACTGACTTTTTTCTTGCAGGACTCATGACTTGTTAACTGAAATTAGACATTTCAGTTACTAGTATAAAACCTTCTGCTCATGTTGTTACTGTTCTTTTCCCATCTGAACACTGGCATGACTAGGAGTGCACAGGATGCCAATGTATCTGCCCAAGGCTTGGATGACACTTCTATGAAGTTTGGAATCACTTGGTGTAACAGAGAGTGATGTTTCTACATGTATGAAGAGACTGAAGTAACTGCCAAACTGAACAAGTTCAACATAAAAGAAATGTATATTCCAGCATAAAAAGAGCAAGGACTTTGTGACAGAACATTAAAGTAAATTAATCTTATCAAACTAGTTTTTAATTTAATTTTAAATTTTAAAGGAAATAGAGATGGATCAACTCATGGGCTTAATATTGTTAAGACCAGATGAAAATACACAAACACACACATATACATATACACACATCAGGCTTAACTACCTTTTTTTCTTTTTTTTGCTTTAACTTTCATCCTCTAAACATTATTGTTATTATTTTTTTTAGACAGAGTCTCACTCTGTCACCTGGGCTAGAGTGCCATATCATCGGCCTAGCTCACAGCAACCTTAAACTCCTGGGCTCAAGCAATCCTCCTGCCTCAGCCTCCTGAGTAACTGGGACTACAGGCATGCACCAGCATGCCTGGCTAATGTTGTTTTTTTTTTTCTATTTTTATTAGAGACAGGGTCTCTTGCTCAGACTGGTCTCAAACACCTAACCTCAGGAGAACCTCCTACCTCGGCCTCCCAGAGTGCTAGAATTACAGGTGCGAGCCATAGAAAACTTAATTCAACATCACATCAAAAAGATAATCCACCATTATCAAGTTGGTTTCATCCCAGGGATGTAAGGATAGTTCAATATGTGCAAATCAATAAATGTGATTCACCAGATAAACAGAAGTAAAAACAAAGACCATACTGCCACCTCAATAGATAACAGAAAGCATTTGATAAAAGCCAGCACCCCTTCATGATAAAAACCCTCAACAAACTAGGCATAGAAGGAACATAGGTCAAAATAATAAAAGCTATGTATGGCAAATTCACAGGCAACATCATGCTGAATGGGGAAAAGTTGAAAGTATTCATTCCCACTAAGAACTGGAATGAGACAAGGGTGCCCACTGTCACCACTTCTATTCAACATAGTACTGGAAGTCCTAGCCAGAGCAATAAGGCAAGAGATAGAAATAAAGGGTATCCAAATAGGAAAAGAAGAGGTCAAATTACCCCTGTTTGCCAAGGATATGATCTTGTGTCTATAAAAAGATACAGACTCCTCTAAAAGACTCCTAGAATTGATAAATGAATTCAGCAACGTTTAAGGTTGCAATGTCAATGCACACAAATCAGTAGCATTTCTCTATACTAATAATAGTCAAGCTGAGAGTCAAATCAGGAATGTAATATGATTTACAACATCTACAAAGAAAATATAATACCTAGGAATATACTTAATCAGGAAGGTGAAAGATTTCTACAAGGAAAACTACAAAACACTAACGAAAGAAATCATAAATGACACAAACAAATGAAAAAACATCCCATGATCATGGATTGGAAGAATTGATGTTGTTACAATGTCCATACTGCCCAAAGTTATTTACAGATTTAACGTAATTCCCATCAAAATACCAACATCATTTTTCACAGATCTAGAAAAAAATACTCCTAACCATAATATGGAACCAAAAAAGAGCCTGAATAGCCAAAGCAATTGTAAGCAAAAAGAACAAGTCTGGAGGCACCACATTACCTGACTTCAAACCATACTACAAGGCTATAGTAACCAAAACTGCATAGTACTGGTATACAGGTAGACACATAGACTAGTGGAACAGGATAGAGAACCCAGAAATAAAATCATATAGGTATGACCAACTGATTTTCAACAAATCAGACAAAAACATACACTGGGGAAAGGAAGCCCTATTCAATAAATGGTTTTGGGAAAATTGGATAGCCATATGCAGAAGAATGAAATTGGATCCCTATCTCTCACCATATACAAAAGTTAACTCAAGATGGATTAAAGACATAAATTCTGGAAGAAATTGCATGAAAAACTCTCCTAGACATTGGCCTAGGCAAACAACTTACGAGTAAGACTCCAAAAGCAAGTACAGCGATGACAAAAATAAATAAATGGAACTTAATAAATTTACAAAGTTTCTGAACAGGAAGGGAAATAATTAACAGAGTAAGCAACCTACAGAGTGGGAGAAAATATTGACAAATTATACATCTTACAAAGGCCAAATATCCAGAATCTGCAAAGATCTCAAACAGATCAGCAAGAAAAAAACAAACAAAAAAACCCATTAAAATTTGGGTAAAAGACATGAAGAGAGGGTTTTTTTGAAATAAGACATACAAATTTCCAACAAACATATGAAAAACTGCTCAACATCATTAATCATCAGGAAAATGCAAATTAAAACCATGATGAGATACTACCCTACCCCTATCAGAATGGCCACTATTAAAAAATAAAAAATAAAAAGCAATAGATGTTGGTGCGGATACAGTGAAAAGGAACACTTTGTAAATTAGTACTACCTCAAAGAACTAAAAGTAGACCCACCATCTGACCCAGGAATCCCACTGCTGGGTATCTACCCAAAGATAAAGAAGTCATTATATCGAAAGACACCTGTACCCAAATGTTTATCAGAGCACAATTCATAATTGCAAAGATAATGGAACCTACTTAAGTGCCCTTCAATTGATGAGTGGATAAAGAAAATGTGGCATATAAATATATACCATGGAGTACCACTCAGCCACAAAAAGGAATAAAGTAATGTCATTTGCAGCAACTTGTATGTAACTGGAGGCTGTTATCCTAAGTGAAGTATCTCAGCAATGGAAAAACAAACACACTTGGCCTCCCAGTAAGTGGGAGCTAAATGATGGGTAGACATAGTCATAAAGTGGTGTAAAGGACATTGGAAACTACGAATGGGGGAAGGTGGGGATGAAGAATGAAAACTCACCTGGTGGGTACAGTGTACACTACTCGGGTGACGGGCACTAAAAGCCTTGGCTTCAGTGACTTCAGCATTATACAATTCATCACTGTAACAAGAACACTTGTACCCCTTAATATCTTAAGATAAAAATTATTTAAAAAGAAATTACTTAATTGTCTTTGCCTACTGAAACATTAAAGTATGGACTTTTTTTGTACTGGGAATAATTTATCACCAACCCTTTATAAATGAAGAAACTGAGGCTAAAAAGAAAACAGCAATTTTCATTGGCTGAATTTCCTTAAATCTTGTTAAACAATCCTGACTTATTCACAGAAGGCCTAAACACTCAGTGTTTTATGCCTTAAGTAGTGAAATCCTATAATATCCAGTTGATAAGCTTGGAATTGACAAGTATTTTTTTTTTTGCATTAACTATTTCCCCTACTTGAAAAATTATGATGCTGGTTCTTCTCGCTCTATGTGCACCTTTCCTGAGGTTTTCTCTTCCCCTAGTTCACTTCAGGTCACATTTTCACCAATTAATAAATGGCTTTATAATATCCTGGAAATAAATAAACCATTAATCATGCTATGTTTATGTATGCATTTGTTTAGCCCACTGAAGTATTAGATAGTACACCACAGTAACGCATTTATAAGTGAAAAATTGAGAAAATCTAGTTCATTATCAGTCATTTAAATTTGGTCTCTACTCTAGCAATTTAATCACAGAGATTAAAAAATTAATGGACTTGAAGTAGAAAGAAATATGTCACAGGGCAGCTGCTCTGAAACCCAATGTTTCTCTTACTTAATTTCTTCACCACCCCCTCATGTTCTTGCGAGTTGTTTGTTGATGAAAACCTTTCAATATTCCTATTGTTAACATTTCAGGACTTTTCCTCCATCAGTGTAAGCGTGTTGTGTGTTCACACGTGTGGATGCCTGTATAAATACTTAATGCACATTTTGTAGTTATTTATTAATCTTATAACTAGTATAGATTGATAATATCCTGTCATTTAATGAATTGTCTTCTGCAGACTTTAAAACACAGAGTACTTTTAATTTGTGTTTAGCTAGATTGATATTAATAAAGATCACTATAAATATAATAAGGATTTATTTAATAAAAAAAACATCAGAAGCAATCAAACACTTTTCCATTTCTCTGAGGGTTATAATTGTAAAACTATCTAAATACAACAGATCTCAATGATGTCTATTTCATTTAATCTTCTGAAATTCTGGAAGGATAATTTATGGATGCTGGAGACAGAGAACAAACTAGAAAGAAAGAAAAGGGAAGTGATGTTTTTAGCATCCTTGGTCCTTGGGTGAGGGTGAGGGTTCACCCAAGGATGTGCATTTATTTAAAAATTATGTATTATTTGTAATTTTAACACAATAAATTAAATTAAAAATTGGCCATGGGAACAAGCCTTGTAATTATTTAAATACTCTGGTAAAAAAAATGTGGTCTGTATAATATTTATTTAAAATGGGAGAAAAAAATATTTATTTTTGCCTATAGAATAACTCCATTATCACACGACCCACCATTATGTGACCTTTGATAAGCCAGGAGCCTAATGAAGTAGCTGCAGGCATGATGGCACACGTGACAAAACCCACAGGACACCCAGGGAGCGTGTCCGTAGTGGCTTCTGACCCTGAAGTCAGCGTTGAAGCATCTGCTGTTGAATGTGTCACTTGTGTTGTTTCCAGCGTGGAATGCACGGTTAGGACGATTACTGCCCTGCCCTGAAACACTGTTTGTCCTGCTCCGCAGACGTGGTGGCCTCGTCACCGTGAGTGCAGTTAAGCTGGAGGATTCTGGTGCTCAGGGGTGGCCAACCAGGGGTTGTGCCCAGGAAGGGGAATCCATGCACTTGTTGCCAAGAGCCTGTGCACCTGTGTGTTTTTGATACTTGGCTTCTTACAAATGTTTTAAACAAAATAAGCCTTTTTAAAATGCTCATGTTTGCCCAGCACATTTTCAGGTTCTTCTGGAACATTCTGCAGGCCTCTTGACAATTTTGCTGCTGAGAGCCACCTGCTTCACTCCTTACCCTTCGGGGTCCAGGCCAGCAGCCCCCTCCCCAGTGCAGCGTTCTGTCAGCGGGGGCGTCCTCTGTGAGAGCCCCTGCACGGAAACCTGGCTTTCCTCAGTGGGAAACTGTGGTGACCCACCAGGATTTGCCCTGTGGCTCCGGGGAGCCTGCTCTTGACGAACAAAGTTGGGAGCTTAGTCCTCTAAGTCGTCCTCTCCAGCTGTTTCAGGTCAGTACTAAGAGCATTAAGCAAATTACAACCCTAGGGACACCGGAAAGAGAAAGATACATCAATCTTCCCTGTGACTTAGGTCTTAAAAAGAAAAAGATAAAAGAAATACTTGGTCCGAGGAGTCCAGTCTACACAAACCATTTCTGTTCCCAGACCCCAGGCTGGAGTAGAAATTGCAAATGAGCACAGCCCCGGGCAGCAAAGCCACCAGCCTGCTAAGCACGGGCAGCCTCCCTGCGTTGAGAGTCACCGTACTGTGGCATTTTACAAATGATCGATGACAACTGCTTACTGTGCGCGACGTGCCCCACACGCTCCTTACCCAGTTTGGGGCTGTGCCTCATCGCCCCTCCGCTGCGATCTGTGTGTGATGCCCTCATTCCCCGGGTGGTGGCACCTGCAAGGGTCAGCTCAGGCTTGCTGTGATGTGGAGCTGATGACCTGTCCCAGCACCCGCCGGCCTCACGTCCCCACCACAGAGGGGGCACAGGACGGCCCAGACAAGCGCTCAGCTTCCCGGCCGGGTTCTCTGCTCTCCCGCAGCTGAGCAGGAGCCCCCAGACTCGACTGGTCTTGCCCGCAGGGAGCTTGCGCCTTCCACTCCAGTGAGCACTAAGTGCTACAGAGCAAGAATCCTGAAACCATGCCCTCGTCAGCTGTGCTCCCCGGTATGCTATCCCACCTGAATCCTGGGGTCTCCCAAAGGGCCGTGGTGCTGCTCTGCACGGACCTCAGGTGAGCTCGGCACGCCACTGTCCCTCTCTGCACAGGGACAAGTGGGGCTGCAGTGCCACCAGCCTCGTGGTCTCTATTAGTGTCCTAGGGCTTCTGTTACAAGTGACCACAGACTTGGGGGCTGCAAAGAACAGACACTCATTCTCTCGCCATGCTGGAGGCCTGAAGCCGCTCGCCAAGCCCCGGGTGGGGCCATGCTCCCTCTGCGGGCTTAGGAGAGGGTCCTCCCTGTTTCTTCCGGCTCTTGGTGGTTCCTGGAAATTTCCACTTGTGGATGCCTCGCTCCATTTTCTGCCGTCATGCGGCCTCCTCCCTTGGTGTCTCCAGGTCCCCATGTTTCTCATGACCTTGTTAGGACACCAGTCATTGGATGCGGGGCCCAGCTAAGCCGGTCCGGCCTCGTTTGACTAATGCCATCTGCAATTACTCTGTTTCCTGGGAAGGCCACGTTCTGGGACGTTTGCGGGCGGGGGACAGAACTCAACCCAGCACACTGCCTTGGAGGTGAGAACTAAATGTGCGATTCACTTTCAAACCTGGCTGTGGCTATAAGAAAAGGGACGGTATTGTCACCAGGAGAACATGCGAGACAATAACGTTTATGGATATTGAACACTGTATGCAGCTGTTACATTTTTACTTGTGTTTTCTATTTTTTGCTGCATTTTTTTTGTAAACTCATGTTTGCATAATTAAATTAAAACATTTTGATGTGCAAGTGTTTGCTATGTATACCACACATTTTCTTCTTCTTTTTTAAGGAAACATCCCTTGAAGGAAGCAGACCGAGAGAGAAATGAGGAAGGGAGAGGGGCCGCGGGAACTTTCCCGGCTGATCAAGGCTTTGTCAAAGAGCTGTTTATTCTCCTCAGAACCGTGAAGGCCCAAATAGAATTCCATCACTTTGGAAAAGCAAACTGAGCCTTCCGGAACACTTCCATTCCCTACTCCTAAATGAGACAGAAAGCAGTCAGACGGGGCGAGCGGCGTCCGACTCACCCTTCCCTGTCCAGACCCCCGCCAACTGTGCCTGGCTCTGAGGTCCTTTCAGGGACCGACAGCGTCACAGTGTTTCATTTCAGTGATGCTAGTTCCTCTACGTCATGAGCATTATTGTCCACCTGCTACGCAAAAGACCGAGAGGGCTCGGGGCCTCGTCTGCGAAGTTACCTCCGAGCCGCGTTAGAAAACAGCCCCGGCGCCTGCACACACAGTGGCCGGCGGCCGTGCCGGGACCCGGGCAGCCGCGTCCGGTCCCCGGCCCCGGGTCAGCCCTGCCGACCAGACGCTGGTCCGGGTTTTGTGAGGCCTAAAGTTCAGACCACTTGGGGGACCTCCCTCCCCCACGAAAAATAATACAAAGATGTCTCACTTTTGCACATTTTACAAAGCGTGAGAGCAGAGCACACGTTGGGAGGAGTCCGGGGGCCCCTCTGATTTCGGGAGGCGGAGTCTGGGGACCCACCTGAGTGCCGCCCCTGAGCTGTCTTGCGGTGGCCGTTCCACGTCAGCCGTGCCTCCCTTCAGTCCCCGTCACAGTTCTTTCTGCTCTGTCCCCTGCAAGAATGAGTACTGAGATGAGCCACGTGTTGTGCAGTTCCTGGAGCAGGTGAGCGCTTTGCTGACCTGGGTGCAGCGCACTCCTGACAGGATCGACCAGCACACCCGCCTGTCCACCCCGCCTGCGCGCTGCCCGCTCTTCCTTTCTGCCTCCGCACCTTCCCTTCTCCTCCTCTCTTCCTGTTTTCCTTCCCGTCCTTCAGCAGATTGCGTATCCATTTGGGATTTGGCTGTGTCCTAATTGCTTTGAATTGCTGTCTTTTGGGCCATATGCACACTTTTATATTTTCCATGAAGGGAGCTCCACTCTGTCTAGACTAAATTCCTAAACCCCAGTCACTTATTAGTCAGCTGCTAGACAGCGCATTCCAGGGGATCTGGCTACAGAGTTAAGTAGAAATGAACTCATCAGCTCAGACGATCACTGCTGATACATCTCACACATCCCCTGTCCTAAAGCACGTGACTGCAGGAGCAGCAATAATCAACAAAGCCCTGGGCGGTGCTGCAGTGCCCTGGACCAGTGTGCTGGTTAACTTCACGTGTCAACGTGACTGGGCCATGGGGTGCCCAGACATGTGGTTAGACATCACTTCTGGGCGTGTCTGTGAGGGTGCTGGGGGTGAGATTAGCATTTGAGCAGGTGGGCTAAGCCACGCAGACGCCGTCCCCAGCATGGGTAGGCGTTGTCCCATGCACTGAAGGACAGCACAGAACAAAAGGACGAGAAGTCACTGCCTCTCTCTGACTGCCTGTGAGCTGGGAGATCCGTCTTTTCCTGCCTGGGGCTTGGACCCAGACCAGAACCACTGGCTGTCCCGCTTCTCAGGCCTTCAGACCAGGACTGGACCAGACCCGTCAGCTCTCTGAGGCTTTCCATTGGCAGCCAGAGCTTGGGACACCTCATTCTCCATAAACGTATGAGCCAATTCTTTATAACAAATCTCTTTCTATTTGGTTCATTTTCTCTGCAGAACCCTCAGGAATACAATCAGAGTGTCAAAAGAAAGAAAAGATAGTCATTGTCATTTATTACTGGGCACAAAGGACCCTTTTCATTTTTATTTACTTATATTTTAAATCATTTTACAAATCATTTACAATTGTAAGGATAAAAGGACACTAAAAAATTGTTAGAAATTTTAAGAAGAATTTTAACATAGCAAATATAAGTTTTTATTCCATGTTTTCCAGGCTTGAAGGTCTGTATATCTGAAATGGACAGAGTCCTCTGAACATACCACCTGCTCATAAATCTTCTTGTGTGGTAAACCTGGAATGTCACTTCTTTGTAAAAACTGATTCCAGTTTCCAAATATTCCTCTGAGAGTTTTTTGTTTATTATTACTTCAAGTTTTTCTTTTTGTACCTGCACTGTCAAAGCACAATAAAGAATTTTTAAAAATTTTTAACAGTTTATCATTTTCTTAAAGAGAGAGGGCAGCTGTCTTGTTTGTTCCATAATTGTAAATAGCTCTAATTTTTAGTTTTATTATCACTAATTAAAAGAATAAACTCAATGACTTTTTCTTTCATTTTTCAATCATCTATTTCCCTCTGAGCACTTTGCATGCACAGCTACATTTTGTCCAGTTAAGACCCACATCAAGTAGATTTCGGTGCACAGACATCATAACAGTTTCCAGAGTGCTGTCCTGTCCAGTTAGCAAGACAAGGCAGTGCACATTCTTCTCCCAGTCGGTTGTGTAACGGAGTCCTTCCTAGTGGACCACTAAATGGTAGGGAGTGTCTTATTTCCTTTCTGTCTGTAGAAATATGTTGCTCACTTAAAGATCCTTGAGTTTGAGAAAATGCATCTGGAACATCTGAAGGCCATGCTCTGAGATTTCAGTTCCACGATTATCATCAGAATCCGTGTCTTGGTATAAACCTTCCTATTTGTCTAAAAATTGTGAAATATCTTCTACTTTCATTTCTTTTCACTTTACCACTATGTGGAGAATCTGAAAAATTCTACATTTTTAAACACATTCACTAAAACTAGAAATGAACTACAAAGAACCACAGGCATTTTCACATCTTCTGGAAAGGCGGTTCAATATTTTGGGCAACACAAAAGGAAAGCCAAAGGATAATGAAATAATAACCATAAGTTTCATTATTTTTTATCTTTTTATGTGTTTTCATCATTATTCTATTCCTTTTAGGGTAATTTTTTGTGAAGGCATATTTGAAAATTACTAATGAGTAATGATGAAATATTTCCTAGAATGCTAAAATTGTGAAATACTTCAAGATACAGGGATCATTAAGATCATAACTTTTATCTTAGATTGCATAAAAGTGTCCAAAGGACCCAATGGGAATTGCAAGGAAAAATAATTTTATTCCATTAAATATAATAGTATAAGAACAAATACTATTTATTGATTTATTTTATTAAAAAATTAGGGGTCAAGTGTTTTTGTTATGGGGATAATGCTGAAGTCGGGGCTTTTGATGTACTGGTGCCCAGAGCAGTGCACACTGTGCACGATGGGTAGATTTCCATCCCTCACCCCGCTCTGAGCCCCCGCTTCTCAGTTTCCAGGGTCCATCACTGCTTTCTGTGACCATGGATACCCTTCCTTGAGCTCCCACTTCTAAGTGAGAACATGTGGTGTCCATTGTTCCATTCCCAAGATGCTTCACTTAAGATAACGGTCTCCAGTTCCAAGTTCCTGCAAAAGACATGATTTCATTCCTTTTTATGGCTGAGTAGTAGTCCATGGTGTATATATACCACATTTTCTTTATTTACCAGTTGATGGGCACTTAAGTTGGTTTCATACCTTTGCAACTGTGAATTGTGCTGTGATAAACATTCAGGTGCAGCTGTCTGTTTGATGAAATGACTTCTCTTCCTTTGGGTAGAAGATACCCCGCAGGGGGATTGCTGGATCGAATGGCAGGTCTACTTCGAGTTCTTTGGGAAACCTCCATACTGCTTTTCATAGAGGTCGTACTAGTTATATTCCCTCCAACAGTGTATAAGACTTCCCTTTTCACAGCATCTGTGCCAGCATCTATTTTTTTTTTTTTTTGACTTTTTAAAAATGTCAATTCTGACACTGGGGAAAGGATGTCCCGTTGAACAAACGGTGCTAGAAACTCATATAGCCACTTGCAGAAGAATGCAACTGGGTCCCTATCTCTCACCACACACAAAAATTAACTCAAGATGGATTAAAGACCTGAAACCATAAAAATTCTAGAGGAAAATGCAGCAAAACTCTTCTAGACATTGGCCTAGGCAAAGAATTTATGAGTAAGACCCCCAAGGGAAATACAGAAACAACAACCTAAATAAATGGGACTTAACAAAACAAATAATATTTTTAAATAAGTAAATTTTCCCTTTCTTCTTAGAAAAACCTCTAGCAAGTAATAAAAGTAGGAAACATTAATCCACACAAACTGCGCTAGAAAACCTCAGAGCTGAAAATGTGTCTACCGGCCACTGACAGCACCCTGCGGGCTAGAAGTCTCACTTCCTGGCAAGTTGCTTTCATTAAGACGAGTGGTAATGTTTCCCATGTGAATTTTAACATGTGAAAATGTGATAATTACTTAAAACAACAAGACTGCCAACCATGCCGTCAGAGGATGACAGATGCACACAGTACCATAAAATCAGACCCAATAGTCCCAGGGGGACGCACCCCGAGTGACACTGACTGTTGCTGAGTGAGAGGTGTGGTCCTGAGCCCTGGACGCGTGCCCGTGTCCCGGAGGCTTTCCTGAGACTGTCCCCGCTGCTCTCCTGCGCTCTCAGCCCTTCCTCCAGGCCCCGACGGGCAGGACGGCCGTCCCCACGCAGGGAGCTGCAGATGCAGACCAGAAATAGCCAGCTCCCTAGGACATAATTGTTTCTGCTTTGTACATAGTTTAAACAAAACTGGATTTTTGTCTTAAATCTCATAGACTATTTAGTTTGCTTATTATTGAATCCAATGTGAGAAATTTGATAAAAAGTATATCCTAACACACAAAAAATTATCCTTCATGCTATTTCTAAATAAGTGAAGCAAGGGAAACAAAAGACGTTTTGCTGATGAAAACTCCTTGCTTCTGTGTCCATGGAACCCCAGCAGGGACTTGTATGTGCAGTTGAGCTTGGCAGGCAGGATGTTCGGGACGCGGAGCCAGACAGTGCAGCACCTGCCCTGCACCCCGCGGGTCCCCGGGCTGCGAGGAGAAAAAAGCAAACAGGAGGTTCTTCTCCAGCTGTGGCAGAAGACGTATAGTCTTCAGGTCTGGTACCTACACGCCAGACTGCAGGTGTACGCACTTGCTCTAATATGACAACAGTTTCACAGCTTTTTCATACATAAGTGGTTTGGGGCACGAAAATCAAGCGTTTGACCTAAATACGCCAAAGAGTCTGGGTTCCCCTGGCCTCGTGGAGGTGACGCTTCTGTCACAGCTGCTCCAAGAGACACTTCATTTTGCCTGAATTGCTTTTATGAAGCAAAGAGGGAAGAAAACAAACGAACAAAAAAGACTAATCCAATTCTTTTAAAAATGAGTTTAAATGAGCCTCTTTCAAAGATTCCTGTTTATCCAAAAAGTATCAGTCAATTAAGACCAGTTTGCCAAATGTATCATCTTTGGAAATTAGCATTCCTGAAACAGACAACTTTAGTATCAGGAATCAGATTTCCCGGCAATGTGATGCTACGAAGTGGTGAGTGTCATTCTTTGGGGCGAGATGCAAAGATAAATGAGCCCCAATCCGAGAGCATCCGTAACTGGGTTTCAAACACACTTGCACTAATTGTCCTTGAAACCGCACCTCCTGTGCCTTAGAGTTTACCCCAACATCCCTGGATAACATTTACGCTAGAATAAATATTGGCTTTATATAAAATAAAATTGTGCTTACATTTTGGGCAATTAAAAGATAAAACATGTAAGGCTTATTGAAACAACAAGGAGAATTTTTTTTCCTTTGGCGTGTGGAACATAACAGCCAGTCCCTTCAAAGTCCAGGAGAAATGCCACACCTGGTGGGGACATCACTGCAAAGTGGAGAGTTACCACATTGGGAAAAATGTCCCGTGTCAATCCACGGACCCTGCTCGTAGCATGTACACATGCACACGCCTCACCGTAAAGAGAAAACTACCCACAAAAATGACCAGCTTGGTGCAATGAGTGGTGATTTAATTTCAAAATGAGAAATAATACATACATTTGGTTTTTATGTAAATTATCTCTTCTGATAAGCATAGAGCAATTCATATTGCACTTCCATTAAAATGAAATTGTAGTTGATGCACAACTACCATTAATAACTTTGTTATCATCGACATTGAATTAATAATGGGGACGTTGAACTTCTATTAAAACAAGGGAATGGCCATGTACTCTCAGTGTTTGCTGTTTACAGTTTGTTATGAGCTAGACATTGACAAAAAATGAATAAAGCAGACCTGTGTAAATAGGTACTTTATTGTATTGTAAAATAAAAATAATAAATAGGTATCAAGTTACCATGCTATCTTTCATATTTTTAAAATTTGAAGTTTACAAGTTTACATTTAATTTTAATAAATTATTATATGACAAGTTTGAGATTCAAAATGGCCCTGCTATGTTTACTTTATTAGAAAAAAAACCTTACTTTACATTGCTCTGTCTCTCTCTTCCCTGTTCTCTCTATACACCGATAACTATATTTTTATCTATATCTGAATCTATACTTATAACCTTATAACATGTCTTCATTTCCATCCCTTTGAGTACTTTTAACATTCTGAGCATGTGCAAAATTTTCTGTAGCTACTCAGAATTATTCTGTTACCAGCAGCACCTGTCTTTTTGCTTATAGCAGTCATAAAGATCAAAATATATTTATCGTGTGCCTTTTCCAAGGTTTCAGAAAAGTTGAATGAGGTTCCTAATGGAAATCATTGTTTGCTCAGAGAAAGCAAATAGCTGTGAGGCTTCTCCGTGCCTGGCCCAGGCGTTGCGTGGACATCCGTAGATAAAACACGTCCTGGGACTGTTGGCTGAGCACCTCAAGCGTGATGCTATGCAAATAAGTTATCGGTTTCCTAACAGGGCTGAAACAAGCTGGGTATTCCGAGCTGCCGCCTGCTTCCCCAGGACGTGCCCTGGGAGCCTTTTCCCTCTGAAGCCCAGCGAGGTTGCTAGACAACGCGCTGTAGCTCTGCAGTCGTTGCCGGCTTTTGGGCATCACGGCTGAACGTTTAGCAATCACGCGCACGCTCAAAATGCTCTGTCATTAAGTCAGCAAAGCCTCCCCTGAGACTGCGGCCTCACCTCATCCACACGGGTGTGCCTGGGCAGGTCACTTTAGTCTCCCTCGTTGGAGGGCTTAAGAAGCTGGTTTTCAAATTGATCGGTTCCAAGACAGGCAGAAGGACTATTTCCAGGTCCATGTTTACAGGTGGGTCATTGCCAGAATCTATCAGTAAAGTGCTTCCCTTGATGGGAAGTCCGGTCTCATCACAGGATGACTGTGTCTTCTCAGACGTCACTGAGTTGGCCCAGAGAAGAGATTCTGCCTCGAGATGGCAGCGTCAGGTCCCGCTGAGTTTGCGCCTGCCCTGCGGGGTCAGACCTGCCGGTCCCACAGCTGTGTGAGCCAGTTCCTAGAAATACACATCATTTGATAAAATCATATATCTGTATGTATTTATGAGTACATAGTGCATGGATGTGTATCTGTGCACATGATTACATGTATATGTGTGTGCACATGATTACATGTTTATGTGTCTGTGCATATGGTGATATGTATATGTGTGTATCCATGGTTACATGTATGTGTGCATGTGCACATGATTGCATGTATATATGTGTGTGCATGATTACATGTATGTGTGTGTATCTGTGCACATGATTACATGTATATGTGTGTGTGTATCTACTATTAGCTCTGTTTCTCTGGACAACTTTGACACCGATTGATCGTGATCCAAAGCCAAGACCCCCCACAGGAAAGAGAGAAGAAACCTGTTAACTGAAAAAACATGATGAGGTTCATAATTTGGAAAGGGGAACTTTGTTCGTCATGAAGGGTTACAGCCTGCGAGTGGTCGATGCAGCCGCCTGGAACGTGGGGCCCCGGCTACAAGCCAGGAAGTTGTGCTGCGGGGACGGACAATGGGAACAGGAGTTTATACTGGGTGGGATGGCTGAGTTTACATATTTAACAAGCTATAGGAGGAGTCATGAAAATTCAGGGCACCTTTCTCCAAGATCAGGTTTACTGTTCGGGGCTGTGATTTCCCCACTGTTTTCTCTAGAGCACCTTGAATTGTGTCATTCCTGGTTGTGTTTTCAGGATTCCTACTCATGACTAAGGTCTCCAGGAGGGTTTAGAGGTGCAGGTGCCTTTTACACTGCACACCGGCAGTCACGGCATGGAATGGGATGGGCACAGGCGGCATTCCACCCTCCCAGGGATGGTCCCAGAAATGTAATACATCATAGCCAGGAGAGCTCAGGCACTGCCAAGGCAGGGGCCAGCCGTCAACGCTCTGGAGTGCTGAGGAAGGCCGGCCTCAGCCTGCACAGCCCCGGCACTCGGCGCCAGACCTCAGTGAAGCTCCAGGGCTTTCCCATAGCCAGCCTGGGAAACAGCCCACCTCTTCCACACTAAGGCCATGGGGGCCGCGAGGGAGCTCCTGGACCACAGAGCCTGGGAAAGCTGTGTCAAGTCCAGTGTAAGTGCCACGGTGCCGCAGGACTCCTTGGTGCCGTTGCTCTGCTGTGCAGCCCTCCGATTCCCCAGGACGAGAAGGCTGCAGGAGGTTTCCCAGATGCCTCTGGCCCTGCACCCCCTGGTGCATGGCTCACGCCCCTAGGGCCAGGGTTCTGGGAACCTATACTGGGAGACGTGGCTTCCCTGCGTCCTGCACACTTTGTGGCCGTGATGTGTTCCCGAGGGCAAAGGTGAAGTCACCTGCACAGAGGATGGAGGAAAGCAGGAGAGGAGGCTCCAGCGTCTGCCACAGGGGCCCTGCCCACGCACAGCGGGGTCCTAACCAAACAGGGCACAGGGCACGTCTGGCCCTCGGGCAGTCCATTTGCTCTTGTTGGTGTTTTATAACCTTCTATCCCATTGCCTGTGAGTGCGTGTGCGTGAGTGCGTGTGCATGAGTGTGCATGCGTGAGTGTGCATGCATGAGCGTTCATGCATGAATGTGTGTGTGCGTGTGTGAGTGCGTGTGCAGACACTGGAAGCCAATGCTTAATGCAACACAAGAATGACCCTCGAACCTCAAAGGTGTAGAGAAGAGAAGGTGGAAATGACAAGGAAACGGCAAAGTTGTCATTTCTCCTCCCCACAGCCCCAACCCCATCTCTAAGTACAGAGAGCTGGCGGATGTTTTACACGTGATCGTTCAGCCTAGAGGTCAGCACATCGGCAGGACCAATCCTTCGTAGCAGACTCCTTCACCCCAGTTCAGACCCTTGTGAGCCTGAGGCTGTCAAAAGAGTTGACCAAATCTATATTTTGTACTTACTTTTCTGCATATAGCTGCATTTTCTAAATTTAGAGCTACCTTCTGAGATTTAAAGACAGCTTTGACATTTTTATCTTAATTGTCTCATTTCTACTAAGTTGTTTCAAATATTACAATAAAACACTGGATACAATAGCTGTTGGACCCGGTTAAATTGACAGTAACATAACTGAGTTTGTCCTTTTGGGGAAAGTCTAATTATTGAGGATTAAATACTCTGCCACTTTCTAAAAATACTAAGCTGGAATTCATACAAAAATTCCCAGAATATTGTGACAATAGCTGACAGCAAAATAGAGTCCTTCCCTGTTTTCTTCAAGGTGTGTTCTCTTTATAATGTAGATTCCTGGTTAATCAGGGTGGAGCAATAATAGACTTAACTCAGCAGATCTAATGCAAACAGAATATTCTATGGAGTTAAAAATCAATAGATGTTAGCCAGCCTTATGCTAATGAACTGTTCAGATTCCTTTATCAATCTCTTGGGGCCTGAAGAAAATTGTAACCGCAAACCTCCACCTGAAGGCAGGGCCGGCTCTTCCCAGACACGCGTGGGGGCGGCTGAGTGCACAGCCGCGCCATATTGATTTGAGGACACGTCCGCTCGCGTCTGCTCCGAAAGAGCCCTGACTCTGAGTCGCAGGAGTCTCATAATTGGATTCAGCATGTTTTGTATTAACTAATTAGGGGTTTTCCTTTTCTGTGCTTGCTTCTTTTTGTCCACTCAGCTATTTTAATCCTCTTTATTCTGTGAAGCTAGAATGTAAGATTCATTATTTTCTTTTTAAATATTTGACGATGCACTTTCAGCCAGATCGGGGTGACTAGGGAGACAGTAAAGAAATACTAACCTAATCCTCCTTACCTTCCCTCGTGCTCCTCCTGCAGGCTCACGTGAGGCTCCCTGCCCGTCCTCGCCTGCCTCTGACATACACACACATACACACATGCACACACATGCTCACATGTACTCACACGCACACTCACACATGCGCTCACACACACTCACATGCCTACTCACATACTCTCATGCACATGCACACACTCACATACGCACACTCACAAGCACACTCTCACACACACATACTCTCATGCAACACGCACACTCACACACATTCACACCAACACACTCACACACAGCTCCTGCTGACCTTGGGGCACACATTTGTGTATTTAAAGGCTCCAATCTGATCTTTAACAGATAATCTCATATTCCATTAATATTATATCCTGGTTTGCAAAACTGATGGTCGTTGGTGCCACTTGCTACACCTGACTCAAATTAAACACAATTACTGAACGGCTTTATTTGCCTTAGCGTTCCAGAGGCATTTCACCTGAGTGAAGCACATTTTCTGGAACTAAGAAATCCTGACGCCAATTCTGCACTTCGGAGCTTCTTTTGAAATCTGTGGGCGGCCGAGCTTGGGCCATCCTTGGTGGGGGTGGGGAGAGAAGGGACCACAGACCAGCTGCACGAGCCCGGGCTAGCGTGGCGCCGCGCCGCACTGAAGAGACAACAGTGCCGCCATGGGCAGCGGCCAGGGACAGGAAACTCAGCGACGTGAAGGCCCCTGGACAGTCGGGGGCAGATGGGGCAGGTGTCGGCAAGCGGAGGCTGGCACAGGCCAGCCAGCAGCTCCCCGTCTCTTGACTTGTACTTAGTATTTAGAAAGATGAATGTTGCGCAACACTGGAATTATAAAGTCATGACTCCATGTAGATTACATTCCTAGTATCTTCTTATAATCATGGGGCCATGCATTCATTTTCCGTGGATCTGGTGGGACAGTTCAGTAGAAGAAACATTTAGGACCCAGGTCAGTAGGAGGCAGAGATGCGGCTCCGTGGGGGTCCGTGGGGGTCCGTGCGCCGTTTTCCTCACAGACCAGAAAACTCCTGCTCCTCTGGTGGGTGCTGAGTACCTTGAAAGGACGGCTGTGCTTTTATTTTAAAAGCTCAAATCAATGCACATTTTATAATCAGAAATCTGTAATCTCTACACCTCTATGGACAACAGAGAATGTGGGTTCTCTGGCCCTTCTGTGGCCCTTGGAGACCGGAAACAGCTTAGGGCTAAGGTCAGGGGGAGGGTTAAGTTCACGGTGACGGTTATGGCTACGGTTGGGGTTAGGGCAAGGTTAATCATAGGGTAGGGTGGGGTTAAAGTTAATGTTAGGGTTAGGAGGATCCTGTCCTATGTAGCCTGAGATGGTGTCCAGAAGTGAAACGAGCACAGGGGCTAAACCGTTTCCTCTTACTGAGCTGAGAATACTGGGACCCGATAGAAGTCACTTGGCTATTTACCCAAGGAATTACTTGTTCCCAGAAGGCAAGACTGCTACCCAACTGAAATAGCTCGTCACCAAGACTAACCACTCACCCTTCAAAACCCTCCCCTGGCCGCACCCACCAGCCCAAAGCTGCCACACCTTCCCGGCGCACACTTCCAACCAGGGCCCTGACGCCCGAGCCTCTCCCTGACGTCCCTGCCCACAGTCTGCCCAGGGGGGTGCCCTCCCTGTACAGGCCTAATGGCCTTGCTTGACTGACAGATTCTCTGGGGGCCTGAAGGGAGGTTGACTGTAGACCCGTCCCCTAACACCGAGAGGCAGAGGGAAACTGAGGCAGAGGGAAGAAAGTTGCTCACAGAGGCTGTTACCTTCGTTTTGGTGACTGGGTTCCTGGTACCTTGAGCGAGATTCAGTCTCCAGTCTTGTTCCTGGGCCTCCAGCTCAGATCTCAGCCGTGGTCCCCAGACGCGAGTCTGTCTCTGAAGCCCAGTTCGACCCACGCAGGACTATGCCCTTCCTGGTGGCAGCCTGCTTCTGAGGACTGCACAGCTGCCTGCCTTTGCCCCACCGTGAGCTCTGATTCCTGGGACTCACCCCCTTTGCTTTGTCCTCGACGCTGGGTGTGTCTGGAGGTGAGGTCCACTCCTTCCCCATGTGACCCAGCCTGCTGCAGAAAAAGCCGTGGTTTTTACCTTGTTACCTTTAATGCCCAATGATTAAAAGCTTGAAAATATTTACTCTCTAGATTTCTGAATCAAATTATAACATATCCTCAACCACAATAAAGTTGATGTTTTCTAATATTCTTAAATGTTTCAGGACAGTTTCTATACTTGGCTATTTGTATAGTGATTACCTTTCTGTTGTTGCTAATCAAATTACCATAAACTTAGCAGCTTTACATAACGTGTTTAATATCACTCAGTGTCCGGGGCCTGCAGGCAGGACCTGGCTGGACGGGGTCCCCTGCCCAGGTCTCAGTGGCTGCGGTCAGGGGACTGGTCGGGGGGCCAGCCAGGCCGCGTTCCCATCGGAGGCTCAGCGGAGGAAGATCTGCTTCGAGCTCTCTCAGCTGTGGGAAAACTCATTTTCTTGTGGCTGCAAGATGGCATCGCTCTGTGTTCTTAGATTCTGCGTTTGTCTGTCTGGCCTGCCTTCTGCACAGGGCCAGCAATATTCACTCGATTTTTCATTTTCTATGTTCTTGATAATCTGGCATTTGGGGGCCCTACAGACCCGGGGAGACGGTGCCCTTTCCGGGACCTGCCAGTTCCTAGACAGTAGTAACTCCCCTGCACACTCCAGCCAGGGTTCTCCCGCCCTGAATAACCCAGAGCCAAACACCGGACAACTTGGGACATCCCCTAGGCCCCATGGCCACCCAGAATCCTTCAAACTAGCCAAATCCAAACTTCTTTCTCTCCCCCAACCTGCCTTTCTCATGAAACCCCACCCAGGGAAGGCCCTGGCCTCAGCAACCCTGTTCCGGCCTCTGCTCCCTGATCAAGCCTGGGGCTTCTTCCTCTAGAGAAATGTATGGGATAAAAACTTTCTCCATATCACGTAACGTAATAGCATTAGTCTCTCCATGTCATCACTTGGTCATCCCCCTATAAACTAAGTCCTGGGTAATTTTAGAACAAGGATTCCTGGCATCTGGACTCTTCAAAGCCAACCTGGAGAGACAACAACTCCAGACTGAGTCCACCGGCAAGGTGGGGATGGAGCCTGACATGTTGCAATGTTGTCCAAAGCCAGGAGGGACAGCCATCGCCACTGCTGTGCGCTGTCACTCAGAAGCACAATGTGAGTCCTGCCCACACTCGAGAAGGGTCCAGCTGGAGGCCAGGAACGGGGCAACCTTAAAGTTTATACACCCTGATAAGTGTTTCATTTAGCAATATCGTGTGCACTGAGTTAAAAAATAAAATATCCCTGATGAATGCATTTTACTAACCGGTGTATTAGCTTCTTAATGCTCATGGCTCAGCAAATACAAGCGCTCAGGTACTGTGCATTCCCTATTTGTTGGAAGTAGACTTAGCTGTGTGAGTGCACATGGTGCACGGTGGCGATGTGTCTAACAAGGTGACATCCTGGCTCGGTAGGTGTTCACTTTGATTTAGGAGATTACGGGTCTGATTCAGCAGAAAATTCATGTTGTGTCAACAGGTAACGAGCACATCTGATTTCACTCTTGATATATGTGGCTCAACTGGTGATCTATTTCTTTTTAGTTGGTGTTTATTTTTCCTATGAATGATTTATCTGTTTTAGAATGAACTGTGTCAACTACTGCACACGGTATATTAATTTCAGTGTATTGTGCAAACATTTCCTTGGTAATATACCTTATTCCATCTTTATTTGCTCTCACTAGCAACATCATATCCTTTCTTTATTTGAATTAAACAGCTTTTTCGAAGTAGGTGCTTCTTCTCCTTGGGGACGGGGGATGCAGTGCCCATGGAAAAGGAGGGTTCACTGAAAAAACATTTTGTGTCAGCTCTTGCAAGAGGATGCTTGGCACGTTAAGCATTTGGACCCAGACATTGCAGAATATGGTGTCATTTAATTACATAAAGTTGGATTACATCTTTTTTCTGCACTTATAATCAAAGATTGCATTACTAAGATATTAAAGGAGTTTTAAACTATTTAAAAATAACCTCATTAGCTGGATGGGGTGGCACAGGCTTGTAATCCCAGCTACTCAGGAGCCTGATCAGGGAGGATTGATTGAGGCCAGGAGTTCAAGTACAGCCTGGGCAACATAGCAAGACCCTGTCTCTAAAAAAATAATGATAAAATAGCTTCATAATATAACATGTGGCTTAACGAGGTCACAAGAGGTAGATGCGACCATCCCATTGTGCAGAGGGAGGTGGGCACAGGGGCAGCAGTGTGGAAAGACAGTGTGGTCGGGGGCTCACTGGTGTACCAGCTTTCTTTCCCTAGGGGGACTCTCAAGCCCTTTTCCCACTGCCATTGCACGTTTTCCTAGTCTGTCCCCCAAACTCCAAAGTCACACTGGTGGCTGATCCAGAGCCACCACTGTACATCAGGCAAGCACCTGATCTGGAACCATCACTGTACCCCAGGTATTACCTGGCCTGGAGCCATAACTGTACCCCAGGTAGTACCTGGTCTAGAACCATCACTGTACACCAGGCAGTGCCTGATTTGAAACCATCACCATATACTAGGCAAGCTCTTGATCTGGAACCATCAGTGTACATGAGGCAAGCACTTGGTCTGGAACCATCAGTGTACAGTGGGTGGTGGCTGTTCGAGAACCATCACTGTACCCCAGGTGGTACCTGGCCTGGAGCCATCACTGTACACTAGGCAAGCACCTGGTCTGGAACCATCACTGTGAACAGGTAGTGCCTGACCTGGAACGGTCAATGTGCACAGGCTAGCACCTGATCTGGCTGCATTTATGAAATATTAAAGGAGTTTTAAACTGTTAAAATTCGCATTGGCTGTAAATCCTCACCACTGAGAGGATGCTGTACATAACATAACACTGGAATAGCACCAGAACCAGGACTTCACACAAGGCAGGATCTAATTCAAAACCATCCTTCTACACTAGGTCAGTGCCTGTCTGTAACCGTAACTCTATCCCAGGTTACTGCCTGATCAAGAACCATTGCTATTCTGTGTGTGTGTGTAACTTTGTGGTGTAGTATGCACACAGTAATGTGCTCTGCTCAAAGTTAAATGTACCATTTAATCAGTTTTCATGAATGTGTTTCAAGACACACAACACGTCCGTCATCCCAGAGAGCTCCTTCATGCCAGTCCCTAGTCAACCCTGTTCATCTTGGGGCAATGTTGTACCAGACTTCTACCACCGCACATTAATTTTGCTTGTCTAGAGAATTTTGTGTAAATGGAATCATGCAATATTCCCCTTTTTGTGTTGTTCCTTTCACTGAGCATAATGTTTGTGACACTCATCTGTGTTTTACATGTAGCGACACTGTGTTCCTTTTGGTTCTGAGTGGTGCCCACGGCAGCAATGCCCACAGCTCCGTATTCGTTCTGGGTGGACGCTCTTTTCCGTATTTAACTGTTATGGATAAAGCCGCCAGGAACATTCTTGTATAAGACTTCCTGTAGATATAATTTCATTTCTCTTGGATAAATACTTAGAAATGGAATTGTTGCTTCTTGGATAGATTTATGTTTAAATTTTGTTTAAAAAACTTCCCAAATATGTTCAAAAGTTGTTTCAACATCCTACACTCCCATCACCAAAAATAAGTGCTCTAGTGGCTCCACACCCACTTCAGCATTTGGTGCTGTCAAACTTACACAAATTTAGTCTTTCCAGTGGACATGCAGTCGTTGTTCTCGATGGTTTCAACTTCCGTTTCCCTGAGTACTCAGGAAGTTTGTTGTTTTTCGTTTGTTATTTTCACATTTTCTTTTGTGATGTCCCCATGTGTATTTGTATTGGGTTGTCTTTTTTTTTTTTTTTTTCATTTGGGCTCTTTGTACAAGTATATTTGAAGTATATTATTACTAATACTTCTAACAGTTTGCGACTTTATATTCATGAATGTGTTTTTTGATGAACAGAAATTTTTAATTATGATAAATTTAATTTATCATTATTTTATTGTGTGATTCAAGCTTTTTCTGACTTCTCTAGGAAATCTTTGCCTGCCCCCAAATTGAGAGGAAATTATTCTGCTTTCTTCTAGAATATTTAATGTTTTCACCTTATATTTATGTCTATGATCTGTGTTAGATGATTTTTGTGTGGGAGGGAGATCAGAGTTCCTTTTCTTGGCATTTGTGTATTTGGTTGTCCCAGAACCACGTGTTGAAGAAATTTTCCTTTTCCACTGAGTTTCTTTGGCATCCTTGTTCAAAATCATTTGATTCGGTAAGTGTGGGTCTATTTCTGGATTTGTTATATTGCACTATCCACGTATTTTTAAATCACTTTTTAAATTCCACCCTGTCTTAATTCCTGTTGTACTGTCTTGAATTCCTGTCTGTACTGCTCTTTAATTTTGTTGTTCCTTTTGAAGGTTGCGTATGTGTGTGTTTACTATTTCTTTCCAAATGAATTTCAAATAATTTTGTCAATTTTTAAAAAAAAATCTGTTAAAAAGTTTATTAGAATTTTACTGATAGAAATCAATTTTATATCAATGAGAGAACTGACATTTAGCAATGTTGGATTTTCCAACAAATGAACACGGTATATATCTCCCCTTACTTTAAATTTTATTTAACTGTTCTCACCAGTGTTTTAGAGTTTCCAGTACAGAGTTCTCTTTGATGTCTTTGATGCTAGTGTGAATGGTGTTGATTTTGCAATTTCATTTTCTAATTGTTCATTTCAAGTACACAGGAATATAATTTCTTAATACTGAATTCTGCAACATTGCCAAATTCTCCTGTTAGTTCTAATAATCTTCTTAGAGATCTCTTAGGCTTTTCTACCTACACAATTATGAGATCTGTGAATAAATCCAGTTTTACCTCTTTCCAATCTGAATGTTTTTTTATTGATTTACTGTACTTGCTCGACCCTTTGCATTAATGTTGAATTATAGTGATGTGAGTAGACCTCCAAGTGCTCTTCCCAAACTTGGGGGAAAACACTGAATATTTCACCATTTAGTATGACATTGGCTATAGACTTTTCAGCAGATGCCTTTTGTCAATTGATTCCATCTTTTATTCCTCATGTGTACAGAGTTTTATCATAAATGCTCTTATAATTGGCAAATTTTTCTACATTTATTAATATGATTATATGACTTGTTATAATATATTAATTTGGTAGATCTAGTAATCTATCAAATCTTTTAATTTGGTAGATTATATTGATTAATTCTGAGCATTTATTTTGAAGATAAACCCGGCTTGATCATGACATATTGTTGTTTAAATGTATTGCTAAATGCAGTTTCTAGTATTTTTAGAGAATTGTTGTGTCTGTGTTCATTAGAGGCATCGAAGTTTAATGTTTTGGTTTTGTTATCAGGGCTACTCTCAGAGGCTTTCATAGGCAGTACACACAGAGACGCTCCAAGAGGATCTTACGGAAGGAAACACTTCCATTAGGGCTTGAACGTCTATGTCCCCTCCAGAGTTCAGGCCCTGAGACTCAATCACCAGTGTGGTATTCTAGGAGCTGGGGCCTTGGAAGGTGCGTGCGTCATGAGGGAGAAGCCCTGGTGAATAGGATTAAGGCCCTCATGAAAGAGGCTTCACACAACACTTGGGCCTCCTTTCCCCTCCGTCCCTTCTGCCACACGTGGACGGTGCACGCCTCCCTTCCTGAGAATGGAGCAACAGGCACCTCTTGGAAACAAGAGGCCAGGACCTCACCAGCGGCAGGCATCGTGCTCTCACACTTCCAGCCTCCAGAACTGTGAGAAATAAATTTCCATTGTTTTCTAATTACCCAGCCTCGGGTATTTCATGGCAGCAGCACAAGGGGACCAAGATGACTTCCTAGTATTTGACAACTCAGCCTGACAACACAGGTTTCCTTTTTCCAATGTTCCGTGGGTCTGGAGTGCCTTCAGACACTTATTAGGCAACGTTTATACAACCTGCATTTCAAAAGTCTGCTCTGCTTTTCACTCTTGGTATTCTAAAAACGGAAATTTCTCTGATCCACTGTGTTTTGTAAACTTTAGAAACTTTTTTCTCTTATTTCTAATAGAATATCTTATGCCACAAAATGCAAGTTATGACTGAAGAAATTAGTAACGGAAATAAGCAAAACTGCTGCAGAATCACTTGAGTTGACGTAACATACACAGGGAACGACAGACCCTTGGGAGTGGGCGACCCCAGGGCAGCATCTGCAGTCTCCAAGCTATCACGCTTCACTCACTTCACCACAACTACATTTTACTTGGGGTTTTAAGTTTGGGTGCAGGTTTTAAGGTACACAAACGGCTTCTGTGCCCGTGATGACCCTGACTTCATTAGTAATGAGATCTAATGACATCACTTTCTGACAGCCATGATCTTTAACCTGGTTTGATCTAAACCAGACTCCTCGGGAATGATATCATTAAGGTAAATCCCTGCAAGGAGCTCCAGTCCCTCTAGCATGAACCACTCAGACGTATTAGGTTACTGGGAATGACTTCACCCATCACTGTTTTCTTCCTCGGGCAATACAGACCGTATCAAAGCTGCAAAGAAGGGCAACAGGTAATTGATGTTGTTTTTAATAGCAACACTCCAAGTGGTACCAGAATTCTAATTATGCAGACGGGCAGACTTATTTAAACGTGGCTTACATATCCTTTCCTGTGAGGCAGATCTTAACACTTCCCTCCGTGTTCGAAAGGAAAGCTGGCATTTGTGCAAAGGTAAGTTTAGATACACCTTGTGCTGTGTGTGCAGGATGATGTGCCAGTGTCTGTATGAATATACTCCCAGCTCCAGGAACAAGTTGTGAAAAAATCACCTACAAATATTATGTGTGTGAGCCTATGTCTGTGTGCGCAGAAGAGGAGGGTCCGGTCCTGTCCCCCTGTCTCCTGCACCACGGTCCCGTGTCCTGGACCTGCCATCTGCCCCCTGCTCCGGCAAGTCCCCTCCCTGCCTCCTGGCTCCTACTGTCTCCCCTGGAAGTGTCTCTCTGCAGAGCAACACTGTGTCTCGGCCTCACGTGTCTAGGCCAAAACACAACTGCACCCTCGCCCAGCTATGCCAGCCAGTCTTACAATATCTCTCAGTGTTTGTGTGAACATTGACATAAACACAATACTTATCAATAGAATTAAATACTCACTTGACAAACTGTTTCCAGAAAGAACTAACATTGTTTTCTCGATCTGACCAAGACATCAGACTTCATTTTCTGCCCGCTGTTAAATCTCTCCATAGCGCATACTTGTGATTCTCAAAAACATTGGCAAACTCTTCAGTGAAGAAACACAGATCTGAAATCATCACCAGAAAAACCTACTTTATACTCAAGATAAACGTGGACGTAATCCTACTACAAAGACAAATTTTAACTACAGTAGGTGAGCACATCCACCTCTGCAAAGCCACTGAGTGATTAACGCACTAATTCAGGGGAGAAGCCCCAGACCGCTTGGTTTGTGCAGAGACGAATGTGTGAGCCAAGCGCCAGGCCTGGCTCCCGGCACGCGTGGTTGTTCTTCCAAGGACATCGGCCAGATACGTTCCTTTCGTCTGTTGCCTCACCCCTGTTCCGTGACCGTCTTGCCCACTCTGAGGCCTGTGGGACAGAGCAGGCGTCTGCGTCCCAGGAGCTGGGGCAAATCTGTCCTCTCCCCTTGGTTCTGACTTGCCCCAGCCCCCTCCCCGCCCAGCCATCCAGGCAGCCGGCCGCCGGGTGCTCCTTCGCTCTGATGCTCACATGCTACACCTGGGTGTGGCTTCAGACGAGAGAACCCCAGGGACCAGGAACAGCAGGGCTGGGCACCCCAGGGGCCCGTCGGTCACGCTGTCAGGTGCTCCTAGCTGGGGAAAGGCCCACCTGTGAGGACCAGCGACAGGCGGTGGGCTGTGGGGCCACATGTGCTGGCACCGCGGGCCGAGGGTGGAGGGCTAGAGATCTCAGGCCCTGTCTGCGCCTCCTGGTTAAGCAAGACGCTGCAAGTCACGCAGCCTCCCAAGGCTCAGTGTGCTCATCTGTGAAATGGGAATGATACCAAGAATGCCTCCTCCCTGAGACACAGCGGAGCTCGGGGAGGTCGCATCCATAATCACATTTGCAAACTCCCCATGGCGGTGGCCCTCTGTGGGGTGACTGACGCAGCACTGCCTGGCAGACAAAGGTGCGTGGGGGGAGTTAATATCTCCATGTGAGGCTTCGTCTGCCGCCGCGGCAGCTCCCGGACCCGGCCCGGTTTGCCTGTGTTAGTACAGGTTCCCCTCTTTTGAAGCCACGAGTTTCCAACACTCAAAACAGTCCAGTGGGAGGTGACTTAATAACGTGTGACTTACGTAGCCACCAGAAGGAATATCAACATCTCCGCCTGGAAACAAATCGGAGTTCAGATATGGGTACAAACCCTAATTACTTCTAACAAGTGGAAGAGGGAGGTGAGCTGGGGGCAGGATTGAAGTTTGCCGGGCCAGACAGCCGACTCGATGACCGGCGCGATGACCGGCCGCCGGTGCACAGGAAGCCGAGGAAGCAGCCGTGTCAGCCAGCCCTGATCGGCACTTTGAAGTTCCCGGAGTGAGCAGCGATGGACATCCATCTTCAACGTGCGCCGACTCTCGGGCTGCTTTGGGTTAGGGAAGGAATGTGCACTCACTGAAACCCGACCCCATGTCCCTGAAAAGTTGAGCTTAAGAGGGACAAGGAGTGACCTGTAAATTTAGACAGCTGCGAGCCCACGCCAGGAGCAAATTATTACAGCAGCGGTGGTTTTCCTTTACCAGGAAAGCCCTCCTGGGTCAGCTTTCACCGAGAGGCCAGCGAGAGCCAGAGCCGGGGAGAGTTCGGGCCGTGCCAGGGCCCGGGCCGGAGGAGGAGCTGCCGGGCAGGGAAGGAGCCTGGAAACAGATAAGCCTAAAGGACGCAGCCTGGGCACATGCGCGCAGCACGGTCTTGGGTCAGTCCTGTATTAAGGAAACTGCATGCTCAAAGATAACTCACAGAGTAGTTAGCTGGGAGCGATTCTGCACCAGATGATCGGATGATTCCTTAGAAAATGCTCCCCCCCTCATTCCAGCACCCGCTTACGGCAGCAGGGCCTGGTGCGTGAGAAGCGCGTCTGCCACCACGTGGCTCCGTCTCGCGCAAATGCTGGCACCGGTTTCCTGCTCCATCACCCAACAGCCCCAAGTGCTTGTGAAACAAAGTTACCCTCTGTTTCAAAGCTCGGAGACTGAGGACTAAGGACGGCTGTACAGAGCTGCTGTACGGATTTAACAATGTAAAAGTGGGGAGAGGGGTTTCCCAGGGTGGCCAGACCCAAGGCCAAAGCGCAGGAGGAAGCTGCATCGACCCTGTGTGCTGGGGACCCGTCTGCGCTGGGCCCCACGCCGCCGGGTCCTCCCTGACCACCGTGCTCCCTCCCAGCCCTGCACCGGCGTGGGGTTCACGTGCAGCCCAGAGTTGGGGGCCTCGCCCACCCCTCCCCCAGACAGGGTGGGGACTTCCGAGTGGGACGGATGTCCCTCACGGAAGCCTAGAGTCCACCCGGTTCTGCAAGGACGCGTCCTCCCTCGGGCCTGGCCACACGTTTGCCACCTGGGAGGGGAGCGTGGTGGGTAGTTGATGGGGGAGATGTCCTTTCGTGACACAGTCCCGTGTGGCTTTTGAACTCTGTCCAGATGTCGCCCATTCGATATCAGCGGATTAGAATGCGAAAAAGGTAAACTTCACGTACGTAAATGTTTCACATCGGATTTGACGACAGCACAGCTGCCTGCACAAGGGAGTGAGGTGGGGCGGTTCCCGGAGCACCAGGAGGCAGAGCCACGGGCGCCCACGGGTGCTCCGAGGTCCCAGCTGCCCAGCACGCCAGCTGGTGGCCCCAGACAGCCGCTCCTCCAGCTGAGCGAGGGAGGGACCCTCACCTCCTTGAAGCCCAGGGCATTCCGAGCAAAGAGTCCCCGGGGCCACCCTGCGAGGGAGCGTCACTGTCACTCTGGTTTCCTTGATGTCCGGCCCATGTGACAGGCTGTGGTGACCCACAAATTGAAACAAATGTAACAGCACTTTAAACAGTGTGAGTGTCCTGTGGCCACGGTAACAAATTATCGCAAACTGAGGGACTTACACAGACAGAGTTCTCCCTCTAGCGGTTTCGAGGCCGGAGTCTGGAAGGAAGATATTGCAGGGCTGGGCTCCCTCCAGTGGTTGCGGGGAGGGAGGGACAGAGCCAGAGCTCGGGGATCCCGGGGCAGCGAATCTGCTCTGCGCCGTCTTGCAACGGAGCACACAGTTCTTCGCACGTCTGTCAAAACCACAGACTGTACCACACACCAAGAGTGAACCTCGTGTAAACCAGGGGGTGACAATGACAGGCCAGTGTGGGTTTATCGATGTTCCCGAGGTTCATCCATGTGGAGGCTGAGCTCAGGGGCTAGGGGTGAGTGGGAACTCTCTGTGCTTCCTGCTCCACGTTACTGTGGACCTAAAGTATTCTAAAAAGTGAAGCCTATTTTTTACAAAAGGTACTATTTCCTCTTGCCATTTGGGTCCCGGACGGTTCCGTGGGGGAGATGGCGTCAGGGACAGACCCTCAGTGGGAAGAGTCCAGGCGGGATGGGGCCGTGCGGGGAGCCTGCCCAGGTGGGGGACAGGCCAGCTAAGGCTCGGGGCTCACACCTGCGCTGTTGCTGAGGAAGAGGTGGAGACCGATGAGCACCTGTGTTCTCATTAGAGAAATTAGAATACCTCAGACCTGCTCTTCACGCTTTGAAATTAGTAGCAAAGCTGAGTTCATTTTAAAGTTAATCTAGACGCACTGAGTCATTTCACCCGGGAAGAGTGTCCCTGTGCTGTTTTGCACCTAAGCGTTCCTTATGCCCATGAGCAGTGGTAGAGAGAAAGAGTGAAGCTAGTGTTTCGGAAATTTGTCCAAATAATGTTATTAAGATGGATTTGGCCCATGTTCTTCCCAGGACGCGGAGGCCCCAGTGTCGCGTTTGAATTCCCGTTGGCATCCACAGTGCTGGGCGGCTAATCCTCCGTCAGACCAGAGCAGCGGAATCGTGCTCTGTGGTGCGACTGTGATATTTTACACCCTGTAATTGGGCACACGGTGGCAATGCACCCGCCGTCAGCACGGGTGGCGCTGCCAGAGTGTTTTGCTATCATTTATGTGTCAACAGTGGAGCCAGGCCCGATCCGACCGAGCACCGCGGGTCTGCAAGGCCAGGCCTCCCCTTTCTGTCGGGCTGAAGACAGCAGTCCTGGGAGAACCGTTCGTGTTTAGCTTTCTGTAGTCAGGGCAAAATAAACACGCGCCGTTATCGATTCCTGTTTGTCACAAACGGTGCAGAGGAAAGTGGGGAGAATCCTGCATACGGAGGCTGGCGTGGGGTGGGGGTAGGGGGTCAGCACACCCGCCCGCTGGTCCTCATTTAAACAGTGCAGCTCAATCAGAACTCATCTTCCTTGGGTGGGGAGGTGATATGCCCTTCTCAGCTCTCTTGGTTACGATCACATGAATGATATGTGAAAAAATATTTAATTCTTCAGGTGATTTTTTTTTATCTGTGCTACAAGAATTTAGCCTAAGGCACAAGTGATGTTCAAAGGCATTGAGGAAGCTTCAGGGTAGGGACTCTCTTCTTCCTTCCTTTGAACGTTTAATTTTATACAGCAAAATGCAGACAGCCAAGGGTGACTGAGTTCTTACAACCCGGGGACACCCACGTAGCTGTCACCTGGTCATGAGGCCCCCATGTGACCCAGGCTTGGCTGCTGCTCTCACAGCCGACACCCGCTCTGCTGGTCTGGGCACGTGGGATGGGATCTTGCCATCCGTACCCCTCCGGGTCTGAAAGTTGTTGCTCAATATTATGTCTGTGCAGCTCACAGATGCCGTGGCCTGCTGCGGGTGGTTCCGTCTCTAGGACGTGTGAGACGCTAGTGCGGAAATTCGCCGTGATGTGAACTGGGGTTCTCTCTGTCTCCGTATTTGTCCTCCTTTCCTTCTGCTGTCCCTGCTGTGCCCTCCTCCCTCTGGTGTTTACCCTCCCCTGCCCACAGGCTCCCCCCTTTTCCTCCATCCCTGGTCTATACACCAGGTGCCCCCCAGGGTGGAGGCAGCGGGGGGTCACCCGTGTAAGCCAAGGGTGGGAGCAGTGAGGCGTGGAGCCTGGGCACCCCAGACTGTTGAAGCCTGGGGGTCAGTCCCATGTGTCAGCATGGCCAGGCCAAGTCGCTCAGTCACACACCAGGCCAAGCATGGCTGCCGGCTGTGTCATAAATGCCACGAGCACCTACAGCCAGGGGACTTCACAGACGGGAGATTTTCCTGAGTAATGTGGGTGGGCTTCATCCCATCGGCCGAAAGGCCTTAAGAGCAAGACAGAGGAGGATTCCACCTGGAGGGAAGCTTCCCTGAGGAAGAAGGATTCCACCTGCAGCGTCACCATCCTGCGCTGGCGCTGTCCCGGCCTGCCCTACAGGTGTGAACTTGCCGCTCCCCACATCCCCTGAGCTAATTCCTTGAAATAAGCCTTTAAAGGTGCGGTCAGCTACATGGCAACGCTCCGGCTGATGATGGACGCGTGGACACGGTGCCCCCATGAGATTATAATGGAGCCAAAAAGTTCCACGCAGCCACCATAACGTCATTAATCCTGTGTGTGGTGACGCTGGTGTGAACATACCTCCTGCACTGCCAGTCGCAGGCAAATACAGCACGCACGGTTATGCACCGCACTTAAAACTTGATAATGACGATAAATGGCTGTTACTGGTTTGTGCGTTTACTGTACTACACTTTCTGTTGTTATTTCAGAGTATACCCCTACTTATAAAAAAAAAGTTGCCTGTAAAATAGCCTCGGGCAGGCCTCTCAGGAGGTACCCAGAAGGCTGTGTCATCACAAGAGGTGACAGCTCCACACCTGCCACTGCCCCTGAAGACCTTCCCGTGGGACAAGACTGGAGGTGGACGACAGAGACCTTGGTGATCCTGCCCTGCACAGCCCTGGGCCAGTGTGTGTGTCTGTGCCTTGCTTTTTAACAAAAAAGTTTAAAAACCAAAAAAAAAAAAAAAAAAAAAAAAATTAAAAATTTTAAAAATAAAAAAAGTTTGTAGAATAAGGATATAAAGAAAGTAAATGCTTTTGTACAGCTATATAATGTGTTTGTGTATTACGCTATGTGATTACAAAAGAGTCAAAAAGTTAAAACAAATTAAAAAGTTATAAAGTATAATAAAATAGCTATAGTAAGTGAAGATCAATCTATTATTGAAAAAAGAAAAGATTCATAGATTTAGTGCGGCCTAAGTGTCCAGTCTTTACAAAGTCCACAGTAGTGCACGGTAATGTCCCCGGACGTCACAGTCCCTGGCCACTCGCTCACTGGCTCACCCAGAGAGACTTCCAGCCCTGCAAGCTCCGTTCCTGGTCAGTGCCCTGCACAAGGGCACTGTTTTTATTTTTTATACTGTATTTTTACTGTACCTGCTCTATGTTTAGACGTTATGTTTCGATGCACAAATACTTTGTGACCACTGTGTTTCAGTTGCCCCCAGTATTCAGTGCAGTGACAGGCCGCGTGGGTTCGTAGCCCGGGAGCAACAAGTTACCCCGTATAGTGCGGGTGTGTAGCAGGCTACACCGTCCCGGTTTGGGTGAGTTCACTCTGTGGTGTACACATGACAATGAAGTCACCTCCACCCATGACTGTAATAGTCTCTCTCTCTCTGTACGTATGGATGTATATATGTGTGTGTACACATGTATGTATGCATGTCCATAAGCATGTAGATAGCAGATGACATACATACAGACGACAGACATGGACATAAGTGGTATAGATGTCCCCCTGCTGGTTCTGTCCTCTGGAGGACTCTGGCAACACACAAGGGCCAGCCAGGTGCCGTGGCCACCTGCAGTGACTGCCATGCTCTCTGCACCTTGCCGTGCAGCAAGTGCCGCATACACGCCTCGGGACCACGCTCGCTTTCCTTCCCCATTGCAGCGACCGCAGCACGTGTGTGTCCCACCAGAGGTCCTGGCTCACGTTTGCCCCACCTCGTCTGCCTCCGCCGCTGTTGCCCAGGCCCCGGGTCTCCAGTGGGTTTTCTCCCGAGGAAATAGGTCCCAGTGAGACGGACTCGTGTCTCTGGCTGATGGGTTTTTCTTGAAAGGATCTGAGCTGATGCTGCGCATGTGGCTGCCGTGCAGCGTGTGAAGCCGGGGTGTCCGCAGAGATGTTTTGGGGAGCCCACTGTTTGTCCCTATGATGGGGCAAAAACATCAGGAGCTGATGAGATTTTAATAGAGTTCAGACAGTTTTACAACTGAGCCGAAGCTGTTTTTACAGAGGCAGCTGAGAAACTGATTTGCACTGTTTGGATACCGTTTTCTGACTCAGGGAATCTGTCTGCAGGATGTATTCTGAAATGTGAAGGGAAACACGGGGCAGCCTGCCCGTGTAGCGGGAGAGCTGCCGTTTTACGATGGTCCTGTCATTTATCCTTTCATCTGCTCTGTGGATCAGCGTCTCTGGATTTATTGCGTACATGTGTCTGAGCTCCTGCTCAGTGGGGA
The DNA here is from genome assembly GCF_020740605.2 of Lemur catta. Classification (NCBI taxonomy): domain Eukaryota; kingdom Metazoa; phylum Chordata; class Mammalia; order Primates; family Lemuridae; genus Lemur; species Lemur catta. Next base: position 1,788,871 of record NC_059139.1, read on the forward strand.
ACAACAAAATTTAAAGCTAGGAAACAGGAATGGAGACTCTGGCAGGAGAGGGGTTCCAGTCCAAGGAATATGCAAACACCAGTAGTCGTATTTTAGAGTGATGAGCTTGAAAACAGTAGGATTTCAATTTAAAGCCTGAAAAAGCCAGTTAAGTGTTACCAGAAAGGTTTATCTGAGCACGGTTGGATTTGGCTAAGAGCTGCGTAGACTTTCGGGGTCAGTACTGCGGCCACTGACAACTCACCACGACGTTGAATCACGTCCAACAGACTGCAACGTGTGATTCTTATATTTTGACTTAATTTTTTGAAAAACCACATGTGGAAATCAAGGACTTGGGAAGAGTTAACTGCAGTTCTCAACAGTGGCGGTGGTGCCAGTTTTATTTCTTCACTTGAGTTTGGGGACAGGCATCTGCCACTCACTTTCAAATGATTCTTTTGGGTGAACATCCACAAGGTGATGCTTATTTGCGGGACCATCACATTTGGTGGGAGCCCATGGAGTGTTCCTGAAAACCACAGCGGACAAGTTGCAAGGGAGAATTTGCAGATTTCCAGGACTCTGGCACTGAAGGCTGAATCGTTTCACGAGGCCTTGGAGGGAACACCCCGCCAACGCCGCCAAGAAAGGAAACTCGTAGGGAAAAGGGAGTTAGGTCATAATTCAGCTGCAACTTTTCTGTTGTAGTTTGGCAACTTCATTTGTTTGACAGACTCTCGTTGAGCAATGAACACACATCAGCCTCTTATGTTCTAGAGATCAGTACACAGGGCCGGGGCGGATAAGGAGAAAGAACATTTCAGCGTAGGAAGGTCCAGGGTGTTGGTATGGAGGAAGGGCTGCCTCTCTCTGCTCAGAAAAGTCTAGACGGCAAGAGTCGAGGCCACAGCTGGCAGGCAAGGAGAGAGGTGGGGGAAGGTTCTAGACAAGGGAAGGCAGAGTGTTGGTTAAAGCGGTAACTCATTGATGAACAACCTGGAGTGACCTCGTCAAGTGCATACCTGTCCATGAAAAGCCCAGGTGGGAAACCTCGGGGACGGCCCAGGGTTCTGGGCTGGATGGAGGCAGGTGCCGGGCAGGCAGCCTCCCTGGCCATTGGACGTGGGTCGTGAATACCCCAGCCCTCTTGCTTGGCAACACAGTGACTGGTGGTCAGTGGACGAGGGCCCACTGGGAGTGCTTTGGGGCTGGGCACCTGGGAGTCACTGCGGATGGAAGGCACTGGGGTCTGAGGGCTCGGCGTCCAGAGTGAGCAGGGAGGTCTGAGGCTGCGCCCAGTACCACGGAGAGACGGACCATGGAAGACGAGTCCTGAAGCCCACCTGGAAGGCGGGCAGAGGCCGGGGAGGAGGCAGAATCGCAGCCCAGAAGCCTCGTGGCAAATTAGCCCAGTGAGAAAATGCAACTAAGAATGATGGCAAAATGTAGTGAAATAACTCCACAAACGTCTAAAATACAATAGAGTCTGCTTCTGGGTGTGTTTATTAATATTATTTCGTGTTAGTATAGTGGTTTCAAGTTTATAAAATGGTTTCGCACAAATGATCTCTTGTGAATATTTCAAGAACCCTATGAGATTCATTGGGGAAAAAAGTTTTAATTACAGTTTTTAGTAATATGTAAACTGAGACACAGAATTTAAAAGAAAAATATTTCACGTCAACAGTCATGCCATACAAGCAGTCTGAAGTGTGACCGTCCATGTTTCTGTCTCTGAGCTCCCGGACCCTGGGTGGGCTGGTGGTGATGCTTTCTCTGTGTGCGAGCTCTCTGTGCAACAGTCAGACGTGGGTGGATGGAAAGAGATTTCAAGTGTGCACCCCAGAATATTAAACAGGATTTCCCCTGGGGTGAAGGGTTGGGAACCCCTGACAGTTCTTCTGTCTTTGCCTTTTCCTTTTCTTTCCTGCTCCCCACCCCCTTTGTTTCTCATCTGTGTTGTCTAAATTTCCTGCAGCAAACACGTTGCATGCAAACATATGCAATTTTGAAAAAGGCATGTATTATATAGTCTGATGATCTCTTAGTAAGTAGAGGGTATGGAATAAAACTTGAACGGATTTGAAAAGCAGTTTTATTCTGGAGAAGCCAAACTAACCAGGAAGGATGACCCGTCGATAAAGGTGACAGGATTTTGGAAGTTCTGAGGATAAATTTCTAAACTCTGCTACGTGGCAGAAGCTTAGGTCAGAGAACAGATTGGGAGCAAATGAATCAGAAACAGAATTCCTTATGCTCAGACTAAGATTATGAAAGAAAAATAAAAGAAGAGGAAGAAAAAAAAGAGTTGATTAAGCCACAGCCTAAAACTGGCTGCGTATTTCTTAACGCCCCATTGCTGGAACATCTAACTCACGCAGCCTCCCACTGGCTGACAGATATATGGTGGCATCTTGCATGGCGCTGAGGCATCAGGAAACCCCCACCGCATCTGCGGGGCAATGTGCTCAGCAAACGCCGAAAATGCGTCTGGTCGTGTTAATTAAAGATGGAGCCACTTGGAGGAACCATTCACTGAAGCAAAAATATGTGTTCCCACATGGGGCAATTTCCCTGCGACTCTCTTTATTTTTTATTTGCTGATAGGAAGAGACTTTTGATGAATACTTATGGGGCACTTCAGGCTTGAGTAGGGTTAATCTCTTTAGTTCAGGTGAGTTCATTTTCACCGTGATTCACTTCATTGGCTATCTGTAATGATTATTAACAAGCTTAAAGACCTCTGGGAGATGGTGGATAAAAACCCGGTGCCAGGAAAGCAGGCTATCATTATGCTAATAGGGTTGGAATAATAATTACCAGGCACAGTTTCCATAGGAATCCTTGGGACTGGGACAGGTCACCAGGTTAGAAAATCTCTCACCAGCTCTGTATCCCGGGGGATACGCCACACACACACACACACACACAGACACACACACACACACACACACACACACACATGCACTTTTCCGTAGAGAGAGTAAATACATGTGCATGTACATTGTTTTGCCCTTGCCCTTAGATGAATTCATAGTGAGATGAAGGGAGATGTAAAGAAATAACATTTATGTTTTTCATGCATCAGTGACATATTTTAATAGCCTTAAGTGTAGATTCTATTAAAATATTTTTCAACACTTTTTTTCAGATATTTCCCATGTATTCTAGTTGCTTATTTCACAAAAGCATTTGAACGGTATCCTGATAGGAACAAGAAAGGAATTCAAACTCTGCTTCCTTGTGGGTGAGACCCCACTGATCTTTTTTTTTTTTATTTCAGCATATTACAAGGGTCCAAATGTTTAGGTTACATGCATTGCCTTTGCCCCAAAAAGTCAGAGCTTCAAGCGTGTCCATATTCCAGACGGTGCACACCGCACCCATTAGGTGTGAAGGCGATTTGTCCCATGTCAGAACTCTCAGATTCCCTTTACAAATCTCTAAGTTTAGTGAAATGGAATTAATAGTCTTGCCTCATTTTGTTTTGAACACCTTAAATTAGCATTCTCAGTGGAGAATCATTGTATTTGTACGACTCTTCCGGTGCCAGATCTGGGCAAAGTCCGACGTGGGAGGTCTAGGTCACTGTTTCATGGACAACGGGAACAAGGGATGGCACCACATGGCGTCAGATGGACCCTCTGTGGAAACCACTGTCCCAAATACCTGCCAGGCACATGTGTGTCCACGTGACTTGGTTGGGTCCTATCTGTCACACATGCTGAAACGCAGCATTGTCAGTGTGTCCAAAGCGTGGCCCTGCGTCCTCGCAGCACCCTGCATGGGAGTTGGAGGCGTGTGCCTGGGCACTCGGCAGTGTGGCAGAAGGACGCACATGGCTGCCGAGCTGCCCACGTGTTTTGGTGCAGTGGGGAAGCCACACATGGATCTGTCACGACGTCAGACTCGTCACGTTCCCTTGGTTTTGACCCAGAGTGTTTCCCCACCTTAAATGCATTTTAAACATACTGCTTTGGGCTATTTTCTGAACTAAATTTTTTATAAAAGACATTTCAACACTTACTTAGAAGCCTTACCTAAAAGTTTTCATTAAAAAATACATTTGACTAAAAGTTCTTGAAGCTGCTTTTTGAGTTTGTATTTGACCAATTAGGTCGAATATAAACATGTATTGTTTCAACTGTCTCTATGTTGTGCAAACACACGTGTATTAACCTTGTCTTTATCCCTAGACTTAAGAATTCCAGTGTGTGGAGGAATATTTAGAAACATATGATTTTAAGTGTATTTTTTGTCATGATGTAAACCTGGGAGACTCCACTGAGTCTCGCCGGGGATTGGGAGGGGATTGGGAGGAGGCAGGTCTGTGAGGAGGAAGGTCGGTGAGGCGGCAGGTCTGTGGCAGGGCTGGGGCGCCACGAGGAGACACCAGAGATGACTCTAAACCTCTCCCTCCTTCCTCCATATCTGAGTAGCAAACAGCTCAATCAGCGGGCATTTTCCATAAATTCGTTCCTTATGTGTTTTATCCCTGCCCGGCATAGACGGGTCCTCTCGACTGAGTGACAGGGCGCTTACGGCTCCCGCCGCCTGGCCCTGGCGCGGCCAGAGGTGAGCGCGCTCCTGAAAGGCCCACAGCAGAGCACATGATGAATTTCTCCTCTAATGTGGAGCTGCAGGGAAAAGCTGAACAAGGTGGAGCCTATTTTAAGTGCGGTTCGTTATATTCTGATGGTTTCTGTTTCTCCATCTGGCAACCATCTTCCATGACGATCAAAGGCGGTCCCCCACGCGCGGGCCCGTCCTCGTGCCTCATTCCTGCGGGAAGGGTTGGCGGCCGGCAGCGCCCTCAGCCCACGGGAGTGCAGGGCGGGAGCAGCCTCGTCTCGGATCTCAGGGACTCGCACTGGGCCGGGCCATGCACACGTGGACACGGGGCCCCTGCTGCTCCCGAGAGCCCTGCGTGGGTCCCACCCACAGGGTTTCCTCAGCCACAGTTTCTGAACTGGGGAAATTGAGGCAGGGCTGTGCTCTCTCTGTTCATCCTCTTAGGACTTCCCTCTGGCGTATCTCGCCCAACGGGGGTGAGGAGAAGAGAAATACGGACCACAGAGACCTGCCACTGTGCCCACGTTCTTGCAGCCTTAGCTGTGACCAGCTCCTGGGGGGCTGGCCTCCGTCACCCGGCCCCTCGGGGTCTGATGTGGAGTGACCAAAGTCTGTGAACGGTGCTGACCCACCGGTGGCTGGCTGGGTTCTAAGTATGTTTCCAGTGGCTCAGAGGACCCCAGGCAGGTGGGAGGAAACCTTGCCAAGCACAGGAAGGGCCCTCCAGCTGCCTCTCTGGAGCCTGAGTCTTCACAGCAAAGGCGTCTGTCCCCGTGGTCCCAGAGCCCCCCACGGTTCTGCAGATGGCAGGACTCAGCACGTCCATGAGAGAGGGACACTCAGGACAAGTGCCCTGCTGAGAGCAGCTGTGGTGCCATGTGCCTTCATGCCGGTGGCAGGACGGGCCAAGGGACCCTGCAGTGACATCTGGGAAATGGGCTACTGAAAGCTGTGGGCACACGGGAGGGATGTAGCATCCACATGTCCCTTTTGGTCTTGCTGGTTTGCATGTTTTTAAAGTGTCCTCCATTTACAAACTATTTGCGAGTGCATATTACGTGATTATTGCTTGATAATTATTTTTTATTGATGAATAGGCACCTGCTGTTTATATCACAGACGGAGATTCCTTGTCAGTCAATTAAATGTAAACGCTATATTCTGTGTCTGGCCGTATTTAAGAGACAGTGCTTTTCATCTGCTGTGGGAAATGCTTGGGATGCCCGGGGAAGACGATTGATCTTAATGATCAATTACAAGCAGGCCCATCGTGCACGTGTGCAGGTGGAGGATCCCGATTCGCCGCGTTGCGTTGGTCATGCCCGCCCAGAGACTGCAGCCGAGCAGCCACTCTGCGAAATGCAGCTGGGAGCTTGGGAGTCCTCGACGCCAGGATAAAAGCACCAAAATTATAATATCACATTCAATTATTCGAGGGCTTTTCTCACCAGATGGTGTTCATGTGTCAGACGCAGAAAACGTGCTTTGTTCTGGCTGTGCGGTTGGAGGAAGGGTTTGCAGGAGATTGAGCAGAGGCACTGGTCTCACAGCACTTTGGGGGTCTCCTGCCCTGCCACGGTGCCACCGGTGCCACTGACGGGGGAGGCTGATGCTCAGGGTGATAAGGCCGGGGAGGGAGGGACCTGGCAGTCCACAGGTAGCCAGCTGAGTGGAATCCGAGAGCAGGATGCTGTAGCTCAAGCCTGGGCAACAGGGCCAAACAGAGGGGCCCTGGGCTTCCTGGAGAGCTCTTGGCTGGCCCGCTGTCTGCCCCGAGCTTGCCAGATGTCAGTGGGTCTTGTGAGGAGACCCAGGGTCCCCTCCTGTGATGGTGGCTTTGCAGGGAGGGCTGTGCACTCATTCCTGCACCCACTGCAGGCACCTGCCCGTGCTCCCTGGCTCCCCAAGCATTTTCTAGGCATGCAGTTCCCAGGAATCCCCACAGCCAGCACACTGTCCCCAGTACACAGCTCTTGGCTCTTAAAACAGAACGCTCAACCCTTTGTCCCCCCACCCCTGCCATTGTTCAGACAGCCCTGCATCCTGGCGGGACACCAGCAGTGCAGCTCCGACCCAGCCAGCTGTCCAGGAGAGGCCAGGCCTGGGCAGTTGCTACCTGAGGCTGTCTGGGAGGACGTGCCGGAGGTTCCCAGGCTGCAGACGGGATGTGCAAGGCGGCTTTGCTGGAGGCCCCAGCCCGCCAGGCCCAGGCCCCACGTGCATCTCGGCATGACCAGGACAACAAAGCCTGTGCCCTCCCCACACTGGTGGGGTTGAAAAGAAAGCAGTAATTAGAGGGACCTGGAGCCATGTGGGACAGACAGCTAAGGCCATGCTGGTGTTTCCCACGGTGACCACTGGGGGAGCCACTGCTGTCCCCACAGTGTCCAAGCTACCTCCAGCCCACCCCGCCCAGGCCACTCCATGGAGACAGAGGCCGGGGACGGTGACTCGGTTTGACCTTTGTCTCTCTGGGGGGCCCTGTCCGGCCAAGCCCGGCACATCCTTCCCAGCTGGAATTGCCTGTCAGCCTGGAGTTGGGCGTCTCCCCTCAGGACCCAGAAGACCCTGTCCCCAACAGCAGGGGCCACTCCAGCAGTGTGCCCCCCCCCAGCACGTGCCCCCAGCATGACTTTTAACAGCTGTGTCTTCCCTCACGCATCTTTATGTTGGCGTTTAAAACTTGCTGTCACGTTTAAGTAGTTGCAAAGTGTGAGACTTCTGGTGAATTATAAATGTTAAACATCTTAAAACTTTCCCATCCTCACTCTCTTAACTGCTTGGACACTCACTGGCAACTCTTCAGAAACCCGCGAGCAGCCGTGAAATGTAAGGAGGACACAGAACTGACTCCCATCCTCACCTATTCGGAAGTGTGTGAACAATCTCGAATGTTGAATATGACACCGAGTTGACACCCACCCGCGTCTATGTGGCAACCCATCAGCAAACTGTCCCATAGCAGTTGAAATTTCTGCCCAACTTCCTTTGCCTTAACTTCCATTTCCATTGTATCAAACCCTTAATTTTATCTACCGTAATGCACTATGTTTCTTAAGCCTTGTTATTGATCACCCCATCAGTCTTCTTTGCAATGAAAACACATATGCATTTAAATTTTACTTCTTTATAATTTTGTGTAAACTTCTTCTGGATTGAGTTATCACTAGAAATGTTATTTGCTAAGAACTGAGCAAAACAATAGGAATATATTACACATTTAAAAGTTATTAAACATAAAAATAAAGCTTTATTGGGAGTGAATCTTCTAAATACGATGGATGTTCTCTGATAATTGCTTACAGCTAGAATGAGGCATGATTCATCTCTGTTCATTTTGTGGTTGTTACAACTGACAGCACACATAAGTAGATGGGAGTAGAAAAATTTTGGTATAAAAACATCTTTCAGGTTTCTGAAATTCTGAGTTATAGACCAAAATCACATAAAATTATCTATCATCAAAAATTATTCTTAATGGCCACCTGACAACCCGATTCATTTCTTCTTGAAAGCTGATGACTGTGAAGAGCTGGAAGCTGCCAGGCTTGCGGGAGGGTCTGCACCAGTCACCCTCTGAACCTCGACCTCTTGCTGGGTGCCCTGGGGTCTGCGGGAGGAGGGAGAGCGCCCCCCAGCGAGGTTCTGGGGTGGGCTGGGCTGCCTTCCCCAATGCAAGCGGGGCATGTGTGGATGTCACACCCATCTGTGCCATGTTCCCGGGAAGCCTTCTCCCTTGGGGTTTCCATCCCGGGTTGAAGACTTTGGCCCCAGATCACCTGCAGTGACGTCACGGCATTTACCATCACCTTTTCCACTGTCATTCTGAGCAGGAACAGGGTAAGCTAACCAGAGGGCCTGGCCTGGGGCATGCTGGGATGGAAGCTCCGGACATCCCACAAGTGACTGACAGCTACAGGGAAGTCCACTCACACCTCGCATGAGCAACCATCCCTGTGTGACTGTGGTGATGCTCAGAGCAAAGCCACCTCGTCCCTGGGACCCATGGAGGAAGTGGCATCAAACAACCTCTGTGGTCTGGCCCCAGTGTTGCTTCCATCCATGCAAAGAAGAACAAAGCAACCATGGAAACAACTTTTGCCAAACAACACGGAACGTTACAATAGGCTCATAAACACATATTCAGGGGTCATGTGGGCCACAGGCAGGGCCCCCGACTGGACATTCTGTGGTCCCCGGTTATGTTCTTCTAGGACATAAGAAAGATACTAATATAAAGAACATATTTGAAACTCTTGAGTAGTTTCCTAACAGGGAGAAATACTTAGTAAAATTCTTCACTGTCCATTTTGTTCAGACGTTTCCTTCTGCAAATTACACAGAAAGATAAAAGGGCTTGGATTCCTACCCGTTGTCACGAGCAGCGTGTGACATGGGAACCAGAGTCTCTTTCAGAAGGAGAAGAAACCACAGCCTTTGAAGACACTGTTGTGAGCTGTGCTGTGACACATTTCAGTCAGAGAAGAAGTCCCCATTCCAGGGCTGGGGTGGCCGGCCACGCCACCTGCGGGCAGGATGCTCCAGGCAAGAGCACATGCCATTCCCTGTCAGTCATACGGGCTCAGGATTTTAGAAGACTCGTTTTTAATATGATTTTTTACACAAATGCTTAAATGTTGGAATAATTTTAGATGCGCAGAGAAGTTGCAAAGTGAGTTCTGAGAGTTCCCATACACGCTTTACCCGGCGTCCCTAATGCTAACATCATAAACAGCCGTGGTGCGTTCACCGAGCAAGAATCGAAGGCTGTTCCGATGCCGTTAGCTGAACACAGACCTGACGTGTGCTCACCAGCTCCCCACCAACACCCCTGTTCCGGGCCAGGGTCCTCCAGGATCCAGAGTTGTGTGCAGCCGTCACGACCCGGGGGCTCCTTCAGACTGGGATGGTCCCCCAGACACCCAGACGCCCCGAGCTTGTCAGCCCTCGGTGGTCTGAAGAGCACTGGCCAGGAATTTGTAGACTGTCCTCAGTGAGAGTTTGTTGGAGGTTTTCTCCTGGTGACGCTGGGGTTATAGGTTTGGGGACAGAGGCCCACAGAGGGGATGTGCCTTTCTGTGGTGTATCGGGGGGCAGGATATAGGCAAACACCCCGGCGACATCAGCCGGGTACTGGCTCAGGTGCCACCACCAGGTTTCTCTCCTGTGGCTGGGGGAGGGAGTCCCAGAGCCAGAGAGCCCTGGGGGGGAGCGGCAGGGAGGAAGGCCGGCTCCCCTCCTGGGGAGGAGAGTCACACGCGTTAGTGGAACTCCTGTGTAACAGACACTTGTCCCTTCCCCTCTTACTTAGTTGTGAAATTTATTCTAGCTAAGAAATTCTCCCTGTATTTCATAGGTCGATAAAATAAACAAAACCGATACTACATGTGTACTCAGAAAAGGTTAGAAAAACTTAACTTTTGGGTGCCAGTGGACACACTAGTCCTCAGCAAAGTGGGGCCTTGCGGCACCCGCCCGTCCCCGCACCTGCTGGGAGCGAACATGACTGACTCCAGGGTCCTCAGTGGGAATTCTGTTAAGCCCGGGAAAGTCCTCTTGTTCCGTGACGCTTGTTTTAATTTGCGGTTCCTGCATTTTTGGTTAACTTTTGACCATAAGTGAGTCCTGCTGTGGAATCTCCACTGGAAGTGAAGGTGATGTCTCTGGGATTTGGTTTCCCAGCTCAGGGGCTTTGCCGAGCGCTCCGCGGCCGGCCGTGCTCGGTTCGGGGGTGGACACGAGCCACGCAGCGCAGCAGGCTCCGCGGAGCTTCCCCGGGAGGTGCAAATGAGGCTTAAGTGTTAAAAACGTGCATCCCGGTGCAGGGTGAGATTTTAAACAATTACAGATGGCGGAGGCTTGGCTGTAACTGACAGCAGTGTCAGCCCCAGAAAGGGTCTTGACAGGCTCCGCGGACGATGATTAATTACCGCGCGCTGTCTCCGGGCGTCCCAATTTCCTCCTGGCAGCTCGCAGCGCCGGCGAACTCCGAAGCTCTGATTACAGCGCGGCGCAGGAAATGTCTGCTCGGTGCCCGGCCCCAGGACGCTCTCGGCCGGAGGGCTGCGCTCGCAGGGCCCCTCTGACAGGTGGCACCTGGAGGGGATTTGGCGCAGGGGACCCAGGAGGAAGCGGGCGGTAGGCGCGTCCCCTCGCGGATGTGGTTGTCGTGGGCTGGCAGTGACTCGCAAACTGAGTCAGGCCAACGGTGGACAAGCAGATTAGTGCTACTTCTAAAAAAAAAAAAAAAAAAAAAAAAGAATTGCCTGAAACAGCGATAGCTTTAAGGACCGCAATATGAGGATCATCTCTTTGTTTAACTGCTTTTACTTCACCAAAATATGTGCGGAAACGGATAACATAAGGGCACACGAACTTCTATCATGAGGCTTCCGAGATGCAACTTTCCATTCCAGGCTCACTGTGATTTCTCTCCTCCGCCTCACTGAGCCGGAAGCCTCCACCAGCCAAGGAGGGCTGTGAAGCTTTGGGTCAGGAGATGCAGGGGTCGCTGTGGAGGGTGAGCGGAGGCCTGTCGGCCTTGGGGAGATGGGATAACGGCTTGAATCCCGGCCTTTGAGGGAGATGGGATAACGGCTTGAATCCCAGCCTTTGAGGGAGATGGGATAACGGCTTGAATCCCGGCCTTTGAGGGAGATGGGATAACGGCTTGAATCCTGGCCTTTGAGGGAGATGGGATAACGGCTTGAATCCCAGCCTTTGAGGGAGATGGGATAACGGCTTGAATCCCGGCCTTGGGGAGATGGGATAACGGCTTGAATCCCGGCCTTGGGGAGATGGGATAGCGGCTTGAATCCCGGCCTTGGGGAGATGCTCTTTACAGCTTCTTGAAGGTTTTACTGTTTTACTTCTGGGCACATCACTTTTTTTTTTTATTACAGCTTTACAAACAATTATAAAGCACCCCAAGTCCCCACACCTGGACGTAGTGAGAAAGTGACCAGAGGATCTGACACCACAGGGGAGGTGGAAGCAAGCTAAACCAGAGAGGTTCAGGAATGTGCAAAAAGGCCCCAAGTGCAGCCCTTTGACATGGCACAGCCCCCCTGCAGGGTGTCAGGACCCTGGGGCAGCCAGCAGGCAGATCCAGCCCAGAGACGCAGAGAACCTAATGATCTTCCAAATAACCGTGTTGTTCCACCAGGGCCAGTTGAAAGCACCACAGGAAGAAGCAGAGTGTGTCTCTGGATCCCTTTAGGATCTACGATGGGTCCCTTCCTCTGCAGGCAACGACCCAGGCTTGCCCCCTCCATGGCCTCATCCTGCACACACTCGAGCGTTCCCTGTTTTATTTGGGGTTTTGGCTGCCCTGGCCAGCAGAGATGGGGAATCCTTAGGCATGTGGTTTCTGATCACGCACACGCTTGATCCTGCTGGGTGACAGAGCCCATGTGTGATGCATGGCTGTACATGGTCATCCCCGTGTGGCTCTCAGGACCCAGCAACAGAAGGCCTGAGTTCCGAGTGGGGCCCTGGGCCAAGTCCTAACTTTTCCACCCAAACCACCACATCTGAAAAACAGACTGCCTCAAGCAGGTGCCCTGGAAGGTCACACCTGGCCATGGTGGCCCTGAGTCTGTGTGTGGGGATTCTAGCCCATGGGGTGAGTGGGAGGAGCCTGTTGTGCAGAGGCCCCTGCAGGAATCCGTCTGTGGCTGGTCTCTGCCGGGGTGGCTGGTGTGCTGTGGGAGTCAGCCACACACACCAGCCAGGTGGCCCTGCAGCTACCCGCACCATGTGTCCAAGCCCCTCTTTAGAGGGGTGACAGGTGAGAAAGCTGTTCAGGTGCCCAGGACACGCAGGCTTTATGGGAAGGACCGGCAGTCCTGTCAACGTTCTTACACATATTAATCATGGCAACCAACCAAAGAAAAGCAAGAACAGATACAATTCAAACAGCCAAAATGACAATAACAAAAGATAGTCAAGCCTGGTTACCAGAGAAATACAAATTATAGCCTCTTAGATTAACAAATATTCAAAACCCCGGCCAAAATCAATGTTAGGGAAATGTATGAAAGGACAGTTGTCCCTGTGGAGCTGGGAGCCCGAGGGCCCGTGCCCGGGATGCTCACTCAGACGCCCACAGGCCCACGATGACGACTTCGTTGCATCAGCAGAACTTGAATAGTAACGCAAAGTGACACCTCCACACGGGGCCGCGGGGCAGCCGGCGAGCACAGCATCCTCCCGTCTAGACTGCTGGGACACGGGGGAGTCTCCACTTCTATTATTTTGAAGAAACACACTCCGTCGTGAAGAAAGTCTTTTTTGATCAAGTTCTAACGTCCAATTCTCCATGGCTCTTTGGTTTTGAACAGTGAGAGCCCTGTTTCCTTTCTCTCACAATTAACATCCAGAATTCTACACGGCCGTCTCAGGAGGAGCTTCCCCAGGCCGCGGCCAGGCTGTGGCCGGCAGGAACTGAGCGGTCCCTGCCTGGTGTGTCCCAGGCCTGCAGCCCACGGGGTGTGCCCTGACCCCCCGCGGGAGGCATTCCTCAGCACTGAGGGGAGACAGGCGCCTCCTGGCCTGCCTCCTGCTAGCACACCTTGCAGACGGTGGCTCATGGGACAGCAGCTTGTGATCCTTCCTCTGTTTAGTTTCTGCAGCTGAGTTTTACTGTCCTCAAGCAGGGTCAGAAAAGGAAGCTCATGTGACAGATGGCAGTCCCCAGCTCTGGGCATGGCCAGGCAGACGGCTCACACCCTCAGCACCATGGACAGGAGAGGGATACCGGTCAGAGAGGCTGGAAGGCAGGTTGGGGTGTACTGCCTGCACCCCAGAGGGAGGAGTAGAAAACCAAGCCAGCATCGAAACCTGGGTCTCAGCCTCCAAGTTGTGGCTCTTTCTCCCACAAAGCCACGGGCCATATGGCACCTTCTCTACTTCAGAGGCCACCGCCACGTACGGGCAACTGCCAGACTGACCCGACATTTCCCACGTGTTTGCTGGAACTAAAGAGGCCTCAGACTTTATATGAATTGGGAATGATTGGCTGACTCAGCTCATTTGACAAACTAGGGAAAAATGAGCTTGCAAACTGCACAATAATTGAAGAGTTAATACCCACGACATACAGGGATTCAAGAATGAATAAGGAAAAGCAAGTATCCTAATAGGGAAATAGACAAAGGGCATAACACAATGTCCAAAGAAGAAAGATAAATTTCAGTTAAACATGTTAGAAATTTGCTCCTCACTGTGGTCAGATTTAAATCGATGCCCATGGAACAGAGATAGCATTTTTACCTATTGTGTTAACAAAGGTTTAAGAAACGATCTTACCTACTATGGTGAACAGTATGAGAAAGAAATCACTTTCATACGCTTGGTGAGAACACAGATCGGTACAAGCTTCCCGGGGAGTAATTTGGCAACATCAAAGCCTCAAAGATCTGCATACCCAACACTAACGTCACTTCCAGGAGTCCACCCAAGAAATCACTGGACAGACGTGGAAAGGTTTTCACTGGAGGATAATCATTTTAACAATGTGTGTGATAGTGACAAATTAGAAAGAGCTTAGATAATTCAAAAATAGGGTTTTGGTTACATAGAGTATTATATAGCATTATGATGGAAGTCAATGCAGTAATCAGAAATAAAAATGAAGGTCTTAATTTATTGACAGAAATATGTTCATAATATATTGTTACATTAAACATAACTAAATATTATGTTCCATTTCAATAAAACGTGTAAAGATAGATGAAATAAAATAGCAGTCTGAAGGACAGCAGTGTAGTTTGGGGCTTTGCAGGGTTTATGGGTTATAGAATCGAGGTTGTTTCTTTTTTTGTGTTTCCTAATTTTCTTTGTCTATCACAGATTTAATAATTTCCATGATCTGAAAGAACAGTTATTCCAACTTTATAAAAATTAGGCTTCCTATTTGTAGCTCATGAGAAGTTGACATCCAGGAATTATGTCTCTTGGTGGATTGTAGCAGCTTATCAATGTTTTTCCAGAGAGCCGTTTGCGGTAAACCCGGCTCACCCTCCTGTGGCTAAGGCCGCCTTGGAGCCAGGCTCTCCGCACAGCCTCGTGCAGCGTCTGGGCTGGGTTCGTTAATACAAACTGCTTCTCTCTAGCTTTTCCATTTTTTTTTTCTTCTATGGATAGAATGCGTAATGTATTTTATCTTTCCTTTAACCAATAATAATATATTCTAGTTTGTGGTAGTAAATCCCTCTTGAGTGGCCCATTCTAAAACAGCCAACTGTTTCTATAAGTATCTGCAATTTTTCATTTTCGTTTTGAAAACATTTTCTGCATAAATGTCTTAAATAACTAGTCTTTTTTATCTTTATAAACTTGGTATGTCTAAAATGTTACCCGAGTGGCTGTTCTTTGCGAGTAACTTTTTGCTAAGGGATACACCGTAGACATTGTCCAAGTGTTATTGACCCTGAAACATGAGAATTCGAATTTCACCAGTATTTCGAATGATGTCCTTTCTCTGTCCCGGGGCCCGTGTAGGATCCCAGGTTGCATTCAGGTGTTGCCCCGTTACGGGCTGAGTTGTGCCCCTCGAAACGCCCATGTTGCGGTCTAACCTCCAGTGCTTCAGAATGTGATCTCCTCTGCAAAGGGACTTTACGGAGGTAATCAAGTTGAGGCGAGGCCCTCAGGGCGGGTGCAGATCCGCTAGGACAGTGGACGTTTGAACACACATCTGCGGAGCTCTGTGGCCTCGGGACTCTCAGGGCGGTTCCCAGGGGTCAGAAACACCCTGTCAGGCAGGGGGTCTCGGCCCAACACCAGTCTCAGGGACTCCTTGTCCTTTTCACCAGCGCTGGCCCTCGGCTCAGCCTCTGCCCGAGAACGCGGCCCCGGCACCAGGACCCCAGCTTGAGGGAGGGTCCAGCTCTGTGCGTCTGGCTAAAGACTGAGCTTTTTAAAAGACAGGGAGACAGATGATCCCTGCCACGGCCATCAGCCAATTTAAATTTTTGTTTAACTACTTTGTTATTCAATTATTTCCTTTGCTTTCCTAATGAAGGAAAAGAGAAGTTCATATTTCTTGTATGACTTGGCCATAGAAAGGCATTAAATATATATGAAAGCTGTGGGGTCAGAGGAGAAGCGTAGACAGCTGTGGCCCATGGCCCACGCAGCACCCGGGCCCGGGAGGGGACAGTAAACCCAGAGCCATTTCCTTACTTTCTGACCTCCCCACACTCTCCCCCTCTACCTACCAATGCTCGTATTTAATTATTCGTAATTGCACCAATAACTTCTCCACTGTGAAGGTTGTTCCCACACAGTCCAGGGACGATGGGAACACGCCCGAGCCTGGCATCAGCAGCCTCGCTCAGGCTGGGGCAGAGCCCAGAGCATCTGCAGGGAGGGGCCCACACAGTCCCCCGCCACATGCCCTGACATCACCTGTGGGCACCACACGGTTGTCAGTCCCTACTGCTCTTCAGTCTCGAGACCGTAACTACACTTACACTAGAATTCAGAATAGAGCTGCTACTGCGTTTTTCATTTATAAGAAACAGAAGGATAAAATGCCTAAAACCTGAATTTTAAAAATGTCAACTAATAACATTTCTGGAACAGAGAGAGGGAAAAATATGCAGGTTACAAAAGCGTTATTTGATTTGAAGTTTTCCTGACAAAACTCCACCAACAGCCTTTCCCTCTGTGAGCTGTCTGCCCGGGCACAGCCGATTTCCGGGGGTTTGTACATGAAGTGAGACCAGGTTCTGAATATTTACCTTAAAAATGACATCATGTATTGTCTTAAGTTTTCGTCTCTCTTTCAAATCACTTTTTAGAAGGTTATTATATAATATCCATTTAATTTCCAGAACTTCCAATCCTAGTGAGGAAAGACAAATAAGCAATGTGGTTGCAATTTAGAATTGTTCACATGTTGAAACCAACGGAAAAGCACAGTGCAATGACATCGGAATCTTTCAAATGGTGACAGTGATGATAGGGTAGCCAATACCTTTAGCACCTCTTCTGTGCCAGGCACTTTGCTGTGTGGGTTTCATACACCAGATCTTCCCTTCACATCTGTACAGTAACACGGAAATGCGTTATTTCCATCTGCAAAGCTCGATTTTTGAAAGACAGGCAACGCGGGAGCTTCATCTCCCCGACTGTATTTTGCAAACGAGCGACTCTCCTGCCTTTCTCGCTGCCCCCGACTGACTTTCAGGGAAAGGACTTAAGGGACTAACACATTTGGGGGGGTCCCACACTGTCCTGCTAAGCACTTTCCTTCCGACACCGTCCTGAGCTGCAGGGAAGTTGGATGCTCTGTCACCTTGTCACAGGGTTCACACCTTCACACAAGGCCTGCGGTCGGTCCCTTTGGGGGAAGCATTGGTGACTCCTTTTGGCTGTGGGACCAACTCCCCTTTTCCACTCAGCTTCACGGAAACACAAATGACACTTTGTCTCCATCTTCCGTCTCTCTTCATGCTGGGTTTTGAGATTGAGCGAGAAAAGGATGGGGTTGTGCGTCAGCCCCACACAGCCCCACACAGGGCTGTCCCCAGCCAGGGGCAAGTGTGTGAGCAGGACACCCGGACTGCGGGGCAGCTCCCAGGTCCCCGTGGGATGATAACCTGGAGGATCGCAAGACGATGTCACCTGCTGATGTTTCCATGAATAGGTCCCGCGGCCTCCCCCACCTTCCCAACTACCCTCTCCTGTCCCCGTCTGGGTTGCGATGCTCGTGGGGTCCCCTTGGCAACGGCGAACTCTCATCCCTGAGCTATGGCCTTCGGTGGGCAGTTTGCCGTAGGTTCATCAAGCCCACACAGTGACTATGAAGTGGTTCCCTGTCCCCCTGCCCTTGCTTTAACAGACACTCTGCTATCTCAGCATCATAACCACCAACAACACAGGAAAAGACTGGGTTATTCAAAGAAAACAATTATTTTTTCAAACATATGGCAGTTTCTGGGTTATTTGCACACCACGCTGGAGCTCTCAGTCCCAATAGCACCTGCTCCAGTGTCCCCTGCAGGGAGTGTCTGTGTCTCCCCTACTGCCCGGCTCGGCTGTTTCTCAAACTGGTGCCCCCAGAGCGGGTCTGGTGTGCCTCTTCTCCAGCCCCAAGAACTCCGCCCGCCTGGCCTGCTTTTCCCGGTTCTGTTCGGTTTGCACCCAGGACACACATTCAGTAAGCACTTTCTTTGAAGCCTGGGTTAGCCTTTGGGCTACTTTGCATTTCAAACCCTTCCCTTGGCCAGTAGCAATCTCTGTCCTGTCAGCCCGGGAGCTGGCCTTCTTCCCGGAGCCCTCCCGGGGCCTCTCTTGCTCTCCTGCGTGAACACCCTCTTAGACCCCCTGACAGGACAGACGCTTCCCGTGTCTAGTCTGTGTTCTGCTCGCTTGCCAAAGGGAGGCAACTGGTCTAGCACAAGTGTCCTGGTGCTGGGATGGCATAGTGCCAGTCACTAGACACCCAACTTACATGACACACACGTGTGTATTACAGGGTGCCGCGAGAGCTTAGTTCTTCCCAGCCAACCCTCCCTACTAACGCACTTTCCACGTCCTGTGGAATTTCTGTCTTCTGTTTCCTGCCATCTATCAGTAAGTTCCTTCCCTGTCGCCCGGATTCCTCACTGTGCTCAGCGTTGAAGGCGGGGTCCTTGCCTCCCCCGCCAGGCCAAACAAGGACGTCTTCCCTCCCACTGCCCGGATGCCAAGGTCTGGAGTGGCCCCCTCACACCCAGGCCTTGCATTCGGAAGGGGGGTCTCAGAGACTGTCACTCCGAGGCCTGCCCAAGGGGGACGGAGCCCAGCCAGGGGGCTGCATGGGGACCCTTGTCGGCAACCCTGATCCTCACACCTTGGTCTGGCTGGTGTTTCTCACGGTCCCTCAGTTTACCCCCCAGCCCTGTGCTAGCAACCTCCTCCCGCCATGCTCTCCTCTCGAGTCCCCTCCATGGCGAGACTCGGTCCCTCCTGGCAGTGGCCACAAATCCTGGGCAACAGTCCCCCTGAATTAATCGGCATCAACGGAGTCTCAGTCCAGGTCTCCACTCCTCAGTCACCCTGCATCCCGCCCCAGCCAGCGTGGAGCCGCCCAGCGTGAGGAAGTGTGCGAGTCAAAGCAGACCATGACCCTGCGTGTCTTGTTACACATACCGTAGAAAATCAACGTGGCCCACTTTGTAGAACTGGCTAAGTCCCACTTCTCAAGCTTTAAATCACTTACGAAGGTCTGTGTCTATAAATGCAAAGTTCTGTTGGAAATGTTCAAGTCATTTTTCACGAATGTCTGCTTGAATATTGTTTTTTGTATCTTAATGTAGGAGTGAAATTTCAACTTTTAAACTCAAAGGAATCTTGTTGAACAACATTGTCATCCTTTTCCAATGACAGACAGCCTATTTGAATCTCCTTTCTTGGCCTTCTGCGGTCTTAAGATCAACAAATACATTACATACACCTCAGATACTTGTAAGTGGAAACTTGAATTTTCTTCCTATGTTTGAGTGTAAATGCTGCACTGCCTCTTGTTTTAAAAACGTCCTAATTCGCGATGGACACTGGGCGTGGGCCAGTGTTGGTGAGATGGTGGCCGCCTGCTGCTAACCCTGCTTACCCAGTGAGGTGCCGGAGCCTCAGGCCGGCTGCCCGGGGTTTGCTTTCCCCCTTCAGGGCAGGACCACCAGCCCCTCGTCTGCAGGAGACAGGGCCATCGCCCACCCGGGCACGCAGCCTCCTGCTGGAGAGGGGACGGCTGCTCCGCTTGGAGAACCAACTGCAGCCGGCTGTGGAGCACTGAGACGCGGCTGCGGGAGCTCGGTTCGCAGCAGTGTGGCCACGGGGACTCGGAACAGGTTTCCCAGCCACGTCTTTCTTCCTGGAGGGCCCGGTGGGCGCATGCTGTGGGGGACCCACAGGGCGAGTAGCACCTGGGATTTCAGGGTTGAAGACGCCCTGGGGGGAAGGAAAACACACAGGACTGAGCTCGAGCATGGGTACCTTGGAGCAAAGGTGTAGAGATGCTGGGAGGCTGCCTGGTGACGGTGAGATGTAGCCAAGGGCTTTCTAGCCCACAGACGATGTCACCCCATGGCCACTCATTGCACTAAATGGGGTGTGTCCTATTTTTAAGTCTCAAAGAAATGAACATGCTTGGAGGTGTTCACTCATCCTGCTTAAAACTGGGGAGGCCAGGCAAGCTGTCAAAATTGTTAACAGAGATACGGATATCAGGATAAGTCCAATTCATAGAAGTTGCAGGGAAGTTTGGCTTTAGAAAGTTTGGGTTTGTGGTTGAAGGATGTAGATTTAAATATTGGGGAAGCCATTGGAAATGCAGGCTGAATGCAGGAGAGATTCTCCAGGAAAGCACGTAGGCTGTAGGGGGTCCGTGTAGAGGGGACACACTAAACCTTAGAGAGTAGGAGGTTCCACCCAGGGACGTGAGCCTGGGGAGGGAGGAAGGCGGGGAGTGGCCTGGGAGGTGACCGGCAGAGAGGAGGAGGGCACGTGGCAGGTGGGGGGCCGGAGCCAGGGTGGCAGAGGGTGTCCGGGGAGGACAGAGGAACAATGGTGGTGGTGTTGTTGGAGGCAGGAGGGGGCCAGGGAGCAGACCTCGGCTCTGAGGGACAGGAGACCACTCGTGACCCTGGAAGGGCAGTTTTCAGAGAGATCTGGTTCCCTGCTGCGCTTTAAGGAGCTCTGGATGCAGGAGTGGGAGGACAAGTGGGGAGGACGTGGAAGTAGCGGGCTGGCCCCCCACCGAGAACCTGGGTGAGAGTGCAGAGGAGGATGCAGGGTGCCGGGTCCCACTGAGGGTGAGATAAACAGCTCCCGGGAGAGTAAGGGGCCCGGCGGGATCCGGAGAGAAGGGCACTGAGAAGGGGAGAGAGGGCACGGGGGCACTGAGAGCAAGGAAGGAAAGACGGGTCGGATGCACAGAAACAGAAAAAGAGCTTTTCCACGAGGGGAACAGAGGAGCACGCGGTGACTATTCCAGGGGACGGTTTTGGCCACATGGACCTTACTGCCTTACTGTTTCTTTTTAGGTTACAGGATGGGCGCATTTGGGGAAGAATAACTTCCAGATGCCAGCTATCTATGCAAAGAACAAGGGCTCTTTTTTCTGCCCGGGTTTGGCAGGTGTCTGAGTTTGATCACCTGTCATTAGCGTGTGGCTCTGCACCTGTGGGCCACGGCTATGAATCATCCCTCTCCACGTCCCCGGCACCTGGAAAGATGGTTTACTACATAGAATGAAATAATAATTCAGTTGTGTATTGACAGCCAAAGCAGTATATACTTACTCCGCCTGAAGGGAGATGAATATTGCTCAGCATTATTTAAATAATAGGTATCTCAATAGACGTACAAATCTAAGTGGACTTAATCCATGTCTACGTGAGTGACAAGCACGTCCTCCATGCTGTGTGGCCTCATGTGACCACAGAGCAATCGATCTGGTGTTTGAATTGCGGATCAATGGAATCAGTTGTGCCATGATTGCTCTCAGGGCTGGAACCTGGGGCCCACGGGCTTCGGTTTGAAAGGACCATGAGTGACCATTTCACTTGGGCTGTCTGTATCCCTTTGTAAAATATACTATAAACTCCAAAATTCTGCCTGCCCTCAATCATAGAAATAAACATCTCTTTCTCTGGTTTCTTCCAATTGTTTGTGATAATACAAAAACAGTGTAATTGTATCAAAAATGAATCAATCAGATTTGAAATTCTGGGCATTATTTGGAAAAGAATAACGTAGGACGAGAGCTTGAAAATATAATTTTGTGTGTATGCAAGAGATGGGGAAACAGAGGCTATCACTGTTTATTATTTTTATATTTTGAGTTTCACCCCATGAAATAACAGGCAGTAACCTTCTAGCACACTTTTCATGAAACATAATTCTCTGACTTAAAGACCAGCTGGCGGGGCCTGTTCTCCAAAGTCCTGCACAGCTCTGAGGAAACACATCCTTGGAGAACTTTATGCTGGTTGTGACAACTGGCTGGCCAGCGGATGATGCTTCTTGCTGAGCATCTCTCCAACTTGCACCTCCCACACCACAGACAGCCCAAAGCAGCAGCGAGGAGGGTCAGAAATGTCGGCACCTGCAAAGGATGGGCCTGCAAGTTCAGTCAATGTTCTCGCTAGCACAGATGGGTCCAGAGTTTAAAAGGGGATAGAGCAAGACAGACTAAAAAAGTTAACGAGTTAATCTTTTTTTAAAAAAGCTTTAATGTATACACATATGTTGCAAAAATATTCAAGTGTCACAGTAACATAAAGCTGATTTTTCATGCAGTTTTTCATGGCATTCATGGCATTCCATGGTGGAATGCCAGCTGTGGGGACTGGCATGGGGCTGCGGAGCCCACAGCCGTCTCCTTGGATGGCTTCTCAGGATTTGATGCGGAGGCTCCACCTGTCCACGGATGTCCCTAACTTCTGGCCAATGTCAGGACTGGGTTTGAGGAGAGGCTGAGTGTCCCAGGCTATTTTGTGTGGGAGGGAAAATAAAGTGAATATCTGGTAACCAGAGGGCAGAGCATGTGCTCTTCATCCATATTTCTGGTTCTTCTCCTTTGAGCTCAGGTGGGATTGTCCTCTCCTGTCCTCTCTGCGTCAGGCCCAGTCATGTCATTGGCTTGGCCAGTGATGTTGGAGCAGGCCACCTGTGTCCTCTGACATCGCCTTTGAGAAGCTTCTAGGAACAGCAAAAGGCCTCCCGTGTGTGCTGTAGGTGGCGGCTGCAGCCACCCCTAATGGACTCGCACCGCGAGTGAGAGACAAACCTTCCTGCTTGAACCACGGGGATTTGGGCGCTGCCTGCCACGCTGGCATGACGTGCTTCACCCTGACCGAAGCCACGGTTGGATGTGTCCACGCTGCCTTTCGCTGCGCGAAAGCTCTCAGCTTCTTCCTTGTAGTTCATCATATTCAGCTTTCATTTATTTCATTTGCTGGGAAGATCTCCTACACTCCACACTGGACATGTGTCTAGTCTTCGTGTTTTGTCTTCTCCCTAGGACAGGACCCAACTTGCCTCTTGGGCCAGAGCTCAACTGCTCTTTCTGCCCGCCCCCTCCTGCCCTTGCCCATGTCCTGCTCAGGCATCCACCGGGCTGGTCTTTCTCAGTGGGAGGCAGAGTGGATTCGACACAGCAAGCTCTCCCTGCTGCAGGAGCCTGAGCGAGCGTGTCCGGGGAAGGCGGGGCCTGGGGACCTCCCTGACCGGCCACGCAGCCTGTTCTCCTTACGCTGACTGCTCCCCGTGCACACACTGGGCTTCCTTACCTTCACCTCTTAGAATTCTTCATTTATTATTTATTTATCAGAAACAGCTTGGTAGCCACGCTGCTTTTGTCATTCCTAGGAGGAAGGAGCCAAGTTGGGAAATACCTGATACAGGGTGTTCCTGTCGGGCTGCTCCCCATCTCTGCCTCCTCTACACTCCCCCTTCCCGAAAAGATCAATGACACGTGGTTTAAATCATTGCGTCCACATAGGAAGTCTTTCAAAGCTATGAAATACCCACAAGCCTGGAGTTAACTCTCCTATTCACCTCATTATGAATGGATATAAGACTCGATCTCAAAATTACTGGCATGCAAAGGAAAAAAAAAAACCTGACACATGCTAAAAGAATGGAAAGAAATAGTCCTAGTCTGTGCTCATAAGTCAAAAACAACATTCCATTCATAGAACACGTGAGGGGGGACATGTGCCGACGTGTGTTTTGATGTGACCAGAGTGGTCTGTGCTGTTGGAGCTGTCACTGCCCTGCTGTCACCGGCTTCTACGGGAGCCTCTTTAAAGGGATGAGAACGTCTGTTCGTCTGAGATCCACTTCGGAGTTTGGAAAGAATGAACCTGGTGAAGGGGTCCCCCAGTGGTTTTAGAAACAGCATTTGGTATAAACGGATCTTGCCTTTAACTCTTACTGAAACACTTTCAGTACTGTGTCCTGTCTCGCCAGAAACAGGGGAGCTCAGGGGCTCCTACTCTGAGAAGGTGACACTCGAGACGTGTTTGGCTGAGGTCACACTTCAAAGTCCCGGTTTTCTTACTGCAAGCGGCTGACTATTGTTTCCTGGGCACGGTTAGCGGAGCAGTGTATCTGGGGCAAGTGGGTTCAACTTCCTCAACAATCTTTGACGGGGCAGGTGGCGAGAGAGATTATCCACTTCCGCAGCGGATCGTGCCCAGCGTGCTGCTGGGATTGAGGGCCCGGAGTCTGCTCCTATTTTGGGAAGGCTCGTTGCTCTGTTATCAGCAGCCGCACACAACATCACACTCAGGCTATCTGGAAGGGGCCAGCCGGGGCCAAGTGTGGCGTGAGGAAGTGCCGTGTGTGCTGTAGACAGCAGCCTCCTCCTGCAGGGAGCTGCTTGTCCCGAGGGTTTGCTTTCAGAGCAGGAAGAGGTAATTACGATAGCCCGGAGTGGGAAGGACAAAGTTTCCATCTGGGAGGGGGTGGCTGGGCCCTGAGAACTCCCGAAAGACCAACAGCTTCCCGGGGCCCTCGGGAGCTCCAACTGTCCTTGGAGAGACCAGCACTGAAGATCCACATCTGAGCAGCGCTTTGGATCTTTAAAAATTAAATAATTTTAATGAAATAAAGTACTCTGTTTTTAAATACATACTGTGAATGAGAACTTTTGCCCCAATTTGTAAAATTATAGTTTATTGGTAAAACAGCCTCAGGGTACAAGTACAAACGAAATTACGTTAATTAAAATACATAAAAACAGTTGAAGGGATAATTTTATAATGAATGTTCAAAAGAACAGGGAAAAAATGGAAAAATCTGTCCTTGTCCCTTTGGAGAAAACTCTTCTGGAAAACCTGGGTGCCCCCAGCCCCCAACTCATGAGACTGGACCCAGCTGGTGGCACGACCACCCGAGAAAAACATCCTGCCTTAATTTTCCAAAATGTCAGGAGTTGGGAGCAGGTTTTGCTCACTGGTGTCAAACTTCACAAGGAAGCAAAGGAACGTGGCCCCTCTGGGTTCCGCAGCACCTAGTCAGCAAGGAGGAGGAGCCCCAGTCCCGGGAGAGTGTCGAGGACACCACTGGCATGCTGGGTGTGCCACCAAAGATCCCGAAGCCAGCCCCGCCGTCCTTCCAGGATTAGGCTTGCTTCAGTGGAGGTGTGGATGATGATGGGGGACCCCAGCACTGGAGTCTGTCCTCTGGGCTCTGGTGGCCAGCAGCGGGGTTTCCGGGTGACTTCCTGATTGAGGAGTAGAACGGGTTGACCACAGATGATGAAGATGCTCTCAGGACAGTACCCTAGGGCTCCACAGGTAGGAGGCCGGGCGGGGGGATGGCAGAGGGGAGAGAGGCCACCCAGCATCTCACCATGGAGAGCACTGCATGTGGCAAGATGGTAGGAAGCAGCGCCAACCACAGCAGGAAGGGGCGGAGCGTTGAGTGCACCTGTGTCAGCCCTCAGGGAGGGCAGAGGTGGACGGAACTCAGATTCCTGAACCCCAGCCCCAAATACCCAACCCACGGCGCAGCTCTGCCTGGCTCCTGAGAAAAAGACATTCCAGTTGGTACTTTGGCCTGAAATCCCCGGTGTTCCAGTGCCCAGTGGACAGGCATGGAGACTGGCATGGACCAGGACACGTGGCCCGTGAGGGAGGCTGCTGCGGAGCTGGCGTCCTGCTCATTTGCTACGTGGGTTCCCAGGGAGGAGGACACGGAGGGAAAGGCTCACCTGCCTCCTGCTCAGACAGCAACGCGGACCCTAGGCCGTCCCTGCTCCCCTCCCCATGCCCATGCGGCTCCCCTCCCCTTCCCAGGATGGTGGTCCTGCCCACGGGGCAGAGCCTAGGCGGGTCCCACCACCCGTGTGCAGGCAGGAAGGGAAGCTGCTGCGTCCTCCCCTGTCCACGAGCTTTATTCCTCCCGCAAATCACCCTTATGTACAGCCACACCCAGGGCGTGTCCATCAGCCGGAGTTTTGTCCTTTAGGAGGCCAATAAAAGGCAGGTGTGTGTGTGTGTGTGTGTGTGTGTGTGTGTCTGAGAGAGAGAGAGAGAGAGAGAGGAGATGGAGGTAAGGGCTAGAATTTAGAATTGGTGGCCAAACCTGAGATAGAGGCCAACACTCAGGACTCAGTTTGAGGATTTTTATATCAAATGCAGAAGAAAAATAATGTTGCCCTTTAGTTGACTTTTAAGTCCAGTTGCAAATTATGCACACACCCGCACACACACATACTTGAGGTTGCAATCACTGTTTTGTTTTCATTTGTTTAGTTCCTTGAAAATTCCAACTTGTTATACTTGAGCAAATGGTAGAACAAACCCCCCACCGTGGGGAAACTGCTACTCACTGTGGCAGAACCAGAGGTTCTAGGGGGATTTAGCACACACGGTGGGACGCAGGGACGGGCCCCAGGGCGTCCACCACACTGTGGAAGTGTGACGCTGCTGCCAAACTGGACTGTCCACCACTGAGGGGAGTGTCGGGACCCGGGAGCTCAGGAGGACGTGGGGGCATCGCTTGGATGGAGAAATGCCAGAGAGAGCGCAGGGCGGGGCCGGGAGTCCCACCCAGGCCAACACAGGCACTCGGCTCGGAGATGATTTTCAGGGACTCTCCTTGTGTCACAGTCTTTTCCCATCCCTGTCCCTGTTCTCCTTACTGCTTGAGATTGTGTCCATGTAGATCCACACAGATCCGCATCAGCTTCTCTCTCTGCAGCTGTGTCTACGCCATACCCACATTCACCTGTGTCTATACCTATATGCATATCTGTGTCTGTATAGACCCCTGTCTCTGTCACTGTGTATCTATCTGTATCCGTACCTGCATTGATTTCTAGGTCTACACCATTCTCTATTTCCATGTCTATGTCTATACCAGTATGCATATCCGTGTCTGCATAGACCCCTGTCTCTGTTACTATGTATCTGTATCTATGTTGACTTCTAGGTTTGTGCCTGTATCTGTGTCCATTCTCCATTCCCACACGTGTAACTGTATCTACACCCGTGTTCGTATCCGTATTCACGTCTGTCTCTGTTTGTGCCCAACCTTAGTTCCTAGGGCTGACATAACAAAGCGCCATAACCTGGTGGCTTAAACAACAGAAACGTGCTCTCACGTTTCCGGAGCTGGAAGTTTGAGGGTTTCAAGGAACAATCTGTTCCAGCCTCTTTCCAGAAGTTTCAGCTTCTCATGGCTACTGACAACCGTGGCTTGTAGCAGCATCACACCCATCTCTGCCTCCATCTCCATGTGGCATCCTCCCTGCGAGTGGCTGTCTCTGTGTCCAAACTTCCCCTTTAGTAAGGACACTGGTCTGTTAAGATCCTACCCTACTTCCAAGTAAAGTCTCATTCTGCAGTGCTGGGATTAGGAACTCAGCACCTACCATGCATATCTGTGTCTGAGCCCACATCTGCACCTATATCCTGCTTCATTTTAAATGCAATTTGGGAAAAAACAGAGAAGTATAAAATAAAAGTATACTTTATAATCCCACACCTGGAGATAAGTATTAATAGTGCAATAGCTTTCTTCTTTTACGACATTGTTCCATATTTTACATATTTTATTTTACATAGTTGGAATAACACTGCAGTTATAATTTCATGGCTTGCTTTTTAAGTTGGTATCATACAAGCATTTTCCAACATCATTAAATGTTCTTAATGGTTGCCAATGTTCATTCCTGTAACTTTACCAAAAGATATAAAAGCATCTTCTAGTGGCAAGACACGTAGAACCTGGCAATGCTGTGGGACATCAGGGAACATCTTTGTGCATATGCTTTTCTGGACTCAGAGTTAGTCCAGGATTATAATCTGATATTAGGGTACTGAGTCGAGAGGTGTAAATGCCTTGAGGCTCCTGAAACCTCTCCCCAAATGGCTTCCAGAGAGGCTCTGCCTGTGTGTGTCCCCAGCGTGACTTTCTCACGTCCTTCTGTGCCGTGGGCAGGGGACTGAGGACGCCAGAGGCTGCAGCCCTCCTGGCCACTCACAGCCACCCCCACGTGCCGCTCATGCGCAGACTTGGGTGTTAGCAAAGACAGGGCACCGTCCCAGTGCCCGGACTGCTGATTGCTCGCTCAGTTTGCTGCCCCCGGGGAATTCACACAAGTCATAAAAATTTTCACGGAAACTGTTGACTTCAGGTGTGTCAAACATCCCATGGACAACGGAAAATCCCGGTAATAATGTCCCTCCATACGGAGCTCCTCCTGGGGATCATCGGGGAGCTATCAAATTCCTCCGGGGTGATTGATACTTTAATGAGAACTCATTGCCACGCAAAGTGAACCTGGGATTCTCAGTTTCAAATATCAGAACGCGAGGTTCCTCATCACCAGCCATTCTCCTCTGCAAAATCCTTGAGAGCATTCACTCCCATTTTGAGAACAGCTGACTGCATAAAATTGGTGAAGCCCAGATGTGAGGAGCTTTGGGTTAGAGGCACGGTATTAAACCGGGTGCCACACGCTGACGATGGTGATCGCCACGTGAGACCCCTTCCCGCGAAGTTGGCCATGCTGGTTGCCGCATGGTGGGCTGTGAGGTCCCACGCCGGGGCCGCAGGATGCGGAGCTCTGCACGGGGGTGGGGGTCTCCGATGGACTTCTCGGAACCTTCCTTTCAAAGAAAACAGCTCACGGTCAGCACAGTGCTGCACCTGTGAGGTCTCTGGGATGAATTCCTGTTGAGAAGCCTGGTTTTGGAAAGGTCACATGACTGGTGTAAGGACGTAACTACCATCATTATCCTCTTTGGACCTGCCCAATTTATTAACACGAGGAAGCCATGGCCCACACTTGGGAGCCGGCCTCATCCTTGCACCTGGCGTGGTGAGGACACAGAATTCTATCGGCCACAGGGAGCCCCGAGTGCTCCTGTGCACAGTGGCACCCGGAGTCCGGGCTGTGGGCCCCATGACCAGGCGTCACCCCCCCTGCTGCCTGCGCGGCTGCAGCCGTGGGGTCCTTCCTCCCTTCCCTGGAGAGAAGGCTGCTCACCTCCAGTCCCCACGTCCTCCAGCACCTTCCTGGGGCTGCGGTTTCCTGCTGGCATCTCTTCCTCCTGCACCCTGGGCTTGGGGAGTCACCCCTCCCCGAGCTGCCACTCAGCCACTAGCAGTGGCCCCATGACGGAGACCCCGCACCACCCTGGGGCCAGGCCCCTCCTTCTTGGCCCCAGGAAAAGAGAAGTCAGTTTCTTACTGCGAGGCAAAGTGTGATACACCATAAAGGAAAATATAATATACATTTGTTGGATGAGACCATTGTCATTGACCATCTTAATTTGTTTCCTCTGAAATTAGTTTGATACAGGTGATTTTTACGTGTGTGTCCTTCAAATGTGTTCATAGATCCTGATGAGACTTGCCTGGAATTTCTTTCAATTTCACGTACATGCTTTGGAAGCATAAAGCATTAATATATTACACGTTGTCAAGTTCTTTCTGCCATCCACACCTCCCAGGTGAGCTCTCGGGGCTACTTTAGTTTTCAGGTGAAACTAAGTAAGATTTGCTGGATGCAGCACCGGCTTCTGTTGGCCTCATGTAACACTTTTATTCTCTTTTGGCAAATCAACTCTGGCAGCATATTAAGAGGTGTGTATTCAGACACTCATTTCTAAAAACCCAGAATGAACATGCTCAATAAACTAAAAGAACATTTTAAAAGGCATACAAGCAAAAGCTGGTTAATTGCTATGTACATATCTGGTAGGCAATTGTCATTAATCTTTAAATCATTTTAACAATTAATCAAAATGACTATAAGACACAGTCATATATCTTACAGCAAATCTAATAAAAGTGATTAGATAAAACACACAAAGACAAAATGTGTAAGTTTTGAATTGGTTGATCCTGATTAATCGCACATGCGAGATGCTGACGGTGTTCTTGGGGCAGAGCTCATCACCGGCCTTGCCGCAAGCGTGCCTGGGCACCCCAGTCCACAGCAGCGATGCCCACATGGGTGCTAGTTTCAAAGGTGAAATGTCTTCCCACATTAAACTTGACTACAATTCTTTTTCTAAAAGCATTTTGTGGGTGTCGCTGTGGAGCCGCAACTTTGGGTTCACCTTCCCGATCCCAGCAGATAGAACCTGCTTGTTTATCATGTCCAGCAAGGACCCTCTGACTTGCAGGACACCACTCAGCTCCAGTGAAATGAATATGAATGGAAGTTTCTCTGGGTGGGTAAGGGCAAAGTGCAATTAAGATTTCATCACTGATCACCAAAAAGGAAGCAAGAAAAGGTATATGTAAAGTAGAGCTTTGAAATTGGAAGTTTTGTTATTTTCCAGTGCTCAAGATTAGCTGTTTTATAAAGGTGAACCTTAGTGATGTTGACTGATGTGGAGGGAGGAGGTGGAGAACCACACCTGGTACCTGAATACTGGTAAATGGTTTTGCTCCTCTAGCAAAGCTCTCTCTCTCTCCTTTCTCTTCCCTTCTCTCTCTTCCCACACCCACCTTTCTCTTTCTCACTTTCTTTCTCTTTCTCTGTTTCTTCCTCTCTCTGTGTGTCTCCATAGAAAGACAGATAGATGATGCACAGATGCACAGATGGATAGATAGATGGATGGATAAATGAATAGATAGATAGATGGATAGATGGATGGATATATAGATAGCTAGATGGATGTATAGATAGCTAGATGGATGGACTGAAGATGGGCAGATGGATAAAAGGATAGATTACACAGATAGAAGATGGACAAATGGATAGATGGATAGGACAGATGGAGGTTGGATAGATGGATGATGGACAGATGGGTAGATGGATAGATGGATGGACAGATAGATTGATGGATCAATGGATAGATGGATGAATAGACAGATGAATGGAGGGATAGATGGATAGATGGATGGATAGACAGAAGATGGACAAATGGATAGATAGATGGGTGGACAAAGAGCTGACAGATTCCCACCAAGAGCTCAGGTTCTCTCATTCTGTGGGTGTTGAGCTTTGCACAGGGGTAGGAATTTGGCTTTGGACCTACATTGGCTGGGTCAAATCATGTCTTCAGAGGCTCTGGAAAACCAAGTAATAAAATATTATGAAAATCATAATACCCTATTTTTCATCCTACAAAGCTAATTCTTAGGAGCTGTTTCACACTGAAATCGTCTCATTTCCTTCCCACTCTCTGAGATTTGTCTGCATGCTGTCATTGGTCTGAGGGAGGCCTCAGCTGGGTGAGTGACAACAGCCCTGCTTGGCGAGGCAGCCACTCCCTGCCTGCTGGGTCCTGAGGGATGGGCATGCACCACCTGCGGGTGCTGACTGTCCCCATCAATGTTAAGGGAGTCTCACGTTGTGCCCGCGGTAGGGCCCACGCTTCCATGCCGCTGCCTCCAAGCCTGCTGATGGTGGCTGCAGTCTGCACCTTGGCAGGGCAGCAGGTGACACCAGCACAGCCACCACGGGCTGCTTCCAGCCTGCTCCAGTCATGGAGACGCCCCTTGTCCCAGCCCTCCTGCTACCCTCCTGCTCACCATGGCAGGGACTTGGTGGCCAGAAATGAGAGAGGAGTCTGTGCGCTCTGTAAACTCCAGCCGTGCATTAGGAAGGTCAAGCCCATGAGTTCCTAGAACCAGAGTATGAACTGGCCCCCCAGCCAGCTCTGCCTGGGGCCGGGAGGGCACAGCTGTGCGAGGCAGCCCCGGATGGAAGACCCCCTGGTCCTGGGGAACAGGGGCCGCAGGGATGTGTTCTCAGCACAGGACAAGGGAGGACCAGGCAGGGTGCGGCCCAGGCCCTGCCGACAAGGAAGGCTTCTAGGAGACGCCCTCACAAACTAGGTCTTCTGGAGGCTGGTTGGGAATGAAATCCTTCGGGACTCTAAAGAATCTTCCAGAACCCCGAAGTGTGAAGTCATAGTTCTCTGCCGGGCAGCTCATTCACCAGGCTGTGTTCAGACGTGGCGTGCGCCTGGGCAGGGACCTGCCTTCAGACAGGCGGATTCTCTTTGCGGCAACACATTGTTAAAAGTCTGGCTCCTGAAGGTTGGTAGTCACAGACAAAGTCATTCTTCACGAGCTGGGGCTATGACAGATGGGTGGTGGGGACAAGGAGAACCAGTGAGGAAGCATCGCCTCCTACAGCAAGCGCAGGAATGCACCCTTGCCACCACTGCCCCCTGGCTGAGTCTGCACACCGGGTGGCCTGGGACCAGATGGAGACTCCAGGTCAGGCTTCTTCAGAGAGGGGCTTGGGGATCCCCGCCCTCCCAGCTCCTGCCCCTCGGCCCCTTCCACTCACCCTGGCAGCAGGACATGGCCACCCTGGGCCCTGGCGAGCCCCTGGCTGCGTGAGAGGCACAGCCTGGGCAGCGGAGGGTGGGCAGAGGCAGGTGAACTGCTCCCTCCAAGGAAGACGGGGCTGTGTCCAGGGAGAGGCCTGTGTGGGGACCCCCCTGCACTGGGGAGACCCTCAGAGAGGACACTGCCAGCCAACAGGCAGCAGGGACCCGTCAGGACACAGCGAGCAGCTATGCCCAGGAACCTGGACTAGGCTCCTCCCCACCCCTCTCCCCCAAGGCCCCAGGCCTCCACTGGGCCCTCCAGGGTGGAGCCACCTGCAGCCACCCAGCGGGACCCAGATCTGCTCCTCAGATGTGGAGGGGATGACAGGCCGTCCCCAGGGTTGGGAATGTGCCTGCCCAGCTCCCCGGCAGGGTCCATTTACACTTGTTTGGCCTTTTCTCTTAGCAAACCTTCCCCTTTCCATCCTCCCCACCAGCCCCACCAGCGGGAGCCGGGCAGAGGGGCTAGGACTGGCTGGGGACTCTCTAGATTGCTGACTCAAGTGCCCCAAGGCTCCTGGTCAGTGCTCGAGGCCACAGGACAAAATCCAGACAGCTTAGCTCCATCCGTGGAAGTTTGTCCCTGACGAAGCCTGAGCACCCCTTGTCCTGCCCAGTGTCCACACCCTGTCGGAGCCCCTGGAGCTTCCAGCTTTGCATGTCACTCTCTCCTTCAAATTCCTGTCAACACCTGGCCTGTCACCTACCACTGGCATTGTTGGGGGACTGGATCGGGTCTCCCTCTGTCGCCAGCAGTGCTGCACTTCCACACAGAACCCTGGAGCAAACACAGGGAAATATCTGGAGTTTGGCGGCGGGAGCAAGGCATTTGGGCAAGAAACGGTCAGAGCAGGGACTGGGACGGGGAGAGCAGCACCGTCTTACAAGCTGTGGTGCAAAAGCCGGAGTAGCGTGGGCTGTGACCTTGCTCAACACTACCTAAAACCAGAGGCCCAGGAGGAGCGTTGGTGGCGACTCCAGCCGACTCCAGAGTGGTGGGAAGGTGCCTGAGGCAGTAACTGTCCTGCGGCTTAACATGTCACCAAGCTGTTCAGCGGGCCTGTGGGTGACAACCCACGGGGGAGGCTCTGGGCAAGGCCAGCGAAGTCCACCAGCATCCTGGGCCCTTTGATCGTGGGGTCCCATGCTAGAACATGCTTTCCCATGTGACACTGCCCACGGCCCTCCTGCCATTCGGCTACACCCTAAACTCTCCCCAGCCCTGGTCTCTGCAGAGCAGTGGGGCTGGGCCCAGGAATGCCACTCAGCTGCCTCTTCTCCCTGACCCTGGAGAAGCCCCTGGGGGCGAAAATGCTCAAAGTCAGAGAGGAAGAAAGAGGAATGGGAGAACTGAGTTGGCCTCAGCCCTTGCTGTGAGCTCATTTTCCCTCCAGTGAGCTTAACAGTGAGCCAGGAGCTGAGCCGGGAGGGTCGAGGGCAAGGGCAGGGACACAGGCCACGGGTGCTACCTGGCGTGGAGGCCACCCCGCCACCCCACCACCCGCCACCTGCCATCCCAGCGTTTGTGTGGTACCCAACACCTCTGCCTTCTGGGTGGCACCAAACAGAAACGGGGAAGGCAGTTAACACGGACTCCCCGAGCAAACCGTGAAATGTGCCTCCTTCACCCCCCAAGAGACGTGCACCCAGGGCACCCCGTCCTCCGCGCCTTGATCCCCACGCCTGGCCGTGCAATAACAGCCCCGGGTCCCCAGATGCAAATTCCTCTCCCTCCACATTTGCAAAGGTAACAGGACTCAACGAGGCTTGACCGGAACGTTCTCAGCGGCAGCCTCCCTCCTTCCTAGCGGGTCCCCCCAGAGCGGAAGGAGATGTTGGGTCCTGCAAGAGCTCTGGAGGCCACCTGGAGAAGTTCAGTGGGACTCAGGCCTCTGTCCCTGCAGCCACCATGGGCTCCACCGAGTAAGACAACCTGAGGATGTGCAGACCCAGCCACGTCCCTGTTTATTTTGTCACCTGATGGATATGCAGCCCTGACCTTCCCGGGCTACCTTTTCTCCAGTCCCCAGCCCCGTCCCCTCCTGCTTTTTGTCTCTTTTGCAGTTTTGCCACATTCTACTGTGCAAATAGCAAAATCCCAAAAAGGTAGGCAGAAGTGCTGCTTGAGATCATTAGCTTAATTTGAGCTGAAAGGTCTTTGTTGTAAGTTAGGGAGGGGAGGGACCTGGGGACCTTTGCGGAGTGTTTTGCTGGCAAGCTTGTTGAGATATGATTGCCTTTGTTGTGATAATCTGAAATTAATTTGCACTTGAACCCATCTTTCTTCTGGGCTCAATTTAAACACTGTTATAATTATGCGCCCGGCATGAAATTGAGAACAGACCCTGATATGACAAAGCTGAATATTTTAATTCCCCAGGTACAGACGGCTTTTTTCCTCACTTATCTCACAAGGTAATAAAACAAAATGTTCCAGTGCACATGCTTAAGAGAGAGGCATTTGCCTGAGGGGACACAGAGATAATCAGTGTATTGCTGCACATCCGCTCTGTACTTTCACAGTGGGTCAACCGCTCTCTTTTAAAGTGATGTTAAACTTCTGCTAATATTAGTTGATTTGTACCTGCAACGATATGTAAAAAAAAAAAAAAAGTGAAAATGGTGTGTTTTATTCCATTTCAGCTGCTCCTCATATAAGCGGCTTTGTCTCTGACATCCATTTTCTCAGATTTTTTTGAACACTATTAAAGACTCCCTCCTAATATGCACAATTGATCTTGGCAGAGCACCTTTCTTGTTCTCCGTGTGGGCTGTAATATCCTTATCAGCATTCTTTTAGTTTTAACCCAGATTAGTGTTTTTGGTGAGGAATCTCATTAACTCCAGCCGGCCTGACTTCCTTTGTGGCTGCCTTTGGAATTGTAATGCACTAAGAGGCCAGCAGGCCCTTTCCCCCCAGGCACAAATTCTTCTTTAAATCAGCCTTCAGCTTAGAGAAACAGCCAGCTCCTCGGAGAGAGACGTTCTGAAAGGTCGGGGGGACCCTGTGCGGTTGCCCCTCGCTTGAAGGTGTCGCTAGGAGTGGCTGGGAATTTGGAACTCCGGGGGCGGCCCAGGAGCCCTGCATGTTTACCTGCCCCCCTGCCCCCCAGGCGCTGGGGCCGCTACACGGCGGCCCTTCCTCCCTCCCGCCCCCTGCCGTCCGCCCTGCTATCTCACAAAGACACCCAGCTGGCCCCTCTGAAAAGCAGCCTTAAACTCCGTCCCCCTGCCCACTGCAGTGGGCGGCACTGTCATCTCTCAGTCACAGGAGACAAAGACATGTCGGTGCTACAAGGAGCACCTGCCAGCTCAGGGAGGCAACTCCCCGCCCGGCGTGTTGGTAGGTGACTATGGCGGCCGGGACTCTGCTTGCGTTAGTAACAAAGTATCCAAAGGTCAAAATTCACAGTGGTTTGAAAAATAAAATGTTTTCCACCTAAACGTCACTTTTATTCTGTTGCTGCTCGTAGGACAAAATGTCAGCAGTAAGCATATATAACTGACCTAATTTGTTAGAAATTTTATTTTAGAAAAATACAGATGAGTAATTGGGTGCAATGTTATTTTTCTTTTAAAAAATAATATATTTGTAGAATGGCTTTACCTTCTGTAAGTAATTGTTTTGTGTACTCTGTT
This sequence comes from Lemur catta, assembly GCF_020740605.2. Taxonomy (NCBI): domain Eukaryota; kingdom Metazoa; phylum Chordata; class Mammalia; order Primates; family Lemuridae; genus Lemur; species Lemur catta. The sequence goes on from NC_059139.1 coordinate 1,824,372, forward strand.
ACAATTTCAGGGAAAATGAAGAATCCCGTTTTAAGATTGTAGTCCTAACAGGACTATTTTTATTTATTGTTTTGCAAGGCCTATTAAAATATGCACTCAGGTGGCCTTTATGTTGTTCTTTGATCACTTTTCTTACTACATTATTTTAGACAAAGAATTGAGGCAACACCTTAGGATCTCATTCAGTCGTCCCCTTGGAAAAGCCATGACTGGGTGGCCCCCACCTGGTGCTGCGTGGGGGGCTCAGGTGCACCTGCAGCGACATAGAAGAGATGTGGGTGCCTGATGTCTTAGGGGGGAGACATGGGTGCTCCCATTGCCCTGTGGGGAGGTGTGTGCCCCAATGTCACATAGGCAGGAGCGAGAAACATCGCTCAGCAGAGGTGTGTGTGCCTGACGTCCTTGGGGCGGAGGTGGCTGTGCTTATCACATGGGACCTGCACGAGCCGAGCATCCCGGCAGAGGTGCTGCCGTTCCCGTTCTCACAGGAGATGTGGGGTGGGCCAGCTCCCACGCAGAGACGTGGGTGCACCCTGCCATGCAGGGGATGTGTGTGAGCCTGTCACATACAGGGACGTGGGGACGCCCATTATCGTATGGAAGAACCGGTGCCGTGTGGCAGAGATGTGGACGTGCCTAGCAGCACCTGTCGGAGGAGAGGGTGCCCAGCGCTGGAGAAGGAGGCCGGGTGCGCCCGCCATCGTATAAGAGGAGCCAGTGTGCCCCGTGTCCCACAGAGCAGGCTGGGGTGTCCCATTCCCATGTGGGACGTGCATGGTGTGCTGTTGTGTTCCCAATGCGTGTGTGCGAGTGTGCGGAGCAGGGGTGCGTGCACCCAGGCAGGTGCAGGACGAGGGGCGTGCCGTTCCCCTGCAGAGCCCACAGCTCACACCGTCTGCACCCGACTTGCCACAGCACCTGAAACTCCCAGTGACCTGACCAAGGACGGACGCCCCAGAAATGCAGGACTCAGAGCAGTGACTCAGGGTGCCACTGGGGGAGGCAGGGTGGCCTCAGGCTGCATTTCCCCTGGGCTCTGTGTGCTGGCTCCCGGCCCGTCTTCCTGGGGTGGGGGCATCTTCCCGGCCCACCCCGCACAGCTGCGCACTCCCCAGGCTCCCTGACAGGCAAACAGCGTCCCCATAGCCCTGTCTCCCCCGTGATAGCATCTCCTGATCTCCTTGTGGATTATCTGCTTTCTTGAGCTTTGTTTCCGGAAAGTTTGACATGGGGCAACAGAGGTGACAAAAGATTGGCACTGGGCCCTGGAAATTAAGTGGCCGGCCATTAGCTGGCGTGGACCCCGGGAGGCCGGGAGTCTTGACTTAATCTCTGCCTCCTTTATCTCCATCTGTGTGGAGCCCTGCAGGCAATTTACCATCCTTGTCACTGACTTTTATCACCTAACTTGTGCCCCTGTGAAGAACTGCTTTTTGAATGATGAATCAGCTCCTCACTTAAACAGTTGTGTGCTGCTCCTAACGTGAGAACAGCTCTGTAAACAGCAGACAGAGAATGCCGGCTGTTTACATCCACCCTCAGCCAGGCCCCCTCCCGGAAGGTGCCCCAGCCCTGATGGTAAAGCCAAGCTCCCTTGCAGCTGGGGTCACGGCGTGGCCACCTCCTCACGCCCGTGCTGTACGCGGGGTCAGGCCTGAGCGATGCTGCCTGGAAAGGCTCCTTGAACAGCTCGTTCCTGTGTGGGCTCTCCCGGCACAGAGTCGCTGCTGCTGGTGCAGGGACCCAACCTCCCCGCACACTGGGGCTGGCTCTGGCATCCAAGGCCAGCTCTGTCTCCAGGGTGGCGTCACCGAGTCTGGGGTCCCTGAGCACAGCTCCCCTGTGCCCAGCACAGTGTTCAAAATGTGGTTTCTCTTCCCCAACTGCCTAGACCCCATCCCACTCCCTGCCTCCAAGTCAGTATCAGAGTCAGATCAGCCGAAGCCGGGAGGCGGGGCGGGGTCGGCTGCTCAGGCAGGATGGAAATGGGTCTGTGGGCCCTGGTGCGGCCAAGAATCCTCAGATTTTAGCATTTTTTTTTTTTTGAGACAGTGTCTTGTTCTGTCCCCCTTGTTCTGGAGTGCAGTGGCACCATCACAGCTCACTGCAGCCTTGAATGCCTGGGCTCAAGCGATCCGATCCTCCTGCCTCAGTCTCCCGTGACTACAGATGCACCGCCACGCCTGGCTAATTTTTCTGTTTTTTGTAGGGGCTGGGACTTGTTGTCTTGCTCAGTCTGCAACTTTTAGCTTTGAGCATTCGTGGCCTTAACTAGATTTGATTTGGGGGTGATCAGCCACACGTACGTTTCTCTAAGGTTGTTTACAAAATGTTGGACCGTGGAACAGCACTTGGGTCCTCTTCGGGGTTTTGCCTCCTGGGCCATCTTCCTAATGTGTACACAGGGGAGGGTAAAACTTTGCATCAGAGCTCAAATTTGGGAGGCGGGTGAGGTGCTGGCGTTGGTTTCTCACACGATGATTCCCTGCTATTCTGAGCTGTATCCTGGCTGCATAAGGCCCCCAGCACGGGCCCTTGCCGCACTGCGGGTACTCTGGGGACGTGGCGTTTGGTAGGGCTTGTGACTTTGAAACCAGGTACAACTGATGTACAAGAATCTCCGGGGCTGCGGTCCAAGAGCAAGTGCAAAGGACCAGCTCCAGTCTGAGTCCCGTTTCCACTGCTGGCACACGCTCCCCCAAATTCACTGGCAGGCAGAAGATGCCACCTACCTCACTGTAGCTGAGGAATTGCAGGGAAGGCGGCCACAGGCCCTTTGTATCTGGCCCTGCCCTCTCCCACCTCCCTCTGCTGGGCCCTGGGCTGGTCTGCTGAGCCCACTCGTGCCCCAGGACTTTTGCATGGTTGCAAAGCTCTTCTCCCGCACTCAGACGTCACCTCCATCGCCTCCTTGCAGAGAGACACCCTCCCTGATTTCCCCAGTCATATTTTTTCTGATTAGTTACTTAGTCAAATAGATTATCGATAGCCAAGGGTGTCTGTGACGCTGCTTCCTCCACTGCAGGAGAGGCTCCCAGAGGTCAGGGGTCGCCCGGTCCTGCCTCCCCAGGGCCTGGCACGGAGCAGCCCTCGCTGCTGATGCGAAGTGGCAGACGCCGGGGAGCACAGTGGAGAGGCGCTTGCCTAAGCCTGGGCCGGGTCCTGATTTCCCTGCGGTCCTCGGGGTTCTTATCTCTGCTGGATCTCAGTCTTCCAGTCTTTAAATCATGAGTGACAGGACTTGGCACTTGAAGGAGCCAAGTGAAATTTTGCTACTAATGATTTTGAGGGGTGACGGAAACACGCTGCAAAACAGAAACCTCCCGGGGGTGTGAAATGTCTGGGAGTGGCTTGGGAACCCAGTCCCTTCGGGTGAGCTTTTCCTCATCGGTGTCTCATCCAAATGCAGCCATTTGTTTCCCACGCTCCTGTCACGGAGCCCGTGTGTTCGCGGGCAAGCTCTGCACAGGAGGGCTGTCACGGCTCAGACGCAAGGCCCTGACGTGGTCAGAATCGCAGCTCGCGGTCGGTGGAGCCAACTCCGGAGCCGCACCCTCGGGAGGGGAGCCCTGCGGCCGCGTGGAGCTCCTGGCAGGTGACTGGAGTCAGGAAGGGGTGAGGACTGTGACTTCAAGACCTCTGTGTCGAACCTGGGGCTCACATTTGGGGAGAGGCCCCCAGTGCAGGGAGGTCAGACTGGGGAAAGCAGGGCACCAGCCACACTATACACAGACGAGACCCCAGAACATTTTCCTCATGCTGCTATGCACATGCATGCAGAGTTGACCAAAACACCTGAATAAAATGGTTCGTGTCTCATGGTTTCCTTTTTCCATAGAAGAACATTTGAATCCCAGAGTGCAGAAGCTACAAGCAAAATCAGACACCTCTCACCCAGCCTGGTAGTTTGGCAGGAGGGTGCTGTGAACCCGCAGAGCCCAGTGCTTCCTCGAGGTCAACAGGGACAGGAGAATGGGAGCCCAGCTTGGGACGAGCACAGCTGTGCCTCTCACGCTGGCCCAAGGAGCCTCCCCCACCCAGCACCCAGTGATGCTCTGATGGACCGACTGGCTCTCAGAGGACGTCGCCAGACCCGTAGATCCTTCTCCACATGTCTCCAGGCACTCAGAGGAGGTCAGTCAGACAGGTACCTTCACACTTTGGAGATCAAAGCCAAGAAATCACGTCAACAAGAGCTGTAAGAACAGAGAAAATAGGGACAGCTCCTCTCTCCAGCTACGGCTTCCAGCAGGAGTCCCAGCCTGGGTCAGGACAGGAATTAGATGTCTGCCAGTGGTCTCCACACCTGCCCCCTGCTGTCCCCAAGCCGAGGACCAGTACCAGTCAGTGGCCTGTTAGGAACCAGTCTGCACAGCAGGAGGTGAGCAGCAGTGGACAGGGAATCGAAGCTTCATCTGCTTTTACAGCCACTCCCCATCGCTGGCATCACTGCATAAGCTCTGCCTCCCGTCAGATCAGCGGCATTAGACCCTCATAGGAGCAAACCCTACTGTAAACTGCTAGTGCGAGGGGTCTAGGTTGCCCCCTTACGAGAATCTACTGCCTGATGATCTGGGGTGGAGCTGAGGTGGTGATGCTAGGCCTGGGGAGCAGCTGCAAACACAGATTATCATTAGCAGAGAGGTTTGACTGCACAATAAACATAATGCACTTAAATCATCCCGAAACCATCCCAGCCTCTGCTCCATGGAAAAATTGTCTTCCCTGGTCCCTGGTGCCCAAAAGATTGGGGACTGCTATCTGAGGGCTCTCACAGTCCTTGGAACCCTCCCAGCCTGACTCAGGGCCAGGCTTTCCACACTGTGACATCCCACCTGAGGTGACAGGGCAGTGCCGGCACCACCCCAGGGGTTCTCCACACCCCAGACTCGTCCTCAGCATCCACTCGCCATCAACCCGCTTCCCTGCTTGGTGAAAAAACACCCACCCATCTGCACTGCAGCTTTGCCGGTTCTCAGGAGGACATGGCTGGTGTGGGCAGCTCTGTGCAGGGCCTGGCACTTGGTGGCTTCCCTGAACACCCCGCACTATTAGTGAATAGAAATCACCAGGGACTGAGTCCCGCTAACGCCTACTTGCGAGGTGAATTTTAAATGATGTTGCACGTGAGTGGTTGGATCACAATGCCCAGAGCACAACAGCTGCTCAGTAAAGCACAGTGTGTGCGGGATTTGTCCTTAACGTCATTGTCACATCTTGACTCCTGCATCTCGGGGCCATTTCCTCCCTGCCACTGAGCCCCCTCCCTCAGGCCCGACTCTGCGCAGAGATGGCGAGAGTTAGAAGCGTCCTGAGGGAGAACTACCTTGGCACCGTCATACCCAGAATGAGCGGGCAGAGCTCTTCCTGCTGCCGTTTTTGAGAGAAAACAATAATAATAATAAATAAAAAATAGCAGGGATGATTGATCTGTTAACGGAAAACATTTTTATGAGAACTCACAAGTATTGGCCTTGCATACATTTGCTGATGAATTAATTACTTTATGTTCAGATCTAGGACCTTTTAAAGCTACATCCTGTTATCAAGCACACCCGGTTATGACATCTTAACTGATTTCCTGTAGTTTGGGAGCAATGTTGACACTTCCATAAGAGGCTAGTTCCAAGCTGTTGACATCCCAGAAGGGGCCACAGCGCTCACGCAGCCACGCCGTGTGTACCGTCACCCTGTCTCGTGCATTCCATTTTTTAAAGCTGAGAACCTGAAACATGGGAGTTTGTGGTTGATTCTCAAGTGTGTTAGGGGTGGAGCTCTCCCTTGTGCCTCGTACCTGTCACGACTGGACACTGTCCCAGGAAGGCTTCCGGGAAGCCTGTTTCCGCCAGTCTGGGGGCTCGTGGAGGTTCCTCAGGTCTGTGATCTGAAGGAAAACTTCCCGTTCCTTTTTGCTAAATAAACTCCTTCACAGCAACCTGAGAAGCACCCTCGGGTCTTTGGGGCTCGGGCCCCCACCTGCCCTCTGTGTGCCCGGCCGCACCTCACACCTCACACCCACCTATTCCACCCCCAGGATAGGACACATTTGCAGAACACCCTTGTCCTGGACGTCCCCCAACAATGACTGTTACGAAGTTGCTCCTACAGTTCCGTAAGTTCCAGCTGGGAGAAAATAGGGAACCTCAAGCCGACTTTCCCGTGGGTCACTGAGCCCCAGCCCCGCCCTTGCCGAGCCGTCCCCGCCCCGCCGCGTGGAGCAGGGCACAGACCCAGCTCAGAGTTTTTGTTTAAAGAACAACCCAAGGAACCTGAACCTGAGGTTCTCACCTGAGCACTCAATCCCAAATCAATGATGTTACTTCTGACAAAATCTGGTTCAAGCAAATGAGGTTTGAGAGATGCCCTTCAGGGGCATGTAGACCATTACTTACTCAAGGTTCTATGAGGCATATTCCTACCAGGGAGAATTGTTTTAAAATGTCATTTATTCAAACTTTTGACCATTGCAGAAAGTATTTCATTCCCTTCCACCTTTTTAAAATATTATCCTCATACTATGTGTACGTGGTTGTATTGTAGGTGTTGTATACATTTTAAAGAAATAAAGCAAGGAAGCTCATGAGAATACGTTGCAAACGATAGATAATGGTTCATCCTTTCTAAATTGGAAAATTATCACAATATTATTTAATGTCAATTACATTTTCAAAAAGTATTTAGTTTTTATGAAGTTTGATCTATATTTTTTTCTTCTTGTCAATTGTGGGGTTTTAAACAATTTTTCCTGGATTTATATTTCCAAATATTTTTGAATTCATCCAAATTATTAAACTTAAAAATAAGAAAAGTAAGTAAAGGACTTTGGATGCCATGACAATACAGTCAGGAAGCACCTGGAAAATGGTCATCACTCCAGCTCTGTTGACACAGATGCCACCCCGACACCGGGCATCTCCGGGCACTGCCTCCGGCTTCCTGGGTAATCAGGACTCGGGTGTTGAGACTGAGACATTAGGTGAAAACTGCCAGATGATGATGTGATTGTATATCGACACATGGCATTTACCTGCAAGAACTTAGAATTATTCCCAATACCACAGAGTTGTGTGCCGAGCAGGTGGGGCCCCCAGTGCTCTTTCCAGACCATCCCTCCATAGACACAACCAGCACACGCAAGGGGCAGGCACACAATCGTACTTGCTGGTTCATCTCCCTAAGTGAGATGTTATCAAAACTTTAAATCAACTCACCATGCGGCTGTGAGATATCTATGCGAAGAGTTCATTAACCCAGTCCTGTGCCCAATAAGCCCATGGCAAAGATGTTTCCACCAGTCCCACCGAGCGGCAGGAGGTGGGTTTCACTGTGCAGCCCCAGGAAGAGCCAACTGGAGCCCAGCAATGTTTTTAACTTTTACTTGGCCTCAATTTTCCCATTTTGAGAAAACTTTTTCCTGATGGAGACTTATTATTGACTTGCCACCTTTACACCGGGACTGTGCACGAAATCACGCGTCCGCCAGGTCACGTGTCTCTGGCATCAGAGCCACTTCCTAGGGACGGCTAGGCTAACTTTGTGTGAACGTAGTTCTTGGTATTCTTACCCAGTCTCTGGCAATTCATTAATATTTAAATTTATGCTAATTTCATCAAGGTGTGAAAAGATCTTTTTCTTGCATATACATGAAAGAACCATATTACTATTCAACTAGCTTTTTTCTCCCTCTCTCTTTTAACCCAAGAAAAGCTTGTTGTGACTTAACAAAAGAGAACCCAGAAACAAGAAAAAGCACAATCTAGAAAAAGTTACAAGTGAAACTTTTAGATTTCTTGTTGTAAACATATCCTCTTCCTAGAAACACTAGTGCACTAGGACCAGAGAGATTCCACTTTCACTTGTGTGTCCACAGGGTCACAATCAGGTACTTGAAATCTTAGGAGTTCGACATTGCATTCTAAAATGTCATTTACACCCATTATTGCCACTGCCATTTACTTAATTTAGGTTTTTCTAAATAACATGAAAAAATGCTACATAGTATCCAATGGCATTTCCCAAACCTAGTGTCTCAATATTTGTCTATTATGGATGTAAAAAGAAATAAACAAAATTGGTCAACATTTACATTCGGTCACAATGACATCACAATGAGTACATAGCACATGGGCAAAAACAGCATGTCCCTGGGCCGACTTCAGAAAGCCACTGCCTTGCAAATCAGAGGCCCATTTAGCAAGCCGGAGTCCTCTGGTGGCGGCCACTGCCCTGGAGATTGCCCGGCCAGGAAGAGGCTCCCAGAGGCCGGCACCTGGCTCAGGCAGCCACGCAGGCCTGTCTCCCGCCCAGTCCCGACGCGACGCGGGGGTAACAGTGCTGGAAGGCGGCCTGCTGTGCGCCTGTCACCAGGGTGCTTGTGGCCCCTAGAGATTTGCTGTCCTCCTGCAGGCACCCGTAGGGGACAGAGGCTGCAGGAGCACAGCGGGAACTGGGGCTGGCAGGGTTAAGTGCTAGGCCTCCTGGCTCCTCTCCCTGAGCACCCGCGGGCAAGGCGGGGCCACCCCTCACCGCTGATGACAGGACAGATGCCCCTGTCACTGTCCTCACAGTCAGCATCACTCCAGCACCGATAAGGCTCTCCTCCCCACGGAGAAGGCAGATAGTTTTCTGCCTAATTTTAGGGGAAGAGCTCTTACAGGTGTCTTTCCAGCAGGAGTTGAGATTAGGTCTTGCTTCAACAGCACATGCAGGAGGGAAAAGACCACTGTGATTCTCTAAATTAACTGATTTCAGGCCTTTGCATTGGAAATGCCCCAACTGCCTGTTTTCGTGGAAAACACCCACAATCCTAGAAAGCAGCTTTCAAATTTTGCAGCATGAAAGTAACACTTTAAGAGTGTGGCCTTTCAGAGATATTTACGGAATCTTAAACATACCCCACACACCCATTCTGGACGGAGTCTTGTGATTGCTTCATTTGTTTTGTTCAGTGATTAAAACTGCCAGATATATTTTTGCAACGGGGTTGGGGGGCATTTAACATTATCTCATTATCTCGGCAGGGTCTAAACTAGATTTTAGCTCGTGGACAGTCATAGGCAAACTATAGTATTTGTCTCATCTATGACGCTGAGTCATGGAGGAGGCGGGGTAATGTTTTTCCCCAAATGTGGAGTGTAACGGTGATTTCTTATTCCTTACATGATAAGGGAACTTTTTTTGATGGCTTTGGTTAACAGGAGTGATTCCTTGTCAAGCACCAAGCCCTAGCTGAGAATGCGGGTATCGTGTAAAAAATGCGACAGAAAATCATCTTCTGGGGCTTAAGTTGCCAACATTACACAGGATGCTTCTGTGTTGTGCATTCTTAATGCTACTTGAGGAAATGAGGTGTGTTTATCTTCTGGACCTTACTGCAGCTCCAAAACATACATTTTTCTTTATGTGTTTATGGATGCTTTCTTTAAAAACTAAATAATTTTGCAAAACAGCTGGGAGTAAGGGCTAGGCTGCTCGAGCTGTCTGAGAGACCCGTTGCATTTCCAACAGTTTACTGATGGCCCCATCACTTAAGGACTGCAGCAAAAATCGTCCTACCGATGTCTCCAACAAGCTTTGTTTTGAAGTTTTAATCAGGTCTAAATGGAAAGTTATTGAGGAGAATGGCGTGGTCTGCGTTTTAATCCCTGGAAACCTCCTCCCCACCCCCCCAGGCTCTGGCTTTGTTGCGTGTGGTGTGGCCTTGGGTTGCTCAGTGTTTCCAACATACATAATGAGCTCAATGTCAAACTGTTGGGTCTTTTGTCTTTAACAATAAGCATTTAGCTCAACTAAATGAATAGAAATTGCTTTAGTGAATTACAAAAGCCAAGGTCCTTTCCACGCAGCAACAGTGACATTAATTATTTTTGACATTGTCTTATTTTTGCAAATGTATTAACTTAAAGTTTGACTTAAAATGTAATAAATCCATTTACTGTTTAAACTTAAAAATGCAAAACATTAGTCGTAAATCAAAGTGTCTGCTGATAGTGATGAAAATCCTCCTCTGATAAAAAAAAATAAGTGCATTACTCTGTTTGATTTAGAATCTAAAATAGCATCAGCAAAATCTACTTCTCTCCTGGTTAAAAAGCAATTAGTTGGCCGAGTCATAATTGACCCACAGCACTGCTGTGCTTCCTAAAGGGTGCACGCCCGCCCGCCCGAGATGGGACAAGTCGTCCAGCCCCAGCAACCAAAGGGCCAATTTCCTTCCACGGAGACTGAGACCAGCAATCAAACCCTGCAGTGAGCCGAGATCTGTCCTCCAGAAATGCCTCCACCCTCCTCCTGCAGTTGCTGAGAGAGATCTGAATGCTTTTTCCTAAATCTCTGTAATCCAATAAGCTTTTGTGTTTAGCAGCTTGTTTTGAAACTTGTACAGCACCCCAGCCTGTGTCTGCTCCCAGCTCCGCAGGCAGGTGAGTGCCCGAGGGCCTGATCATTATTCAAGGCGAGAGGCCTGCTCGGCCCCAACCAGAATGTAATTTGTAATTAACTGTCATTTACTTCTGTCTGCATTGACTTGTTGTTCAAAAGACAATGTAACTGGGCTGGTCACTCGTCTCCCTTTGTTGTGGGTATAATGTCTCTCAGATCTGGTTGTTTTCGTAATGTTTAGAAACCCAGGGCTTACTCTCTTGAAACCAGAAGGAGAAGGGGAATTCACTGAAATAAATCCAACACAAATAATTTGTTATGCCGAGGTACATCAAACATTCTATTTGATGAAATGGGATAAACCGTCTTACAGAAGAACCACATACAGTTTAAGCCAGATAATTTAAATGACTACAGTGAGTGTGCTCCTGCAGCATATCTTTCAGAACGCGGTCTTCAAAAGGCGCTCTGTTCTGTAGCTGAGGCTCTAATTTATGCTAGCTTTTCAGTTTAATTATTTGCTTGTCACACTTTTCATTAGGAGAAAAATAAACAGAATGTGTGGATAGGCCTTGGATGGGGGTCTGTGTCTCCAAGATTGGCAAGTCATTCCAAGTTTAACTGCTTGGAAATTAACAAAGCTTAGTGTCCATTGGAACAGAAAACACTACGAAAGTATTAAGAGATTTTAAAAGAAAAACATTAGATGTTTTTGCAATTAGATCCTTAACAAATGTACTGCTCGTTCCTCCATATTTGGGGGGATTATAATGGTCTTGAGAGAGAATAAATAGCTCATCTTAAATGTTTAAAATTTTCACTTAAAAATCTCGAATCTTACTGCAAACAGGAACTTCTGGAGGTTTGAAGTGCTTCGTAATACTTTTCTTCAGCGATACAGTGGTGTCTAGTGTCAGGCAAGGAATTTGTTGTGAGTGGAAGGCGGTGAGGGAGGGGGCAGAGGAGATGAGGATGAAGGTGCCAGGAGTCTCTGTGTGTTTACTAGTGTCCCCTTGAGCACCCTGAGTCCCTGTCCCCTGAAAGCTGGGCTCTGATGTAACCCAGGTCTCTCACTAGCCCAGGGCCAGGAATGCAGAGGAAACTATTTGCCGGTTTATCTTGGAAAGCGTGGAGCCATCTCAATTCAGAGTTAATAGTCCCCATAACATTATTTTCAAATGCATCAAACAAATGAAGTCCCTGCACAAAAGGAGTCAGCCCTGATCACCGTCGGAGCGTGACGTGAGCCCCCAGCCCAGGAAGGTGGCTGGGTTGCTGCCCCACTTGCTGTTTCCCATCCTTCAGTGCCCAGGAGGGCTCCACGGCCCCTGCTCCTCCATCTACAGGCACAAAATACCTCCACAGAAGAGTCAGTCTTTCTAGATTATGCATTGCGTGTCTGGTGGAGAGAGAGTGTGGGCAGGGAAAGAAGGATGTTGTGTAGATCACAAGTAATTCAGGTATTGACTCCAAGGGCACGGCCTGTAGGGGCCCAAGCTCTGGTGGCCAGGGCAGGCTGCTGTGTGCCACCCAGCTTCTGGGGACAGCAGCAGTGACATCATCTCGAGCCTGCCAACCACTCAGGACTGTTAGAATGCATCTCATGCTCAGCTTCCTCAAGACTGCAGAGCTCAGATTCACACCTTATTTGGTGCATTTCTCCCCACCAGTACTTGGTAAAGGGAGCCGTGGCCCTTTGATCTGGGCTACACACCTCTAACGCCCAGGTTGCCGAACCCTGCAGTGGCCTGCGAGGATGAAGTCTTGCTCACGCTCTCCTGAATTTCCTTTTTCTTTTCTTTTCTTTTTTTTTTTTTTTGGCTTTCTTGCCTTTGGTTTACATCCAAGTTGCACAGAAATAAGAGATGACAGTTGTTATAGATATGCCGGTTTAATTACTTGTCAGCTTATAGCCGGTATCTCAGCCAGCCGACGCAGAAGCTTAACTTTCTTCTAGTAGCTGAAAACCTGACCAACTGCTACAGCCTGCATGTCGAACCATGCAACTCTGGATGTGTTTAAGATAAAAAATAAAACTGACGAGCCATCTTTCTGATTTGCCAGCTAAAGTGATCAGCCTCCGGTATCCCCCTGATTTCAGGCTGATCTCAAGTGAGAGGAAATTATGTGGCCACACTCACAGTTAGGGGAACACAGGTTTTAATTTTGTTTTATAATTTCCTTGCGACCCCACTAATACGCCCCTTGTGCTGGTGCAGTGCCAGTGGGCAAGTGTACATTGTATTCGCCTTAAGGGATAATTAAACTCAGGAGCATATAAATAATATAAATAAAGAGATTTCTGCTCTAATTCTTACCCTTCCCAGTTCTAAAGAGGGACTTGAATGTACTTGTAATTAAATGTTGTTTTCTGCCTGGGTACCCGACCAATTCCCTACATTGAATTTCAACCCTTCTATTTAATGTTGGGTTAACTATCCAGCATCTCTGCCTGAAACCCTGCTCACACTTCGGCCTCCCTCGCTGCTGGCCTGTGTGCACAGGGCCCTCCAGCTCCTCGGGGGGAACATTGGGACCCAGTGCTGTGGCTGAGGCTGGGGCCACTGCAGGGTGGGTGGTGGGGGCTCCCGGCCTCACCCTGGCCTCTCCTGTGGCTCCACAGCAGGCCCTAGCGGGTTTTTTTGTTTTTTGTGTTTTGGTTTATGAGAGTGTGTGTGTGTGTGTGTGTGTGTGTGTGTGTGTGTGTGTGTTTATCCCTGCCTTTGTTATCCACCAAGATACATAGTTTCCATTGAACTGAAGCCGATTATTGGTTACTATAGTTTCCCTATTGCTCAATTCGGGGCTTTGAAAAGCCAAGCACAGTGAGTTGCAACCTCCAGTTGGAAAGTCCTGAGGACAAGGGACCTTCTACCTGGTCTTCATGCTCTGATGTATTTTGGGGTTTGTTAGACGCACAATGTTTGTCACTTAAAACTCTGGGGTCTCCAGTGTGCTTTAGCAATCAAGCAAGACGCTCAGCCTCACCGGCCCTCCCTTGCACGGCTGTTCTGGGTGAGTCGGCTGCGGTTTGCCTTCCCGGGCTGGGACCTAAGTGTGCTGTGAACTGCCTGCACGGAAGGGCGCTCCCCTTCTGATGCTTTGTGAAGACGTAGTCCAGGCTCTTATCCCCTGATGCAATTGCTCCGCCCAGAGTTCTGAGGCTGCGATACGGGAAATTCACAGTAAGGGAGCTGAAAATGTCATCTTTCACAAGACCCCAGACATCAAGGAGCAACCTTCCCAGTGTCTTGGCGCAGCTAATGTATTCCGGGGGGCAGACACACAAACGTGCAGAGGCCCGGGCCGGCCGTGCGGATCGGATTAGCGAGGGGGCTTTTGTGCCTCTGGCAGGGATGTTCACATTCACCCCAGGATGACTAGGAAGAAAGTTAATTTGATTTGATAGCCAAAAAGGTCGCGTGTTTTGTTCTTTCCCTTCATGGCTCCTTCGTCCCTAGCGTGGCCCCAGAGCTGCCGCGGCTGGGTTCTGAGGATGTCTTCTTTGCAGACCTGGCTGAGGGCCGCATCCTGTGTGTGTGACACACAGCACCCCGCGCCGGCACAGCTGGGACAGATTGTGGGAGCTCACGTGGTCCACCGGCCAGTTTATCTTCGTCTTGGAGGGATCCTCCCTGTGCTTCATGTTTACAGACAAAATAAAACAACAGAAAGCAAAACAAACCAAAAACCCCTCCTTGGCCAGCAAATCAAGCCTAGAGGAAAATTCCCAGGAAAGGTTAAATGTTACCGTCCCTAGTAAAAGTACAACCTTGTTCTCAGACTGTTATTTGACATTGCTGAAGGTTTTGTCTTGATTACTTCCAATAAAATTCAAAGTAAGGATGACTGTCTTGGCTCACTAAGCAACAAGGTTTTATCACTAATTACAATCCTTTATTACCAGTAGTTTAATAGGTTTATGATAGGTCGTAAAACAATTCAGCATGGGAGGACGTAAAAAGAATGGGTTATACAGCTGTGACATCTTAATATCTATTCGTTGTAATCATTTTATGATCTTTAATGGCAGTATTTTTTATTAAAATATGTACATATGCCTTTACGTGGGCCGTGGTGCCACCAAAACTGGGAGGCAGAGTGGAAACCACATAAATATATACTAAAATACGTAATGAGGCATTTCAAAAACTTCTATTGTCAAAAGCACGTCGACTGCATCACATGTGTGGAGTCTCATCCTGGGTGATTCTAATAAAATTCTAAGTGCTGCAATAATCCTAACCTTGAAGGCACAATAGAGGATGGTTCTGTTTGCCTTCCCAGCCCACACGTCTGAGCATTTTCTTCATTAATTACATTTCACATAAGAATAATTACACTTCGTCGGACTGAATTCCTAGGCATTTGCTAGGTGGGTTCCATGAGCTCTGGTCTTTCTCGTGAGCAGGGCTGTGCTTAACTGTACTCCCACCTCAAGTTACATTCTGAGAGACCAATATGTGATGTACACGCCATGAAGGAGGGTGTTTATTGTGGATGTTAATTTTATTTTGTAATCAGTTAGCACAGGAAATAAATTAGGAAAAGTCAGGGTGTCAGTGGAGTGTGTGTCAGGGCTGTGTTCCCCAGAGCGGAGGGCCCAATTGCTCCCATTCTCACCCTTCCCACCCTCCCCCCAGATTGCTTGTTTTTCAGAACCCAGGGGTTTGCAACAGTCTCTTTGGGGGCAGGGTAGTTGGAGCGATAGTGAATACTCACCTTCCTTTTGTTTTGTCAATACCTGGAAATCCCATTTGTTTTTGCAGTTGTGACCTAAATTTTTGATTCCATTTTTCTGGCACAGTGAGCAACATAACAGGCCTGGCTTGGAGGAAAACATCTTGTATTTGTGTATGGAGTGCGAACTCAGATGGTCAGGCACTTGGGCATTTAAAACTAACACCAGGATTGTAAGTTTATTACATGTGTTTTGTATATCTAAAAATACATTTCCATAAATATATATTTATATTATTTATATCTATACCTACATGCATGTGCACATGCACACACACACACACACCCCCCTACACTCAAAGAATTCTCTTAAAATCTGGTTCCAGTTCCAAGGCAGTGACTAGAGTCTGTAACCCACACCCTGAAGCTAGTCCCACCTTCTCTGCTAGAAATTCTGACTTAGAGAGGGCTACTTTCCAAGCCTTTTAGAATCACAGTAGAAACCAAAAGAAAAAGTAAAATGACCCTTAGAAACTGCAGTGAAATTTTACTAATTTAAATTAATTAGGCAAACTCATTTAAATTATAAAATGTGCTAGTGGACACACATTTCTAACTTTCAAGTATAATGGTAACTTCACCCAGGCCAAAAAAAATCAAAAAACAAAAAACCCAGTGGAGGTTCTCAAGGGAATTACTTTACTGAATAGACAAGAATGATTTGTAATTAGCATATAAATTGTATGCATGTAAATGATGCTTCTAAAAGGTATTTGAAAAGTTTATTTTCTTAAATATTTTAAGTCAGACCCCCTGCAACCTTGTTTACAGTACTGATTTGCACTTTCATGAAAAAGATTTGCAGTGCAAAGAAAAACTTCAGTCAGGGACCCCCGCCCCCAGCCTGCCCGCCTCTGCTTTATCACAAATTACAAATTAGTGGCATACAAATTAATGAGGTTTTTACAGTATTCAGTCAAATCATGCAATAAAAAGCTTTAATTCAAACACTGGGGCTTGATTATTATAATTTATTTAAATGCAATGCACTGTTTGCTAAATTTCATAGGGCTGGAATCAATATGTAATCTAAAGTTAATTCTAACACAGAGGAACAGAAGTGCCCTGATTCTCAAGGAGGGTGACAGGCTGCTGGACCTTCCTCCTGAAAATGGCAAATTGGTGTTTTATAGAAACAAAACGTTTACTGCGATGGGGGAACAGCCCGAGCTGAGTGTGGGAAGCAGGGCTGCAGGGTCGGATTTGAAAGTCCCCAGTTGTGGGCTGGACCACTTTGCATCTCTGAGCCCTGCAAAGGCATCTGTTTAGTAAACATGATAAATGGCAGAACAGTCACTAGGCCATTTTTTCTGTACTTACCTAAGATGAAGAGTGATAAAGCCTTTCTGTTAATAACTTGACTTATCTGTAGGCATTTCCTGGGAGTAACCCTCAGAGGGAATATAACACTTCACCTGTAAACAAGGGACAGAGTCTCAGGTATGCAGGGGTCCATCCTTTACCTCAGGTTGTAGAGTGGTGAGTCGTTTCTTTGCTGTGGACCCTAGTCTTGGAGATGGAAGTACAGCTTCAAATCCCCATCTTCCTTTGCTCACACAATCGGTGTTCCGTGGGGAGCCAACTTTGGGAAACACTGGTGTAAGGCTGTCTTCATCAATAAGCCTATTTTCACCCTTTGCCATATAGTTGGTTTGATTTGTATTTTTAAATTAATTCATTTTAAACATTAAAAAAATCCACATGATCAAATTACAATAGTTTATAGTCCTTCTTACTAACTTCCTCTTCACTTTCTGCAGGGACAGTCCCTCTGTAACAGTTTCTTGTCAGAGAAACAATGTGTCCATATCAGTCATGTGGGCGTCGCCTTCCCCTGTTACAGTGTAGCCTCTCCCTTTAATAACATCCGATCAGTGTTCGGCCCGAGAGTGCTCCTGTGCCTCCCGAGGGTGCCCTCGTCCTCCCAGGGCTCCAGGCGTCCCGGCCACACCCTAATTCATTCAGCCACGCCTCCCTAATTGGTATAGTCAATTCTGATTAATTTTGTGTGTGTGTGTGAATTTCCTTATACTTATTGTGTTTGTATGACTTTATGGAAAATTTCTAATAGAATTATGCCAGCAGCAAGGTGGTAGAATTCAATCTCGTTAGCTATTACCAAATTCTCTCCAGGTCATATATCCAATTTACAGGCCACCAACCACGTAGGAGGGTGCCTGGTTTTCCACACTGCGGTTGATAATGCGGTTTTCAAACTTTTTCTTTTTCTTTTCTTTTTTCTTTTAGTTGTCAGGTGGAAAGATGGATACCTAGGTGTTATTTTGATTTGCATTCTTTAATTACGAATTAAATTGTAAAGTTTACTCTTTTAATTATATATTAATTGACCTTTTCCCTTTTCTGTGAACTTTGAGTTCTTATCTTTTGTTCTTTCTTTTTCTAATACATGTTTTCATATCAATTTCTAAAAGTTGTAAATAATTTTACAAATATCTCCTTGTCCACGGTATTGGTAAATTGATAAAATACTGTAGTGACATGGAGTCTGGGGAAATTAAATGAGCATAGCCTGTAGAACATGGCCTGACACAGGCCTGGGCTTAGCAGGGGTGAAGTTCCGTGATCGGAGTTCTTTCCGAAGGGCTCTGTGCCTCACACCTGTAATTCCAGCATTATGGGAGGCTGATGTGGGAAGATCGTTTGAGGTCAAGAGTCCAAAACAAGCTGGGACAATGTAGTAAGACCCCATCTCTACAAAAAGGTTAAAAATTTAGCTGGTGGTGGCTCCTGTAGTCCCAGCTACTTGGGAGGCTGAGGCAGGAGGATCCCTTGAACCTTGAGTTCAAGGTTGAATGAGCTGTGATTGCATCACTGCACTGCAGCCTGGGTGACAGAGACTCTGTGTCTAAGAAAATAAAAATGAAAAGTTCTTTTGGTCACCTGTTTCCTCCCCGTCTTTCCCAG
The DNA here is from genome assembly GCF_020740605.2 of Lemur catta. NCBI lineage: Eukaryota > Metazoa > Chordata > Mammalia > Primates > Lemuridae > Lemur > Lemur catta. Next base: position 1,842,417 of record NC_059139.1, read on the forward strand.
ATGGTGTCTGTCTGGACTGGGTGTCCCTCGGATGTCTTACTCTGTATGAGATGGTATGTGACGAACTTCAGTTACGTACACCAAGGATCCGCTCAGACACGTACCTCGAATAAATGCTTCTTCTCAGAGTGAGGGTGCTTTGAGACATACCACTGAAACCCTTCTCTTCTCTGACCATCTGTCCGCAGATGAATAGAGTGAGTGAGTCCAGTATTTCCTGGTAGGAAGAAGCGAGAAAGCCAAAATTAGACAAATGTTTATCTGTCATTTATGTCCACAGAATGTGCACATGGTATCTATTTCCTTTCAACATGGAACTGGGCCATTGTGCAGAGGTACCGCTGCGTTTAGTCCAGGTACGTGGATGGGCCACATGGAGAAGTCTGGCTCTTCCTGACACCCCCCGACAGGTGAGCTCTCCAATCCTCACCTCGCCCATCTCAGGCAGATGGGGAAGGGAAGCAGTGATGCCCACCTGTCCCCGGATCCCTGCCCTTCAACCTGGAGCCACCTTGCCGCCCAGGGCGTTTGGCAATGTCTGGGCATGTTTCTGGTTGTGACAACCAGGAGGGGGGACATGTGCTAGTTAGTGGGGGAGGCCAGGGTGCTGCTAAACATCCTGCAAAGCCGGGACAGCCCCCTAACAGAGGATTTTTCTGGTCTCAAATGTCAACAGTGCTGAAGCCAGGAAATGCTGTCCTGGATAAGAACTTTCCCTGGGGACAAAGAGAAGGGGGGCTCCCCTCCAGCCTGGGAACTGCCTTCCCTCCTTCCTGCTGCCAGCAGAACTCAGACCTCCCCCTGGGCCCCCCCCAGGCTGTCTCCCCAGGTCTCCTCACTCAGCACCTGCCCCTCAGCCCCTCCCGGCACCTCACGGCGTCACCCCATGTGATCGCCCCAAGAAGCCAACGGGGCCATGGAGGTTGCCCCTCAAAGTTAATGAATTACACCGACTAACCATTCTCTGAAGAACTGGAATGGCTCCCATAGACGTCGTTGTTTGACTCCCTTTAGTATTAAAATGGGTTTAAATCTTTTAATTACATTTTAAATATTAATATTTTAAATATATGTGTAAATACGCATTAAGACTCTCAAACAGAAAACTTCCAGAGCTGTGCAGGCTGGAGCTGGGCTGAGTGAGACAAGAGGGTGGAGACGCTGCCCGCTCCCTTGCAGCCGGGGGACCGGGAATGCAGGCTGCCTTCTTGCTTGCCTTGCAGAGACACAGCCAGCCTGGCCTCACACACGGTGGCCCCGGGGCTGCGGCTGGGGCTGGATGTGGAGCAGAGCCTGAGGTGCTGCAACCCAGGGCAAGAGCCCCTCGACCCTGTCACCCGGCAGCTTTCCTGCATGTGGCTCCCAAGTCCAGCCAGTCTGAACACAAGACGGCAAACATGTCTTTCTAAGACGGTCAGAGCTGAGCCACATCACATCATGCCTCTCCCTTCTTTGGGAATCGTTCCAAGGAGAGGTGACCTATGACAGAGGAAAAAGTAGTCCCCATAGCTCAGTGACAAAGACCCAGCCACTGGCAGCAGCTGGGGATAAACATCACCAAGTTCCCCCCTCCCCGATATTTTGCTAATAAATCATCTGTTCTTGCGTTTGAAGAAAGTGCGTCTCGATTTTTCACATGACTTTTGTTTGTAACTGTCAAGGTATCATGACGAAGAAAAGGTGCCCCCTTATCAGCAAATCAGATCGCCAGAGGTCATGACCTTCCAAACACAGCCAGCAGCCTGGCTTCTCAGCCATGGGGAAGGGCTGGCAGCCCCCAGTAGGACTTTTGATTGAGAAATCCTGTCATTTTTAGTAAATCCACTGCTTTGAGAGGAAGGCTAACGACTTGGCAAGTTGGTGGTCTCGTTTCTCTTGGAAACCCTTGACTCTCCATGGGTAGAGGAGGAGCAGACTAAGGATACGGGAGGAAGAGGCCACAAGAAAGGACAGCAGCATCCAGGAAGCAGCATCAGCTAGTGAACAAGGGACAGAGGGCACCAGTTAGAGACAAATGGCGACCTTTCCCCACCAGGAGTTAGTGTGCGGGGCAGACCACACGAGACAGCGCCTCAGTGACGTCCTGAGTCCCTGGGAAATGACAAATCGCACTTCGTTTGCCCCACTTACAAAGACTGCCAAGTATGTCAAAGCTTTTAGAAGTAGTTCTATCAAAATGAAAAAAAGTAAAAATGGTTGCTTAAAAGAACAAATTGTAGGGAAGCAGAAAGTTCAGTCACTCGTCACCCTTTATCTCCCAGGCAGAGTGAACGCATGAGAAGAGCCACCCAGAGAGGGGGACCCTGAGATTGCACAACACTGACAGATGCCACCGGCTGCTGGGGAGGGCACATCGCTTTGAAGAGCCCCGTGAGTGCCTGGGGAGCCAGGGCTGTCCTCGGGGAGGGGACTGGGTGGTGGCAGTGGCAGGAAGTCGCCAAGTGAACGTGGAGATCGGGAGGGGAGAATCGCAGGGCAAGGGAAACCGGCACATGCTCTCTGGGGGCCCCAGTGAGCAGCACAAAGATTAGGGAACATCTTCATGTATTCCCTTTTCTACAGTGTTTCAAACGGGCTCTCTTATTTCATACCAGAGCGTCCGTGCCACGTTGAGGTAGTTATTTGGGAAGAATAAAGGAGTGAAAACGTGACACGGCAGAGGACGCTTTCGGGGCTGGAGAGGCAGAAGTGCCCATTGGAGAATGGTCTCGGGGACGTGCTGGTCACATGGCTCGGTCCCTCCGTCCTTCACGGCTCCCATGCGTGCGTTTGTCTCCTCACAAACGCTGCTTCAGACCAGCAGCTTCCAGATCAGGGAAGAAGAGTACAGCAGGCGTCAGCTCACCCATACGAAGTACTTTGGTAACGTGAGCTGACGGAGAAGCAACAAAACTTAGTTTAAAAATTATACGTATTTAAAATAAATTACCAAACAGTAAATTAGCTATTAAATACAGCTCAGTGTGTTCTTGCTGTCTTCTTTCTCTTTCCCTCTCCCTCTCTGTCTATATACACACATATGTGTGTGTATGTATATATAGAGCACAAATGCATAAATACATATAAATATAATGCACATAGATATGTAAATATCTTTGTTGGTGAACACATCGATATCCACATAAAGACATATAAATAGTTCATTAATTATAAAGATATATGTATGAATTGAGTTCCTTCTTAGAATAAGTGATGGAATAACTGATGTCTTCTGTTATTCTCACGAAACCAGGTATGGAAAACCATCCATCAAGCTAGTTCTTGTGGATAAGACACAAAGTGCAACAAAATAAAATAATTACAAGACATTTTTATTCTGGGAGGCCCCAAGCAAAGTCTTTTTTTATAACTGTGCATGCTGATTAATATGACATATTGATAGATACAATTTATTTTATTTGCTCATGTGTTAGCATTTTGGGGACAATCTTCCACATTCATCCATTACACAGCCTTGTTTGAGATATTCCCAGAAGTTGATAAGAATGTTAAACCCTGCATTGTGGGGTGATTTAAACTTTCTGAAGTGTATGAATCTTTCCATCTGGATTATATATTGGAATCTGCATTGTGGCCATTTATTTTCCTGAGACAGATGTGGGTGGAAGTCTAAATAGAGGCTCTAAATCATGGGCAAAGGGCAGCCCTGTTTGCTGACAGCTGCTCAGGGGGTCCGTGGTCCCTGCTCTCATATTTGCCATTGACACACTCTACAGTTTTCCCTAAATCACTTAATTGCTTTTAGCTACACTTTGTCCCTCTCTAAATAGCAAGAACATTGTGCACGGCTTCTTTACTTTAGAGACTTAGAGGAAGGGGACCCAGGAACATTTGCCATGGACCATGGTGGAATATAGGATCCCAATGCACAGAAAAGCTGCAGAGGGTGTTAGGAAACCAGTAAGTTAGTATGTATGTGTGTACATGTATATAGATAAATGAACAAATCCGGCAAACTTGTTTATATTTTTTAAATATCAGTGATGGAGTTAATCTAGTGCCTGAATCTATGTCTCTTTCAGTAATTCACGTAGTAAACATTTACTGTATGCCAGAAAATGTGTTCAGTGCTACAGATGCAAAACATTTAGTGCATAATCACTGCACCCTGGGGTTCTCAGTCTTAATGGGAAAGGATAGTGTGATGGTTACTTTTGTGAGTCAGCTTGGCTAGATGTCTGGTCAAACAACAGACCAGATGCTGCCGTGGTTGTAGCTGTTATTAACACAATCAGCTGACGTGAAGTAAGGCAGATCATCCCCATGATGAGGGTGGGCCTCATCCAATCAGTTGAAGGTCTTAAGAGCAAAGACTGAGGTTTCCTTGAGAAGAAGAAATTCTGCCTCAAGATTGAAACACAGAAACTCTGCCTGGATTTCCTGCCTGGTGGTGGAACTCAGACCGGAGCCTGCAAAGCCAGCTCCTGTCAGAGTTTCAAGCCCGATGATGACCCTTTCGGGTTTGCTGCCCCCGTAATCACATGAACCCGTTCCTCACTCTGTATAGTGTGTGTGTGTGTGTGTACATATATGTGTGTGTGTGTGTGTGTGTGTGTGTGTGTGTCCTCTACTTCTCTGGACCACCCCGACTAATACAGTCGGTAACCAAGACATACAGCAATGACTGATGACAAACTAGAATTGTCAGCTAGAGACGGTGGAAGCTCTGAAACAGGAAGAGGCTTGTGGGGAGGTTGCGTGTTGTAAGAGTCTAAAGCTGCAAGCAGGATGTGCCAGTCTGGCCAGCCGGGGACCGAACTTCAGGCCAAGGGAGCAGCCTGTGCAGGTGTGGAAGCGGAAGCGCCGTCCTGCCTCCAGGCAGTGCGAGTGTCTGGGGCTTGGCAGAGTGTGAGGTTGGGACGTCAGAGGAGTCAGGATTATGTGGACTAAACGTCTTAGGGGGAAACCACGGGTCTGGGATGTTCTCTTTCGGTCAATGCAGAGACAGTGTCACCATCAGATCTACACAAAACCAAACGACAACCTGATGGCTGTCAGGGCTCAGCAGAGAAGGTGCAGGTGCAGAGAAGTCACAGGGTGGGCAGCTAAAGGTGACCCGAGAGTCCCAGGTACACCTTGGCTCTCAGGGGTGCTGTGGACTCTTGGTCGGGTCTGGTCGGCCATGGCGTGGGGTGCTCTGCGAGTCACACTTCATCAGAGAAGAGACTTCTGTGCTTTCAGATTTCATCTTGGATGCTGCAGGTGCCTGTCACACAGCAACCCTCGAAAGCAGATGTTAATTCTAAGGAGCCGTTAAAATTGTGGAGACTGACGCTGCCGGATCCCTGGGGTCCCCTGTTGTTTCCGGGAGTTGGACGCTGCTGCTGTTAACAGCAGGTGCCACATCACGTTCTGTTCCAGAGCTGCCTTTGACCCGGCACACGTGCACTCAACGCATGGGTCTCCGAAAGTATCTCCCGGTGTGGTGTGTTCTGCACAGGTACCTCCTCTGCCTTGCTGAGGTTTTCTTGGCTCTTGTGTCATGAGATTTGGGGTAAACCTTAAACCCGAGAAAGTCAGTTGTGAAGAGGCAGAACTGGAGTTCAGAACTGCTGAGTCTCAGGGCTGGCTGCAGGCTGATCTCCACTCTCCCCGCTGGCTTTCCGAGGGCTCCTAGTCGGGGGGAGCTCTGTGTGCTGTGGGCCCCGTGGGACAGCCGTGGGGCTGCGGGTGGCCTGGGGTGCACGGAGAGGAGACTCACAGAGGCTGGCTGGGCAGGGCTGTGTGCTGTGGGCTCATGGGAGGCCTGGCCGGAATCCCTGCGCACACAGAGCTCTGCAGAGGGAAGTCCGTGTCCAGGACCCCTCCCGTCACCTGCCTCCCGTCACCTGCCCTCTGGCATGGGCCTGGCCCTGGGCTCCTGACCTTCCCAAATCCCTCTCGGCAGTGTTTGCTTTTGTCCCCTGGGTGAGTCGCGAGGGCTGGGGGAGGCTGCAGTTGGGGATTTCCCCTCCCCTCCTGCAGGCGGGTTAGGTGATGATAGTTTCCTTTGATGTCCGGCCTTTTTAAAAAGAACAGAATATTTTGGGTGTACTTCAAAAATGGTCGCTTTCCCCCTGCCCCTCCTGGGGGAGTGGGGGGGTTTCCTCTGATCTTGCCCGTGAGGAGCTGGTAGGACCCTGGCGGCAAAGCCCAGGAGTACGGGGCCCATGACAGCCCCCCGGAGCGATTAGCTCTCAGCTCGTCCACCCTGAGCCACCCACCAGGTGCGGGTGGGCTCTTCTTCCCCTGCAAGCTCCAGGCTCAAGTTCTGCACGTGAGTTTCTACTCCCGTAGGTCCTGACTGTATCCGACGGTCTGTCTCCAATTTGGGGGGCAACATTTTGCCTTGCGACCTCACTTCCCTTAGGGATCTAAGAGTTGTTGATTTTCAGTTTGTGTAGGTTTTTCCTTGTGTGTATGGTATGGGAGGGAGGACTTCCAGGACCCTGGTACCCTGGACCAGGAACTGGAAGTTCCTGCCTTTGTCATATGTCTCTGCAATGTGCATGTTCTCGAGGGAGGATGCAGTGGCCCTTCACTGGTTCCCTCCTTCTGTCTGCACTCACCACGCCCACACTCCGTCCTGGGGCCCAGGACACACAGGAAGGTGCTGCAGGACCCCGCACCCAAGCGGCTCACGTGCCGGTTGAGAAAACGAGGACAGACGTAGAACCAAGCGTCCAGGGCTGAGTTCTGTGACGGTTTGGAAGGAAGAGTCTGTATCTATGAGAAGACAGTGACCGCTGTTAATAACCAAGAAAACCCTAACTGGCCGACAGAAGAAGACTCTTACAGAGGACGTGCTTTCCGGCTAAACAATGAGCACCTGGCTGGGCTTTCAAGTCACACGAATCAACAGGGAAGGTGTTTGGGGGGAGGATAGGAGGTGACGTCTTCCCAAGACTTCTACGGTGCCTCAGGCACGTGGCCGCCCACTGGGATGTCTCAGGCGTCCTCTCTGGGAATGAGCAACTTCCGAGTGAAAACCAGGAGTAGAAAATGTTCCCTTGGTAGGAAAGCCCGATTTTTATGTGTCTGTGGCCTCTGGGTGTGGAAATCAAGCTACATACATGTTTCTTGCCTCTTTCACTAAGAATTGAGGAAGTTTCTGTGTTTTCAAAAAGAGGAGGGCTCAGAGAGGTCATCCTTGCTGGGTGATGCTGCCCTTGGATGGAAAAGAGAAAGTCTCTAAGCGCTGGCCGGTCCCTCCCCGGCACTTCAGTGCACACGCAGCCTCTTCAGGTTCCAAACCGCCATCGAGCTGCTTTTTCAGGCTGGAGGGTGCTTTGTGTTCCTGTCAACTTCGCCTAAATTTCTGGCAATCAAGGCCATGGAGCCACTTTACAAAGCCTGTTTTTTTTTTTTTTTTTAATTAGTCATAAGCAGGTATAATGCAAACTACAATGCATACAATTAGGCCACTATTTAGTACTTCTTATGTGTTTACACTTTATTAATTGCACTGAACAATTCTAGCCTGTAGCAATTTAGTTTAATTACAATGAAATGTTTCTCAGACATCCGACTCCCGCCCCACGTATGGGAAGGGGGTTGGGAGGTTAGCTGGCACCCACAGCCCTGTCACGGGTCTGGCAGCCCAAGTGCTTGGTAATCCTGAGTGGCCGGGCACAGGCCGTCCACGCTGGCTGTCTGTCTGGAATGGACCGCAGGTGTGGGGGGAGCTTCCCACTGCTGGCCTGGCCACGGGAGCTGAGCCTGCAGTGGTGGACGCAGAGAACTGTTACCACCAACCAAGCGGGACAGGCGTCTGGGCCCCCCATCCTGCTACGATGATGTTTCCCTTCAACTGCGCTGCTAACTTGCGTCAATGTATCTGTATTAGGCATGATGAGTATTGGGTTTATTATGTATAATAGACGTGCAATGTTGCTTCTAAAGGCCATCTTACTTGCATATCGCTGGATAAGTTGGTGAAACTTAGAAGCAACATTATATGCCTATTATATGTCGACTACTTCAGAAATAACATCGAAAATTACCAGTGGAATCTATTAATATTATGAGATGATCAAGTTTTCCTTTCCCATTAAGCCCAGTTTCTTATGTTTTAGCTTTTCTTATTGACCTTGTTAACGCAAAATATGCAATCGGCCCATCAGATATCAATGTTCCATTCACTTTTCTTGAGATATTTTAGAAGAATATTTGTGCAACTTTTAGAAAAACTTAAATTGTTAAGGTTACAAAATCATACCAGCAGGATATTAATAAACCTGCCAGGTCACCACGTGAGCCTGACTTAGTCCTCAGCGAGACTGATCTTCTAAGTCCAGGACAATAGTACGGTTGTGCATCACTTAACAACTGGGATGCATTCTGAGAAATGCGTTGTTAGGCGATGTCATCGTTGTGTGTACATCAGAGTGCACTTGCACAGAAGTAGATGACACAGCCTCCTTCACACCCAGGTCGTGTGCTGCAGCCTTTTACCATCCTAGGCTACACGTCTGTGCAGCACGTGACTGTATTTGTGTATTTAAATGTAGAAAAGAGATAGTAAAAGTATGGTATAAGAGATATAAAACTGGCACAGCTACTCAGGGCACTTACCATGAATGGAGCTTGCAGGGCTGGAAGTTGCTCTGGGTGAGTCAGTCGGTGAGTGGTGTGTGGCTGTGAAGGCCTAGGACATTACTGCAGACTTTATAAACACTATACATTTAGGCCACACTAAATTTATTAAAAAATAAACCAACTGAGCTGTAATGTTACCATGGCCATGCTGTCACTAGGTGGTGGAAACTTTTCAGCCCCACTATACTCTCATGAACCACCGTCTACCGTGTGACGGGTAGTTGATGGAAATGCTGTTCTGTGGCTCATGCCTATAATAGCAACAAGGTGGCAAGCTGGGGACATGACATGGCCTGTGAGCTGTCACCAAGTGATGCTAGTTCAAATTATCACGGCTGCATTCCTTGCTGAGTTCAATGGATCTCAAAAATGTATATGATTTGTTGCCTTTTAAAACTGTCAGGGACCCAGAGGAAGGGGTGGCATTGCCCCCTCCCACCTGATCTACCCAGGAAGCAAAACGAAACCTTAACCCGGGGCTGTGCGCTTAATCAGGGACCCCATTGTAATCCACGAGGGTTGATCCTTCCAGAACCCCCAGCAGCAGCAGGTTTTAGGAGCTTTTCTCTGCAGACCCATGTTTTGTTTGAAACTGACATCAAAGAGCTTTCTGACAGGACATGTTGAACCCATTCCTAAGTATTTTCTGTCCCCATGTGACCATTAGCTCTGTGCAGAGAGGGAACCATGGCTGGTTTTGCTCACTGCTGCCTCCCTAAACATCAACTGCACATAGTAGGTGCTCAGTAAATGTTTGTTAGATGAACAAATGAAAAAAATATATATACACACACTCACACATTTGTATTAATTAAACCACAGTCCACACAATTCCTAAGGCATCACTTGTTCACACCTAGATTGTTGGTGGATATTACTCAGTTATGCATGTATTACGTGCAGACAGACCACTTCGCTGAAGACCTACCTGGAGGCTACCCTGAGAAAGCGGGTGGACGTGCACACGCATGTCAGCTCTTCCCACGAGCAGGCGACAGCCACAGCGCAGCTGAGTGCTCCCCCGTCATCCCCTGGGCTCTGTTCACTTCTCTCCCTGCTCTCTGCTGTTCACCGTGGCCCCAGCCTTCACCCCCGTGGACCCAGTCTCCCTGGCGTGGTGTTGTTAATGCCAGGGAGATGCTGCTGTTCCCTCCCCCACTCTGCAATGGGAGTTCTGGGAGCTAAGGCCATCAGTCATGCCTGGGTCTGTCTGTGGGCAAGTCGGGGGCTGAGATCCACATTTAAAACATAAAACATGCCCAGTCTGGGTGACAACCTCTCTGTTAAGCACAGTTTGATGAGTATTCTGCAGACTGCAGGTGTATCCTCCGTTCCAGAAAACTGGCTTTGAACTTCTGAGCTGGGGGGGCTACCGGCATATGCAAGTCCAGATTCCAGAGGCAGAGACCCTCTGAGTGCTCAGCCCGCACACTCTGCAGGTTGCTCACCCCTAACCTCCACACCCCAGCCCGAGTGGCCACGGTCTCGTGCTGGGATGAATCAGGTTTCTACGGAGTTTTCCTGCTTTCTCTGATGCCCATCGCCCTCCAGAATGGGACTCTGTGCAGGTCTTTCCTTCTCATAAAGCCCTCCGCGGTCTCTGCTGCCCTTGGGGAAGACCCAGAATGCAGAGTTGCCCTTCGAAGGGGTCCTGCGTTCTCCGGCCCGTGCCCAGTCCCCTGGCCCGGTCTCCAATCACTCTCCCCTTTAACTGGGGGCTCAGGGGTGTGACCTCCTATCTCCCGGCATGCAGGCCAACGCCCCTCCTGCCCCAGGGCCTTTGCGTGTGCTGCCTCCACATCCCACAGCCTCAGGCGGTTGCCTTTCTTCAGATCTCAGTCTGAACATCAAGTTGTCACAGAGCCTTCTCCTTCCCCAGCCCAGATGAACCCCCTTTTCCTGTTGGCCCTCACTGAGCCACTTCTCATGGTTGTGGTTTATTCATCGTTTCGGGATTACTCACTTCACTCCGCCTCTCCCGGTGTCAGCCCCCGGCAGACGCTCCTTCCCCGACGCCTGGCACGGGAGGGAGCGTTTCCCAGAATCCGTGGGATGAATAAACCGTGACTCTTCATTTGCAACACTTGAACTTTGCGCCATCTTTTTGAAGTATTTCAGAAGTTCTAATGAGCTCTTTGCTACCTTTTAATAATTTCATCACTTCCCTGGTAAGGAAATGGGTGAAGCTTTGCTCTGGTTGGTGGATGAAGACAAAGAGAAGCTCGTCTGGCCAGGCTCCCTGCGCTGGACACCGGGGTCTGCCCCGCTCATCTAGAGCAGATGTCCCACCCCCAGCCCAGTTGGCATGAGTGGGTCATTCTCTGTTGCAGGTCGTCCGGGCATTGTAGGACGCTGGCACTAGCCCTGTCCTCTGCCCACTAGATGCCAGAAGCACCTTCCACCCCAGTGTGACGGTCAAAGATATCTGGACAGATATTGCCCAGGGCTCCCTGGAAGGCAGCGTTATTTCCACTATGAGCAGCCTAGTGAGGACACTAACACATGAATGCCTTCCACCTAGGCAAACAGTCGCACATACGCGCACACACTTACGCACCACACACACTTTTAAGTGTCATCCTTTTGGCTTTTTGCACTAAAATCCAAATAAATATAGGGGTTTACACATTAATTTTCTGTTGCACTGGAGTGTTTGAGGCTTCTAAGTCTACACAGCTTGGAAGCTCACATCCGGGCACCCTGAGCGAGCCCTACATCCCTCCCCGATGCGGCGGTGTTGATTCGCGTGTGAGGGCCGTCATTTCCACCTTAGAGATGTTACCGCGATGCCGCAAGGCCCCCGAAACTCTTCCATCATTCCTGTTTTCACTCCAGTTTCTCAAAATGACTTTCGAACACCGGGGAATAGCACACTTGTTTGGAAAGGAAGGCACTGGGGGAGATACTCTAAAATAATAAAAGAGAGGGCCCGAGAAGGAGACACCCCGACTGTCTGGGTCGGCCCTAGGTGGGGGTCCTGTCAGGGCCGCCTGATGAATGGGGCCCTCCGGTGGCCGACTGTTTGTTTAGTGCTCTGGTTCCGCTGCAGCCCCACACAAAACCGGCATTGAAGTGTCTGCCATGAAAGCATAACATAACCTGACAGCGACCAGCCCCTGGGCATTGCCCAGAGAAGGCCATATTGTTCTGCGGGCCGGCTCCGGCCGGCGTTGTCCCGGGACGTGAAGCGGAGCGAGGCGTGCGGAAGGCTTTCCGGTACATTAGAGAGGGGCTGGCCGCGACCCATCAATACTGCCCGCCCCCCGCCCCGGAGCTCCACAGAAGGAAAACACGAGCCACTGTCTGGCCACTGCCGGCTCCTCCTCTTGCATCCTGACCCCAAGCGCCCGGAGCTCGCCACTCCTGTGGCGATGGCCAGAGGACACTGGGACAAACCTCCCGGTGGCTGCATTTTCGTGTCCGTGAGTGGCCAGGCAACTCGGATTTCCATCCCTGCCCTGGGGCTAACCGTGGCCCTTGCGGAACATTTGCCTTGCAAACCACAAGGCCATCGAGCACTCAGGGCCACACCCAGGCCACCTAGCCTCAGCCACCTTCTGCTAGTGGTTTTAAAGTGCACTTTCCACTTATGGGAAAGAATATCTCAGTGTTCACGCATGCATTTTGTTAACCCATTTGTGTTATATTTTAAGCAGAGGCAAACAGGGAAATCAATATTAGGTGACCACATGACACACTGATGAAAGGAATTTTTGTGGATAAAAAGCACATAAGGACACGGGTAGAGTTCAGCAAATTTTACTTCACAAACCTTTTGTGTTTGGGATCATGATTGGACAGCTTGACTACGCCACGACCATTTCCCACCACTTTCGACACCAATTCCACCTCTCGATGATTTTTTTTTTTAAATGACCCCTTCACTTTTGTTATTATTATTTATTTTTAATTAGGTAAAATGCACCATATTTAAGTGCACAGTTCAGTGGCAGTAAGTACAGTCACGCTGTGGGACCATCACCGTCATCGGCTCCAGACACTCCCTCTTGCAGAACTGAATCCTGTGCCCCACAAACACGGACGTTCCCTTCCCCCACCCCAACCCCAGCCGTGCACTTTGTGTCTTTACGCATCGACTATTCCAGGACAAAGTGGAATCATACCACGTTTGTCCTTCTGTGACTGGCTTACTTCACTAAGCATGACGTCCTCGAAGTTCATCCACACTGTAGCATGGGAGCCAATTTCCTTCATTTCTAAGGCAAAAGGGCATTCCGTCGTGTGCATGTGCCCTTTCGTTTACCGTCATTCACGGATGGACACTTGGGTCGCTTCCCCTCTTAGCTGTTGTGAATACGGCTGCTGTCAACTTGGGTGTGCAACTGTCTCTCTGAATCTGCTTTCGATTCTTCTGGGTGTGTTAACCCAGAGGTGGAATTGCTAGATCATATGGCAATTCTATCTTTAATTTTTTAGGGCTTGCCATACTGTTTGCATAGTGGCTGCGTTATCTCACACTCCCACCAACAGCGTGGCGGGTTCTGACTGCTCGGCATTCTGGCCAGCACTGATCGGTATTCTTGACAGTAGCTGTGCGACGGCTGTGAGGAGTCCCGGCTCCTTTTACACAGTCTAAAGGTACAGAATCGATGTCAGTGATGGTGTAAAGAATGACACTACTGATACTTTTTACACGTTTTCACAGAAGATGCATGTTTGTTCATTTTTTTTTACCCTGCAAATGCATAATTTATAAATCCATAATTTATAACTATAACTTAACAAATTTATAAAACCGAGATGGAAAGAAACACATAATTATTGAACACACCTAACCACATGGAGGCTGTCGGCTTTCTTACTGCAGGGCATGTCCCGGAGCTCATTGCAAACACAAGGTTCGTGCAGAGCAGACACAGTGGGGTTGGGCAGCCCGAGCAGCAGTTTGGGTGCTGAGAACTGGGAGCTCCTGTAACGAGTACCTAAAACTGTGGAAGTGGCTTTGGAATCGGGTACTGGGAAGACTCCGGAAGAGATTTGAGGTGCCTGTTAGAAAAAGCCTGGATGTGTGGAAGAGATAGTTGGTGGAAATTTGGCTATTAAGGACCATTCTGGTGAAGGCTCAGAAAGAAGACAGCTGTAGAGGAAGCTTCTCCGGTCTTGGAGAACACACAAGTCCTTGTGCACAGAATGCTGGTGAAATTGAACAGGAGAGGTTATTCTGGTGAGATTTCAGATGAAAATGAGAAGTCTGTTATTGGAGAATGAAAAAAGGCAATCCTTGTTATAAGGTGGCAAAGACTTTGGCTGAATTTTGTTCTAGTGTTTTATAGAGAACAGAACTTGCAAGTAATGGGCTTAGATGTTTAGCTGAGGAGATTCCTATGCAGTGTTGAAGGCACAGCCTGGTTTCTTTTTACTGCTTACAGGAAAATGTGCCAGAAGAGAGACATGAAGGAGAAATGACTTGCGGCGGCCGAGTGTTGGGTTTGTGACTGGTGTGCGGCCGTGAGCAGGGCGTGGAGCCCGCCAGGCCTGCGTTCACGCCTCTGCTTCACCACCTTCCGTGCAGTCCGCGCCCTCCCGGCCGCAGCTGCACAGCGCCTGTCACGCACGAGGATTCGCTTGGGGTCCCCTGAGCCAAAGTCTTCTACAGGTAATTTATCCGGGAGGTGGTCCCAGGAAGGGGGAGGGAAGCAATGGGGACCGGGAGATGGAAGGGAAACCTAATAAAGTGTGTTTAAATGAGCCGCTTTCTGCTGGGGGCCACCGGGCTCGTTTGTCGGGGGCCTCTCTGAGTAGCTGAGGGCCCACACCTCAAACGCGTCCCCGGGGAGTTTGTGGAGCTGCAGATCATGCACCTGCCCCGTCCCACTGATCGAGGTTTGCTCTGGACCGTGACTCGTCCTACCTGTGGCCAAGTCTGAAGGACAGGTTGAGGGGGCAAAGCAGAGATGCTCTGGGCACACTGGGGGCGGGACACCGGCCACGTGCCGGGAGATCAGGGGCCGAGGACGTGTGCTGAGGGCACCGTGAGGACCTGCCCTGAGGGCACCGTGAGGACCTGCCCTGCACAGAAGTGCTTTCCCCACACGCTAGCCCTGGTGCTGACACGTGTTTACATGGCAACATGCCTCAGAGGTTCAGCCCTAAATGCAAATTTGTTAATGTTTTGTTTTCTCTTCTTTCGAGAAGTATTATGCTAGTTATAAATAAGTTCCTCAAACTTCTGGGAAGACAGGAATGCTGTGCATCTTGAATGTGATGAATGTGATTATACAACTGTACACACTTTCTAAAACTATATCTCACTATACACTTAAAAACAGGTGTATTTTATTATGTGTAAGTTATAAAGGAATAAAGTTGACTTAAAAAATATATTCCTCAAAATCAGCTGTGCTGTTTGCTGGGGCTCTTCCAGGCACCGAACTGTCTCCTCCCAGAACAAACCTAGGACAGGCAATAGTGGGGGCAGGTCCCCACGGTAGATGGGTGGCTGTCGACATCCGAACAATTTCAGACGTAATTCTGCAGTGAAAGTGAGACCCACCCTCCAGCTTGCCAGGTGCTGACAGCTGCACACAAGTTCTAGTAACTCAAGGTACCACCAAGTCGTTCCAAGTGGTTCAAGTGAAGGGCAAGTCCCACACTGGGAGACAGAAATCACCCATTTATCGTCTATTGAAACCAATGGAAAATGTGACTTCAAAATGGCAAAGGGGTAGGTATTAAGATATGAGGTCCAGCATTGGTCTAAAAGTGATATCTTAAAGTTTAGCCAAATGTTAATATTAAAAAAGTGAGAAAATAACATGTTTTTACCCCAAGATAGCGCATGGTGCAGAGGGGGAGGCGTGGGAAGTGCGGGATGGGCCGTCCCGACTGAGCAACAGCGGGATGGAGGGGGGGCAGAGGCTGCAGACACCCCGTGGGGCTGCGCTGCTCTGCGTGGGGACTGTGTTCCGCAGTCACGGGGGGCATCTCTCCCCATCCGGAGTTGTAGCAATGTCAGGCTGTCTCCAGGCCAGTCGCACAGGCCACCAGGAATCAGTTTTGAATCCACATCAGACACAGACACTGAGATTTTAGTGTATTGCACATGAACATGAACACTACACGAAGCTGCTCTGGAGACCACACAGAATATTAATGAAAATAAAAACAGGCAATAATTACTCCATATGCACCACAGTTAAGACACACACTTAAGGGTTTTATGCTCATTCGATAATTCTGTATCAATAACGATCCCACGAGATTGGCACTGATTTCGTCCCCACTTTACGGACGGAGACACTGAAGCTGTGACAGATGGAGCGAGTTGAGCTAATGGTGCTGAGTCAGCTTCTGACCCCGGACACACAGTCCCAAGCACGTGGTCTTACCCGCCTCTCCATAAAGGGGACAGGGACAGCAGAGGGACGTGGGGCGGGTGGGGCCCTTACCACTGCCTCCCTGCAGACGGGATCCAGCTCTTCACTGAGGGAGAAACCAAGGACACAGGAGAGAGGGAAACACTCAGGGTGGGGGGCGTTTCCATAACCCTGAGGCCCCTCGCTCTGCCCGGGTGTCGACAGTTCATTCTGCTACTGCTGAGCAGTATTCCATGGTGTAACTGCACCACACGCTTCTAAATTGTGATTTCTTGAAGACCATATGGGCTGTTTCCAGTGATCTGCTAGAGCAAATGAAGCTGCTGTGAGCATTTGTGTTCAGGTTTTTGTGTAAACATAAGTTTTCATTTCTCTGGAATAAATGCTGGGGAGTACGGTGGCTGAGTTGCATAGTACATGCACACATGGTTTTAAAGAGACTGCCAAACCGCTTTTCAGGGTGGCTGTACCATTTTACCCGCTGTCAATGATGAGTGACACAGTTTCTTTGTACTCTCACCAGTATCTAGTGTTATCACTATTTTTAAGAATTTTAACTGTCTGATAGGGGTGCAGTAATACCTTATGGTTGTCTTCATTTGCATGTCCCTGGTGAGTAATGATGTTGAACATTTTTCATATGCTTATTTGCCATCTGTATATTCATGTCTTTTGTGCATTTATAATTCGATTGATTTCTTACTGCTGACCTTTGGGAGTTCTTTATATATTCTACGTACTAGTCCCTGGTCAGAGACATGGTTTGCACTTATTTTCTCCTAGTCTGCAGCTTGTGTCTGTATCCTCCTCTCTTTACAAGGTCTTTATCAGACAAAAGTTTTCATTTTGATGAGGTCTAATTTATTAATTTAGCCTCTAATGGATTATGCTTTTAGTGTCAAGTTTAAAGCACTTTTTTAAACGAGCTCTAGATTCCAAAGATTTTCTTCTCTGTTTGTTTCTAAAAGCTTTATAGTTAATACATTTCATGTTTAAGTCCATGATGCACTTTAAATTCATTTTTGTGCAAGGAACCAGGGTTTGTTTCTGGGTTTGTTTTTGCCTGTGGATATCTGTGGACATTAATTTTGTGTGCCACCTTGACCGGACCATGGACCATTCAGATATTTGGTCAAACATTATCCTGAGTGTTTCCGTGACGGTGCTTTTGGATGAAGTTCACATTAAACTTGGTAGACCAAGAGAAGCAGGTTTTTCTCACTACTGTGTATGGACTTCTTCCACTCAGTTGGAGGCCTAAATAGGACAAAAAGCAGAATGAGCATCATAAAATAATCTCCCACTGCTTTGCTTGCCAGACTACAAATCAAGCTATCAATCTGAATTCATCTTAGATTTTAAAAGTCTTTCTTCCACTATTTGTGCTTTTTTGCACAGGACACATCATTTGTTTACTCATCTGTGCCTGGCGCTGGGATTCACCAGTGAACACAAGTGCAGAGGCCCGGCCCTCACGGAGCCCACGGGACAAACCGTGAACAGGAAAAAAACGAGGTTGGTCCTTGAAACGGTGGGACAAAGCTTGTCGCGGTGACGGCCACTCGTGGAAGACGGAGGCCAGGGAGATGCTGCCGCAGCAGGACTCGCTTCCAGAGACGATGCCGGAGCCACCCTGGGAGACGCCGGGCTCCGGGGCAGAGCAGAGCCACTGCATGGAGCCTGGCAGGCGAGCGGGGTCAAGAGAAGTTTCTTTTTACATCTTTTGTGTTTTTAAAAATCTCTGAGTGACAACAGCAGTCTGTTTCTAGGCTGACGGGAATGATCCCGTAGGGAGAGAAAAAACTGAAGCCGCGTGTCTGTCCTCCCTGCCCTTCTGTTCGGATTATTTTTGTGCAAGTCACGGGCCCAAGTGAGATGGGAGTTCTCTGCGCTCCTGAGCCTGGGATTCCTTGAGAACTTCATGTAAAACATTCTATGAGCATCTGTGGAATTAAGCCCAAGTTAAACGATGTTGCTCTCCCAGTCTGGGTCTCAGAACGGGCATTTGTTTACTAGAGGATAGCAGCATGCCTGGAACACAAGCCAGGCCGAGTCAGGGGAGAAGCTCAAACCCCCCACATGTGGGAAACCGGCCAGTGAGTATTTCTACACGGCGCGGGGGTTCCAGGGTGGTATATGAAACATGACTAACTCCAGCCAGCTGCATAATGGGTAACCTTACACACACTGGCCTGAGACGCAATCCAAGCACACACTCCGCAGCAGCAAGACGTAGGGATGGCGAGAACTGTTAAATCATCAATACTTTCTCTGGATCCAGTTTACAGGGGGTGTGCTTAAAGTTGGAAACCCGTTCTAGGTGAGAATTTGTGGTACTTCACCGTTGCTTGGGAACAGAACAACATGTTCTGAGCGGAACACAGGTGTTGTGTTTGGCCTTAGGAATATGCATTTTCTTCCTCGTCACTGACCACGCGTTTGGCGACAGGAGCGCTGGTTTCCAGGGGTCACGGGGCTGTGGGAGAGTTTGTGAGAAAGTCATCAGCGGGCCCCCCCTCCTCTCTCACTGTCAGGTGGAATCAAGTCACAAATATTGTCACTTGTCGAGCAGGACATCAATCTATCCGGGTAGCCCCCACATCCTGTCTTGGGCCATATGTTTCTGTTATTTATGTCAAGAAAATGGCATTTACACAACCGCTTCTGGTTGTTTACAGAAGTTTAGCCGCCCTGATATCTGTGTGCACTGCCTGCTCTCAGCCACAGGTCGTCTACGAGGCTGCGCGTTTCCACATGTGAACATGAGCTTCCACATCCCCAGTAGAATAAACAGGGCAGAGCCCAGAGTACTGTCTGCCAGCCTAGCCCAGCAGGGCGTGGGCCGGGCTCTGCCTGCGTCCACTCTGTGCCCACAAGGCCAAGCATGTTTGCTGAGATAGTATATGGCACGTGGTGTCCCTCGACTATTGAATTATAATGCTGTGGTGTAGGAGGGCATCGGGAAGCCCCATTGCCCGACCCAGGGAAGTTCTCCAGTCAAAACTCCTAACACATCATGCTCCCATGTGGCTTTGGGTTCCCTGTCAGTGTGTGGCAGTGCCAACCACGAATCAGCAGAGATTCTTCTTGTCCGAACTTGTTCCTCAAATTGAAAAGCAGTGACTTAAGGAGAACTTGGCCTTGATGGGTCTGTGATGGTGGCCTTCTCAGTTGCACTCACATTTTGTCCCTGTTGATGTAGCTACAAGCACACAATGCGGGAAACACATACATGATGCTGAATTTGGAAATAAAATATCATATAATTGTTGATCTAAGATTTTTGAATAAGATTAACATAGAAAGAGGCATTTTTCAATCAATAAAGCACAAAACAGAGATTTCATGCAGTTCTATATTATTAAATGTGTTCAACTCACACATGCACACATGTGCACATACACACACATGCCCACATATGCACACATACACACATGTGCACACACATGCACATACACACATGTGCACACACATGCACATGCACACACACACATACATCCACATAAACTCATGCACCCAGTATTATTCTCCTGGTAACCACCAGAGATTTCATTCTTTAGCTCAGAAATTACTTTGATCCCTTTGAAAACAAAATAACTTAATTCTTAGGCATCAGTGCTGCTGTTGATTTCTCTACATAACACAGGTTACATTATAAAATGGAAGAAAGTAGCCATCCAGTTTTTTTTTTAATTGAGCTTCAAAAAGCTTATATAATTGCTGTTAGTGGTATTTAGCTTAGCGTAGTTTGACAATGTGGCATAGCTTTAATTTAGCATCTACAGCAAGTTGGACCAAAATTGAATATAGATCAGGTCTCCAGCTTGCCAGTGGAACAAATTAGTCTGATTATATGGGATTACATGGTGCATGAATTTTTAAATTAAATAGTTTCTTGCCCTATTAAATAATGTCAACAGTATTGTTGCGGTGAGTTATTTTCATTTCTAATGCATTTTCATATACAAGTTCTTTTCCTTTATTCATCAATATTCCTTTATTTATTTAATAGATGTGATAACAGCTCAGGATCTCCCCTCTCTCTCTCCCCCGCTTTCTCTCTCTTGGTCTGCAGAGTCTATTTGCATCATGTAAAATTTCAGAATAATTCCATTTTTTCCCTTTTAGTGCATTTCACCACATACTCTGGAACTCTGGTTTTGTTAGAAAGACAAATTACGTCTTTTTACTGGAGCAAATCAATGCAGAGACTTTCTTCTATGAGGTCCGCATTAGTATTTGCTGCTGCTGTTCTCCTCTGTGATCCAGCCTCACGCCACTCCCTGCCAGCCGGGGTATTCCTGGTGCCAACGTCCACTCAGGAATTTGAGAATCTGGGGGCAAAGGGGAGGGGCTTCTGGACCCCAGGGGCCAGGGAGGGAGACTGTACTGGGAGGTCCCCATCTAAGAGCCCCAGCAGGCCCTGCCCCCCCGTGTGGCCACCCACAGCTGCAGATACCACGGCCACGTGCTTCCGGACCCCTTCCTGGGCACAGTCGTCTTACACTTCCACTGACCAGACACAGTCTAGCAAAACTATATATAGTTTGGCTTAAATGTATTCAAGTAAGTCTACCCATTGGAAGTAACTTAAAACAGCATAGCTAGTGCCAGCCTTCTTTCAACAATATATGTCTTCATTGTCATTTGTCCTCATTTTCACTCTTCTATTTGTGAGCATGTTTAGGTAATAAGTGATTTGGCGCATATATTTTCCTCGCGAAACTGGCCCCTGCCAGCATGCCTCTAAGTGCCGTGGTGGGTATCTCAGTCCATGTGCTTCAATGGGATGTCCCGTGAGGAGAGATGCTCGGGCAGCTCCATCGGCCCCTGCAACCCTCTCAAGGTCGTCTTGCGCGGACTGCAGCTGCTTCTGGTGCAGGAGCGTCAGCAAAGCCGAGCAAGCAGGGAGAAAGGTCCAGCCGTCCACGAGGCCTCTGGCAACCAGGCGCTGGTGCTGTGTCCCGTGAGCTTTTGGACCCATCCCAGGCACCTGGCGCACCAGCCAGGTAGCATCCACCTAGAGCTCTCAGGGCCACGCAGGGGTGAGGATCTCAACAGAGGAGCTCAGCGTGGATGCAGCCACCCTTCAGCCCCTTCCTCACCATCCTCACCTGAGCATCTGGCTCTCCACAACCAATGTCACCACGTGGGGAGATCTCTTTCTACCCCCACCAGCCCATGTTGGCAGAAGGAGCCACAGACCTGGCTTGCTGGGTAATAACGAGATCGTAACGTGGCAGGCGAGTGCTGCTGAGCCTCTCTCTGTCTGCCACGCAAGTCACGTCAGCCCTGCAAGCAGGTCCCCTCACACTGCAGCCCGGGGGCATGACAGGGACGCATAATAAATAATTAATCTAAATTTCTTTAGGAGAAGTGAAATAGAAATATAAAATCAAGACTTAAGAGAAACAATATAACATTTCTGAGATTTAGGGATCTTGTTTACATATTTTATCATTGATAATAGTGGGAATTATATGGTATTTTTATTTCATTAAACATATACAAATTATAAATCTGTAATATGGTTTTGCAATTCTTTTAATACATACAAAGCAACAACAAATATTCCTAGAAATAAAATTGCTGAGTCATAGAGTATGATTATTTTTTATTTTACTACATGTTGCCCAATTGTTCTCCAAAGTGCTGTACTTATACATGTTCCTACCAGCATTAACTTAAGCTTAGTTTTCTAGCAAATTTGTGACTAAAATATTATTCATTGTTATTTTATTTTATATTACTATACATTGCATTACATTGCTATGGCTGGTGAGATTGAGCATCTGCTTATGTTTGTAATCATAAGATTTTTCTCATCTGTAATTGCTTATATTTGTTATAAATCTGTAAAGTTTTTAATGTTTTTTAGGTACAATTCCCTTTTTATGTAAAAAAAATTTTCTTAGTATATCGCTTGTATTTTAATTTTGATTATGCTATTTTTGGTCATGCAAAAGGTATAAATGGTAACAAAGCCAGATTTATCAAAGATTTTCTTTATGATATATATTTATATTTGTCTTACTTAATAAATTCTTCTCTATCCCAAGGTTACAGTATATCTTGCTAGGCTTTGTTTGCAAGACTTTTATTTGGATTTCATATATATGTGTATGTATATATAAATAAATATACACATACATATTTTATATCTAAGTATATGTTTCATATATATATTTTACATATAACATGCAATTGACACATATGTATTATACATATGTAAATATTGATAAAATAGTCAAACAATTGAATAATTGACCATTGAATTCAGATAACTGAAACATTGACAAATTACTCAAACCCTCTGTGCTTCAGTGGTCTAATACATAAAATGATGATTAAATTATTTATTTCCTTTTAGTGTTGTCAGGATTAAATATGTTTATAAAAGTAAAGTGCTTAGAATAATGTTTGATATTTTAAAATGCTTAATAAAAGTTAAGTATTATTATTATTACATATTTGCTACTATTTGTTTTCTGGCCTTGTTATCCAGGTTATGCTACTATTATAAAATGGCATGAAATTCATTTTGTGTTATTTTTAAAGTCTCCACCTATAGTTACAATCCATTTTATAATCAAAATTATTTGAACATTTTTTCTTCATCAGCCATATAAATGTTGCATATTTTCATTAGTCTTTTAATGAAAACTGATTTTATTAATGCTCTTTTTCTTCTTTATAATACACTTATTTTATTTTTTAAGATCTAATTTTTTAACTTTATTTTTTACCCTATTTTTCTAACATTTTGAGTAAGCCTTTTACTTTTTTTGTCTGCTTTTTGAATAACTCTTTTCTTTTTTTGTCTACTTTTCTTTCCCGCTGTATTAAATAAAGTTTATTTACTAATTTTATCTTTATTGTAATTTTGGAAGTTTTATGTCATATTAATTTAAAAAATCAAAATGTTTGCCTTCTGCTAAAACCAGCCAGTAGCTTTATCTGAAATTTCTTATTAACCTAATTTTCTTTGCCAACACAATTCTAGTGTTTATCTCTGACCACTTGCTCATATTCATTGGTATTTTGTTCAATATGTTATTTCCATATTTTTCAACTAACAAGTGACTTACTTTATAGTAAATATTATATTTTTAAAAATTTATATGTTTGTTTACCAGTATTTTTGCTTAACATTTTTTCTATCATACTCCTTGTTTCTGTGTTCAAGTTTTAAAAACTGAAATGTGACCTTGAGTATTCTCCTAGCTGTGGCGAAAAAATGTAAACACTCTCAGTCCTGACTGTTTTTCTGAAAACTTCTTTGTATGTTTTATTTTTGCATGACAGTTCATGCCAAGTAATAGGTAAGGTAAAAAAAAAAATAATTTTATATAAAATTAAATGAACAGAAGCTTCCTTAAGAAAGAGATCTTAATAGACCTAGATCTTGAAAAGAAATCATTTAAAACAGAATCATATTCACAAAATGCCAGGCCTAGAAATTTTTGCTGGAGATTTACTAAAACTTCAATAAGAAATTTTGAGTAACACTTTAGCTAGGCAAACATTTTATGTTTACTATTATTCTCACAGCATAGTCCCTACTATAAAATGCTTTCCATACTCTATAGTTACTGAAAAGTCAATTTTTGTCACTTTGAAAGTTTTGTGTCTTTTATTTATGCTTAAGCTTTCCTCTTGGTCTTGTCTGTTTTGCGGAGTCCCTCACTTGTCTAGGTGTGGGCTGAGTGTTCATGTGCTTCTCAAGCTGGTGTGCTTGTTCCTTCAACTCCAGCATGTAGGTGTGCAGGCTCTCTTTAAAAAATCTTCAAATGCTTACTATTCCGATTTTAGTTTATTATTATTATTATATCCTTTAATCTCTAAATCTTTATTTCATACACTTCATATGTTTATCTTTCTGTGTTACCTTCTGAATGATTTTCTTCTTTCTTTTAGTTTAGTAATTCTCACTTATCTATACCTGATTGCCTATTTAATCCTTTGATAACATTTTAACGTTCTCCATTTATTATGATATCCGTAATACGTCATAATTATCATTGTCTGTGCTCTGTATGTAGTATCGATCTACATCTAGCCACACAAGGGTCTTCTCTGGTGCTCCTCCTCCCTTCCTGTGTTTCCATTCTCCAGCTTAGATCATGCTGTGGGTCTAATGGTGTTAAATTATCTACAAATCCATTTTTTTTTTACTTTGATTTTGTGAAAGTCATTCTGGTTTTATGTAGAATTTTCACATTGCAGTCATTTTTTTTTTAGCACATTTAAATGTATGATCTCATAGTCTTTGATCATAGTCTTCCATCATTTCTGCTGACAGCCAGCTGCCCGTTGCTGCTCCCTTATCAAGATCACTCCCTTTGATTTCAGTTTTTAGCAGTGTTCCTAAGATGTTCCTGGGTGTGGTTTTCCTCTTATTGATCCTGCTCATGCTCCTTAGAAAGCTGAACACGGAGGTTCAGGCTTTTCATACATTTGAAAGAAATTCTTAGTTTTCGTCTCTGCAAATATTTTTCCTGCTCCGTTATTTCTCTCCTCACTTTCTGGGTCTCCAGTTACAAGTATATTAGTTCTTTTCACTGTATCTCATCTGCACTTTTGCTTTGCCCCGCTGTACTTGTCTCTATTTTTATCTCTTTTTCTCTCTTAGTGCAAGTATTTCCCTGGCCCATCTTCAGTTCTTCAGCTCTCTCTTCCATCCCCTGTTTAATCTGCAGTTAAACCCATCTATTGAGTTCTTACTTTCTGATATTTTATTTTCAGCCATAGAATTTCCACTTATTTCTTATCTTTTTGTCTTAGATTTCTGTCTTTTAGTGAAGTTTCCCATGTATGATCGTATGTCTTATTTTTGTAATTTTTTCTTGAATGTATTACTCATAGTTATTTTATAATCTGTTTCACAACTTCAAGCTTTCGATCACTTGCGAATCCACTGTAATCTTTTTCTATTGATTCTTGTTTATAACTTTCTGTTTCTTGAAAGCTCAGTAATTTTTGAGTCAGTATCAGACATTTTAAATAAAACACTTTAGGGCTTCTAAATGATTTTTTTTCCAAGAGAGTGTTTACCCTTTCCTTTGGAAGACATAGTGGCTGGGAACTGAAAATCTTTATTCACTCAGGGACTAACTTAATTTAAATTTGGGTTGCTGTTTATTGTGTTTTTACTACCAATTATTATATTTTTTAATTTCTAGAAGTCTATTTGTTTATTTTTCAAGCTGTTAGTTTCTCCATGGTGTCTTTTTTCAAAATTATTTTAGTCCTTCTTATATTCATAATGATTTGATATCTTTATTTTATGCTTATATTTCTCTTTCAGACCATTTATTTATTGTCACTTTTAATTACTTTATGGCTATATCTTCTCATTTTCAGATTTTTAGCCTTTTGTTTTAGACAGAGTCCTGCTCTGTTGCCTGGGCTAGAGTGCAGTGATGTCATTAGAGCTCACTGCAACCTCAAACTCCTGGGCTCAAGTGATCCTCCTGCCTTAGCCTCCTAAATAGCTGGGACTACAGGTGGATACCCCCACGCCAGGCTAATTTTCCTATTTTTCGTAGAGTAGGAGTCTCACCCTTGCTCAGGCTGATCTTGAACTCCTGGCTTCCCAGGGTACCGGCCTAGGGGTAAGAAGGTTATAAACAGTGTTCCTGGATGACGTGTGGACTCCAGTTGGAGCTGCAGCAGGGTTACCATGAGGTGGGGACGCGGATTCGGGGAACTAGACATGGGTGTCTATTTGAGCAGGAGCTCCGGAGCATCCTGAGCGTTGCCCCTGCAAAGGCTTGGAGGCAGCAAAGGGTGGGCTGAGGACGTCACTGAGGGGGAAACGTGGGCTCCTCCGGAGGAGTCAGCACAGTGCTGAGAGGCGTCTCGAGGGTCTCACCTGAGCGTCTGCCATTTGTTGCATGCTCTCGATACATAGTGTCGGGTTCACCCAGAAATCCTGACAACTAAGTCTCACTTGCTTTATTTTACAGATGAGAAGGTGAGGCCAGGCAGCTTCATCCAGGCAAGCTCACGCCTCAGACCTGTGTGGTTCCAAATCCTGGGTGGTTCTCACCATGCCACACCCCTCTCCCAAGACTGGGTATCATTTGGTCCTTTTGGCTTCTGTACAGGTGGATTCTGAGACAGGACAGGCTGGGAACGTGGGCAGGTAGGATCCCAGAGTGGAGGGGCGAGTGACAGAGTGGGATCTAGGGCCTCATAGTCCCACCCAGTAAGGTCCAGGGAGATGGGACAGATCTGTCACCTCTCAGAACCATGCCCCGGTGGGTGAGTGGCTTAGAATCACCAAGCCCAAGTGCAAACTGTGGCTCCATGACATGTGTGCCTGGGTTTCCTCATCTGTCATAGGGCATCACGGCAGTTCCCTTGGAGCTTTGCACATGAGATTATAACCGACAACGTGGTGAAGCACCCACAAAGGGCCATGCCTAGTAGACAGGAAAGAAAGTTAATTCCTGCGTGATTTGTTCCTGAGGAGGGAAGCTGCCTGGCTGTCCCACTCAACTTCCAGGATGTCCCAACCCTCAGGATGAGGTGGGCAAGAGTCACAGGTGCCTCTGCACTTCCTCTGCTAGGGCCGTGCTCACCAGGGCTTGGTACCAGTAGCCACTTCATAAACACGGTACTGGGGTTACCCAGGCCCCTAAGTGCACAAGAGATCAAATTGTATCTCATGCATTTTGTAGCAATGGCAGAGAATCACAAGGTACATGTGAGAGGAAAATTACTGTGAAAACGTCTCTAATTTGCTGTTTAAAGGGTTCAGTTTCAGATGTCTATAAAGTTATTTGTGGCAGAACCCTGGATGGCTGCTACTTCCGAGTCGAGGGGAGGTAGACAGTGTTTCACACACTTTGCACCCCCTCCGCGTTCTGTCTCCGACACCTCTGTGACATCACGCTGCCATTTGCAGGGACACCCTGCAGGTGCAGGGGAGCTAAATTGTGGCTCCAGGTCACGTGGGCAGAATGTGGGTAAGGGTGTTTCTATAGGTGAAAGCTCCGGTCCTGCTTTATCAGAGAAATAAGATGCACAGGGCTAAGAAATGTGAATTAACAATGTTGGTAGATTGCAAAGTCTGCCCAGTACAGTCCTGAGTCATCCCAAACTGTCCTGAACACACTGCCAAGTTTTATCTGATCCACACAAATTCCTTCTTCATAAAGAGTCACCAGTAGGTATCTTCAGCAGGTCGTCACTTTGCCAGTTGTCTAGAGACTGTGGTTCCTTGAACTCTCGATTCCAGAGGGTTTGTTTTACAGCAGTCTTCGGGCTTCATTCCAGGCCACAAAGACCTGCTTGTTTTTCACTTGAAAACAAATATGTGCTCACAGAGAGGGGGAGGGACAGAGAGAGAGAGAGGGAGAGACGGACAGAGAGGGGTGAGGGAGAATAATTGTGCCCAAAGGATAAATCAGCTAAGCAAAAGCGACTTGGAACTTGAAGAGTGAAAAGACGCGGGGAGGAGGGAGGTGCTTCCCTGTATGGGAGGGAAGAAACAGTTTAAGAAAATATGCGATATTTTTTAACTGTCTTCTGTCTACAGTTACAAACAATGAAGACAGTGTCTGTTTTTGCCTTTGTTTTCCCCTTGAAGCGTATAACCTTCACCTCGGTTGAACGACAAACCTCTTAACCAAGGCCTGCGCGTCCTGGTGGTGAAGCTCCCACGTGGCCAACAAAGCTCTTCCGGGGAAAGCGCTGCCGCTGGTTCTTCTCTCCGGAGAGCCTGGCCGGGTCCTCTGTGCGTGCTGAGCCTCTCTGGGCGTTAAGGACAGACTCAGTCTCTGTCCTGCTTTGTGGACCTGCTTTGGGCAAGTGTAGCGTAGTTTGAGGAAGCAAAGCACAGAGGCTGAGTTGGAGACAGACGTCCTTCCAGAGAGTGACAATGTAGCATCCCAGCCAGCAGTGGGAACTTCTGCAGAGCAGGAAGCCACCCAAGAGTTGAACCAAACTGGGCCCTTGCATGCACAGCATGCCATCGGGACACTCTCCGGACACACACTGACACCCAACATCCCTCTCCCGCCGGGTCGGGGTGGGGGGGGGGGAGGCGGGCACCTTCCTGCTGTCCTCTGTTGCCTGGCTGCAGGAGACTGCTGGACGTGTCCCCGTCCACATCCTCCCTTGGAAGCTGAAGGCCAGAGACACCGATTGCAGATGACTGGTTGTGCTGACGGGGTTTCCCAGACACTCCTGTGAGGCTGTTTGATAAACTCTGCAGTTTGGAAGGAGACGAGTGATGGGCGTTCGGATTGAATCACGAACTCCCGTATTCAGAGCCTCCACCAGCAGACACGTCCATGCTCAGCACTAGTGGCTAGAAAGACTGTTCTACATTTGCTGGCCGACACATTGGGGGGCGTCAGCTTTTAATTGTAACTGTCTTGCAGAGCGGTGTTGTTTTAATATCCTGTATAGATTTTTATGTAATACACTTACTTGCAGGCAGCCCGAAGCAAGAATCAATTCTGTGAAGGGCTCTTCTTTTGTTAAAAGCCAATCTTGTTTTAATGATGCATGAAGAAATATTCGAGCATTGACATTTTTCTGTCAGGTTTCTTTTGAAAAATCAATTAAGATAACACTGCTTTGACCTAGTTATCTAGTTAATGCTTATTAGGAATGT
Organism: Lemur catta; assembly: GCF_020740605.2. Classification (NCBI taxonomy): domain Eukaryota; kingdom Metazoa; phylum Chordata; class Mammalia; order Primates; family Lemuridae; genus Lemur; species Lemur catta. The sequence goes on from NC_059139.1 coordinate 1,870,959, forward strand.
AATATGATTTACTGTCAGCATAATAATTTTTGTATCTTATCCCATTAGCTTGTGCATATTTCAAAGTGTATTACACAATGGTCACTTCTTAAAATGTAATGTAGCAGAATACATTAATTAGATTGACTGGAATCGTTAGACAGAAACTATCTCATTGGCTCCTTGTATCAAATTTGTATACAATCGCTATCAAGATAATACATTATTTACATGCCTAAAAACCTGCCTCTTAACTAGAGAGAGGACTTAGCCACTTTCTTTATGCCCAACTATTCTTTTACAAATTAAAAATAATTGATATTTTTGCTTAAAATTGATTGGATTGGGATTATTCATTATGCATGACATTTAAGCAAAATAAGTTTCAAGTAGATTAGGAACTGTGCTCCCAGACTCCGCCTTCATCCACCTCCCATGCTGCAAACGTTCACACAGCACAGGGTGTGTCTGGGAATCACAAAAATACGCAAAATCAAGTATTGTCTTGAAATAGTCCTTGTCTTTCTTTGTTGCCTTTGTGTTAACAACTGTCAACGGCACTGTCGGAAGGGAGGCCTTGCCCAGACTCTTGCAGGGAAATTATTGATTCCTGCCCATTTAGGATTCAGCAGTAACTAGAGGCATCGCTGGCTTAACCTTGTTAAGTAGAACCCAAATCCAATCTCGCTGCTTCCGTGTGAGAAGAGACCAGTCACGAAAGGTGGGCTGGAAAGTTGGGCTGTCTCAGGTAAGACCTGTTACCTGCTTCTGGGAATCTGCCTGGAATGTTCCGGAGGCATAGCCAAGCGGTGTTCTTCGGGAACGACGCTGGTGAACCGAGAATGAGCCTGTGCGTCATGCGTCAGGTGAGCAGCAGCTCCCCAACTGCAGCCTCATCTATTCCTGTTCTTCTGTGGGGGCAGCGGCTACCTGCATGTCTACCTGAGCAATAACCACGACTGACTCCGTCTAATCACACCTGAGCCTGTCAGGAGAGTCACCTTTGGCACTTTGCGTTTTCCATGTCATCCTTGTGTTCCCCATTTCGTTCCATCCATATTGTTAACATTAGCACCAAATAACACACACGTGAACACATTTAAAATACCTTGCTTTGCCATTGCATTATGGGGTGTTAAAAATAAGCCGGTACAATACGTAAAAATCAGAGTGACGATCAACTACACAGCAGTGTTTCTAAAGAACGTCCCACCTCAGCTGGATCTTTGCAGCTTCCCACTTCTCTCTTGTTTCCACAACCTTGTCCTGATCATTGAGACCCAGAGACGCCCTTTTGAGTCGTATGTCTGCCATACGTCATTCCAAATTTACCAGTAAGATATTTTCACTTAGCAAAAGTGACCTTGTTTTACAGACCGGCATGATGAATTTATGTGGGTAGCTCAGTGGAGCTGTTCATTCCCAGCCTGGTAACATTTTAATTAATTAAAAGAGAAAAATCAATGAGCATGGATTCTGCTGCCTATAGTATATTTCACATTTTCTACTATTTTATTTAAAATTCCAAGTTTTTTTTTTTTAATTTAATGTTTTTGGTTACTCACAATGAATCTTTCTCTCCCTCCCTCATTCTCTCTCTCTCTGTCTCCATCTTAAAATGTATTTCTCCAGGGGCATTTAGGGTCCAAAAGGTTGCCGACTGTTCTTAATGCAGAGAGCATCTGAACCCTGTAGTGTCTTGATTTGAATAAAGCCAGGAGTGATTTGACTAATGTGATGGCATCTTGAAATGCTAAGTGGCGGCGAAGCCCAAAGCACAGGGCGCAGGGTGCTGGGGCGAGGGAACGCGCACAAGGGAGGGTGGACGAAGGCAGGAGCGACCTGGAGACAGACTCGGAGGGAACCCACTGTCGGTCCCGCCGCGCGAGGGAGCAGCACTGCGATGCTCTCAGGGGTGTGCACATTTGCACACGGCTTGCAGACCTGGGCTCTGCGCTGGGCATGTCACTTGTGAGCACCCAATTAGTTGACCTGACGGTGGGGTGAGCTCTCTGCTTTCAGAGGGACACCACTGCAGACTGTGGTTTTAATGACGTGAAATACCAACCGTGGATTGCAATTGGAAACCAGAAATTATTGTTCAATGATCATTGATCAAATGCATCCTCCAAATAAAGAAAATTAGGCTGGTAGACAGGAGCATTTGGATTTGAATTTTACATTATTATCTCTTGCCTAACTAGGCACTTTTTGTGTGTATCTGAACTCTTTTGCCTTTTAACTGTGCCTGCAGTTGCTATAGTGATGGCATAATTTTGTAATGGTCTAAAAATGACACTGGCATAGATACTGACAGATAGGAATTAATTCACTAACAAGTAATTATGTAGCGAAATGTTGACTGCCATGCAGAAGGTGCGCGGTGACACATTTTCTGTTTTTCAGGGATGGCAGTAACATTAGCGTTGGTCATTAGTGGTAGACATCTCAGTACAGTGTTGGATACAGACTTATATGCAGACCTATTTAGTTACCTGTGTGACAGCCTTGTTCAGGACACCAGAAACAGCTGTCCTAGCCTGTATGAGCCAAAATAATTAGGCCTGTCATCTTCTCGCTCTGATTTCCCCTTCAACCTGCTCCACAAAATGCAAATATTTGGCTTTCATTGTCACATTCACCTTGACACGGATATTGCTTTGGCGCATAACTGGATGAGATGACTCAGAATTTGCATTGTTCATTCTAATAAATTTGCTTCGGCTCCATTGCATGGCAGGAGCCATCAGATAAAGTCTCGCGGAGTGTCATCAATCACCAGCCTTGACAGACGGCTTTTGCCTTCATTTGTTACATACGAGAACATGCTTAATTATTTGTCCTGTAATTAGTTGGGAAAATGTCAGGAAATGTCAACTCTCTGTTCGCTGTGGAAGGACCCGGTTTGAAAGCCAGGATGACTGAAGTGTCATTAATGCTGCCTAACTAGAGGAGATCAGCTGGGGAAAAGGGAGAGCTTCTAAAAAAGTAATCACGGTGGGTTAGGGAAACCGGGAAGGCGGCACCGTAACAAGACGCGAGTCCTATTAGCAAACAGTTGTGTTTCTCATCTGCTCGTCCTCACAATAAAATAGGCGCGAGCAAACTGAAGAACAAATACATCGGATTGATGTAATTTCTGTCACATACTCCTTGGCGTTCCCTAAGCCAGTCATGCTTAATGTATGACTATAGGGGCACCTAATATTTAATTTGCAGATTTAAAGCTCATCTTACCATTCGATCGCACAGTGAAAAATTCGGTGAATATGCAAAGGCGAATGGTTTCGCATTCATCTAATCATGTGATGAATATGTAAAATTAAAATTGTCACCCTGCTTTTAGAACCTTTTGCTAATAAGAGCAAATTGCCATTAATCATCACTTGGCAACAAAAAAAGGCAAACAAAAAATATGTGTAAAAATCTGCAGTGAGGATAAACAAGACGCAGGCAGTCTTCGGGCTCAGAGTAAGTTCGCTTAGAGAGACGTCGTGCCCACACCCGGAATGCGCTGGCCAGCCCATTGTTGACTTCAGCACTGGCTAGAGCACCTTCAGGACATTCCCTAGCTAACTAGGAGGGAAACAGATTCATCAGGAGGAAAGAACATTTTGTACAATGACAGGCAACTTCATTTTGAAATGGATTTGCCAGGGTTTTTAATTGTTCTGCTACCAACGCTCTTATGTCTAACTTGGGTGTGGGTGCAGTCGCATGTTGTGAATGATGCTGCTTCGTCAGTGTGTGCAGGGCGCTGTGCTTGTTAATAAAATGCCATTCGCAAATTGCACATCTCAAGACATCAGCTATTTTCTATATTGTTGTCAAAATAATATGTCCAGGTGAGATCTTTCATTACTTGGTAATCTATAGCATTTCGTGTCTCAAGAGCAAGCAAAATATTGTTAGGCCTCTTAACAAAGAATAATTAAGATGACATTCTGCAGCCGAACAATTTACAACTTGTCATAGGTATAGTGGAGCTAATAATGAAATGGTTAAAAATTTATTCTAGGAGGAGTATTGCAGTGGTTCTGTGCACAAAAACTACGTGGCAGGG